>NC_139684.1:53965607-54650229 GCF_964106915.1 Podarcis gaigeae | reverse complement strand
TGTTGTGCTGTGATTCTCCCAGGTGTGTGTATGTTGCTGCTGGTAAGTATCCTTTTTCCTCCTCCTCCTCCTGAACTGGCTTGTTATTTCTTTCGTTGAAGTTTTGGGATTACCGACAACCCCGAAAATACCTCAACATCCTGGCATGTCAGGTTCCTGTCTGGAAAGCCAGATACACGGTAAGGACAGAGCCAACTTGAGAAAGCTGGTAAGGCAAATGTTCAAAGAGAAAAAGCATATTTATCTGTTTTCAGGTGATGGACATCTCAGCAGGGATGTCTTAAAAGAGGCTTTCCTCCTTTTCTCCCTTGCAGTGGGAATGACTCTTCTAAGTTTGCAAACTTAATCTAAGGTGTTTGTGTATCTCCATCATACAAATATATCCCAAGCAAAAAAACAACCCTCCAACACTCCTAGGTTCACATGTTTACAACTAAGATGATGTAAGACCCTCTTCTTCTCTGCCTCATGGGTGGAGTAGGAAGTAGCAGAGGTGGCAGAGAGAAGAACAGTAATGAAGAGCATGGAACAACTTGAGATTGCAGCCTGCTTCACTCTCCACCCAAGAGCCATAAGGAATAAGGCTTGTGAAAATCACTGAGGTTTGATACATTGGCACTGTTAATTACCACAAGAGCTGGGCACACACCCAGGGGTGTTCCGCTAACTGTCAGGTCTTTCAGATGTGATCACTCACACATTACAAAGATGCATGTGTGTTGCCATGTTGTACCTTTTTTTGGTGGGGAAAGGGCAACTGAGAAACATTTCAGAGTTTCTGAACCTCCAACCTTCTCCTGTGACTTCTTTTAGCCTTTCAGCAATGGACTGGTGACAGTGATGGTGCCCCAGCTGCGGAGAGAGAACAGCCTCCTCCTCTGGAATGTCTTTGACTTGAACACGCCGGTCCACACCTTTGTGGGGCATGATGATGTTGTGCTAGAATTCCAGTGGCGGAAGCAGAAGGAAGGTGTGTGACAGATGCGTCCTTTTCATAGTGGCTTTAGTGTGCCTGCTGGCTGTCTGGCCCACAAAGCACAGAGGTGGCTTTGCAGCTTAAAGCCCGTTCTGACTTTTCAGGCAGTGTGTTTTCAATTGCATTGTGTCTTCTCTGACTTCCCTCTCTCTCTCTGTCTCTCTGTCATGTCTCTCTGTTCTTCAACTAGTTCATTTAAAATTAAATTGCAGTAAACCATAAGAGATCCCCCCCCCATCAGTCTGCAACTGTATTTGCCGGGGTGTGTGTGTGGAAATCTGTGATGGCCAAAAGAAATTGAGAACTTTGGTCTAACTATGCAGAACAAAATGCCATGCATGACACAAGCAGGGAAAGGATCTTGGGCACTTGTGGCACAAATATTGGGTTTAAGCTGACAGACTTCAACTTACCCATTCCTTTTATATCAAAGGGACATGGGCTGGTTTGAGCTCTTTGTATGTGATTTTTATTGATTTTCGAAACAGGTGAAACCAAAAGAGTACATACAGAAGTGGGTCTACAAGCAAAACCCAACATTGCCAGACACCATACAAAGATAATTCTAAATTCACCCTTCTCCCTCTCCCCCACCCTTGATAGAGCAAAAGTACAAAAATGTGGGCCAAGCATTTAGAATGATTAAGTCCACCTCAAAGAAAAACATCTCAAGCAGAGCACAGAGATACGCCTTCAAAATACCAGACCATCTCAAAACAGCCAGAGTTTAAACTCTTTAATCTGAAATGCCTTTCAGGATCCAAGGACTACCAGCTGGTCACATGGTCTCGAGATCAGACACTTCGGATGTGGCGAGTTGATTGCCAGCTGCAACGGGTAAGTGACAGGTGGCATAGTCTTTCCTTTTTGTTTTGCTCAAAGTTGCAGATGTCAGAAACCAGAAAAACATCTATTTGACAGCTAAATTGTCAGGTACCTCCTGTACCTGTTGTCCTGGGTCCATCTCCTGTTGTGGGGTTTGCTTTCTGTGCTTCTGTATCAAATCTCTTTCCTGTTCCTGACTTTATGGTGGTTTCAGCAGAATAAATCAAGCAAGTGGAACCCACCTTGAGAGTATCTGGATCAACCCTTTGCACTGGCAAAATCTCTTAATTCTGATAGAAGTTCATCACCTGCTTAAACATCAGCATGGAAGGACCATTACACTAGTGTCCTTGGTCAATGTCTTCATCCCACTGCTCTTAGAGTCAGGAAGCATTCCCTCAATCTAGCCTACAGCTGCCTCACCAAAATCTGGGCTTTTTCTCCTTCCCTTTGGGGCCCTGGTCGAGAGCTGCCTGCCTTCTTTTGGTGGTGGTGGGGGGGGTTCAGCAGTTGTGAAACACATACCGTATTTTTCCTTCTATAACACGCAGATTTTTTCTCCTAAAAAGGAAAGGGAAATGTCTGTGCGTGTTATTGAGCTAATGTGTGGTCCCTGGAGCCAAATGGTGCAAGGGGAGGCAAAAAAAAAGCAGGCAAAAATCAAACCGCGCGTCTCCTAGAAGGGAAACTTGAAAAGAGGAAGCGGCTGCTTTCCGGCATTCTGCCTCAGGGTCTTACTGCCCACCCACCTCTGTTTCCATGCTGTGTTTGCTCAAACGGAACAAAGAGCAGGGAAAGCCCCTCCCCTCCAGGCAAGCAGAGGGGAAAGCTGAAAACATGCAGGAGGGAGAGAGAGAGAGAGAGCGCAAGCTGGCTGGCTTGGGTGGGTAGGTGAGGGAAAACTTTTGCCTTCCTTTCCTCCCTACCCCTCTCCTGCATTCTTAGCCAGCTGCTTCTCTGCACACCCCTCTCCTGCTCCTTGTCCCTTCTGTGTTTTTCCTTCCCTCCCCACTTAAAATGTGGTTAAAAAGCATGGATCCACATGGATCCTCAGGATCTTTGCATTGGGTCAGCCCAAATTCACCATCAGATCACATAGCATGTCCATGGCTACAGCCTGCCCCCCAAAAATCACGCACCCACTGTTGCCTGGGGCTGCAATGGTGCAAAAATGTGGTTAAAAAGCATGGATCTTAAGGATCTTTGCATTGGGTCAGCCCAAATTCACCATCAGATCACATAGCATGTCCATGGCTACAGCCTGCCCCCCAAAAATCATGCACCCACTGTTGCCTGGGGCTGCAATGGTGCAAAAACGTGGTTAAAAAGCATGGATCTACATGGATCCTCAGGATCTTTGCATTGGGTCAGCCCAAATTCACCATCAGATCACATAACATGTCCATGGCTACAGCCTGCCCCCCAAAAACCACACACCCACTGTTGCCTGGGGCTGCAATGGTGCAAAAACGTGGTTAAAAAGCATGGATCTACATGGATCCTCAGGATCTTTGTATTCAGTCACCCCAAATTCACCATCAGATCACATAGCATATCCATGGTTACAGCCTGCCCCCCCAAAATCACGCACCCACTGTTGCCTGGGGCTGCAATGGTGCAAAAATGTGGTTACAAAACATGGATCCACATGGATCCTCAGGATTTTTGCATTGGGTCACCCCAAATTCACCATCAGATCACATGTCTGTGGCCACAGCATGAAGCACAAAAATGATACATCCACTGTTTCATTCAGAATGTTTTTTCCCTTGTTTTTTTCCTCCAAAAACGATGTGCGTGTTATGGTCAGGTGCGTGTTATAGAGCGAAAAATACGGTAACTGTGTCCTTGTATCTCCTTTCCTCTAAGCCAGCATTCCTCAAACTGCAGTGTAAGCTCCCTTTGTCCCCAACAGGAAGGGGGCATGCAAGGTGTGCCAACAGGGAAGCTGTACAGTTTTGTCCACCTTTACAGATGATAAACCTATAAGCAAGCAAGGCTCAGGGTTTCCCAAAGTGTGGGTGGTGATCCCTTTGGGGTGGTTGCAAGGAAGCAATAATGCAGGCAAGGTCTCTTGACTCTTGTGAGAATGTTGAAATGCTGCCAGGAGATGGAGCATATTGGAGCTTACGGGGAAAAGCTGGTGTGGAGGTTATATGAACCGGGGCGAGGGTTATGTGGGAGCTTGGAACAAGCAGTGTGAAGCTAGCGAGGTCTCTAGACAGAGATGGTGCAGAAATCCTAGCCAACTTGGAACTTGGGTGGGCATGTTTTCCAGTTGCACCATGTTTGCTGTGCCGCATCCATGGCCTGCTCTGTTTCTGCTTTGCTGCATTTGCTGCTTCTTGTTCCAGCTGTGCTCCAATGACCTCCTGGAAGGGGTGGAGGAGCTCATCGATGGGATTTCTCTCCTGCCAGAGCCAGACAAGGCCCTGCCTTCCCAAGACACTGAGCCCCAGCAAAATGCCAACCATGGAGAAGAGGAAGGTGAGGCGAGGGGGTGCCTGGGTGGTTTGTGGCGCTGGCAGACTCTTCTGTGCCTTGTTTTGCATGTCGCTCTGAGGATGCCTCCCTCAACCATGTCCCATTCCCTCCCAGTATTACTATTATTAATTCATAAATTGAATTTAAAAACAAAAATGGAAGCAATAGCATTCTAAAACAGTTAAGACACTCCAAAAACAATTACAATTAAGAACATCTAAAAGTAGTTAGTTAAAAACATTCTTGCATCCAGTGATCTCAAGGTTGCTAGGAACAGTGGTCTTCAGCCATGCTTTCCAGCCACCACCACGGATTCAAAGGCAGTATGTCTACAGAGAAAATTACCAGCAACAGATCTGTGCTGCACAAGCAGAGATGGTACATAAGTTGCTGAAAGCAATTAAGCCATTGGTCTTCAGTGGATGCTACACATTCTCTGGTTGGGGGTGGGGTGGGGTGGAAAGGGGCACTTGTTAGTGAACAGAGTCTTCAGTGGGTGTTTGAATAGCATAAAAGGGAGCAGGCGAATGGGTGGGAGTCGCACAGGTGAGGCTCCATAACATCAGGAAGGGCTCTGTCCTGAGTTACAAAGACTTGCCTACAGGAGTTGCTCACTCTTTGCAGGTGGCAACTGAGTTGCATATCTGGACTTAGACCCTAGAAGAGGGCTTGGCAATGGTAGCCCTTGACTCATTTTAGGCAGGTGGCAAAGAGGAGAAGAGGTGGCAGAAAGTGTGAGAGGGGGATGGACAGAGAGGGTGGTAGAAAAAGGGAAAGGGGTCCAGCTCCACCCTTTCCCACTTTTTACCCACTGCTGGTGTTATGTAGACCCTGACAGAATGCTGCTCTCAGGAGGAAAAGTTCTCAAAGAGTCCATCAGACTTCTATGAAGGAATAATCCTCCTGTCTGCCCCTGTCCAATTCCACTCTAATTCTCTCCTGATTACTCCAAAATGCCTGCCACTTTCAGCTTGTTGCCCCACCTCTCTCCACTTTCTCTAACTGTGGATGGGAGGAGGAGGGCACAGATCCTCAGCACTGCCTTCTCTCCCTGACAGCCTTGAAAGAAGACTCCCAGAGAAGTCTCCTGGTGGGGAAAAAGCTGGACCAGCTGGGGCTGCCTCAAACCTTGCAGCAGGAATTCTCTCTGATCAACGTGCAGATCCGAAACGTCAACATGGAGGTAGGTGAGGGAGGAGCCATGTCCTCCTGTTGGGTGTGCTGTTGCTTGAGAGGGTAGAATTCGCAATACTCTGCTGGGTGGGGATCGTTTGCCCTCTTCTGGCAGGCTGCCTTTCTTGGGCCATGATTCCTTGACAGGCCAAGAGAATGGTCTGCAGAGACTTCCCTGGCAGGGTTGCATCCATGATGCCCTCACTTTTTGGAGTATCTCTTAAGCAGAAGGCAGGGGAGGGGGGAGAGAATGTGGAAGTAGCCAGCCCAAATACTAAGTTGCATCCAGTGTTTTTACTTAGAATAGACCCATTGATATTAATGGTCATGACTCATTGAGGCTCCCTGAGTTTAGTGATTCTGCCCAGAGTAGATCTGTAACATTGTTTTCAGCCATCCTCACCTTGAGCCACATCTGCTTTTAGACTGCTCTGGTGGTGAACTTGCTTGTTTCATTATAAAATACAGTTCATTTACTTTTCCAAAATTGCTTTAAGCAGTATACAAAATCTGTTTTTGAAGTCTAAGGAAGAAGATACATTTGTTAAAACAGATTGAGCCTTCAGGCAAGAACTTCATTTAAATTATTTGCTAAGTACGTACTTTAAGTGTAGCAACAACAATAGCAGCAGTTTACAAACAAAAAGAAATGTAACTTGGAACCTTCTATGATAATAATAACAATAATGATGATCAAGAGAGGCTGGTTTATTAGGGTGAATAGGGCACTGCCCCACCAAGCTTGGTCTCCCACAGCCAGTCAGCCCCCCAGGCAACCTCTTTCTTACAACTAGTCTAGATGATAGCACTGGCTGTCAACTTCCTCCTTAGTCTCCGTGTTGACCTTACAGAACTCAGCAGAAAGGAGGATGGGGACAATTCCAGAACCACTTGGCTCAGCCCACCATTTGCTCTGGTCTCCTACTGTTGCTCTCCCTGCCTTCCACCAATAGAATCCAGTTCCAATGGGTACCAGACACCACTGAGGAGGATGATTATTGCAGGGTCCAGGTTGAGTCTGGTCCCCTTGCAGACCTCCACTGTTCCTTGAAGTAGGTCAGTGCAATTGGATCCACTAACAAAATATTCTCCTAACATCTCCTCTGTTCCTCCATTGGCTTTGGCAGATGGATGCTGTAAATCGTAGCTGCACCGTCTCTGTGCACTGCAGCAACCACAGGGTCAAGATGCTGGTGATGTTTCCTGCTCAGTATCCCAACAATGCTGCCCCCTCCTTCCAGTTTGTCAATCAGACCACCATCCCCTCCACCATGAAGGCCAAGCTGCTGAAGGTGGGTCTGCAAGCGAGCAACTCTCTGGCAGGTGGGGTGGCAGAAGGCTGTGGAGGTCCGGGAACAGGGAGGGTCTCTGCATTGGCTGCCTACCCATGAATTCTATCCCGAGGAACCCTCAGTCCTGGAGCCTTGATCATTGTTTGAGTGTGTGGAGAAGCTGGGTGTGTGTGTGTTCATGGCCCAAACTATTCACATCGTATGTGGGGACCTCTTGCAGATCCTGAAGGACACTTCCATGCAGAAGGTGAAACGGAATCAGTGCTGCCTGGAGCCCTGTCTGCGCCAGTTGGTCTCCTGTCTGGAGTCTGTTGTGGTAGGAAATGGCTTTCAGCGCCAACCTGTCTTCTCATTTTGCCCTAGTCTCCTTGACCTTTGTTTGGAAAAAAACTCCTAGTATCCCTTTTTTCTTTACAAATCCAGAGCGCTTTACAACAGATTTTAAAACTTGTCCATAGTAGCTTTCCATGCTTTCAGTTTTTGGCATTGTACTGCTAAAGCAGAAGCATAGAAACCACATTGGACAGAGGTGCCAAAATTTGCCTATCCGCAGGGAGGGGTGGCTCTGATTCTCAAGCTGGCTGGCCCTTGTCACTGGCATGTGGGTTGCTGCTGAGGCTGGGTAGCAGGTTTCTCATCTTATGATTGTTCTGATTCCTGCATTGCAAAACATTTTGTTCCACTGACAGGAAATGTTCCTCAAACCCAAAGGGGGCATATTCCACTGCCCTCTTCTCCTTTCTATAAACCAGGCACCAGTCATGCAAGTTGCATGCTCTGTGGCAGACTGAGGACTGGGATACCAGGAGCAGCACCTCTGGGTACCTCTGCTGTGGGATTTGGAAGTGCTTTGAAATCCCCATCTAGAAGTGCCCTGAAGCCTTAAGAACTAAGCCCTGGTTGGCCACAGAGTGTTCTTCTTTGGCCTTGTTCTTCTACCACTGTGGCAAATGCTTTCTGATTTAGGAAGAGAGCCTCCTTAGGGACCACAATAGAAAATGGCAACAACAAATGATGTATCTGGGTTCATTCTGCTGCCTTCCAGTCCTAAGAGACACCTCTCCATTGGCTCTGTGCTTTTTCCTTTTAAAAGCAGAAAGCTGACTGGCGTTGAGTTTCTGTGTGTGGTGACAAGACACTCAATTCCCACATGAGTAGCGTGATTGCAGGCCAGGGGGGATAGCAGCCCTGCTGTACCTTGCAGTTAAAAATACACAACGATTAGGGTCCCTAGATAACAGTGCATGCAAGACAAAAAGATCCAAAATATGAAAATGGTACTGTATTAAACTCTTAAGAACATGTATATGAAACAGTGATACATAATGTTGCAGTTAAACAACAGGATAGTATAATATATATATATATATATGAGCTCAACACCGGTTGAAAGTCTGTTTTGTCTAATTGGTTGTTTTAATTCTGCCTGATAAATCTACTATCCTTAGGTAGAGTAGTAATGCTACTCCCATGTTCCTTCGCTTTAAACATGGCAAACTGGGAAAGTTTAAAAAAAGGGACCTGGCTGACCCTGCAGGCCTGCGCAGCAATGTAGGAAAGTGCCTGATCCCAGCTCATACTGTGTCCATCCATCCATCCTCATTTTGCTTCCTGTAATTGGCAGCAGCCCTCTGGAGCGTCAGACAGAAAGAGCTTTCTGGGGTAGCTTTAACTGGGGTTGCCAGAGATAGAACCTGGGACTGCCTGCCTGCAACGCATGCGCTCTAGCTTAGAGCTATGCCCCCTCCCTGACATATTAGCATGTTGGTGTTTCAGGACAAAAGCCCTGTTGTCAAGATGATGGGCTCCATGCGTGCAACTCTTAATCTGTTTTCTGTTTCAGAACCAGGAGGACAGCTCCTCCAGCAACCCCTATGCACTCCCAAACTCCGTCACGCCGCCCTTGCCAACATTCCCCAGGGTCTCGAATGCTTACGGCTCCTATCAGGATTCCAACATCCCATTTCCACGCACCTCTGGAGCCAGGTTTTGTGGGGCAGGTTGGTAGACTCTTAAGCATGTGAAGCTAGAGAAGGGCAGGGAAATGGTCAGGGCTCCCAGCTCGATCTTATCAGAGCTTTCCACCAAGAGGAGAAGGGTGTGAGTGAGTGTGGCAAGGGTACACCACTGTGCCCTCACCCCCTTTCCCTTCGCCTGCGCAGCAAGCTGTTGCTACAGTGCTGTTGCTGCAGCATCAGGAAACCTGCCCTCAAAATGAAGGAGGCAATTCACGAGGTTTGCGGACAACCCTACAAACAAATTGACATGATTCTGGGCATCTAGAAATCTTTTGTCTTAAAATCTTTGTTTCCAGGAGTGGAATAGAATTGGCAGCTTTGCAAAATAAAAATAAAAATAATTTTGAGTGCATATTCTAGGTTTCCAGTTCCAGGATTAGGTTCCCTTTCCTCCAGTTTAATTACTAATCTATGTATATAGCAAGGGAGTAAATTTCTATGTATTTTTTTAAAAAAGAAAACCTGTTTGAGACAGAATAAGATTTATGATTTTGTCAGGGAGTAGGGAAGGCTTGGGTGCTACACTGGCCAAAGGAGTTGCATCCTACCAAACACCGATTTTAAGCCCTTAACAAATTTGCCCCTCAGATTTGCTGAGTAAAACCTGCATTGTTATAAAACAGTTCTTTCTTGTAAAGAAAAGAAGAAAATGGGTAGAATTGCCTAATCTTTAGCAAACTGGTAGCATCTTAAGAAACTAACCCTGAACAAAGCCCAAATTAGAGCAGTGGTATTCAGACTTCTGTGCTCAGGGAGCAAATTCCCCACCCATTTGTCAGCTGTGGAATCTTTGCATGTGGACAGGAATTCTTGACAACATTCTAGACTAGAGTGCAACCTCCCCCCACCCCCCTCCTTTGATTTCTGGGCAGTTGTGGGAGCATGATAATGCTTGGCTTGCTATGTGTCCCTAGGATAAATATGAGCAATGTGTTTGACATCTAGTATAGAAGTTGCAGGTTGGACAGATTACTTGAACTGTGTGATTAATTCTGTCTGCAAGATATGGGGGAAAGGAAAAGTGCAGCAAGGGGTCAAAGCCCCTGGCCATTGGAGATCTTGGCTGGCCTTGTGAGATTCTATATAGCCTTGACCCCAGGCTTTGCAGTTCTGCATTGTGTGCTTGGCCAGAATAGACACATCCCTGATTAAAGCTGCCTTCCTGTGGGAAGACCATCCTTTCTAACTATAGAAGTGGTATCAATTATTACTTTGGAAGCTGTGTTCTTCAGTGCAGGATCTCTCATCTTCATAGGGTACTTGGTGTACTTCACGCGACCCATGACGATGCACCGCGCAGTCTCCCCTACAGAACCAACCCCCCGGTAAGTACGTGAGTAGCTGCAGGAAATGACTGTTGTGGAAACCATCTCAGCAGCAAGAGGTGTGCTCATGGCAATGCCCAGGCTCCTCTTCCTCTTCTCTGAATGAGGGAGACGGAGTTTTAGTTTTGGCTTTTGGAATGACCCATGGCTCCGTAGAAACACATATGCTTTGCCTATAGAAGGTCCCAGGTTCATCCCTTGGGCTCTCAGATACCAAGGCCAGGAAGAATTTGTGCCTGAGACTTTAGGAAAGCATTATCGCCCAGAGTAGACTGTAGTGTGCTAGATAGAACAGGGGTCACCAACATAGTGCCCACAGGTACACATGCACCCTCGGAGGCCTTCCCAGGTGTCCATAAGTTCCCTTCCACTGCTGAGAATTTAGTCTTGAAAGAAACATCCTATTGTATAGAATAGGTTGTAGTGTGTGTGATGCTCCCATAATAGTTTCTCAGGTTTGCAAATGTGCCCACAGGCCCTAAACCTTTGGCGAACTCTGGGATAGGCCAACAGCCTGACTGAGTTTATGAGAGTTTCCTATGCTTCTGTTGTGCCCTTTGCCTCAATCCCTGCTTCCTGTGATGCTGCATGGGACTGACTGTTAGCTCAGCTTTCAGGAATGTGTATCTTGTTTTCAGATCCCTGTCGGCCCTCTCAGCCTACCATAGTGGCCTCATCACTCCCATGAAGATCCGTACAGAGACCCCTGGCAACCTACGCTTGTACGGTGGGAGCCCTACACGCAACGAGAAGGAGCAGGTCTCCATCAGTTCCTTCTACTATAAGGAGAGGGTAAGTGTGTGGTCTGTGGAGCTTCCTCGCTGCCTCATTTCCAGCCATTTATGCTTGTTGGAGATCACTGCCCTTAACAGCACTCTTGCAGGGGGGTGGGCAGGATTTGTCTGTCCTGTAATAGAAGCCCAAGGAGACACCTTGGATGAGCTGTGCTGCTGGCTCTCTTTGGGATGCTCTTGATTCTTCCTTTCTTAGCATTATGCCTTCACTTACTGAAAAATGTGGTTTGTTTGGTTGTTGTTGTTGTGTTGCTTTTGTTGTTTTTAAGGGATGGCATCCAATTTCGTTGCACTTGTGCAATGTTGCACTTGTGTAATGACAATAAAGAATCTATCTATCTAAAAAGGCCAGCTATCTGCAATTAGGGACTTGTCCAGCTGCTAGGTTTTTTATGCATCTGAGTGGTCCTTGGGTGGACCATGCAAAAATTCTATAGGGGTGCCTGACAGCTCTGTGGATTTGTGTGCAAGCAATCTGGACTGACTGTGTGGCACAAGAGGGCAGGCTTTTTACACTTGGGTCACACTGGGGTCCATCAGGGAGCGTGGAAATCTGCCAAACCCCTGGGTTGCAAAGGCTACGACGTTGCCTCCGGCTCCCCGCTTACTTGAGAGCTGGGCTTGTTGACTGGCTCATGTTGAGCACCTCCACTTGCCAGAGATAATTGGTTAGGTGTCCCAGGGCAGACTTACCACATCTAGTTCCTGTCCACTTTGGAAGAGCTTGAATGGCCCTTATTTAATGAAACCCCATAGGATACAGCTGTGACTACCTTCTTGGCAGTCTTGGAGCTCCCCACGCCATCATATACTGTACGGTGGCCTAAAATGACAATCTTGAGAGTGAGCTAAAAAAACACTTAACTGAGCTGATGCACTTAGAATCGGGGCTTGGGGCTCTTTGAGCTGGTCACACTAGGCTCAACTTTCCCAGCGCTATCAGCAGTTAGCAGCTTCGCAAAACTTGATGCAGCAGATAGAGACCCTCTCCCCAGCGTGGAGCCAGCCAGGTTCCCTGAAGGCTGAGTTTTCAGGGGTCTCATTTTGGAAGGAGTCTTTTGCTCTTGAAGCTGTATCTAGTCCTGCCTATTTTGGGGCCTTTCGGGGATTGAAATGCACAGGGACTGGGAGGCCCAACTGACAGGGTGGTTTTAAAGTGATGGAATAAAACAGAGTTGCACAGGGCTTTTCCCGTGGCAAATTCCTGTGCTCTTGGGTCAGTAATTGAGTATTTATTTTGAATCATGGGAAGCATATTGTAGGGAAGCAGTGTGTGAAATGCCAGCACCCCAGAAGCTATCCATGGATAGCCTGGATAGGTGGAGGGATTGGCACATGGGGGTCATCTGAGCTCCCTTTCTTAGCAGCTAATTATTTCCTAGGAATTTGTGTGGGTTAAATTAGCCACAGGGGAAAACAGATAAGGAAAGGGCAACAACCACCTGAGGGGGGCAGCCAGCAGGACCTTCCTGCCTGTGTATTTGACTGCTCTGTGTCTCAGAGGACTCAAGGCCTCTGACCTCAGTGTCACTGTCAGCAGCGCTAGTTGCGTGAGACACTTCCCTTTCCGCAGTGAAGGAAGAACTGGGGTGGGGAACCTATGCCCCTCCAGCTGTGGTTGGACTTCTGCTCCCGTCTCCCTTGACCATTAGCCATGCTGGCTTGGACTGATGGGAGAGTTGGGAGTCCAGTAACAAGTGGAGTTCCATAGGTTTCCCTATCCCTTGAATAGAGGATTGATATGAGGACCAGCGAGGATTCATATGACATCTTGGGGAAACTTGCTTCTGTTGTGTTTTTTGTGGGAAGTGGTCATGAGTATGTTTTGTATGTAGAGGGCACAGGTTCAGCCCCTGCAATGGCAGATTGCAGTCTTTTGTCTGCACCTTGGGAGAGGTGCTGGCTCTCAGAGTAGATAGTACTGTGTCACTCCTCTAGAGGGCAGACCTTTCCATCTTTCCTGTGCTGAATCAGAATAAGAAGGCCCTTGGCTGCCCTGGAATGGCACATCTCTGACTGGTCCACAGCTGGCCTCTGCCCTTGGTGCAGCATGAGGCCCCTTGGCTCATGAGTTTCTCAGCTCTGTCTTCTTTTCTTCCTCTTCTCCTTCTCTCAACGGCTCACCTTCTTCCCTCCTTCCCCTCCTGGGCGTAACATTCTCATGCACAGATGTCGCCTTGCTCTGCCAGACGGCGTTGGTCCATACAAGCAATTAACGACTTCCCGGTACTGTTTGCTGTGTTACTGCTGCCCTTGACTAACTGTCCGCTCCCCATGGGCCCAAGAATAACCTGCCACCTGCCTGGCTTTGCGCAACCCAGACTGTAGCTGGAGAGGACAACTGACTTGGGTGGGTGGAGGAATCAGGGCAGTGGGAGGGAAGGCATCCTGTGCTTATGTGAGGTGGTACTCCAGAGTTGGTTGTGTTTTCTAGGACAACCAGGATGATGACATAGCTTTAATGCTTGGTGCTAATTGGAGCAAGATAATACTCTGCCTTGGTCAGACCCCACCTGGAGTCCCGTAACCAATTCTGGGCACCACAGTTTAAGAAGGATATTGACAAGCTGAAGTTTGTGTAGAGGACGAGCAAGTCGATAAAGGGCCTGGAAACCAGGCCTTATGAGTAGTGGTTGAGGGAGTTATGGATATTTAGCCTGTTGAAGAGAAGATTGAGAGGTGATATTATAGCCATCTTCAAATATCTGAAGGGCTGTCACATGGAGAATGGAGTGAGCTTGTTTTCTGCTGCTTCAGAGGGGAGGACCTGAACCAGTGGATTCAAATTTCAAGGAAGTAGATTCTGTCTCAACATAAAGAAGAACTTTCTGTGAGTAAGAGCTGTTTGACAGTAGAATGGATTACCTCATGAACTGTCCTCCATTGGAAGTTTTTAAACAGATGGATGGCCATCTCTCAGGGATTCTTTAGTTGTGATTCCTGCATTGGATTGGAGTAGCCTATGAATAGGCTCTTTGACAGGGATGTTGGGTGGGGAGCTTCTTTTTTTCCATGCAGTATGTGGTCTAGGCTGTAGAAACAAGCTTCTTAAGAATGTTGGCCCTGGCAAGTCCAGAGCTGTTAAGGGTGTTTAAGAGGCCAAGCAATCCTCTGTTTCAGATCTTGTTTGTGCTATGAACTCACTAGGAAAGCCTTAGGCACATCTGCAAGACAAGGATAATAACAATACTGACCTACCTTTTGGGGTGGTTGCAAGAATTATCATATGCTTGCATACGTGAAGCCATTTGAACCACCGACAGCATTAATAGGAATGCCAGTTGTTATGCTCGCTCTTCATTTCTATGATAATAGTTTTGTGAAAGATTAATTGGAAATTCCTGGTGCAATCCATGTGGTGCAGTCCATGTGGATTGCAATCCATGTGACTGTTCAGATCTTTGGTCCTCTGAGGATGGGGCTAGATCCCTGCCCCTCCTTGGGAGTGCAAACTCTGCAAAATAGATGAGCTTCCCTAATTTACATAATTTCTACAGAGCATTTCCTTCAGCTTGCCTGTGCCTGAAATATGCTTTCACCCTGTGCAACAGTGGTTGGGGTGAAGAGCTGTGTAGGGTAAGTAAGTCTGAGGAGAGGGTGTTCTTTCCAGAACCCCCACCCCACCTCCTTCATCCAAGCCACCATTGCCATCATGTATGAGGAATGAGTTCTCCTTTGGGGGAAAAAGCCACTAAGCCTCTTGCAGTAGTATCAGTGCTGTAAGGAGTGGAACAATGTAATGTTGGAGCTATGATGTTGAAGGAGATGGAATTCATGGAAGGAGGACTCTGTGTACAATTTGAAATCATCTGAGGGGGAAAAGTTGACAATGTCTCCTGCAATACTTTTGAAAAAAGGATGGAAATACAGGAAGCGGGAAATCATTTTTTTCCTAAATGACAAAGATGGAAGCCCATGGCCAAAGGAAATGGAAGATATGGATACATCTTTAGGGGCTGTGAATTAATGTCTACATAATTTGTTAGCAAGCCCTGATAAGTGCATAAGGCTGAGTCAGCAGTTAGACTCGCCAGTAGACCCATCAAGTCAAAGCAAGTATTTCGCCTTCCCAAGTCTATGCTGCTAGTGCCATCCTTACCAGTACTCTAAGCAAGGTGGCAGCAGCTAAGTTGCAACCAACATTGGGGGGGGGGTGACATCCCACCAGGCCTCCTGTGGGGAGGGGGCTGAGTCCCATTCCAGCAGACATTGAGGTGGGGAGCTGTAGAGGTCTCAGCCCCATAGAGTTGGCAGGCCTGGGCAGCAAAGACATTGAGGGACATATTTTTTAATAAATTGTGAATATTGTCTTATTATATAAAGAATAAGGACTGAATGTCTTTTTAAAGTCTGGAGGTAAAGTTGTGAGATTGGTCTAGAGGAAGATTAAGGCTTACTTATAATAACTGGACAAACTTTTGGAATTATTGGATGGGAAGGAAAAGGAATGAACCTGCGGTGCCTGGATTTAATATCAGGAAAACATCAGCTAGCAGAGGGAGGAATAACTGGACATTACTCTGGATTGAACACTGGATTATTATGAGGAATTTTTGTTGACACAACTGAAAGATGGATAGTTTGAAGTCACACTTACACACACACGTACACTCTGTTATTATTCTTATCTCTCTGTCAGCTTGCTTCTTTCTTTGTTTTGTTTCTGTTTTTATTGTATGCTGAAAAGTCTTAATAAAAATATATTTTTTTAAAAGGAATGGATCCCCCTACCAGTCTCTCCTTTCACATCAGGCAATGGGCTTTGGTGGTGGTAGCAGAGAGCTGGCAGGAGGAGAGTCTTTTCTTTCCCAGGGCCAGTTCAACTGAGACTGTCTTGTGCTCTGGCTGATGGTGGTAGAGATACGCACCTGCGGGGGCTACCGTTTCATATCAGCCCCGGGGTGGGGGGCATTAAGGGAAGCAGTGTGGTATCCCACCCCCTTCCCCAAACACACATTGCATGCATCCAGAGCACATTCATAGTACAAGGTTAGTGAGATTCAAGTGATAGTAGTGCCTCTTTGAGGTCTACATCTTCATCTGCACCAGTGATGGGGAGCCTTTGGCCCTCTAGATGTTGTTGCACTCCAGTTCCCATCAGCTCCAGCCAGCATGGTCAGTGGCTGGGAATGGTGGAAATTGTAGTTCAGCAACATAGGTCCATAGATTCCCTGGCTCTGACCTAAGTGTCTGAAACTTGAGATGCAGCCTGACATACCTGATGTAGTATAGTCTACTTCACCACTTAATTCTTGCTGAATGTGTGGACTTAGGCATAAGCCTGCAGACCTGAATAAGTAGTTCCAAGTTCCAGCTTCCATGGAGCTGTGCCAGGTGTTGTGCCAGGTGGCAATTTGTGCACCTTATTTTTAAGAAGTGATGAGAATTACTAATCTGTGATGCTGCTAAGTTATTTGCAGGGCAATGGTTGAGTCATAAAGCTCCATTGCATTGTGTTGAGGGAGAAGAAAACAAAAAAAAATTGTGTGCATGCGTGCGCACACACAACTTCTAAGCAGCAGATCAGGGCAAATGATATCTGTATTCCTAGTAGCCAGAATGCGATAACCAACCAGCCATCCTGATTGACTGCTGTGTCTTGTGTCTGTTTGCTGACTGTAGGTGATCAGGGCTTTGCTTTGGATACTGGCACGGAGAAAGCAGAGTATTGTGGGACCTCAGTCTCTTTAACTGACTCTGCCATCCCTTCGCAGACCAGTTTGATTTAGGGGTGAGCTAACATTATTTGACATAATATGGGTGCAGTGCAGATTCTTAGTGAAAAGTTGCTTTTGAATTCTTGACCCCTTGACGTATCAGCTGAGGCTTCATCCATCTAATGTGCTGCTAAAGGGAAGTGTACACGAGTCACTAGAGGGTGGAAGGATTTCATAGCCCCACACCCTGCTGATTGTGCAAATATCCCAGCGGTTGCTACAAAGTGGTTGGTGGCTTATTCTTGGGCTTGCTTCATGTCTATATATCCATAACCAGTTGCCATGGCTCCTCTCTTCCTTCCCGTGTGCTGGTGCAGACCATCAGCTCGTTGTGAGCTCGTTGAGTGCGGTTGCCGCTTCCATCCCCATCCCATGATATCCCTCTTCCTGATGCTTAGAAATTGAGGAGGTTGCTTGGCCTTTTCATTCCCTCTGTGGATCTTTTGCTCTATCAAGTCACTGAGTGTGTATCTGGCCAAGCTGGTGCCCTCCAGGTGTTTTGAACTGCAACTCCCATCTGCATGTTGCTCAGGGCTGAAGGGAGTTGCAGTCCAAAACACCTGGAGGGCTTGGCAAATGCTGATCTGGATTTCATTTGATTGCATTGCAGTTCATAATGAAATTGGAGGTGTAATCAGCCTGTCCTTGTGTCTCAGGGCAGCTGGTTACGGCATAGTAGTCTCCAAGCAATGTTGAAAACAGGGTGCTCTGTGGGGATGGGGTACTAGTGTTACATCACCAGTAACAGCTAAGCCAGACCAGGACACTTGCAGCTGATGTGGTTAGTCATTAGCATGTAGTTCAAGAATGTTCTGAAAGTCACATCTAGTTTGACCCTCATATTAAGCATACATTTTTCCTCTCCCTTATGTCTGTGGAGACATATTTGAAATCGTGCCCTGTGGAATCTCTGACACCCAAGTGCAAGAGAAGGGGACAGGCAGACTTCAGAATAAAATGACTGAAAACAACCAGTCTTTATGTGTGAAATTTGCCTAGTTTGGAATAAGTTGCAGAACCCTGCTTTTCTTTCTCTCTTTAGTATAGAGTACACACAGGCCTTTGTGTTTGCTTCTGCCTGAGCAAAGTGGCCTGGGGGACTCCCTGTTCAGCATGATCTCCAAGTCTCTCATTCCCAGTTTGTACTAATCCTCGATTTTTGTCTCCAAAGTGAATGTGTGGAATTGTATAGTCTGTATGAGAAAGAACTCGTGCCCCCCATGAGGCACCAGTTTGTCTCTTGAGTGTTCACTTTCTCAGGGTTCGCTTTCTCAGGGTTGTGGTCTCTCCTTCAGGCTTCAAATCCCAGAAGTTCTTCTAACTCACAGCTTTTTAAATAGCTGGCGAGAGGTGCATGAACCATAACTGGCTTTGTGCATTCCTCTGTGCACCCACCCACCTCCCTCCCTACACATTTCCCCCCTATAAATTCTGTTTTGCTCCGACAAACAGCTTTGGATGTTAATGATCCGTGCAAATAGGGGAACTTCAAGGGAATTGCGCTTTTGTGTTTTTGCACGTATTATTGCATCTGCAACAGGGACTTGCACGGGAGGAGGGGTGGGAGGCAGGAATTCCCTCTATTAGGTAGAGGTCATGTGTCGTTTTATTCTGTGAGAGATGCACCAAGTCACCACCTTGGACATTAATGGCTTGATCACATGCAGTAAGCACAGCTTGATCAGTGTTGCCTGGACCTTTTCAGCCAAAGTCCCTCTGAGAATGAACTTGGACCTCATGGCTTCCATCTTTCCCGACTCTGCATGTGTCTCCCTTCCCCTTCACCCAGTAGGCAGCTAGAAGCAAATCTAAGAACTAAATGGGAAAACGTGGCCAAAGGAATGAGTGAAACCATGGACTTGAGACAGTCTTTGTGGCTGTAAGCGCAGGGCAGGGCACGGCTAGTTTGCTTGCAGCCCATGCTCTTGTTTTGAAAGTGAACGTTGCCTGTCCTCCTGGTACAGCGTTTCCTGCTGTGTGGCCTCTGCCAGGCTCATTCCCTCCAGCTCTCATGAAGCACAGCTGTGTTGGGAGCTGTATTTCTGAAGGGCACCAGATTGGCAGAGGCTGCTTTCGTGCCAGGCTGGCCATGCACCAGCACACCCTGCCTGCTCACGTGGCCACAACCACTTGGATTCTAGGAAGGTCTCCTTTTTCCAAATCTTTCTTTCTTTCACTCTCCATATGCCACATGGAACATACCTTCTACAGTCAGATTGGTGGCTGGGACTATGCCTTTTCCACCAAGGTTATGCAAGGATTAGCTTGTTACTTCTGTGGTAGAGCATCTGCTTTGGCTGCAAAAGGTCCCAGATTCAATCCCTAGCATCTCCTGGTAGGGCTGGAGGAGTTCTCTGTCTGAAACCCAGGAGAGCTTCTGCCCGGTCACATTAGCCAGATCAATGAAGAGCCTGACTCTGCATAAGGCAGCTTCTTTAGCTGCCTCTTCTCTAGGCTTTACCCACTGAACTCGACAGACCTTCCTTCCTTCTGTTCTTGCTGCTGTCTTGACTGCCTTTTATCAAGTCTCCCTGTGTATTAGCTGCTCCTGTTTGCTTGGTTGGTCCTAAGGCAGAGCTTCCAGGGCCGTGGGCTGAATGTTCTCCTTCCAAAGCTTCCCTGCCTGCCCTCAGTCTGCAGTCTCTTTCCCTCATCACTGCTTCTAAAATGCCGCTCTGTCTACTGCAGAAATCCAGGAGATGGAAGAGCAGCAAGCGAGAGGGGACGGATGCTGCCAACCGGCCCATCAAAGCTGCCGGGAAAGTGATCATTCAGGATGTCTCTTGCCTGCTTCCTGTTCACAAATTACTAGGGGAGATGTACATGTGAGTACCTGGGCCACATGTGCAAGAAACTCTGTGTGGCAACTCAGTCTTGGGTACTGTTCTGGGGGACAGGTTAAGAACTCAGCCTGTGATCCTATTCTGCACTTTCTGTTGCAGGCCTTCACCCTATGAGAACAGAAAGTCTGTCCCTAGGCCGCCTACAATCCTGAATCCCTTCCTCCCCCCCCCCCCGCCTTTTGCAGGCATGCAAATAGCCACTTGCCTGGTTGTCTGTGGTGAGCTAGGTTGCCCCCAGCTGACCAGGCAAATCCACATTCTCTCTTTTAGCCTTAAAGAGCTCCTGGCTGTGATTCAGGCTGTTGGGCCTTTTCTTCCTGGAAGGGGGAAAGCCGGAACCCTGAGCCCACTTCCAGAGCTCAGTCTTTCATTTAAGGAATGCTGTGTTCTGGAGACAGTGCACTGGAGTTCACTCCTTCCAGCTTTCCAGCTGTACTACTGCATAGCTCGGGCTGGGGTGGGGAGAGGCAGCCTTGTATGCAGCTTCTGGCTTTTCTTTCTCTGTCACTCTGCAGAGAGATCTTAGAGCCTAGTGACTGCTTTGTGCCCTGCTGTGTTTCCAAGCTAGGAAATGGCAACAGGGGGCTGAGGTGCCTTGAGTGCTGTGACTCCACCTGTCCTGGGCAGAAAAGAAGGGAGATTCAGTAACTAGGCACTGCCCAAGTTGTCTGCCCAATGGTCTCAACAGAAGAGGAAGGGAAGCTGCAGAGCTGGCCTCCAGTGTTTGTGTCTCTTTGGAACCTGTCTTTGAATTGTTAAAATGCCTCTTGCTTGCTGGGTGGTGGTGGTGGGCTTCAGAAGCCTCTGTCTTTTGCATGGCTGGAATATAGACTACAGCACACAGGTAAAAGCTCTACCTATTGCTCTGCCCATCTTTGTCTCTGGCCTTACCCACCACCAGCCTTCAATTCCAGTAAGATTGCCTGTGAGGGAATGCAATTCTCTGACCGAAAAGGGTTCCCCACTCCTGCTTTACATGAAATATGGAGAATCAGGCCAAGCCTTTGAGAGTGATGTCTCCCCCACTTGTGCATCACCTGCTATTCTTGTCCTTCAGACTGAACGTGACTGACATCCAGGAGACCTGTCAGAAGAACGCTGCCTCTGCCCTGACTGTGGGACGCAAGGATCTCTTGCAGGTATTTTTGCTAGCCCAGCGAGGCATCTCCCATCGCTTCGCAATATTGTCTGGGGAGGATCTTGACTTAGGGAGCAACAGAGAGTGGGCCAATGGTCCAGCCTGAGCTTTTTACTCTTCTTTATTGCTCAGCTACTTGTCTTCTTTCCCCCATCCCTGTTCTAGTGGCCCCCTCTCTTCCATAGGTGGAATTACACCATCCATGCAACATGGAGCTATGGATTTCAGCAGACAACCTTCAACCTGTTCCCTACAGTGTTACTGCTTGCTTTGTGGGCTGCACAGCATGGACATCTATGTGTGTGTGTGCGCCCATTATCTGCTCCTTTTTTCCAGGTCTGGTCACTGGCCACAGTAGCAACTGATCTCTGCCTTGGCCCAAACTCCGATCCAGACTTGGAGACCCCCTGGGCCCAGCATCCATTCGGCCGCCAGCTCCTGGATTCTCTGTAAGCAGCTGGAATAAGAATCGGGGGGGAGGGTGGGAAAGAGGCAAGGACCCAAAGGCTTAAACAAAACAGTGCCTTTTATTTTCTTCCTATTTTTTTTCTGGGTGCCTCTTGGGTGTTGAGTGGTTGGTCACCTATAGTAGTAGGTGTCAACAGTTTCTGCACTCCCAGTTTGGGGATCATTGAGGTCATCAGGAATCTCTGCTTTGGCTGCAGCTCCCTCAGCCCTACCTAACATGTGCTGTGGGCAGGTAATCCCATAAGTATTATGTTGTGGTGTAAATAAATCCTATCGGTCTGCCCTGAATATTTTTGCAATTGGTTTCGTTGGATGTCTCTCGGTTCTCCTATTATGACAGAGGGAGGGAGAGAGAGTTATTTTGCTATGCCATGCAACACTTCATTATCCTCTCTCACAGCTGGGTAGGGAATCTGTGGTCTGCCAGATGCAGGGAGACTACAGTTCCCATCACCCGTGATCATTGGCCATGCTGGCTGGGGCTGATGGGAGTTGTAGTGCAACCACTTCGGGAGGGCCACATGTTCCCAATCCCTTCATCTGTGGTATCCCTTGTCAGTCATATTTTGTTCTCAATTAAAAATACACACTCACAAGAAATTACTTCGCTTTTTGTTATGGCTTGAAGCACCAGTGTGTTCCTTTTCAAATTGTAGATCATCCAGGATCTCATTGGATGGTGTTTATGTTTCCCAAGGCTCCCCAGCCCATCTTCTTTTGCAAATATGGTGACCTATAAAACCATAGAGACTTGAGGGGAAAAAAGGTGTGTCTCTCAGCCAGGCAGTGTTTGTGGGGGTTTTGGTCTTTGTTTTAGTCCAAGCTTTGTATACTTTGCAAAGTAAATCTGAAATCAGGCACAAAAATTCAGCATCCTGGTTCTCTCACCTTTTCCTTTGCAAATAAAAGCAAAACCAAGTGAAGACCCCTTTTTTGCTACAAAGAAAAACCCAAGAAACATTGGGAAGTATGAAGAATGTGATATCCCCAAACCTGCTGGTGGTAATGCTAAGCAGGAATTCTGCTTTGGAGCACTTGTTTGCCTCCTCTTTGGTTTTGTTGAGGGCAAAGCAAATAATGGTTTATATCTACATGATATTTTCCTCTAAGACGTTGGGTTGCCAAATCTGAATTATTTTTTCTTTGGGGGCAGGTGGCCCCCATCTCTGCTTTGAGCCTTGTGTGCGTGAGTGGCCATTGGTCTATCCAGTCTTCTCTTTCCCTCCCCTTCCTAGGGTGGCCCACTATTGCCGGCTCCATGACGTGCAGACTCTGGCCATGCTGTGCAGCGTCTTTGAAGCCCAGTCCAGGCCACAGGGAGCCCTGATTCCTGTGGGATTCTTTCCTCAACGCTCTTCCAGCCACAGCCGATATGTACGGGTAGACTCCTCCTCTGACTGCTTTCCCCAAAAGGACCAGTCAAGGTCAGTTCTTCCAGTGATGCAACTTCCCTCTTGTTTCCCAACAGCCCAGCTTTACCTCCTCTGGCTCCTGTTCCAGCATGTCAGACCCTGGACTCAGCACCAGCAGCTGGAACATAGGTGAGTGCACTGCTGTCAGCTCTGAAATATCCAATAGGAAGAGATTTTGGCATCTTGGAAGATCACCTCCCAGCCCTCTTTGTTCAGATAATTAAAAGAAAGCTTAGGTTTTTATATCTGGGTCTTTTCCTTTGTACTTTGGGGACTTAATAATTGTGAGCCACTTTGAGAACCCAGAGTGCATTACAAGTGGGATTTTAAAATCAAAAATAAATTTGGGTTGTCGCTTTGCACTTGGCAAATCTGCTTTCAAAAGGGCAATTGAACACAATTGTGCGAAGCACTTCCCATTGACTACCCAAGCCCAGCTCTTGGGCGACTTGGCCTTAATTCACAATGAGAGGCAGTGACTGGCCCAAAGCGACCTAGTGAGCTTCATGGGGATCGAACCCTGGTCTCCTAGGTCCTAGTCCAAAACTCCCATCTCCACCAGCACAGCCCTCTGTGAGCTGCCACCATCTTGTATCCACCCTTTGACCTCCTGCAGCCAGCAAAGAATTGGACCACATACCAGCCTGGGGCGAGTCTTCACCTGACGACTTCCGCCTTGGGAACTTGGCATTCACTGACCACCGGGATCGGGAGAAGGATCAGCATGACAAGAACAAAAGGTACAGAAGGGTGGTCAGGCGTGGGAGGGAGGGTGGCAGAAAACTTTCTGGTGTCCTTGGTTCAATGTGATGCCGCAAGGGAGGTGAACTGAGCTTCAAATCAACTGCATTCCCATTGGCTCTGCATTCCTATTTTTTTTTTAGCATTTCCTGTTCCCTCCTAGAGTGCCGTTAGGCTGAGGCAGGGGTGGGAAGTGGGGAACCTTTGGAACTCCAGGCTAGCTCTTGGTTTAACTGGGGAGTGCAGCTGAGCCAGCAGGTCGTTTTGGTCTGCCAGGGAGCTGGAATATCAACACACACATTTATTTTTGAGGTCCTCATGTTTTCGTTTCTTTTTAAATCTTCCATGCCAATCTCCCACCAACAATATTATTCAAGTTTTAAGTTATCCTTCCTCAAGCTGCACCCCAGCCAGCATTTGGAGAGCATGAACTTGGGCATGAGTGTAGCCATGATTGGTTTTTTTTGGGGGGGGGACAGGCTTCTGTTAGGGAAGCAGAACCTCAGATTTCGATTGATTTTGATTGAGTGTGGGAGGGGGCAGCTGTCTCCCTGGCTCCCCCTGCCTACGCCCATGAGCTTGGGAAAGGCTGTTTTAAATGCTGAGATGTTTGTGCACAGTTTTCTCTTTGGAGGGATCTTGCCAAACCTGAGGAGGAAAAGCCCTGGTGCTCTCCTCCTTCACACTGATACAGCTGGTGGCCAGCACTGTGCTCCTTGAATGCTGTGTCTATCTATTACATTATTCAGCTCTACAATTTTATATTTCTGCAAACTATTGCCAAGATAAAAGTTACTCTCTACTTTACATGAACATGCGTTCTCAATCATTCTCCTCTGCCTCTTCCTCCCAACTTTAGAAAGTTTTATTCTTTGTGAGCCACTTTTCTTAACTGTTTGACCTACAGAGGCACATACAGTAGAACCTCAGCTTTCGAGCGTCTCGGAAGCCGAACAATTCAGAACCAGAACGCTGAAAACCCAGAAGTAATTGCTTCCGTTTTTTAACGTGCCTCGGAAGTTGAACGGCTTCCAAGGCGTGTTTCCCCATTTTTTCAATTGATTTTGCCAACCACCCTTTGATCCTTGGTTTTTGAATGTTTTGGAAGTTGAACGGTCTTCCGAAATGGATTATGATAGAAAACCTAGGTTCCACTGTACTACGATAATACTGTGTACTACAAACATACAAAACTGAGAAGAATAAAAAGCAGCAGCATGAAGCAAAGCCCATCTAGGTAACTTGGAACATACAGAAAAACCTACATAAACACAAAACAAAATCAGATAGGTCCCTGCCCCTAAGAGCACACAATCTGAATTTTATTTGGAGGGCGGGGACAAAGGGAAGAGAGGTGCAGAGGTGGTACCATGCAGTGACTGTGAGTAAATGCCAGCCTTTGCTAGCCTGGGACAAAGGCGCTCAGGTGCCCTTTGACTTCATTGTATGTGGAGATGAGGACTCTGTGATCTTTCTCCAGGCTTCTGGACCCAGCCAACACCCAGCAGTTTGATGACTTTAAGAAGTGCTACGGAGAAATCCTTTACCGCTGGGGCCTGCGAGAGAAGCGGGCGGAAGTTCTCAAGTTTGTCTCTTGCCCCCCTGACCCACACAAGGGGATTGGTGAGTGGAAACCTCAATGGAGGAACTATAGAACTCAGTGGAAAAGTAGATGCTGTGCGTGCAAGAAGGTCCTGGGTTTCCTTCCCACAGAAATTGTCCTTGGACTGGGTAGCCTCTCTTTCCTCTCTCCCTCCTACCAAATTGAACCATGGGAGCAGAGAGTCTTCCTACTTTGGTTAATGCGATATTTGCCAGAGGGGGCTTTTTAGCTTCTTCTGTTGAGATGCCCTCTGGCAGAATGAAAAGAAGGCAAAACCAAAGAGCCCACGGTGGTGGTGTTAGTAACATGCTGGCTTCCAGATCCTAGCTTTCTGATTTGCCAGCCTTTTCCCTGCAGGTGCAGCCTTGCTTGCAAGAGCCCTTCCAATAACTTCTCCACCGCTTCTCCTTTCTTTCTCTCCTTGCAGAGTTTGGAGTCTACTGCAGCCACTGCCGCAGCGAAGTGCGTGGCGTTCAGTGTGCCCTCTGCAAGGGCTTTGCGTTCCAGTGTGCCATTTGCCACGTGGCAGTCCGAGGCTCTTCCAACTTCTGCCTGACTTGCGGGCATGGAGGACACACCAGCCACATGATGGAGTGGTTCCGCACTCAGGAAGTGTGTCCCACAGGCTGTGGGTGCCACTGCTTGCTGGAGAGCACTTTCTGACCAAGCATCGTTGGAGCCTGAATTTGTCCACATGTGATCTCTGTTGGGCCACTCTTGGGAAGCAGAGAGGCTGCTGTCTTCCCATGTTGCTTTCAGGAGGAGTGGCCAGTTGTCTTAGTTGCTGATGGGTTGATGCAGCACTCTGCCAGCAGACATTTGGGTGAGATGGCTTGTGGTCCATGAGCATCCCATAAGCTCCTGGAGGGCTTCCTGTTTCAGCAGAGTATCTTCCCTGAAGTGCAGGGAAAGAGTCTGTTATTTGCAAAAGACAATCATTGGAGAGGGATGGAGGGATTACAGGCCTTGCAGTCAGTCTGGAGATGAGGAACAAATCAAATGCATTTGCTGGATACTTGAGAAATTTGCAGCACACCGGGAACTGTGTTGTGATCCACTTCCCCCTGAACTACCATTCCTTGCCCTCATGAAGCTCCCTGTACTACACAAACAGAAGTATCAAAGTTAGCAGAGAGAGAAAGGGGGAAGATGCACAAACCTTGACAGGCTGGGTTGGCTGAAGAGTCCCTTGTGCACAGAGTGCAGCATAATCATTTCTGTGAGCATCGAACAGAAAGCTCTCAACTGGATTTCTTCTCTCTCTCCATCTGAGAATTGGGCATGGCTTCATTTCTAGAGATGCGTGGCCTGTTTGATTCGCTCCCTTTCCCCTCCTTTTCGTTTTATAAAAGGCTGTTACTTCTGGGCCTACCTCAGTGACCTTTTTGCTTGGCTGCGCCTCTTGCACTCCTTGAGGACCTGCCACCCATTGCAGGACTGGAGTCAGTGGCCTGCCAATTCTGGTGTGGATTCTGTAAGGCCAAGAGGGTCTAAGAACAGCTGCAAGGAGCAGCACCAGCCACCGACTTTGCAGTAGTGATTTCAGGACTCAAAGATCAGTATTTTTTCTTGCCAAAATGCATTCCGGCCCAAAGGGAAGGGCGAAGAAAGAGGCTCCCCTCTGGCCAGCAGGTGCCCTGATTCCTTGGCGGATGGAAATGGGAGCCTGAGTGGAGTTCTTCTGTCTGCTGTCTGGGGCTTTGACCGTCAGGCTAGCTGAGCCAACTTAGTGCATGGACACTGCCTACATGGTTCTTTTCCAGCCTTGTAGTTCAGGAAGTGTATTTGTGTATATTCTGTAATAAAATGAGAACATTTTATAAAGCTGTCTTGCTTTGTCATCACTGCTTGCAAACTGTCTTGCACTCAGTTAGTGAACGCTCATATTTCTGCTTTGTGGTGGATTTCTCTGTGCTGCCTTTATTATTGAGCTGCCAAATGCATGGCATTGTACTAAAAAAATATTGTAAATTAGGCTGAGGAGGGCAACTTGCCCATGGCAGGCCTGATGTTCTTGCTAGGTGCCTGTGACATCATCATGGCAGCTAAACCAAGATTGTGGAAGGCTTTTAGACAAGATGCGGGTGGCGCTGTGGGTAAAATCTCAGCGCTTAGGACTTGCCGATCGTATGGTCGGTGGTTCGAATCCCTGTGGCGGGGTGAGCTCCCGTTGTTCGGTCCCAGCTCCTGCCCACCTAGCAGTTCGAAAGCACTCTTAAGTGCAAGTAGATAAATAGGGACCGCTTTATAGCGGGAGGGTAAACGGTGTTTCCGTGTGCTGCGCTGGTGCTGGCTCGCCAGCTGCAGCTTCGTCACGCTGGCCACATGACCCGGAAGTGTCTTCAGACGGCGCCAGCTCATAGCCTCTAGAGCGAGATGAGCACGCATCCCCAGAGTCGGACACGACTGGCCCGTACGGGCAGGGGTACCTTTACCTTTACCTTTTTTAGACAAGAACTAGTAACAGCCAGTTTCAATTTACAGGTGCTCTCTGCCTTTTACATTCCTATGCATGGCTCAATTCACACAAAACATGAAGCCAAACCACCACTTAGCATGAACACATGAGCCTGCCAACTCCTTTGCTCCTCCAGTCCCGCTGTAAGCTAAGCCACAGTTTGGCTTTCTTCGTCATTTGAACCTGAGCTTGTGGTTTTGTCTGCAGACAAACTAAGCAAGATTTGTTCCTGGGGTTACAGGTCATGGTTTGTCTAGCAGGGGTCCTCAAACTTTTTCAGCAGGGGACCAGTCCACTGTCCCTCAGACCTTGTGGGGGGCCGGAAAATATTTTTTTGGGGAAAAATGAACAAATTCCTATGCCCCACAATTAACCCAGAGATGCATTTTAAATAAAAGGACACATTCTACTCATGTAAAAACACACTGATTCCCGGACCATCCACGGGCCGGATTGAGAAGGCGATTGGGCCGCATCTGGCCCCGAGGCCTTAGTTTGCCTACCCATGGTCTAGAAAAGACAAATCATGATGCCTGTTTTCAGATTACATGCAAATCCAAAGCAGCTTACAGCAGCAGGACCAGAGGAGGAGCAAAGGCCATATGACCCTGTGTTTGTGTGTGAAGCTATGGTTTGGCTTTGAGTTATTTGCAGACTGGATCCGTGTGTCCCCGTTCCTGCTCCCAAATTGACAAGTTACTATTTTTGTATGTGGGAAAGTATATTTCCTCTGACTTGGCATCACCTCAGACAGGAGCCTAAAAATGGGTTCCGTATAGAAACCCAGAGTTTGGTGTTAGCATTTTTAACCTCATTTGTATTATTTGTGCGGCTCAGTCTTCCTCTGGGCTGAGCTCTTGCAGTGTGTCCCTTTCCCCATCCTCCCTTAAGTGCTGACTCTAGTTTGGCTGCATGCAGCGCTCTCTTGGCTGTCTTCATGTAGGGGGCTGCGCTGTCAGTGGTGCCAGATACTGTACCTCGCAGGACATTCTGTGGGCATTTGTGCTGCCTGTGCTGGGCCTCATGTTTCCAGGCCTCATCCAAGGGGACAGTGTGTCACTGCCTTGCACTCTTTTTGGACAAGACACAGAAGAGTGTGTTGCATGTCTCTCACACTTCTTTGAAACCCCCAACACAACTCAAAGAGGAGCGGGGGATCCTTGTACCATTTGTGTGTGCTACTGGGCTTTGCATCAAATGTCAGCTGTTCCTGTCATCACCAGGTGGCAGCAGCAAATCGCCCAAGAAGAAACGCTTGCTCCCCAATTGCTGCTGGTCTGTGGGAAACTGGATCTCAGTCACACTTGTCGTTGCAAGTGAGGGAGTATTGTTGATACTTTGTGTGTGTCTGGAGAAGATGAGATTGCAGATCTGGTTGCTCTGCTCCAAGGATGGCACACACTTAAAAAAAATGTTGGCTTTCTTCAGGTTTTCCGCACTGGCCAAGAGGCAGGAATGCCAGGGTGTTCCAGTAAGCAGGCAACTGGAGGTGCCATGGGGATTTGGTATACGTGCCTTGCTGGTCTCCATGTATCTAACGGTCTGGAAAAAGGGGCTGAGCTGAAGGGATCTCTCTGCAGTGTGCATCTGTGAGTGCTCGTGTCACAGAGGCATCAACAGGTGCTTTGACAAGGGTGATGAGTAAGGCTGATGCTCAGGGGTGATTGATGTGGAGCCGACTGAGTGAGAGCAACAGGTAGGATAGTTGATATTGATTCCTGCATTGCAGGATGGCCCTTTGGGTCCCTTCCAAGTCCACAGTTTGATGATTCTATGACCTAGAATCTCTAAGCAAGCAATGGATTTTGGCTTGATTATGATCCTGGAAATACCTTCAGCTTCTGCGCCCAGGACTCGCGTACCCCTCCCCCAAAATCTGAGCTGTAGTAACTCAGATATTGGTTTCCCCTGGGGCTGATGGGACTTGTAGTCTAAAACACCCAGAGGGCAGCAGGTTGGTGAAGGCTGGCCTTGCATAACTAAGTCTGCATGATGTTCCCACCTATATTGCCAACTGAAGACTATCCCCCCCCCCCCCGCCACCAGAACACATCCGCCCCCCCCCCCCTTGTATTGGGGAACCAGAAAAGGTGCCTTCTATTTTGCAGTGTCTTAGCTGGTCCTGCTATAAGGTATCACACCAATCTGCCTGACTGGGGGGTCACAGTTTTAGGACACTGGGGAAAACATGGTTAGGTGTTCATATCTGAGTGGTGAAGAGATTGAGGATAGTTGGGCAGGACCCGTCACTCCTTCCTGCCCTCCCAAACATGCATCACCCATGGTGGCTCCTGGCACAAAACAACACATTCACTCAGAGCAGCCATTAGAGACTCAACCTTTATTTCCTGCATCTGCACGGGTAAATCTATTTACTCCATTTCTTTCATTCTAAATGGGAAATGCTTGGGGGGCGGGGTTAACCTTCCTTTTCTTGCTGGCTGCAGCAGTAGCTGCACATTCTTCTTGCTGAGCACAACAGCCCTACAAACAAGGCAGGGGGTGTGGGGGCTGCATTGCAGGGTCACAGCCAGGGTCTTGCAAGTGCCACAGGACTTCCTGTTTGTTTGCTGTCCTGAATGTAACCTCACCTATATTTTTTTTTGGGGGGGGGAGTGGAAGGAGGTAACGCAGGCAGATGGATGTCGAGGTCATTCTCTTTCAGGTCGGCCTCTGGGCTGTCTTGGCTCTTCACCCGACACAAGGTGGACCAGAATTGCGTCTTGAATGGAAGCAGGACAGGCAGTGCTGGTCCGAAGTCCGGGACTGCTGTGATTCCATGGAAGAGCTGCTTGAACGGCTCCTGGAAGGCAAGCAAGGCAGTTGGGTTGGAAGCCTGCAGGCACAGCTGGGCAAACTAGTGTAGGATTCCTGGGCATCAAGAGCATTAAGACATTGTCCTTTCCACCAGACACTTGATGCTCTCTTTGGGAAAGGAGCCTTAGGTATGTAATGACCTCTAAGTGGTGGCTAGGTTTGCCTCTTTTTCTTACGGAAGCGCTGACGAATTTGCAGCCCTGCAGATGTCACTGAACTCCAACTCCCATCAGCCTGGCCAGAAGTCAGGGATGATGGGAGTTGTTGTCCCATAATATCTGGAACGACCATTGCACCACCATCTTTCCCCCATTTTTCCAAGCTGCTTTGTAAGGAGTTATCTTAAAAGGTGGAGGTATGCATCTTATCCAGCCAAGCCATCTAAGGCAGGGGCCATGTTGTGGGACTTCAAATCCCATCAGCTGCAGCCAGTGTGGTCAGGGATGATGGCAGTTGTAGTCCAACAAAAACTGGGAAGGCTGCCAATTCCCCATCTCTAGGCTGAGGCTGCTATTCCTTTACAGCAGCTGCACCATAGGCAAAACTCCAGCAATTGCCGTATTTCTCATCACCACCACTCCATACTGGAATGAGCCAAATCACTTCAAAGAAGCAGGAGAGCTCTGACATAAGAGACTGGCAGCTTCAGATGTGAGTGGGTGCATCTAGTTTAATTTCTTGCAGGCAGTATTTCAACTTACTTGAAAAGCAGGGAAAACTGTAGGAGTGGGAAAGCTGTTGTACCCATTGTTTTGTTGCTTAATAAATAAAACAACTGCCTTTTCCCATAAAGGTGAACTCAAAGCAACAAGGACCTGGGAGACCAGGGTTCAAATCCTCGCTTGGCCACAAAGCCCACTGGGTGCCCTCGGGGCAGTCACTGCCTCTCAGCCTAACTTACCTCAGTTTCTCCCCTATATGGATACAGTGTCCCCTATAATGAGCTCCCTGGCTGAACTTAATTCCAACACCACCTCTCTTTTTTTGCTGCTTTCTGTGCTGTGAGACGTCTTCAGTCAATACTATCAGGCTGGTTTCCTGAGCAGTTTTTTGAAATGGCTCCATACTAGGGCTGAAGCCTAGGCCTGCTGATTTTTTTCCTGGATCTGGGGGGTGGAGGGCAGGGAGTTTGGGGGCTGGACTAAACTGAATCAGAAAGTGCGCAGTTACAGCAGTCTGTTGGTGCCACCCAGCTCCACCTCTCCATTCAGATTCCAGGCCAAGGGCTGAATGAGGGCCAATAAGCTGAAGGTGTATGTTAACAAGATGGAAAACTGGACCACCCAGTGGTCCCCTCAAACAGAGCAGTGGGTCCCAAAGGGGGCGGTGCTACCCCTTGGGGGGGTGCTGGGATTACTTAGGAGGACCCTAAGAGCCAGGGGTGTGGTGGAGGTGTACATTGATCATGGCATCAGGTTCATTAGTTTTGTCGACTTAATGAAACTTAAAACAGTTTTAATTTGATTTTGAATATGCAAGTAATTAAAGGTTGTACACACTGCTATTCTGAACAAGGGCTTTCACAGGGTAAGGTTGGGGCACGGAGGGTGAGTTTATGGAGCCAAGGGGCAGGGCCACCCAAAAGTTGTGGGAGTCACTGAGAAAGAGGATACCTTCAAACAGAGGGCTATCATTTGTAAAGTGCAACACACAGCCACCCTAGGAAAAAATGTTTTCTCCCTCTCAGCCCCCTTCCCCAGCTCTAGAGTAGCTGCTTACTCAGGACAGATCTAGAACCAAGATTGCATGTGGGTAGAACCTTTAAACAGCAAACTGCCTGGGATGCTGGAAGGCTGCTACCCCCCCCCCCCCCGGCTATGAATGAATGAATTGGCCTATTCCAGCTGCTCCCTGGTGTGAGGGATAAAGAGCTTCATTTAGGAAGGCTGAGAGAAGGCATGGGACCATAGCTGCTCCGATGCCTGCTGCCTCGAGGGTATGGGGTAGGGCAGTTCCCACCCAAGGGTCTTCCCAGTTTCCCTGAAATTATGCCATCTGACTTGGTGGCCTGTTCTCGATGGATTAATCAATTAGATTTATACACCTTTTTCTCCAAGGAGCTCAAGGGGCATACATGGTTCTCTCCCCATTCAATCCCCCACAACAACCCTGTGAGGTGGCCTAGGCTGAGAGACAGTGACCAACCCCCCAAGGTCACCCAGTGAGCTTCATGACCATGTGGGGATTCAAACCCTGGTCTCCCAGGTCCTCACCTGACACACTTAACCATTGGAGAACACTGGTATTTCAGTCTACAGAGATTTCCCCATGCCCCAGTTCTCTAACGGACTTTGGCAGCTATCTTTGTTTCCCTTTGCCCTGGTTTGCTCACCTCTGTGCTTCAGGCAGTTTTTTCCCCTTGGCGTCCCGGAGGTTCAGCTGCCTTAGGACGCGGATCAGCTTGCTGATCTGCCGCAGAGTCATTTCTGGGGCCTGGCATGCCAGCCGCTGCCGCTGGCTGATGAGGCAAGGCGGGTTGGCAAAGAGGGAGAAGTAGCTGTTTCTGCCCAGGAGCTGCACCGCTTGCTTGTTCCCATAGCAGGAGGCGTACTGAGGGCGCAAAGAGGGGAGAAAGGCAAAGCAGGTTAGCGTCAGTCGAGAGGCTGCCCCAGAGCAGGTTCACCAAGTTGCACGTTTCATCGGATTAGGTAAGTCTAGCCTATTTGGTGGTGGCTCTTTAGTCCGTAAATATAAGGTGTATATGTTTTAGCCAGAATCTCTTTGCAATCTTCTCTGCCGGCTCCTGTTGGTTAGCATCCTTTACTTTCAGTATTGCCGTACCATTTAAAGAACATCATTAAAACATGCTGGACGAAGCCAAAGGCCCCTCTGCTCCAGCATCCTGATCTCACAGCGGCCAACCAGATGCCTGTGGGAAATCTGCAAGAGCACATGAGCCCTCACCTCTCCTACGTCTCCAGCAACTGGTATTCAGAAGCATTGCTGCCTCCAACTGTGGAAGCAGGGCATGGCTATCACGGCCAGCAGTCAATAGCCTTCTTCTCCATGAATTCATCTAATAATCTTTTAAAGCTATCTAGGTTGGTGACCATCACTGCCTCCTGGGGGAGTGAGGGCCATAGTTTAGCTATGCACTGCAAAAATCTTAACTCCATCTTGTAAGAGATGTCTTCACATTGAGACAGCTTCCCACGGAGGCCCTTCTCTCCTTATATAAAACATGCTGGTGATCAGTTTAGCTGTGATTCTTGTACTGTGGGGTTTGGACTAGATGAGCCTTGGGCTCCCTTCCAGCAGTACAATCCCGGGATTCTATGTACTAGCTGAGTTCTTTGATCCTGTTGCACCTTAGCAACATTTTAGATTATAAGCACTAGGTGCAGATACCATTCTGGGGGGAAAGGTGGTCCACAAATGGAGTAAGTAAATCAATGGGCACAGCTGGATTGTTTCTTACCGGGACAAAAGTGGCCATATGTCTTCCGAAGCAGAAGAGGTGGTCCCAAGAGGTGTCTGTGAGGTTGATTAGCTGCTCAGCCCTTGAGAGTCCTGTCACTGGCCAGCTTTATAGGGATGCACCAGTGCTGTGCCGGAAACCAAAGGATACAGGCTGAGCTGTGCCTGCTGCCCACCCCCTTGCCCCGTTCCAGTGACCTCATCCCTGGTCAAGTTTCTCTAAGCAGTGCCTGTGCCTGCCTCTGCTGGCTCATCTTACCCAGAGGGCGGAGGCAGCCAGGAAAAGCAATCAATTAATTATTGGCCGCCATTGTGCTCTCACAAAGAGAGAGTTGGGCCTAGGAAGAGCGGCAGCAAGAAAGTAGGGCTTCTGCAAATAAGGGATGTGAGTTGGGCTTACGGCATTTATACTGCTGAGCCAAAATTGAAAACAAGACAAAACACTCTGAGGCTCAGAGATCAAACATAGATAGCCACATTGGTCCATTAGCACAAAGCAACGACAGCAACACAAGGGCACCAGTACTTGTCATTGTTCAGCCATTAGTCCCCCAAAGCAGCTAACAAGATGCAGGAATTAAAAGCCAGCAGAAATGGATAATAAAAGGAGCAATAGCATAGGACACCAAATAGTTGCTAAGGATCCTTCTAGATGGGTGCTTGATATGTAAGTGGATTATTGGTAATGGACAGACTGCGTTTCATACTCTCTCACGTGTCCCTATTTTCCAGGCACATTCCCAGATTTACGAAAGCCATCCCTGCTTCTGATTTGATCCTGGAATGTTCCTATTTTCTCCACCAGCGCCACAGTGGCAGCTGCGAAGGGAACATCCTGTTGTCTCTCCTTGGCCTCTCCTCCCTTTGGGCAGTTTGTAGCGGCTGCTGGAGAGCGGAGGAGGAGGAGGAGAGGCTTCTGCTGGCAAGGCCCAGCCTCGCATGATGCACTAGCTCTGAGGAGCAGGCAGAAGGCCCTGGACGGGAAGCGGAGCAGAGTTCAAGGAGTTTTGATTTAAGAGACACAAAACCTTTGTGTGTCTGCATCTAATCTTGCCCCTTTCCAAAATTTGTTTATTGGTGTTTGTTTTTCTTTTTGTAAACCAACCAAAGAATAAAATAAAATCAGAATTAAGAGGCATTTTCAGGACAATGGAGGGCATGTGTGCTGTGTCCCATTGGTGAAGTGGTGGTGGCATTCATCCTTCCTTGCTGGATGTGGGTTGACAAAAGAGTAGGGGCTTGAGGAGGGTCAGCTGGGGGTGGGGAGTGAGAAATGTCCCTGTTTTCATCTGAGGAATGTTGGAGGGTGTGGGATTTCCCCCAGAAAGGAATAAATCTGGATAAAATTGGTGTGGTTGGGTGTGGGAGAGAGGGGGGGGAACAGACTGGTGTTTTGATGCCTCTGACATTGTGTGAATGCAGCTTTTTTTATTAAGGAAAAAAAGAGAGACTTGCATGCATGAGTAGCTCCCATTCCACCATAAATACTGTACCCATCTAGAAGCAACCTAAATAAGAATAACCCATGGCACCTTCACAAAAGCACCAAGCAAGATGGCTTACAGTTGCCTTAAGTGATGGCCACCACCTAGGATGCCTTTAAAATAGGGCTAGACAAATTCATGGAGGAGAAGGCTTTTGAGAGCTACTAGCCACGATGGCCATGCTCTGCTTCCACAGTTGAAGGCAATAATGCTTCCAAATACCAGTTTGCTAGAAAAAAGAGGAGGCGAGAGTGCTTTTGTGCTCATGGAGTTGCTGGGAGTTGAAGTCCAAAACTTCTGGAGGGCACCGTGTTGCAGAAAGCTGCTTCAGATAATAAATCTGTTGGACATTTCTAAGCACCGTAGAGTTCCTAACGTGCTCTTCAGAGAGCATCAGTATTTAAGAATAATGAAAAATATGCTTCTCGGGGAAACCTTGCAGGTATTTTACCAGTAGCTGTCAACATCATCCATAGCATGTCCCACCTCACACTGCAACTTGGGTGAAAAGGGCCTTGTCTTTGGCAATCGACTGGATGCAGAAAGAGCTACCTTGCAGAGCGTCCTTCTGTCTTGTTGTGCACTCAGGGTGGGGGCAGTATTTATTTATTTTTCAGAGGGACTGGCAACAGATACAGCTGAGGACAGAACATGTCAGTGGAGGGGCTTGTGACCGAGGAAGAAGAGCCCCAGGAAGGGACCTATGCCATTGTGTAGTTAATTGTGATACACATTCACTGTGCCAACAAATGCTATGGTGGCAGATTTCCTCCATCATCGGGATGTCAGGCAGAGTGGTGTGTCTGAAGGTGGAGCATCAGGTTATCGGTATCCAGGAAAAGAAATACATGACCACAAAGAGAAGAGAGATTTATGTGCATGCATGCAGATGCACACACAGAGATAGGCATATTTGAACGACATATGGCAAAACCTCAAGAGAAACAGAAATTCTGCCCCCCAAAAAACCCCCCCACACATCAACTTCAGAATGAAAACAGTATCAACGCACAAAAAGATGAAATCAAACAGAGAAATTTCTTCTGTCATGTTGAAGCCCATTTCACAAGAACTTTACAAGACAGGTGAGATGAGAATTTGTAAAGGAGGCACATGACTTTTTATGGGAACTTTTATGATGCCTTGAAGACTAGCAGGTTTTTCACCACAAACCTATACAGTGGTACCTCAGGTTACAGACGATTCAGGTTACAGACTCTGCTAACCCAGAAATAGTACCTTGGGTTAAAAACTTTGCTTCAGAATGAGAAGAGAAATCACATGATAGTGGCGCAGCGGCAGTGGGAGGCCCCATTAGCTAAAGTGGTGCTTCATGTGAAGAACAGTTTCGGGTTATGAACGGAACTCCAGAACGAATTAAGTTCCTAACCCGAGGTACCACTGTGCCTGTTTGTTTTCTGTAAATCCTCTTGAATGCAGTGGGGTATATTCTCAGGTGAGTGGGTGTTAGGAGTGCAGCCTTATTGTGTGACATCTTCTACTGACTACAGCCCACTTGACTGGATGCATGGAGAGTGATCCTCCATAGGGAGGGGAGGCTCCTCACGAATGGGAGGAAGGCTTTTTTTTTTTTTTTTTTAGTTTAATGCAAGACTACCGGATCCACTCTTCTCATGCCAACACATGATCTGAAACACAGCTGTCCTTCAAAATTCACAGTTCTCCAAATTTTGTGGTGCAGTTTGACCAGAAAAATGCATACATTGGTGAAAAAGAAATGCGAGAGCTTAAAACTGACTGATTCATTTATCCCTCAAGTCCAAACATACATAAATAGGTACAGAAAAAGGGGGTCAAATGTTAGTTGTCTAATTGATGAGACCACGTTATTCATATCCTTTTATTTCAGTGGCTCTGAGTATGACAGACATTGGGTGCAACCCTATATTTCCCTGCACCAAGAAAACTAGCATGCCATGTGGGCAGCTAGATCCGAACCCCTCTCTGATTTCCCCTGTTCTTATACCTGGTCCAGACAGAAGTGAAGCAGGCGCAGATGGCAACATTTTTGATGTGGCCTCAGACAATGGTGTTGCGCTGACAAAGCAGACACAAATTCTACCAGGCAGTTTTGCTTTCCCCTTCTGATCACCTACAGGATTTTGATGAAGAAATCAGGTTTGTCAACCTTTAAATTGCATGATGTTTTCAGGAAAGTCTACTGCACTACAGTAAATAATCACTCCAGGGAGTATTGTTCAAGTTCTCATTTAAAGGTGTTTTCTGTGGCTATTACTCATGGCTGAGTAAGATCGTCTTCCATGATCACGGTTTTAACAGTGAGTCCGTAAGTGACTGTGGAGGCCAATTCGGGATCCACACTCCTTCCACAGTGGGAACATAGGTTACAAGGCAGGAGTTCATCACAGTGAGGATTTGTCAAACTTGTCTTTTAGCTCTTAGCTCGTTTCTCCTTGTCACCCTAAGTTTGTGCTTCTTCAAAGTCCATGACACCTCTGGTAAAGGCTGTTCTCCAGTAGGAGCGCTCACAGGTCAGTGTTTCCCAGTTGTCAATGTTTATACTACTTTTTTTTTTTAAGATTTGCCTTGAGAGAGCTTTAAGCCTCTTTTGTTGTCCACTGTTTTTGTTGTCTTAAATTGGGAATAGAGTAGTTGCTTTGTAAGATGATAAACAGGCATCCGCATAACATGACCAGTCCAACGAAGTTGATGTTGAAGAATCCTTGCTTCAACACTGGTGATCTTTTGCTTCTTCCAGTACACTGAACATTAGTTTGCCTGTCTTCCCGAGTGATGTGTAGAATTTTTCGGAGACACCGTTGATGGGATCTTTCGAGAAGCTGGAGATGGCATTTATAAGTGGTCCATGTTTCACAAGCCCACAATAAAGTTGGTAGTACAATAGCTTTGTAAACAAGCATTTTGGTCTCCCTGCTAATGTTCCAGTCCTCAAACACTCTGCACTTCAATCAGGAGAAAGCTGCACTCACAGAGCTCAGGCGATGCTGGATTTCGACATCGATGTCGGCCCTTGTGGAAAGATAGCTGCCCAGGTAGGAAATGTGATTGACACTTTCCAACATTACACCATTAAGTTGGATTTGTGGTGCTGCAGAGGGGTTGTTTTGTGCACTTTGGTTTTTTGGATATTGAGTGATAGACCAAGCTTTCCATAAGCTTCTGCAAAAATATTTATGATGGTTTGGAAGTCATCCTCTGAGTGCACACACTACATTGCCATCAGCATGAAGCTCTAAGTATTCCCAGTACTTAAAAAAAATACAAATACAGCAAAACAAAGCATCAAACTGAAACACACCATAAAAGCAAACATAAAGGTCAGAGGAGTAAAATTTTCACACCTATTGCTACTCCCAGTACTTAATCACTGGTTGAAATGATTGTGCCTAAATGAGTCATGCCCATTAATTTCACTGGATAGGCATGCCTAAATAAGAAACTCTTCAGCAGACACACACAAAAAATACAGTGAAGGTGTCTGCCTGATATCAACACTCTGGGGGTTCCAAAGTGTTGCCACACTAAATGATCAAGTTTACAGATGTGGCGCAGGTATTATGTGGCATCTGTAGTAGTGCTAGTTCTGCCAATCAAAGTGGTCAGATGGGCATGATCTCTTAGGTAGCATGGAATACAGCCCACAGACAGTTTCCTATTCTCCCTCTCTGCTATTACAATACAGAGCACTGAAGTTCATTGTTTGTTCAGTGTGTGTGTGTGTGTTGTTCAGGCAATTGTTGGGGGAAGGGGGCAAAAGGCAAGGGGGAGGCGGGGGGAGTATAAATGACTGGAAGTATAAATGAAAAGCGGATACAGTATGACTAGATCAAGTGCATCTATTTTGTTGAATTAATCAGAATTTGAATAAATGTGCAATTAATTGTTAGCGCTTTCAATCTTATTCTGTTTATCTTCCTTAGTGGGTCATGCAACCTGCCAGTCTCCAGAATGCTTTTTATAGTATGGCATGACTAGGGATGAGTTTTTGGAGCCAAGAAGGCAGTGGCCTGAAAAGGCATTTATTATTTTTCTTCTGCTACCCCTGGTATGGTGAAGTAACTTCTGTTCAGAGCCTTGTTTTTTGTTAATCCTTTTTATGCCTGTAATAAAAGATGGCAGAGAACTCCCTCCCCATACCTTCTCTCCTTGTGAAGAAGGTGTTTGAGGCCACAGGACAGAGGCTTTGAACCTTTTTGAGTCCACAGCTCCCTTGACCAATTACATTCTTTCTGCAGCACCCTTGTGGGGCTCATGAGCCCAGTTATGTCACCCCTTGCCTGCAGAGCTGGCAGCCTCTCACCCTTTTTTGAACACTCTCCCTTGCGGAGTGTTCCCTCTGGGCAGCCACCGCTGCCATCCCTGATCTCTGAGCTGCCGGTCACCCTCCCGCCCCAAAGAGAGGTGCCCCCCAGAGGCACTGTCCGCTTGCAGAGCTTATAGCCAGGGCTGCTGCAATAAATAGCTGTGCAAGCCTTTGGGAGACAGAGACGCAAGAGGGCACCAGAGAAGCGAGGGAAGGAAAGAAAAGAGGGATGGAGGCCAGTGTAGCCCACAGCACCCCTGACCATCATTCAAGGCACCCCAGAGTGCCACGGCACACTGGTTGAAAACCCCTGCTATAGGACATCGGTCACCCCATCTAGTTCATCACTAGGCTTGCAGCTGGGGAAGGAAGGCTGTCTCCAAATTTCCTCTCCCCCTTAAGTTTTGTTAAAACAAATAATTAAATGTGCAGCAAAGCCTTTGTTTAAAGGTCTTCTTGTAATGTTTCTCTCTCACAGAGGCCAAGCAAACCTCTAGGCACCCTACCGAAACCAATCAGAAGCATGCATTCTTAATGTGCTATTTGAAGTGTGCAGACATCATGCATACCTGTTTCCCTCCCTAGGCTGCAGTGTGTGTGTGTGTGAGAGAGAGAGAGAGAGAGAGAGAGAGAGTGAGAGAGAGAGAGAGAGAGAGAGAGAATTCATTTTTGTTTCACTTTTTGACCAGAAGGACAGGAGGCACAGGTTTTTCGACGGAGAAAGAATTCTGCTGCTGGGATGGCTAGCAATCCTATAGGTTGCATTCAGAGAAAACCCACTGAAATTAATGAGCCTTACTTCATCATGTCTATTGGACTTAATGGGTCCACTAGGACTAGATGGATTTTTTGTTGTTGTTTTTTTGGCAGGAGGAGATAATTCTGGGTTGTGTTGAAAGGCAAGAGGTACTTGGAGAGAGAAAGGGAGATTCATTAAGCCCTTTTTTGTTGTTGGTTTTCCCAGCTCCAACAAATTCGGAGGTAGACTGGTTCTGAACCTGGAGGTTCTATACAGCAATCAATTGACAGGTGTCTTTCCTTCTCCAGGTTCAGGGGCAGTCTATCTCTGAATATGCTGAAGGAGACAAACAACAGAAAGGCACGTTTGGCATCAGGCCCTGCTTGAAGGCTTCATCTGGTTGCCATTGTGGGAAGAAGGATGCTGGGCTTGATGGACCTTTGGCATCATCTGCACAGATGCTTTTGTATTCAAAGGGGTAAAGGTAAAGGTAAAGGTACCCCTGCCCGTACGGGCCAGTCTTGACAGACTCTGGGGTTGTGCGCCCATCTCACTCAAGAGGCCAGGGGCCAGCGCTGTCCGGAGACACTTCCGGGTCACGTGGCCAGCGTGACATTGCTGCTCTGGCGAGCCAGAGCTGCACACGGAAACGCCGTTTACCTTCCCGCTGGTAAGCGGTCCCTATTTATCTACTTGCACCTGGAGGTGCTTTCGAACTGCTAGGTTGGCAGGCGCTGGGACCGAGCAGCGGGAGCGCACCCCGCCGCAGGGATTCGAATCGCCGACCTTTCGATCGGCAAGTCCTAGGCGGGGTACCCATCCCTTAAAGAAGAGAAATTGCTCATGTCTGTTCAGTTTCCTGAGGCCAGTTTATTTTTATTTTTGCCAACCTGTGAACACAACTGAGTGCTTCGAGGACCTTAGCATGTTGTGAAGCCACGGTGATTTTGATTCTGTGGATTATACTACAGACAGAAAAAGGAAACATTTGACTGCTCTCTTCCACCTAAAAATAGTTTCCAGAGTTGCTTACAGTTATCAGTAATGAGACTAGAAATCACAACGGGGGTCTCCGTTTAAGGAAGAAATTTAAAATCATGTATTTATTTATTACATTTATATACTACCTTTATCTTCTAAGGATCTCTTCCCCCCTCTTTTATGAACTTATTTATTGATACTTATTCATAGATATACAGAAATACATACCCATTACATCTTTTTAGGGTTGCCATATGTCTGGGAAGCCCTGGGCATGTCCTCTATTGGGGGGCCTACATGCCCATCCAGGGGGATTTTTACAATTTTAAGCAAGTGTTTGGCGAGGCCACGGCGGATGGCAAGTGGGCGATAACTCAAAAAAAGCTAAACAACTTTTTTTGCCCAGATTCTTACCTCTGGAAATATGGCAATCCTAATTATATACTAAGATAAGACAGCCATTTAGTCAAGAAAATAAGAGACCTAAAAAGAGAGAGAAATGGAGAGAAAAAGGAAAGACAGGAAAAACTACAGAAAGAAAAGAGTAAAAAGACTTCAGGTTCTGCTCTGCCTTAATGGAGGCAACACCCACAACAGTAGGAGATCGTTGGCTAAGGAAAAACAAGGATGATTGAGGGTAATTATCCTTGCAAATTCCTCCCAGGGATGGGGACGGACAGACTTTACTTGCAGTTTGTCTCGGTACCTGGCTCTCACTCCGGCATGGGTTGCACGAGGCAAGGAGACGCTGAGTGCTAAAGCACTTTGCCTGTCAGTAACCCTTCTATGCTGCCATTAAGAAGCAGATGTTCTCCTGTTAATTAGAATTTAATTGGACGCATACTAGAAGAGATGAGATCACAAACTGCGGAACAAACTAACTGCAAGGACTTTAAGGTTTGAACTTGAGATAAGACTTCATTCAGTGCAAAAGACAGTGGGAGTTTCTTTGTTTAAAATTTTCTTCACTACATTTATGATTTGGCAACCCTCCTCTGAATCTTAGTTCAAATTATATTTCTACAAGCAAGGAATTGGATTATAAAGATGGAATATAACATCAAATGGAACTGTGTATGAAAAAAAGGAAAAAGGCAGAGAAGCTCTATTTTGCAAAAGATTTACAATGGAAATTTAGAGCTGATTCTTTCACATCCTTTACTATTTATGAATTGAACTGAATGACACTAAGAGGACTTGGAATTTAATTTAATTGGCAGTATAATTGCTCATATATCTTCAGTTGGAAGGGAGGATGAAAGGAGTCTGTGAACTGCCAAGGAACTGATGAGGATATTTATGTTAGAATTCCTGCTCCATAATTGCAGTCATCTGATTTTTCTTTATCACATGACGGTGTATGTTTTGACTCCCCAGAGTGGGAAGTGACGGAGGCAGGATGTTTGTGTCACTTTGTTCCATGAAGGTCGGACTATTGTCCTTTGTTCTTTCTCTTTGCTGTCTGATGCTAAAGAGAGAGGGAGCCATATTGCAGTGCTCCATGTGTGTTTATATGTAAATAAAGTAAATAAAGTAGATTAGCCAAAATAAAGTAGATTAGTCAAAATAAAGTAGATTAGCCAAATTAATAAAGTAATTAAAGTAGAGTAGCCAAAATGCTGAGTTGCTGAGGTATGTCATGTGAACTTGTCTTAATGATGGCGGCGCGCAGAGACGCTGCGGCTCAGTGCTCTCCTTTTGTTTTTTATTTTTACTTGTTCTTTGTTTTTTATTTTTACTTGTTCTGAGTATGTTTGGCCGGGCAAGAAAGATTTATAGCAGGCAGGAACTCCTGAAGGTCGGGTTACAGTGTGAACAAGCTGTGAGAGCTGATTATTTTCGCCTAGATAACGCTCCTGTGGGAGTAGCCAGGCCACCGGGTTCTCCATGGATTACTATGCCGCCAGGGAGGAGGCGAAGGCGGCGTAGAGACAGGAGGCAAAGGCGGGGTTGTCGGGCCGGCGTCCTGGTAAGATTGCGGAGGAGTCCATCTAAACCACCACTCCCTAGCATATTTCTTGCTAATGTGAGATCTCTTGCCAACAAGATGGATGAATTGAGGCTGCTGGCGGCAAAGAACAGTCTTGTAAAAGATTGCTGCGTTTTATTTGTCATTGAGACATGGCTTAAACCGTCCATACCAGACACGGCTATTCAGTTGGAAGGCTGTGTGGTACATCGTCATGACCGAGGCATGGACTTCGGAAAAACCAGAGGAGGGGGGCTGTGTGTATATGTGAACAAATGCTGGTCCAATAATTCTAAGACCGTTGGCAGTTACTGTTCACCGGATTTGGAATATGTGGCTGTTAAATGTAGACCAGCCTATCTCCCTAGGGAGTTTACAGCTGTTATGCTAACTGGTGTGTACGTGCCACCAGATGCCAATGCCAACTTGGCGCTGGGATGCCTGCAGAGCCTTATCAGCAGCCAGCAAGACAAGCATCCTGAAGCTGTGCACATCATTGCAGGGGACTTTAATCATGTTGAACTTAAAAAAGTGCTCCCAACGCTCTATCAGCATGTGAAATGTCCCACAAGAGGGGACAAGACACTGGACAAAGTTTATTCGAATGTAAATCACGGCTATAGGGCTTTACAGCTGCCACATTTGGGCCAGTCCGACCATATGTCTCTGTTCCTGGTACCAGCATATATCCCACTCAGGAAACGGGCTCCCACAATATCAAGGACTGTTAAAATCTGGCCTGAAGGTGCTATCCATCAGCTGCAGGACTGTTTTGAGAGAACCAATTGGGACATTTTCGATCGTTCAGACCTGGAGGAGCACACGGCGGCAGTTCTGTGCTATATCAATCACTGCACAGACACTGTCACAGTAAATAAATCCATCCGGTTTTACCCCAATCAGAAACCCTGGATGAATAGAGAGGTCCAGTGCCTGTTGCGGGAAAGGAACAGGGCTTTTAGGTCGGGCGAGGTGCAGCTTTACAGTGTGGCAAGAGCAAACTTGAAGAGGGGTATTCGACGGGCAAAACTGGTCTATAGGCAGAGGATTGAGGATAATTTAAGGAGTAACAACACAAGACAGATGTGGCAGGGGATTCAGCATATTACCAACTACAAACCTAACCTTGGTGCTGTCGACGGTGACCCTTTGCTGGCGGAGGAGCTTAACTTCTTCTTTGCTCGCTTTGAGAAGGAGCCACCTGAGACGCCGGTATTACAGCCACCAGCCCATAGGGGCCCCTCATTCACTGTAGAGGAGCATGAGGTGAGACAGGTATTGAGGATGGTGAATCCGAGGAAGGCTGCTGGACCTGATGGCATCACGGGAAAGGTGTTGAAGGGCTGTGCGGATCAGCTGGCGAGGGTCTTTACTAAGATCTTCAACAAGTCCTTACACCAGTCTATTGTCCCACCCTGCCTGAAGTCGTCAACTATTGTTCCTCTGCCTAAAAAATCCACAATCAGTAGTCTGAACGACTACAGACCAGTTGCACTGACTCCAATCATCATGAAGTGTTTTGAGAAACTGGTGCGCCGTCACATTATTTCCTGTCTTCCATCAACTTTTGACAACTACCAGTTTGCATACAGGGCAAATAGATCCACGGAAGACGCTATCACTACCACTCTCCATGCTGCTCTGTTCCATCTGGAGCAGCCGGGGAGTTATGTGAGGCTGCTGTTTGTGGATTTTAGCTCTGCTTTTAACACTATCCTCCCCCATAGACTGGTGTCCAAGCTAGAGGCGATTGGACTCTCCAACTCCACCTGTCTCTGGGTTTTGGACTTTTTGTCAGAACGTTCTCAGAGGGTTAGAGTAGGGTCACATATGTCCACAGCCCTTAGCCTTAACACCGGCTCACCACAGGGTTGTGTGTTGAGTCCCCTGCTCTATACTCTCTATACGTATGATTGTACAGCCATTTATTCCAGCAACAAAATCATCAAGTTTGCTGATGACACTACGGTGGTGGGGCTCATTTCAGGAGGGGATGAGTCCGCCTATCGGGACGAGGTGGAGCAGCTTTGTGCTTGGTGTGGAGAGAACAATCTGGCTCTTAATACGACTAAGACCAAGGAATTGGTGGTGGATTACAGGAAAAAAAAGGCGGACATTCAGCCCTTGTATATCAACGGGGAACGGGTGGAGAGGGTGGCGGAATTCAGGTTTTTGGGAGTGACTATCGATCAGGGCATGACTTGGAGCGCAAATACCACTGCTCTGGTGAAGAAGGCCCAGCAGAGAATTTATTTCCTCAGACTTTTAAAGAAGAACAATCTGAGTGAGAGACTGCTGGTGTCCTTCTACCGAGGCTCCATAGAGAGCATTCTCACATACTGTATTTGTGCCTGGTTCTCCAGCTGTACAGCTAGGAAGAGGAAGGTGCTCCAGAAGGTCATAACCACAGCCCAAAGGATTATTGGTCATCCCCTCCCATCTTTGGAAGAACTGTACGGTTCCCGTTGTCTTAGGAAAGCAAACAATATCCTGCAGGATGCATCTCACCCGGGACACAGTCTGTTTGTACTACTGCCTTCTGGCAGGAGATACAGAAACATCAAGTCAAGGACAAATAGACTGAAAAATAGTTTCTATCCAAGAGCTGTGGCCTTCTTAAATGCAGTAACTCGATAGTGTGACCTGGGAGTTTGATGGGTGTGGGTGTGGGTGTGGCTGGAATGTGGTTTGTTTGGTTGTTGTTGTTGTGTTGCTTTTGTTGTTTTTAAGGGATGGCATCCAATTTCGTTGCACTTGTGCAATGTTGCACTTGTGTAATGACAATAAAGAATCTATCTATCTATCTATCTATCTATCTAACTGCGCAGAGTCTGCAGGTCCCTAAGTGTGCCGGTGTCTGTTGGCATCAGTTGCTGTGATGTTCGGGCAGAAGAAAGCTTTTGAAGCTCCCAAACGAATGACCAGGAGGGAGAGAATGTGCCAGTCGGGCATGTGTTTCTGCCAGGGTCCTACTCGAGTGTAGGATGAGCTCCTGACAATTTATTGAGTTATCGGCAGTTCGACAGACTGCTCTTCTTCCTAGGTTGAGAGGAAAAATGGTGACAACAGGTAATATTTATTGGGACAGAGTGACTTTTGCAGCTGTTGTTAAAGTTACAAAACAATGAAGGATGGGACAGAGCAATGGAGAAATTTCTCGAACAACAATGGGCTATCAGCTCTGCCCAAGGCATGACGGATAACTGTAACAACCAAGGGAAAGAAAGACATAACATTTTACAAGGACAGGAAGAAACACCATGGACAGAATAACTGCCATACAGAGTAAAAACAAGGATATAGTTTGAGTTCCTCACTTGTAGTTTTATAAATCATTTAATGTGTCAACATGAATAGAAGTTATTATGATTGGAATGTAATTGAAATTAATAAGATTTTGGAACACAGATACAAAGAAAATAATCAAACCATCAAACCTAGCATGTGGGGGGCTACTTTATCGAAGTTATCTGATTTGGTATTTGAAGAATTTGTATTAATAATTGTATTATAAATTGGTATTGTTATAATGAGGCTATTATTGGACTGTAATTGAAAACTAATAAAGCTATTATTTTAAAAATATTTTAAAAAGGACTTCCGGCTCTCTGTCCTCCAGCTACATATGATATTCATTCCTTAAAATCAAGGCATGCTATCTTCCATAAACCAGTATTTTTGCAGTCTTCAAATCATGATATTACAAGTTCATTTTCTCTTTCATAAGAAATTTCCAATCCTTAACGAATGTCAGTAATGATGTTTTTTCTAATTAAATATGTTAACTTTGCGCTCTCAGCCAGATCCAATAACTTTATCAGCCATTCTTCTATAGTGGGTAGGGCTTTATCTCTGTGCGTGTAGCAATCTCACTGTTGTACTGATACATTGTAGTAAAAATAAAAATAAAAATCTTCCAAGGATCTCAAGGTGGTGTACATGGTTCTCCTCTTGCCCATTTCATCTTCACAACAATCCTGTGAGGTAGGCTAGGCTTAAGCAATGGTGACTGGCTGAAGGTCAGTCGGAGTGGGGATTTGAACCCTGGTCTCCCAGGTCATGGTCTAGCACACTCACCATTACTCCACACATATCATTGCTCCTCCTTCTCAGGGAGGTGGGAGAGGAGAGGAAGCACCCTTGTAGTAGTGTTGGTTGGAGGAGATGGGAAAGTGTGAACCCAGAGGAGAGGGAAGGGAACTGGAAAGAAGTGGGAAAAGTGAAAGAAGAGAAAGGGGGGAGTAGGGAGGATTGAGAGGAAGAAAAGTGCAGTGAAAAGAGCCAATCATGATCAGGAGAGAAGTACTTGACGCTTAGCTTACCCTGCCCATGCCATTGCCTCAATGAAAATCACTGCCACTCTCCAACATTTGGGGCTGGGGAAAGAGGGACTGCCCACTTGGAAGTCTACAAACAGCTACTTCTCCACTTCCAGCTCAAAAGTGGAACAGCAGCAACCCAGAGTTGAATGATGGATCTACAAGGAAAAGACAGTGAAGAAGGGACAACCACAGTTTTTAGCACCGGAGACTCAGTTACAAATTTCTGTGAAGGTGCATCTAGTCCACATCATTTACCTTTTCTTGATGTATAATTTTTTGTGGATGCTTCCAGAATTAAAGTGCGTCCTTATAAGAAAAGCACAGATAGAAATTCCTTGTTGCATTATAGATCTAATCATCCCAAACATCTCCATGATAACCTTCCTTTAGGTCAGTTTCTAAGATTAAAACGCAATTCATCGGACCCACATTCAAATCTGCTTTCTGCATCCTTATTACAATGAGGTTATCCAAACTCTGTAATAACAACTGCCATTCAAAAAACACAATTAAGAGAGAGGTCGACCCTTCTGACATCTGGTTCGCATGTTAACACTAGATCTTCGCGTATTTACGCTTCCCTAGAATATAACCATATGACTTTCGAAATGGAGAAAATTATCAGATGTCATTGGCATATTCTTAAGGACATCCCTGGGTGTGATAATACCCCTCTTTTTGCCAAACGACGCACCAAGTCACTAAAGGAAATATTGGTGCATACGGATTTAAAATCAACACCCATAAAACGTACGTTGTCTGGTCCTCCACGTGGTTTCTTTAAATGTGGGCATTGTACCTCCTGCAAATATGCTCTGCAGGTAAAAGAGTTTAACAACAAAGAAGATTTTAAGTTCATTTTACAGGCATTTGCCACATGTGCTACAGCAGGGGTCTGCAACCTTTAAGACAAAAAGAGCCACTTGGACCCGTTTCCGAAGAAAAAACAACAACTGGGAGCCGCAAAACCATTGCGACATTTAAAACAAATATAACACTGCATACATTGTTTCTTAGTCCAATGTTATCCTCGTCATTATAAAAATAACTTTTTTGACACTTTTTAATTATTTTTTGTTTGACCCCTCAGAATTACTCCTCCTCATAGAAATAAACGTTATATTAACAAGTTACCTTTTTTTGAGTGTGTGTTCTTCACTCCCCTTCAAAACAGTAGCTGCAAATTGCAAAGCAATAGCAGCAAATCAGCCAGCAACAAAGACATGCTATATACCGTATTTTTCGCTCCATAGGACGCACTTTTCCCCTCCAAAAATGAAGGGGAAATCTGTGTGCGTCCTATGGTGCGAATGCAGGCTTTCGCTGAAGCCTGGAGAGCGAGAGGCATCGGTGCGCACCGACCCCTCTCGCTCTCCAGGCTTCAGGAAGCTATCTGCAAGCCTTGCAAGCCCGGCGGGAGTTCCCACAGGCTCACAAGGCTTGCGGGCAGCAGCCTGCAGCCCCAGCGAGTGTCCGCAAGCCTTGCGCGCCTGGCGGGAGCTCCCGCCAGGCGCGCGAGGCTTGGGGCGGCAGCCTGTTGCCCGAAGCACAGGGAGCCCTCCGGAGGGCTCCCCGTGCTTCAGGCGAGTGTCTGCAAGCCTTGCGTGCCCGGCAGGAGCTCCCGTCGGGCGCGCAAGGCTTGGGGCGGCAGCCTGTTGCCCGAAGCACAGGGAGCCCTCCGGAGGGCTCCCCGTGCTTCGGGCGAGTGTCTGCAAGCCTTGCGCGCCCGGCAGGAGCTCCCGTCGGGCGCGCGAGGCTTGGGGCGGCAGCCTGCCGCCGGAAGCACAGGGAGCCCTCCGGAGGGCTCCCCGTGCTTCGGGCGAGTGTCTGCAAGCCTTGCGCGCCCGGCAGGAGCTCCCGTCGGGCGCGCGAGGCTTGGGGCGGCAGCCTGTTGCCCGAAGCACAGGGAGCCCTCTGGAGGGCTCCCCGTGCTTCGGGCGAGTGTCTGCAAGCCTTGCGCGCCGGGCAGGAGCTCCCGTCGGGCGCGCGAGGCTTGGGGCGGCAGCCTGTTGCCCGAAGCACAGGGAGCCCTCCGGAGGGCTCCCCGTGCTTCGGGCGAGTGTCTGCAAGCCTTGCGCGCCCGGCAGGAGCTCCCGTCGGGCGCGCGAGGCTTGGGGCGGCAGCCTGTTGCCCGAAGCACAGGGAGCCCTCCGGAGGGCTCCCCGTGCTTCGGGCGAGTGTCTGCATGCCTTGCGCGCCCGGCAGGAGCTCCCGTCGGGCGCGCGAGGCTTGGGGCGGCAGCCTGTTGCCCGAAGCACAGGGAGCCCTCCGGAGGGCTCCCCGTGCTTCGGGCGAGTGTCTGCAAGCCTTGCGCACCCTGCAGGAGCTCCCGCCGGGAGCTGCTGCTGCTGGGAGCCCCCACAACCCCCGAAAGAGGACTCGCTCCAGAGATCCTGGCGGCTCCCGACCCGGGGTCGCTTCACCGCGCGGGGCAACAATGAGTGAAAGGAGGCGCACTAAAAACAATGGCTCACGGGGAAGGCGGGCGCGTGCCGCTCGGCCCTTGGGGAGCCTTCCTGCTGCCGCTGCCCTGCGCCCAACTCGCGAGGAGAGTGGCGCTGCCTTCTGCTCTCCGCCGCCGCCTCACAGATGACAGCGACTGCACGGGAACAAAGGAAAATGCGCCTCCTCCCCTCGCCTCCACCCCGGAGCCGCGGCGTTAAAGAGCCGCATGCGGCTCCGGAGCCGCAGGTTGCCGACCCCTGTGCTACAGCATGTGTAATTTACATGATTAGATGTCCTGTGGATTGTTGTATGCAGGTCATACTCTCACACCTATCAAAGTAAGAATATCGGAACATCGATCTAGGTTCAGGAACAATGTAATAGAGGTTTCTTTAGTACAACATTTTATTGAAGCATCTCATTCCGATGAGGACTTGACATTTTTTGTAATTTGGACGTATTCAGGTCCTGTAAAGGTAAAGGTACCCCTGCCCGTAAGGGCCAGTCTTGACAGACTCTGGGGTTGTGCGCCCATCTCACTTAAGAGGCCAGGGGCCAGCGCTGTCCGAAGACACTTCCGGGTCACATGGCCAGCATGACAAAGCTGCATCTGGTGAGCCAGAGCTGCACACGGAAACGCCGTTTACCTTCCCGCCAGTAAGCGGTCCCTATTTATCTACTTGCACCTGAGGGTGCTTTCGAACTGCTAGGTTGGCAGGCGCTGGGACTGAGCAACGGGAGCGCACCCCGCCACGGGGATTCGAACCACCGACCTTTCGTTCGGCAAGCCCTAGGCGCTGAGGCTTTAACCCACAGCGCCACCCGCGTCCCATTCAGGTCCTGTAGAACGAGCTAAAAAAAATCCTTATGCAGGTTTATTTTCTTATTCAATTCCTTACATCCCTCAAGTCCGAATACTGAAATTGATTATGCTTGTTTTTTTGTGAATTTGTACTAATGTTTACATGTAGAACACCTGAGCATGGACTAAGTTTGTTTCACCTCTGTGGGCCAAGTGGATTATTTTAAGTACTTAATTGTGCATCTGTGGATTGCTATTATTTTAGATCCAAAAAGTGTTTACATTAATGTATGAGTTTGTATTAATGTGTACATGTATATTATCTGAACATGGATTAAGTTTGTTTTATTTATTTTTGCTGTGCCAAATGGGTCACTTTAAGAAAGATATTCTGTATCTGTGGATTGCCAACACCTGTAACCCAATCAATATTGTGCTTGTCCATATAGCCCTACTTTGTAACAGTTGCTGCTTACCACAGCTACTACTATGCCATAAGATCTACTGTCTTGTCATATCACATATGGTATGTACAGTTATTTATTATTTGATATTATTTTTGCTGTAAAATGTGTGAGATCATGATATTGTATTATTTGCATTACTTAGTGCTTTAACTACTGATGAAGCCCAGGACGGTGAAACAAGAGCAATATTCTTGTCTAGACTTTGTGAAAGGATTTTGTGGAACTGTAACAACCTTTCATGTGGATTGTTTGGACTTTATGAACAGACAGGTGGAATAGACACCATTACACAGATGGACCTTATGCATGAACTGACTAGAGAATGATCTGATCCACTGGGTCTTCTGCTTTGTTCATTTGTTGAACTTTGAGTTACTTCTGTTGAAATTTACAATTTGATACAATGAATAGTATACCTTATTTATCCAAGAACACAGCCGGTTACATCTCGTGTGTTTATTGAGGATGCTTTATGTGACCATAGGTTCTACACTTATGCAGGAAGAACCAGCTGCACAAATATAAGATGGGAACACATGGCTTGCCAGTAGTACACGTGAAAAGGATCAAGAGGTCTTAGTAGACTACAAGATTAACATGATGCAGCAGTAGGAAAAAGGCTATTGCTATTGCATGCTGCCTCAGCATCCGGTAGTCTACAATTAAGGTCAATGATTGACAGGGATTGGAATATAAAATTGATTTGCAACGCTGCATAGCTGTAGTTTTAAAATATCTAGCAATAATGGTGGCAGGGAGGTGCTCGTGATAATCCTAATTTTTACCAGGGGAGCATCATGAACCTTTCTTACGGATGAGCTGTACCTTCAGGACAATGCACATTCATAGACTCTCTCAGCACATGGGCAGTTCACTGCAAAAGGGAAAAGGAATAAAAGCTTTCCAGAATATGGGAAATGTGTGGGTTGGGCTCTGAGCAATGGCTATAGCAGGCTTTTATTGTAGAGGCAGCTGATGGGGGAGTGGCTCCATTTATGGGGCTTCAGCCCGAGAACCACAGATAAATGAAGGTGAGGAACGCCATTGCTCAATCCACCACCAGAAAGAGCCCTGTTGGGTCAGACCAAAGGCCCTGCCACCTTCTCCCTCTCTAGTCCACAGGGAACAAGTATTCAGAGATGTGATGCCTCTGAGAGTGGAGGTAATACAGCCATTGGTGGTCTTGTCCATATAAGGCCTTCAACCTTTGCAGGACCCTCTGTCTCCAGGAACTGCATTCCAAGGAAACCAGAACCTGAATATGCATTGCACCACTGGGTTTCTCACTGCTTGGAGGAGTGTGCAGAACAATGCAGCACATTTTAATGGCATGTTTTGAGGCTGACTGATACATTCCATGCACAATCGTGGTGCTAATCCTTACAGCAGCTGGCAGAGTCTGAGATAGTGGCTTGCTTCCTGTAAGCCGCCTAGTGATCTCAGAACTGAGGGGAAGGCTTAAACCTAGGACGTCCTAGTTCCCCCATTTAGCCACAGTGTCCCACCAGCAGTCTTTAAGGGAAGAGTCTGACCAAGGGGTAGTCAAGGAGTTGTGGACTGTGGGGTGGTGGGCAGCCAATGGTCTTTCAGGCAAGGTTCCTCAGGAAGTTGTCAGACTTGATTAGTCCTGCATTTCCTTGACCATCCTTCTCCAATTAATGAGTGGACAATGCGTTCAGAAATTATCAAAAGGGAGAGAAAATTCTAGAGAAATTCTCATAGGTGGGATGAGTGCAGGCAGGGATGTATGAATGTGCCTCAACCTGTTCCAACATTCATTTGAACTTTGACCCAGTATTTTTCATTCTGCTGCATTGGATTTATTTTGCACTAGTCTTCCTTCAATTTCGCCGAGGAGCTATATATGTTTTTTGAGGTACAGCATATCCCAGTGTACAATATGCCTGCAGATCTCAGCCATCAACAGACACTTACAAATCAGTTACCTGCCTGCGTGTTCCCTTTCAAAGCTAATGGACTTCCAGAGGGGTAGCCCAATTAGTTTTTTGCAGCAAAATCAACAAAAAAAGCCTTGTGCTAAAGCTAATGAAGGAGCTAATGGTCCATCATAAAGCCATCTATGTAGCCTTGCTGTCTAGACTTTACCATTGGTATAAACTTATCCTTCTCAGACATCAAAGAAAAGACAGTTTGACACCCTGTTGATAGATTGTTCTTAGTGTCTCAACCGAATGAACTCCGACATGCCCACAGGAATTAATTAAAACATTTCTCATTTGTTCACTCTCCTATGATGTACACGCATTATTTTTGTATTACAACACTTCATTTCATAAGTGTGTTTCATACAGAAAATGGACACGTGGGTGCATCAACAGAAACGTAACACGGAAGCTTTTATCTGCAGAACTGGTCCTGTTACAGGTGCCAAATAATACCTGCTCCTCTTCTGTAATAAAACAATCTTTTAGTGTGCCAGCACTCACACTGGAACTCCTTGCCTCTTGATATCAGGCAGGCACCTTCACTGTACTATTTTCACTCTACTATTTTGCTTAGACAAGCCTACCTGGATATTTAAAACATTGATGCGTGTTTTTATCTGCTTTGTTTATTGCTGATTTTAATATTTTGAATGGTTTAAATTGTTGTTATTCATTGTTTCATTTTTTGGGGGTAAACCTGGACTGGGAAAGGCTTGCCACAGTAGTTCATGCATTGCTTACTTCAAGACTAAAATGTGCTCTGTGTGGGGCTTCGCTTGCACTTGATCTGGAAGCTGCAGTTAGTGCAGAATGCTGCAGCATGGTTGCTTGCAGGAGTGTTGTCAGCATAGAAACCTGTACTCAGAGATCTGCACTGGCTGTCAATCTGATACTGGTCCAGGTTCAAGGTGTTACTATTTGCATTTAAACCCTATCTGTAAGAGCTCTTTTAGTGTGACAGCGCCTAGACTTTGGAAATCTCTGCTGATTAAGACCAATCAGGTGCCTTCAGGCGTGCTTTTCAGCACCTGCTAAAAACTTGGCACCTACCCAGATGCTTAGAAAGATGAGGTAATTTTTTATAGTGTGGTTGTTAATCTTTCTCAATTTTTTTTTCCTTTTTGTAAACTGCTTTGAGGTGGTGGTGGTGGTTTTTACAACCCAGCAGTGCATTTATGAAATACCGTAAATGAATAAACTAAGTAAATAAATTGGTGAAGGGAGGAACTGATTGGGCTGCTTAGATGGGGCACAGACCCACCAAGGTGAGATTCTCAAGGAATAAAACTGGGGCATCTGACTTAGACTCACAGTGGAAAATTGATATGTCTGCCCAAAGTACAATAATGACAAAAAGTTCTTTTTAATGGTGACTGACATTTTGTGTAAGCATGCATGGGCTGTCAGCCTGAAGGATAAGATAGGGAAAATGTGGGGCATTATTCATACCCTCCAACATACTTTTGCATGCTAAGATTTTGTATAAAAGTTTTTCATGATACAGGCAACCCTCCCCGGCTAACTCCAGTACCCCATAATCTCCTTGTCCCCTGCCCACCAGGCCTGCCTGCACCCTTCCCCACTACTCAACCACCCTAAGGGCCTGCCCAGGATCTCCTCCAGCTGCTGCCTTCTCTTCAGGCCTGACTCATTCTTCTTGCTTTATTTGGCATGGCTGGCAGGATGGCTGGCAGGGGAAGAGTGCCAGCCTCCCACTGCAGGGATGGTTGCTGTGGCATTCCTATTGCCTCACTCCCCGCTCCTTCTCCTCTTCCCACTACTTCTGCTGCTACTCCACTGGCCAGCCAGCCGACCTTCCTATCTCCCTCCCTCAGACCCAGTGCAAGACTCTTCCCCCCACAGCCTGCCTGCCTTCTCCAACTCCCAGGAGTGGTGACAAAGGAGGTGGTGAAGGTGGTGGAGGAGTCCTCAGTCAGCAGCACTCTCTTCTTCCCTGCTTCCCCCAATGTGGAGCCATTTCTGGTTAGCGTATCCTCAACAATGATGGGTATTTTTGACTCTGCATGAAAAAGTGAGAAGAAGAAGAAGAAGAGGAGTTTGGATTTGATATCCCGCCTTTCACTCCCTTTAAGGAGTCTCAAAGCGGCTAACATTCTCCTCTCTGTGACACTCTGTGAGGTGAGTGGGGCTGAGAGACTTCAAGGAAGAGTGACTGGCCCAAGGTCACCCAGCAGCTGCATGTGGAGGAGCGGAGACACAAACCCGGTTCCCCAGATTACAAGACTACCGCTCTCAACCACTACACCACACTGGCTCTCAGAGAAGCCATGGCAGCTTAAGGTCAGCAAACTTTTTCAGCAGGGGGCTGGTCCATCGTCCCTCAGAGCTTGTGGGGGGTCCAGACTATATGTGGGGGGCGATGAATGAATTCCTATGCCCCACAAATAACCCAGAGATGCATTTTAAATAAAAGTACACATTCTACTCATGTAAAAATACCAGGCAGGCCCCACAAATAACCCAGAGATGCATTTTAATAAAAGGACACATTCTACTCATGTAAAAACACGCTGATTCCTTGACCGTCCGCGCAGTGGCGTAGCGTGGGTTGTCAGCACCCGGGGCAAGGCAAGTAATTTGCGCCCCCTAACCCATGGATTTAAGTAGGGGCAGAGAGCTGCGAGTGCGAGCGCGCCCCCCCCCAGATGTTGCGCCCGGTGCGGCCGGCCCCCCCTGCACTTCCCACGCTACGCCACTGTGTCCGCGGGCTGGATTTAGAAGTCGATTGGGCCGCATCTGGCCCCCAGGCCTTAGTTTGCCTGCACATGGCTTAAGGGTTTCTGTGACGATCCCAGCATTTTCAGGGCAGTTGGAGACTATGCTAATAGAATCAGCTAGCCATAGGACTGTGAGGAGGGCCGGCAGCAAGCTTCATGAGCTCAGGGCCACTGTCTTCTCCTCTGCTCACTCAGGGACCCTGTACAGTAAGGAAGCAGGCCTCTCAGGGCACACAAGTGGGATGGGTGCCACTATCAGGGCAGATGAGGCAGCAAGGTGGAGGCTGCCATATTTTCAGAGGTAAAAAACTGGACAAAAAAAAGTTGGGATGTTGGCGAGCCCGCACCAGAGACACCTGAAACAGAGCCCGAAACAAAGCCCAAGATGTCCATGTCAGAGCCCAAGACAGAGATGAAGCCCAGGTCGCCTGAGAACAATCCTGAACCTGAGCGGTCTGCATGCACACAATTGTTTAATGCCCCCCTACGCAGACATTTACTTAAAACTGTAAAATAAAACCCAGATGGGCATGCAGGCCCCCCAAAAGAGGACATGTCCTGGATTTCCTGGACATATGGCAACCCTACAGTAAGGGGGAGGAGGATAAGGAGGATAAGGAGGAGGATGGGGAATGAGTCCTCCTGGGATGCCACTAGACAGGACCAGCCTATCAGACAAAACACCAGTGGATAGTGGATTGGTCATATAGATTGTTAGGTGGGTCCAAAGTGTTGTGTTAGTCCAGCCTTCCGCAACCAGGCACCTTCAGATGTTTTGGACTATAACTCCCAGCAGCATGGTCAATGGTTAAGGGTGATGGAGTTGCAGTCCATAACATACGAAGTGTACCGGGTTGCGGAAGGCTGGGTTAGCCCATGCACGGGCCAGTCTATTGCTCCATGTGGCTAGGGACAAAGGTGAGAGCTATTTCCTAGTTCTGCTGGATCTCTCAGCGGCCTTTGATACAATCGACCACAACATCCTTCCGGACTGTCTAGAGGAGCTGGGAGCTGGGGGCACTGTCATACAGTGGTTTCGCTCCTTCCTCCTGGGCCGTGTTCAGAAAGTGGTGGTGGGGGATGAGTGTTCAGACCCCTGGGCCCTCACTTGTGGGGTGCCTCAGGGTTCCGTCCTCTCCCCCATGCTTTTTAACATCTACATGAAGCCGCTGGGAGAGGTCATCAGGGGGTTGTGACTGGGTGTCCATCAACATGCAGATGATACCCAGCTCTACCTCTCTTTCAAATTGGAACCAGTGAATGTGGTGAAGGTCCTGTGTGAGTGCCTGGAGGTGGTTGGAGGATGGATGGCGGCTAATGGATTGAGGTTGAATCCTGACAAGACAGAAGTACTGTTTTGGGGGGACAGGGGGCGGGCTGGTGTGCAGAACTCCCTGGTCCTGAATGGAGTAACTGTGCCCCTGAAGGACCAGGTGCGCAGCCAGGGAGTCATTTTGGACTCACAGACGTCCATGGAGGCGCAGGTCAATTCTGTATCCAGGGCAACTGTCTACCAGCTCCATCTGGTACACAGGCTGAGACCCTACCTGCCTGCAGACTGTCTCGCCAGAGTAGTGCATGCTCTAGTTATCTGTTGCTTGGACTACTGCAATGCGCTCTATTTGGGGCTACCGTTGAAGGTGACCCGGAAACTACCACTAATCCAGAATGCGGCAGCTAGATTGTTCATTGGGGGCGGCCACCAAAACCTACATTGGCTCCCAGTATGTTTCCGAGCACAATTCAAAGTGTTGGTGTTGACCTTTAAAGCCCTAAACGGCCTCAGCCCAGTATACCTGAAGGAGCATCTCCACACCCATCGTTCTGCCCGGATGCTGAGGTCCAGCGCTGAGGGCCTTCTGGCGGTTCCCCCACTGCGTCAAGCAAAGCTACAGGGAAGCAAAGCTACAGGCAGAGGACCTTCTCAGTAGTGGTGCCCACCCTGTGAAATGCCCTCCCAAAGAGATAAACAACTACCTGACATTTAGAAGACATCTGAAGGCAGTCTTGTTCAGGGAAGTTTTTAATGTGTGACATTTTAATGTATTTTTATTCTTTGTTGGAAGCTGCCCAGATGGGCGGGGTACAAATAATATATCATCATCATCGTCATCATCATTTTGGCTGTGAGTCCTGGAAGACCTGCAGGCATTTTTCCACCTGCGCTGGGGGCGGGGGCGGGGCCGCAACCAGATGCCTGTGGGGAAAGCCCAAATAGCACCCAAGAGCACTTTCCCCACCGATGGTTCCAGCAACTTCAGAAGCTTCTCTGCCTCCAACCATGTAGGAAGAGCACAATCATCTAGTTAGTAGCCACTGGGAGTCCTCTCCTCCAGGAATTTGTCTCCTCCTCTTTTAAAGCCCTCCAGCTTGGTGTCTCTCTCCGCCTCCCGCAGGAGTGAGTGCCATAGTTTATGTTCCGGAAAAAAAAACCCTTTTCTCCCCACCCCCCGACTTTCCCCAGCTTCGTTGGCTGGTGTTGTGGGGGAGAAAAACTTCTCCGCTCCCGCACAAATTGTTTCAACTTCTTTTAGAACGTCGCCAAGTTCCGCCGCCCACCCCGCTGCCCATCATGGGTGCTCCGTCTCGCCCCGAAACGAAAAGGTTCCCAATGTTGTAACCTTGTGGCTTTTGGTCGCCATCCTCGGTTAGTGGGAAGGTGGATGGGCGTGGGGAGGGAGCAAGGCGGCAAGCGCGGCGCTGCGTGGCGCCCGGAGACCAACGGGACGGGGCGTGTCCGCGCCTCTGGCTTAAGTACGGTACTCTTTGGGAAGCCTGGGCAGCAGCAGCAGCAGCAGGAGGAGGAGCAGGTGCCTGGCTCAGTGCTGTGGAAGCCGTCGGAAGAACTGCTGCGCCGCCGCCGCCGCCGCCCTCGAGGATTTCGCTGCCCAGCCATGGCTCCTTCTCCGCAGCAGCCCCGCGGGCACACGCGCGCTGAGATCCAGCAGCGCTGCGCGGCCGGCGAGTGCCTGGTGCTGGTGGGCCCCCGCCGCGTCTACGACCTGTCAGCCTTCGTGCGGCTCCACCCGGGCGGACCCGAGCTGCTCCTCCAGCGGGCCGGCACCGACGTGAGCGCCCAGCTGGACGGACCGCCGCACCGGCACTCGGAGAACGCGCGCCGCTGGCTCGAGCAGTATTACGTGGGCGACCTTGACGACGACGACGGCGCGCAGCAGCAGCAGCAGCAGCAAGAGGTAACGCGGGCGCCTCCTCGAAAGCGTTCTCCACTCTTGGCTACGGGGCAGGCAGGAATCCAACCGGGAAAGCCGCCGCCGGCGGGCAGTTGGTTCTTTCCGAGGGGTTAATCAGTGGGGCGGGGACGGGCGCGCGGATTACAAACCCCAGACATAATTAAATATACTCTTCCTTTGTGGATGTTGAGTAGGGGAGTGCATGAAGAAAAACAAGGGGTGGGTGTGTCTATCTCTGGGTAGCCTGGAAAGCCAAGTTGTGGCTGCCAGGCACGTCCACAGGTGTTCAGCGAGCTGGGGGCATCATCACACCCACCATCACTGCAGTGGGGTGTCTGTGTAGCAGCACCTGTTGCCCCAGGTACACCAAGGTGGAACCATCAGCTGAGGGAACATGAGCAGTTCAGTTTTGCTCTTAGCTGTAGCCAGGATTTGTAGGGGGAGGGCATCATCCCTCATCATCCTCTGTCCGGCTCTGTCTACTAACAGATTCGAAACGAAATGTCTCAACAACAGTTGTTACATTCTTTTGACCCCAAGTGTTCAGAAAAATCTCTCAAAATCTTCTTACGATTTCTACTTTTAGTTAAGTATTTTTATTTATTTACTTGATTTAGTGGGGTGGTAGCTGCTCTCCCCACCCACTGGCTACACCCATAGTTGTGCTGTCATTGAATGGTGGAGGGGGAGGCTGAGGGGGCAGAATGAACCCTCCCCCCCTTCCCCATCCTTTGATATTTCCCCTCCAATCTAGCCATTATTTTCCCTCCAGTTCAGCCAAATTGTGGTCCCCCACTCCTAGAAGCAAGAGCTAAACGGGTGAGTATCCCAAAAGGCAACTGGGGGCTTGACTGGCTTGGTCTGGTCTGGCCTGGCCTGACCCCCATCTGGCTTTCCTGTAATTTGAGTGTGGCTGGATGTGCATCTTTCACAATCCTGGAAGAGCCCTGTGTTGAAGCAGGCAGGTTTACTGGCAGTGGGCAGTGCCTGTGCCGGGGCTGTCTTGCCTCCTTCCCCAATGGGGTGTGTTTGTGTGTGCTGGTTGAGCAATGCTGCAGGTGAGGAGCGGGAATGCGCTTTTACAAGGCTGATCATTCCATTTTTGAAACATTTCCCTAACTGTTTATTTCCACATTTTATTTGAGCTTTCTCATGTGCTTCTTCCGGAACTATAGTGGAGTGGAGTGCAAGTTTGGTGCTTATTTCCATGTTGCTTGCAAATGGATTGTTTCTGGAAGCAAATGACACGGAATACCAAACTTGCACTAAGTTGCAGTTCCAGAAGAGGCTTTTGTGTCATATGAAAGCTTGGATATAATGTAACACAGGTGTGTGTTGTGTGAGGTGAGGTGCCGTGGAAAAAACCCCCAAACAGCTACATGAATTGTAGAGTTGGAAGGGATCCCAGGGGTCATCTAGCCCAACCCTCCCTCCCGAATGCAGCCCTAGAACTCCAGTTGGGGCTTGAAAACCCAGCTGGGCTTGGCTGTACCTAGATTGCACACTCCTCTGGTGACAGTAGCTCTAAGCAGGACATTCCTTGATCAGGAGAGGCGTTGGCAAGTGCAGAGATTGTGATGCCGTCAGCAAGGGTGGGCGGAGGGCACCTCCTGTGCCCTTGGGAAACTTTATGGTTGGTGCTTAACTAACTTGTGGAACTCACCTGGGCAGCTTGTAATGCGCCGAAGGGTTAGGAATCTCAAAAGGCCTTCCCTGATCCCGCTGCTGTCACTCACCCCACCCCAGATCCATCAACATGGCTGATGGTTGGGGATAGTGGTCAAGCAATATTCGGAGGTCCTCCCTCCATGCACCAGAGAGGCTTTTTGTCTGATTCTGTTGGGCCATGTGCTTGCGCTTGCACAGCGAGTGAGGTTCCCCACCCCCCCCCCGTTCTGCACCTCTGATTTGCCAACGTCTATGGGGTGTGTGCAAGGAAGGCATTTTTGAAAACAATGACTGTCTGCTGTCATGAAGGAGTGGTGCTTATGAAACAATATGTAATGCATGATGCTGCTTATCTCCTTGTCTCTCCTCCCTATTGCAGATCATGTCCCTAGTCCCTTAGTAAGTATTCAGCCTCTTAGGGCCATGACTGAAATGATGAGATAAACTTTGCCACAGTGTATGTGTTTCGCAGGAAAGAGAAGTAGCTCCCCAGCGAGGCTGCCCTTTTGAGTAGAAGACCAGCATTCTTCTGCTTGGTGCTTTCCGCTCTCCTCATTTTCCTGCTGAAGATCACCCTCCCTAGACGGCTTTGCTCAGTGAGAGAGTCCCCTTGCCACGATAACCTTTGGGAGGGTGCATGAAAACATCCACACAAAGAAAACATACCACCACGAGTTTTTATTTTACACAAAAGCAGCAAAACAAAGGAGAGGATCATTTTGGTGTGTGATTTTGATCTGAGAAAATGGCTCTTTCTCCACCCACCCACACACTGATTTTTCTGCTCAAGTCTGCAGCCTTCTGGGGCAGATTTATCTTTGTATACGTTTGTGAAAAAATGGGGACAGAGTAACCTGCTGCTATGCAGCTCGTCCTCTTGGTTAATGTAGTGTTGGTTGTCTTTAGGGCACAGGTGAAAGGTGGGGCTCAGTGGAGGGATCCACCTGCAAGCTGGATGCCGGAGCAAATAGGAAGCACCTTTGTATGAGCCAGCATGGCCAGGCCTGGGCTGCTAATGATTATCTGGGATATTTTGCCTCCCAGGCTTGGGCTGAGCTCCCCTGCAAAGCTACACACTCCCCTCCACCTGCTCCCCCACCCCGACTTAATCAGGTTTCTGAGAAAGGACAGCATGGTGGGGCTGTCTGTGGAAGACCCAGCCGGGCGATTTTAAAGCTGAGCTTGCTGACTTGAAACAACAGGTGTGCACAGATGCAAAACCAACTATTGGAATCTTAGGTGCTTTTGTTTTAAATGCATTTGTTCAGTTTCCCAGGATGTTACATTGCAACATAAAAATGCACGACAAATGGAAATCAATTGCAATCTTGCAGCAGGGAGGAGTTATTTTCTTGAGCGTTACTTTCCATATTAATTCATTAGCGGAAGGTGTGAGCTTCTGAAAAACTTTGATTAAAACATCGTGTCAGGACTGCCGCTAGGTCCCAGCTCACAGAGGACCTACGCCCGGTGGATGTTATATACAAAAGTCTTTACTGAAGTTTAGTTTCCATTTCCAAGCTCTGGGCGCGCAGACCCACGTCTTAACGCTAGACCGGCTAAGTCCCCTCTGACTCACTGCTCCACCCACACCAGTTTAAGATTCTAGCCCGGCTCCACCTCTTGCGCTGCTCTTTCCTGCGTTGGGTCCTTCTGCCCTCTGGGGTTCCCTCCTTCCTGGACTCCTCTGACGCGGAGCCTCCTGAGTCTTGCCCCTCCCTCCGGCGGGCTTTAGGACCTGGCTCCCTTTCCGGGCTCCCCGCTGTGCCGCGCTCCTGTACATTTGAACTTGGCGCGCGCGCCCAGCCGGTGACTTTCCTTCTGACCGTTTCCCCGCTTCCTGATGTGGGCGTTGCCAAACCTGACTCCTCTCCTCCCTCTGGTGGTGAGGACACTGGTCCCGACTCCTGGGACTCCCCCTCCCCACTGCGCTCTGGTGGAGAAGCTGGTCCTGATTTCCAACTGCTGCTCAGGGACTCCCCGCTAGCCCCTTCCTCCTGGGGCTTCCCCCCTGGAGCCCCCCTCGCTCTGGCCACCGGCGCTCCCTTCTGTGAGTCCTCCGATTCGCTAGAGAGGCTTGTGGAATAACTCTGGCCATTGTCACTGCCTGCGCCCCCCTCGTACTCCTCCTCCTCACTCTCCATTTGCTCCCCCTCCTGTGTCTCTCCTTCTGAACCCCTGACACATCGTAAAAGCCCTGTTGGATCAGAACTCTGGCCTACTTAGTCCTGCACCCTGTTCCTCATAAAGGCAATCAGATGCCCATTAGAGGAAACCTGCTAGGATCACCATGTGTCTGGAATTTCCCAGACATAGCTGGGATCTGTCTGTCAAAAATGGTGTCTGGGTGGAATTTTCAAAAAGCGGCTGAAATGTCCAGGAAAACCCAGGCACATGGCAGTCCATATTGGAAGTGTTAATTATTTGGCGATTTCCCTAAAAAATAGGTAAAAAACTCAACAACCTTTGTGTCCGGATTTTCACTTTTTCAAATATGGCAACCCTAAAACCCGCAAGCCCCACCTGAGCACAAGAGGAGGGCTCTCCCTCCCTACCCCTGTTGTTCCTAGAAAATGAAAAGAAATGAGCCTAGAAGTGCAAGGTGTGGGACAACCTTGTTGGTGTTGTCCCCCGCCCAAGGCAATATGGCCAAGTGGTCCATGCCAAGTGGGTGGGTGAGGCTTGGAGGGCAGTTTCTTTGAGTCTGACCAGTCTTTTAAGGCCTTGCCCATCGGTGGGTATTATGTCCTCTCTCCCACTCTTGAAAAAATGTTGAGGTTTAGGAAAAGGCAGCAGAAGTGTTGTGTTCCTCCTGCAGGGAATTTTCAAGGTTTGTTAAGATGCCCTTGCATTGAATGGATAGCGCTGCATTTGGGGCCTTGGTGTGAAGACCTGACTTCTGAAAAGACCTGTGGCCAAGCACCAAGGGGCCTTGCGGTTTGGAAAGCTAGGTTGCAAATAAAAATAATAATGATGATGATAACAACAACAATTGTACCCCGCTCATCTGATTGGGTTGCCTCAGCCACTCTATGCGGCTTCCAGCATATATAAAAACAGAATAAAACATTAAACATTAAAACCGTCCCTATACAGGGCTGCCTTCAGATGTCTTCTAAAGGTTGTATAGTTAGTTATCTCCTTGACATCTGATGGGAGGGCGTTCCACAGGGTGGGTGCCACCACCAAGAAGCACCTGGGTTTGGGGTCAGTCCCTTGCTGGTGTGGGAATGCTTACCTGTGGCTTGTGCGACCGGAAGAAAAGCAGCCAGGGAGGGACTGGCATGCCTGATGGCATGGGGTGCCAGATCCACAGGTGGGCTAAAGCTGAGGTGGTGGTGAGCCAGATCATGGAACTGGGGATGCTTTCTGAACTGGGGGACCAGGGGTTGTGGTGGAACTCTGGACTTAATAGACTTTTTTATGGGGGGACAGTGGTCTTTAGATTGTCGTGTGTCTTCTTTTGCTTTCTCAAAATGTGCAAGCCAGGCCTGTTGCATTTGGGGGCCCTCATTCTGCTGAGCAGTGCCCTTGATCTCCACCTCTAAAGTCCTGCCCTGAAAGTTCTAGAGGGGACAGGAGTTGAGGTCAAGGGTAGCTAAGAAGAGTACTGAGTTGGGGGAGCTAAGTGGTCTGTCCCAAGGAGCAAGGAGTACAGCTGGGACGGGACTTTCGCTCCAGGCAAAGCAAAGTTCTGGTCGAGCAAAAATCCAAGCCTGACCTGGAAGTACTTGCAGCCATGCCAGGAAGAGCTGCTGGCTGCTCTGGGGCTTGGGGTCATGCTGGAAATTAGGAGGTCACCTCAGGCTCCTCTTCCCCTGCTCTGAATCCTTGAGTGGCTAGAGTACACCAGTTGCTGGAAACCACAGGAAGGCAGAGTGCTGCCCTTGTGCTTGGGCCCTGCTTGCTAATTCCCCACAGGTATCTGGTTGGCCACTGTGAGAACAGGTTGCTTGGGGCTGATCCACAAAGCTCTTCTGATATTATTATGGCTGACGCTCAAAGAAGACTTCCTGTGCTCCTTCTAGGAGACTTGGGCATATACATCCTTGATTTGACTCAAGCTCAAGAAGCATGCCAATATAATGTGGGGACGGTAGCAGTTGTTGATGCTCAATTCTGGGAGAAATGTGTGTTTTCTGAACTGTTTGTGTGTGGACAGAATAGGTGCTTTATACCTCCTGTGTAATGATTTATCTATCATACAGGTGTGGCCTTCCCTGTTTCGCCATCCGACGCCTTGCTTACCAGCTGCTGCTGCTGGGGATGGGCCGCTTATAGGGACACTGCCCCATGGCATCTCACCATCTGAGGCAGGTGTTTCTGTCCACCTCATGGGTGGACCGACGCTACTGCCATGTTTAGGAGCAAGTTTCAGCAGCAACTTGACCTATGGCCAAGGTCTTTATGAAGGCTTGTACTCAGTGAGGCAAGAGCACATGGCAAAGCACCTTTCTCTAAAATCCATGTGTGGTAATACAGGGCCTTTGTTCCCCTCCAGGGCCTTTTGGGAGCCTCAGTCAGTCCCTCCCTCCTCTGGGACAGAATTAGCTGTCTGCTTGTCTCAGCGCACCAAGGTAGCTTTGCAGTGGGGCCCGAGGCACAAGGATGAGGCAACCGCACTTCTGTGCGACAGTGAAAAGGAAGCCCTCCTTCATGCAAGCACATAGTTAAACTATGGAACTCGCTCCCACAGGAAGAAGGAGGAGAGGGGCTGCTGATGGCTGCCTGGAGGAGAGGGGCTGCTGATGGCTGCCTCTTGTTCTGAGCCTGCAAAGTGTGTAACTCTGCCATACAGATTAAATAAGAAACTTAGCAGAGAGGGAGCAAATCTAGATGATGTCAGTCATTGGGAAAACCGAGGGATTTAATCCAGAAGTGGAAGGATGGCAGCAAGACTTGGGCCAGTACCATGTTCTGATTCTGATTAAAATTCTTATTAGGATTGGAATAACACTTGCAGTTTACTTCTGAATTTTGGATATAATGGAGATGTAAAAGATTTGAATTATTATAAAAGAGGCAGGGGGGAATGATTAACAATAGGACCCATAAATTTAAAAAGTGTGTGTGTAAAAAGGTTTGGGCCAGTACCTCTTGGCTAATGATGGACAAAATGCAATCTTTCTCAATGTTTGTAGAAGCAAAGCTTGCTTCATTTTATGAGGCTCAGGGCAGCCATATAAAGCCTCCCCCCACTTTTAAACACACCCACACATTTCTCTGCTTGTAGGGCAAATAAAGAGCCCAGCATCTTAATTTCCTAGAGGTGTTGCCCAAGCATCCTCCTCCAAGGTCTCAGCCACCTCCCGGGGAGTGCGCAGGTGCTGGGCTCAGACCCCCTTCCTCCTGGCTGCCTGCTCTTGTCTTCTGCGCCTCTCTCTTCGCCATCTCCTTCCGTGCCCCTCGGCTCTCCTTGTCCCTCCACAGGCAGAACGAGTCCAGCGAGGTTTCGGGAATGCGCCAAGCCAGACAAACGAGTTCTTATTCTCTCCCCCTTTGAAATGCCATTGATGATGTGTAAAGGCAGGCGATATGGGGAAGCAGCCACGGAGGCAGACCGAGCACAGCCTGGCACCAAGGGAGCGGCTCGCCAGCGGCGCTGGGGGCCACTGGCCTCGGTGACAATCGCCTTATCTTGCCCTTGTCAGAGCCCGACCCAAGAGAAACACTCCGCGGTGACATGGGGAGGAGAGAAAGCAAACAGGGACCTCCTGCTGCTGCACAGCTAGCCTCAGGCGGTGCCTTGCAATGGAGCTTCTCGGTTATTCTCTGGGGAAAGAGCCAAGACGAGTCAGAAGTTAGGATGCTTGCATGTGCCTGCGAGTGCGTGCTCTCACGCTGCTGTCGGCACAGGGGGCGCTTTCAGTGAAAAACGACTGAATGAAACAAAGACACATTTTTAAAATACACATCAGAAGTCAGGTGCGGAAGGAAGCAGGTGTGCTGACCAGTCGCGTGGCGCGGGGGGGTGCAGGGGGGGGCGGCCGCACCGGGCGCAACATCTGGGGGTTAGGGTTAGGGGGCGCAAATCCACGGGTTAGGGGGCGCAAATCCATGGGTTAGGGGGCGCAAATTACTTGCCTTGCCCCGGGTGCTGACAACTCACGCTACGCCACTGGTGCTGACAGGCGAGGGGAGGGTTGGTTTGGATTGCATTTGAGCCAAGCCAAGCTGCTCTTTCGGAAACGATACAGGCCTCCTTTGAAATTTGTACTTATGGGAATCTTGCAATGCAGAAAGATGCATATCTAGGAAAACAAGTGTGCATTTTAAAAAAACCACAATCCACAACAATATTAGTGAAATCAATCAGTCAATCAGTCAATCAGTTAATTAAATTTCTATACCACCCTTCCTTTCAAGATTACAGGGTGGTTTACAATACAAAAACCACAAAAATACATACCATAATAACAAGCAAAACCATACTCCCACAGTTTAAAAGGCCATAGATTGTTTAATTAGCCCAAGGCCTGGGAGAAGAGGAATGTTATTGTCTAATGTCTAAATATATGTAATGAAGGCACCAGGCAAGCCTTCCAGGGGAGAGCAATCCACAAACAGTGCCCCTGATGATTAAATAAGGTTAAAAGGTATTATATTAGGGATATCAGCCTTGCAAAAATGTGTATATTAAGAGAGGTTAGCACAAAAAATATTAAGGAATTGGCTTTTTTCTTTTTTAAACCACAAACTGATTTATGGTTGTTGTTGTTTTTTGTAATCCTGTCACTTTTCATACCACAAATGTTTCTTTGCCGCACGTTCTTTGTGCTACAGTGCAAGATGGCAATAATGTGCTAACGTTAGGGAAGCATTGCAGAACAACTAATAAAGCACAATGTTGTGTGGATGGTCCAGTATAATTGCACCATTGATGTACTATAATTGCATCAGTGACATACTGCAGAATATTCCCCTTCCCCTCGAGAAAGCCTATAATATGAAAAGTGACAGGTTTTCTGCATAAAATTGTGGGATACTGCAGTGACTGGGAGTGAAGCTGTATTTGTGCCCAGAAACAGGTGCAAAGAGTATTGAAAAGGGAATTGTGTCTAACCACCTTGAATACCATCATAAATACCAGTAATCACGAATGCACGATGAAAAGAACCTCTGGAGGGATTGCTTACTGCAACATTTCCAGAAAACTCACATTGTTGGCTAAATGAATTGACCCCCACATTGTTCGCATTAAGGGGCAATTCAGGTGTGAAGGGGCTGTGGCGGTCCCATTGCTGTCCTTGATGCAATAGCCTGGATGTTTGAGGTAGGGGAGCTTATGCAGGAAGCGGTCTCTATGTGAGTCAGGTGCCTATACACAAAAGCTTCCTGTCCATTTGATATGATGCAGCCTTTCACCCGTATAATGTGTCTGGAGAGAGAGAGAGAGGTGGTGTTGGCAAAAGAGGATCCCTGCAGATTAACTGCAAATCATTTGCAGGTCTCCCCAGTGCCGGATTTATGTATAAGCTATAGCTTAGGGCCCCAGTCTCTTGGGGCCCCCAAAAAAATTAAAGGAAAAAAACCCCTGGATGTACACTTCCAAAATATAAGATAAAAAACAAATAAAACTTACATATAGGTAGAGCTTAATAATTATTTCACTGTTAATATACTTCTTAGTTATGTTTCAGTTCAACAATTACTTTGATAAAATACATATTATGTTATGTGCAAATGGCTTTAGATACCTATTAGGTCCATAAATTACCATATAGCATATATCCAACACAAAAAACAGTGACAATTTGTTGTTGACAAAGCCACTTCCAGACCTGGCCAGGAGGTGGGGTTGCGGGCTTCACGCCCACCCCACGTGAGCGGGGGGCTGGTCTCAGCCCCCACGATAGCAGGGGAATCCCGGCCGCGTCGTCCGCCCAGCCAGCCAATCGGGTGGCTGGGGGGCGTGGCCTGCCCTATTGATAGGACCAGTGCCTAAGCCAATGCCTCTCATTCCTGAATTCAATAAAGTTGTGGCCTAATTCACCCATTTAACCTTAATTCTGGTGTCCGGTGTCTTTATTTATCCTTGGTGGGGGGCGGGAACTCGCCACGCAAAGGACAGCTGGACATATAAAGGGCCCCATTACCTTCAGTAGCTTAGGGCCTCATCAAACCGAAATCTGGCCCTGGTTCTCCCAGTCAATCCTTCACACAAAACACCTAAACCTAAATACAATAACAATACATAACAGGACACATAATATCCTTGCACCGTAACACTGAAAAGTTAATTATCAACAACAGCTCATTCAATTTATATTAACATTTAAGTAAGTGTGCAGTTTACTAAAAGGACAATTCAAAGAATCCCTTAAGCAGCTCCCTTATGGAGGTTCCTGCAGCTGGAAGGTAGGGTAAAGCAGGTGAAAAAACACCAACACTGAGCCTCTCCTTTCTTTGGAAACAGCTCCCTTCCATCTTCCATAGCTTGAGAGATGCCAGTTGGCACCTCCTAGCCCAGGGCTTTCTAGATGACATCTGCAACCTCACCTAACTCCAAGTTAGTTACAGTAATTTCTGGGAACATAGAGCAGGGGTTTTGCAACCCACAGCCTCCTAAGTTCTCCATCACCGGCTGGCTCATCCGGTTGCCCATTGTGGGACTTTGTCAACCCTAGCTAGATTTGCTTGGCTGCATTCTGACCATGCATTTAATTTTGATATAAGAAACTGTGCAGTAAAGAGGCAGCAGCCACACACCCTCTCACACCCTTTGGGAGAAGTGAGCGCTGCTGAGTAATCCACTTTTGCAACAGGGTTGATGAATTGTTGGTCATGCTTGCAGCCTGCTCTTTCAGCTCAAACACTCACAGATTTGTGTGTTAGTGTGGGCTGAGGTTGTACCTCACACCCTCTCAGTCAACTTGACAGGACCCAGGATCAATATTTACGGTGTTTGACTCCACTCCTTCGTCATTCTGGATAGTTTTCAGTAGCAAGCATGTGAACGGTGCCTGGTTCTCTTCCTTGAAAAGAGAAGTGTATGTGTGTCTGTAGGGGTCCCTTATATTGCTTTTTATATTGTTTTAGTTTTATTAGTGCTCAATTAGTTTTTAATGATGGTATTTCCCCCCCCCCCCCATTTTGCTTGTGATTCGTATTCTTTTTGTAAACCAGCTTGAGTCCCAGTCTGGGTGAAAGGTATGAAGCAAAGAAAGAGAGAATGAATGAATGAATGAATGAATGAATGAATGAAGAGCCTGTTGGATCAGGCTAATGGACCATCTAGTCCAGCCTCCTGTTCTCACAGTGGCCAGTCAGATCCCTCTGGGAAACCAGGATCTGAGCACAAGAGGACTCATCCCTCCTGTGGTTTCCAGAAAGTGCTATTCAGAAGCATTGCAGCCTCCAAGCGTGGAGGCAGAGCACAGCCATCATGGCTAATAGCAGTGCTTTTTTTCTGGCAGCATGCAACATTATGCAGTACCGCCACCTTTTGCCCAGCTTAGGGAAGGAGGCTTGATGCTTTGACAGGATCTTGGACCCTGCTGCCTCCTTTCCAGAACTGGGCGGGGGAGGCCTCTTCACCTGGGTGGCAGCACCCCAAGTAGGTAGGTGGGTGAGGGAACATCAAGCAGCTAACCTGCCCTCACTGCCCAGCCTTGCGATCAGGCCATGTCCCTCCCCAATGTGCTTGCCCCTCCTGCTGCTGGCTGCTGGCACTAGCTGGTAACCGTTGGTAGCCTCCTCCTCCATGAATTTTTTTCATGCCTTCTTAAAAACCCATCCAAGATGACCTCCCTGTGGGAGGGAGTTTCATATCTTAACTCTGTGCTGTGTGAAGAAGGACTTTATCTTGTCTTTCCTGAATCTTCTAACATTCCACTACTAGTATTATGGGGGGTATTTTTCTAGCCACTTTACATATGCTATACATAATTTTATAATATTTTTGAGCTGTGTCTGAGACCTGGGATGGGATTCTTGTTAGAATAAAGTTATAAACTCAAACAGAAAGCAGCCAATCCCTGGTGCCCCCTCCCTCCACCAGCTTACCCTCCGTGGCCCAGGGCACGTGTACCTGGCTGCCCCCCCACTTGCTTGTTTTCCCTCTGTGGCTGACTTAGCTCTTTTCTAGGTCACCTCTAGATGACCAGTTCATTGAGTACTCATCATGATTTGTTTTTGGGAGGGGTTAGATGAGGCAGCATTAAGCAAAAAGAGCCAGTGCGGTGTAGTGGTTAAGAGCGGTAGTCTCGTAATCTGGGGAACCGGGTTCGCATCTCTGCTCCTCCAGATGCAGCTGCTGGGTGACCTTGGGCCAGTCACACTTCTTTGAAGTCTCTCAGCCCCACTCACCTCACAGAGTGTTTGTTGTGGGGGAGGAAGGGAAAGGAGAATGTTAGCCGCTTTGAGACTCCTGAAGGGGAGTGAAAGGCGGGATATCAAATTCAAACTCTTCTTCAAAAATGTCCAGGTTTTGGGGGAAGTAGGTTTGCTGCACAGGGAGACAAAATCCACTCCAATGGCACCACCTGAAATTGCTCTGGTGCGCAATTGAATCCCACCCACTAAATAGAGATGGTCTGGAATCACCCTAAATTGAGAAGCAAGTGTCCACTCCATCGATGTTACCTGCTGGTTTTAAGTGGTACCTATGAAAGTTACGAAATGGAGAAAATAAAAGTTATGAACATAATAAACAATACATAAACAAAAGGAGAAATGAAAATGGCACAGAACAACATACCACCTTTTGAGTTCTCAGGACCTGGCTCTTTAGGATGTTAAGCAAAACCAAGGAGTGGGTGAGAAAGTGAAGGCCCAGAATTATGCTGGAGCCCAAAAGTCTGCAGGTGCATCAATATGATGATGAAATGCAGGACCAACTTAATTGGATTAGTCTCTGGTAGGTGCACAGTGATTTCAGAATCCCCTGAAAGTTGCTGTGGTAAAACAAAACAAACCTTGGCCAACACAGAGAAAACAATGGCCAACACAGAGAAAACAAAGTAAGAAGCACATTAAAAGTGCTATCCAAATGTGTCTAATAGCATAAAGGAGAATCAATTAAAATGAGTTAGATTAAAAAATAATAACACCAAGTAAAATAAAATGGACATTGATGTCTTGGCTCACCCCAGCTAAGGAAGGCACGTGTCTGATAGTTAAGTCTTTATTGACAAAAGAAGCACTTTCAGCAGCTTCCATAGTACTCTGGCTGCACATGCATGCACACACATGCTTCTAGTCACTAGGCAGCTGTGCCTTAGACCGTGCCCCTCTTCCGGCTTATATACCCTCCCCGAAGGATTATGCACCTGTAATCTGAGACTTCTCCTGCACAGAAATCTCCACTGCTCTTCCCACTTCAAGCCCCTCCTGGTTCTAGGAGACAGTGGGGTGGGGGAAGTTGAGGCGTAGACTGACCTGCCTGTTGCCAGAACAGCATCGTCTTGAGCCATATCTGGCTCATTTTCCTCCTCCTCAGACTGCCCTGACTCTTCCTCTTCCCCCTGCCCTCACGTCTGCTTTGCAGGCTGTGCCACACCCCCTACATCACTAGTCCCCTCTCTTTGGTCACTCCCCTGGTCCCCGGCCTCTACCACCCACTCTTTGGAGCCCTTGCAGACAGTTGAGATGAAATCCTGTCGCCAACTCCAAGCAGGGAAGCTGCAGAAAATCTGCAATCAGTTCTGGCGGGTTTTGCTCACTGAAGAGCCCAGTCCTTGGCCACACTGAACATGACAGATGCATCCTGAGCCAAAAGGCATAAATTAGGAGGTTATAAAATGCACCTGATCATCCTGTCAGATTTGATCAGAAGGGATTGATAAAGTCACAATAAAAGGAGAAATATAGGATGACCAAATGGTCACCAACTGGTCCTCTCCAGAGTCTCAGGGACACTTGTGTCCATGGTGGTGGTGGAATTATTTGTGTAGCTGAGGTAGAGAAGTACAAAGCTGCCCCCCCATATTTTGAGGATATAAAATTGTCCCTTGCTCAAATGGGAAAACTGACTCCTTTGTGAGGCAGAGAGCAACACCCAGGGGAAACATGGTAGTTTTTGTATATATTTGCAAAGTTGGAGGTTTTAGGTAGAGACCAGGTAAAAGGGCAATGAAAGCTGATGTGGGTAGCACGGCCTGTTGCTTGGGACCTTGTAACTCCCACCCCCACAAAGTAAAGATCTGTGTTCAAGTGGTAGAAGGCATATTCTGTCAGCGTTACAATCCCATCTGTAGCCAGCTGAACTCAGCAATTTCATGAGCTGTAAAAATAGGGAAGATGTTGTGTTTGTTCATTAGAACATAATTTTCAAAATCACTATAGCGCAGTAAGTGTTGTGATGCCCCCACCCACCCCCTGGACCAGCACATCTGCCTGGGTTTATGGCCTAGGATAATCTTGAAATCTCTCTTCAACCTCCTGCATCTCTTGACCAAGACAGGGCAACTTGTCACCCTTCAGATCTTACTGGACCCACAATTCTCAGCAGCCAATGATGGGAGTTGGGGGGGGGATGATGAGAGTTGTAGTCCAACAACACTGCAAGGGTCATGAGTTTCCCACCCTGAGGTATACGTTAGATTCCCCACTCTTCCCTTATATGTGAATAGGGCAGATCAGTGTGAACCAATAGGTGTGGCTGCTGATTGTCCCAGCTGGTGTGACCCTTAGATAAGGTATGCAAAGCTCTTTTTTGAAGGAGCAGAATCTGGGCAGAGGGGAGAGGGTTGGGCACATGGCTGGGGAGAGTTTTGAATGGGAGGACAAGGAAGCAGAAGCGGTGCAGCCTGAGTCATTTTGTGGCCTGATACAATTTAGGAAATGGCTCCCCTTACCCCCAAGGCAAGGTGTAGCATTCCCAAAGCTCTGTGAGAATCTCATGAGTGCCTCTCTTTGGGAGTTAAAATTCAGTACTAATTAGATTACTGTTGAAGAAAATATACAGAGAAGGTTTTCTCCCTTTCTCTGAACACTAGAATTCCTCTCACAGGGGTTGCTCCATCACCCTCATCATTTTTTGTTTCCTTTTCCAATTCTGACGTAAACTTTTTGAGAACAGAACAGGACTGTATAAAGTGTTCCGAGTCCGGTCACATCATATAGGTTTGTCTAACAGTGTTATAATATTGGCAGTTTTATTTTCAAGTGCTGTTATTATCAACAGCCAAGTCCAAAACAGGCTGGATTATTAGAAACCTCAGAGAAAAGGGAGGTGCCGATGGCCAAAATAAACTCTATTTGGCTGTTCCTGGTGATTAGCTAAACCGAGATTGCAAAGCTTTAAGGCTTGGGAAACACTGCTTGTTGGATGAGGCACCTGCTGGCTAAGGGTATGAGAAACCCTGCTTCTTCCTTGGCTGCCCAGCATTGGCCAACTTCAGCCCTAAGGGGCAAGACAAATGTTGTAACAGTTGGAACATGTACATAATTTTAATTGCTTGGACTACTGCAATGCGCTCTATGTGGGGTTACCTTAGAAGGTGACCCGGAAAATACAGTTAATTCAGAATGTGGCAGCTAGACTGGTGACTGGGAGTGGCTGCTGAGATCATATAACTGAAAGACCTATATTGGCTCCCAGTACGTTTCTGAGCACAATTCAAAGTGTTGGTGCTGACCTTTAAAGCCCTAAACGGCTTCAGCCCATGTCCACTCCCATTATTCAGCCCAGACACTGAGGTCCAGCTTCGAGGGCCTTCTGGCGGCTCCCTCCCTGCGAGAAGCGAAGTATAGGTTAATAATAATAATAATAATAATAATAATAATAATAATAATAATAATAATTTCTTTTTCTCTGAGGGAACTCAAGGTGGCAGACACACTTCTCCCTCTCTGCACATTTTATCCTCACAGCAATTTGCAGCAACTGTAGGTTAATCTGAAAGGCAGGGACTGGCCCAAAATCATGCAGTGGGCTTCATGGCTGAGTGTGGAATGGAACCCTGGTCTCTCAGCTCCTAGTCAAGAATTCTAGCCACCACTCCACACTGGCTCTTTTAAGTGTTGTTTGGTCAGCTTCGGAGGTTTCTGCTGTTGTCTTTAGTTGTGCCACTTCTGTACACATTAGCACATTTTTCATGCTACTGAAATATGGGGCAGGGATCTAGAAAGAGAACGAGAATTGCTCCATGTGTAGGCAGTTGCAAAAGAAAAAAAACACCCAAAACGTTCTGAAAGAGTTGCCGAGTCAAGATTTCTGAGCAGGTGATTTGGTACGTGAAGGAAGGGACTCATTTTTTTCAAAAAGATGTGAAGGGGGCAGAAAGGTCAGGATGGAAGCTGTTTTTTAATTATTTTATTGTTCAGTACCATGAAAGGATGAGAGAGAAACATCACTTGGGATGAGAGGCGTGGGGGGAATTCTATTCAGTTGGCATTTAGAGGCAAACCCACTTAATTTGCACTTTCGGAACAATGAGTGAATCGAAACACAGCCATCCTTTTAAATTTGCCCTTTCCCAAAATTTGCAAGGCCTAATTTCCAGCCAAGAAACGAGTGTATATACTAGGGCAAGGCATGCAGAGATCAGTGAACATCATACAAGAATAGATTATATTATGGAAAATTGCATTGCAGAAATGTGTATACCAGGCAAAAGTGTGTACACAAAATGTGTCAATTTTCACAACAACTTTCTTGGTTGTTGTTTTTTATAATTGTGATCACAAACTGATGTGGAAATGTGAAGAACTGGACATAAGATGGAGGGAATGAGAAACGGACAGAAACTGAAATTGTCAGGTTCTGCCATCTCTGCTGGGGAGTGAAAGGGAAGGTTGCAGTTTATGGCTAATCAGCCTGAGGGCTTTCCCTCCTTGCTTCCTTTTGGAGAACTGGGCTTTGCTGCTAATGAAAGGAGTGCTGTTCCAATCCACACCCCTTCTCTGCCTGTCCTACAACTTCAAGGGGATCAGTTGCCTAATTCTATGGTCTCTTGGAAATGATGCTGTGACTCTTATGAAGGCTATTGTGGAACTGCCTTTCTATGAGTCATGTTGGTACCACCCCAGAAGTCAGAAAGGTGTCACGGGATAAATTTATCTGGTTTCCATTTTGAAATCTTTGCCTGTGGGGATAGGAAAAGTTCTTGTGTCAGTAGTTTGAGCTCGCTTGTGTAATGCAAATGATGAGCCAAATCCTGTGTCTTGAAATGCTGCGCTCTCAGAATAGGGATGGGTTAAGAACTGGGGTAAAAGCACAGGACTTCCTTGCAGATGTTGCTTCCTCCAACCTGTATCACCTTCTGATTGCCAGTATTTTGTGGGAGAGATTCAGCCACATACCAGAAATTTACATTTGTGCAATTAAAGTAGCCTGGTGCAGCAAATCCAATTTTCCTTTTCTTTTTTAAAAATGGACTTTTCCCATTTAGGAAAGGGTCAGGGATAATAAACAACTTATGAATGGGAAGACATGTGTGAAAATCACCTGTGTGAAAGTCAGGAGGAAAACTCCTCCCCACAAACCAACTGGAACAAATGCACACTAAAGACCAGACATTGACTCCTCCTAAGCTTTGCACAAGCGAATCAGGGTGAATGCTCAATAAGCAGGCTGTCTGGAGGAACCCTGGAAGTGGCCCCTGGATGGTTTGATCCTCCACAGCCAGCATGGCCAGTTATGGGGTGAGGTATAGTTCCACAACATCTGGAGGGCCATAGTGTCCCCATTCTGGCTCTAGTGACTCACTGGACACATCTGCACTACAAACATAGTGTTATGAGTTGGGGGGTTTTTTGGTGGGGGGAGTAGGCTGTATGAGAGCTCCTTCTAACCCCTGGATCCAGAAAGTGTTAAAATATAAGCCAGGCTGGCTTCCTCTGTTGAGGTGATCACTTGGGTGATGGGCCATTAAGGGAAACAAAGGAAAGAGGCTTTGTGTGAGATGGCAAATGGTTGCTCTCCCCATCAACTGGCTAGCAGTTAGAAAAAGACAAAGGTGAGAGTTGGGAGAGGGCAGTGAGGTGAGCTAGGTGTAAAGCAGCAAGCTGGGAGAAAACGGAGACAGAACAATGTTTGAATCTGAGGCTACGGCTATGGGAGAAACAAGACCCCTTTGGGGTGTTGATTCTATGAGGCGCTGCATCGTAGGCTCAGGCTGTATATATGCACTGATTCTCCCCCCCCCCAAAAAAAAAGAGGTATCAGAGATCACCATGAATGCTTCCCTCGTTCTCTTAGAATGGCAATGGCGTCCACTGGAGAGGTGCTGGAGCTGAGTTCCGGCTAAAAAACCCCCTGTATATATTTGTAAATAAACCATATATTATAAAGACACCACAGTCGCCGCTGTGCCTCATTTCCAAAAGGAAGCATGAACCCTGGGTAAGTTCCAGGAGCTCCTGGCATCTCGTACCACTCAGAGATTGGGGTGGCAACAATACTATCTGTTTTGGAACAGGTGCACTGTTGTGGATTTCCCTTACAGTTCCTTAAATCTCCATTTCACAACTTCTGCTTCTAGAGCTTCCTAGCAAGAAGGTAAATGATGATTGATCCAATTTGTGCAGGTAACCTCTCTGCATTAGGGCAACGATGTTGCCTCCCTCCTCTAGGCATACAGGTGACTAAACGGCTACTGCAGGGGTGCTCTCCAGATGTTACTGGACTACAACTCTCAACAGCTGCAGTAGCCAGCCAGCATTATCAAAGGGTCAGAGATAATGGGAGTTGTAGTCTCAACATCTGGACAGTATGTTGGCTATCCCTGAGCTACTGGAACCATTGCAGATTGTTTCTGCAGGGCCGTTGTAATTCCAGTTCAGAGAGAAACGTTTTGAGAGTCCAAGAATGTCTGGAAAGTACCTAGAACTTGCCCAGGCAAGAGCAGTTTTATCATATAATAATAATAAATTTTATTTATATCCCGCCCTCCCCAGCCGAAGCTGGGCTCAGATCGGCTAACAACAGTAAAATGATAAAGCATTCTAAAATCATTTCATTATAAAATTAATTCCAATCAAATTAATGGCAACCATTGGGCTAGAAGTTATGTGAGGATTGCCAAAGGCGGGAATTAGGCTGTGCCTTGGCCAAAGGCCTGGTGGAACAGCTCTGTCTTGCAGGCCTTGCGGAAAGAGATCAAGTCCCGCAGGGCCCTAGTCTCTTGTGACAGAGCGTTCCACTAGATCGGAGCTACAGCCGAAAAAGCCCTGGCTCTGGTTGAGGCCAGCCTAACCTCTCTGTGGCCTGGGACCTTCAAGATGTTTTTGTTTGAAGACCGTATGTTTGAAGTGGATGAAGGCAGCGATGGATGTACCGGTACTCTAAAAGATTAAAGTGTGAGAACAAATGATACCAGGGAAACCAGTAATCCCTAATAACTTTGGTGATTGCATATATTTAGCTCACAGATGAGAGGTGCAATTAATTTTTATGAGTTTTCCTAAAGGAACCACCCACATGCTTTCCTTAGAGGTTTACAGGAAGCTCAATTAATTACTAGCTTCATTTAATTTATTCAGTGTTGGCTAGGGTTTCAATATTTCCAGAGGTAAAAATCTAGACAAAAATTGTTCTTGACCTTTTTTTGGGTGATCACCCTTCTCGGCCCCTGGCTGTCCACTGCTGCCAAACCCAAAACAGAGCCCAAGACAGAAACAGAACCCAGGTCACTCAACCACAAGCCTACGTGCACGCACACACTTTTAAAAAACCCCTACATACCTGGGTATTTGCTTAAAATTGTAAAAATCCCCCCGGATGGGCATGTAGGCCCTCCAAAGGAGACATGTCCAGGATTTCCCAGACATATGGCAACCCTAATATTGGCTCCCCAGCTGTTGTAGCACTACAACTCACCATTCCCAGCCATGATGATGAGAGCTATAGTCCAACAACATTTGGGGCCCAGGTCTGAGGAACACTCCCCCAACCTTCTGCCCTCCAGGTGTTTGGGGAACCAATTCCCGTCAGCGCTAGCCAGCATGCTCAATGGTCTGGGATGAGGCAAGCTGCAGCAGAGGCATAGGAAGGGGTGTGTGGTGGGTGCAGACCACCCGGGGTGTCATCACGAGGGGGGGGTGACATTCAGCACGCCGCCTGCCTGCGACTCCTGAATACAAACATGAAACAATATATTCAAGGGCAGCCCCATAAAGAGCGCATTAGAAGAGCAGGTTGTGACGGGTGGTTTTTGAAAGCGCATCCTTTTCTGAGAAGGAATGTGGCTGGAATACTGGATGCAATTGGTCAGTGCTGTTCAGGGCTACTCTTGGGCTCTCTTTCTAGTCTATAGAAATCTAGAAACATGGAATGGTAGAGTTGAAAGGGACCCCAAGGGTCATCTAGTCCAACCCCCTGAAATGCAGGAATCTCAGCTAAAGCATCCATGACAGTTGGCCATCCAATCTCTGCTTAAAAACTTTCTCTCCTGGAGAGACTTGAAGTGAACCAATTCTTTGTTCTTCACCTTCTCCTGATGCATTGTCAAAATAAGGGTCATGACACCAAAGGAACTATTGTGCACCAGACAAACCAGACCAAATATGGCTTCTGTGTACCGCAATGACATGTTGTTATACGTGAAAAATGGAAGAAAAGCACTCACGTGCAGATGTTCCTCAGCATTCTCTCCAGTGGTGCAGCTTCATTAGTTTCTCTAGAATAGAACAGAAATCACCACCCAAACCCTCAGTTGTAGTGGTCTCATCAGGACAGCCTAGCCATGTGTTTTGCCAGCTTTGCCTTTCCTGGGACTTGGGAGGCAATGCAGAAGGGAGCAAGGCCAGCTCTTGCCTTGCTCTGCCTTGTTGTTAGTAGCTGGAAGAGATCAAACACTGCTGGTTTCCATTCCCATGGGCAAGTCTGAAAGAGGAATCTGTTCTGTCCTCTTGTGGCTTCTGCGTTGCCCTGGAGGATGCCACTGAGGGGCATTCAATGGGATTTCTGGCCTGGCAGGCAAGGCCTTCCAACTCCTAAACAAAAGTCCGCTTGGAAGCTGCTGCCACAACCTCCTTTTTTATCACTCCTGCCCAGCGAAGGCGTGGGTTTCTGCAAAAGCAAGATAATTAGCCTTGGCCAAGTTAAAACTGGGACTGCCTTTGTGCTCTTATGGAGGGTGTATGTGTGTCTGCCTGCAAGTAAGCCCTAATAAAAGGCATGTTAGTTTGATCTAGAGTTGTGTAGGTGAAGAATCTGAGTAATGCAGGAAGACCAAGGCGCAGAAGAGAATTTCATTTGCTGCTACCAGCTGGACCCAACTGCCTGGTGTTCTTCCTGGTTCTGTCCCCATATCATATCAGCAGCTGTGGCTACAGCTCACGTCCACAATCTTTCATGATAGACATCCACACCCACAGTGCTCCTTCATATCCTGTCCCTCTGGGTATTGCTAGCTGCACCCTGAGGTTTATTGTCAGGGTTGGAGTGAGGCGTAGGTCACCGACAAAACAACAAATAATCTGAGGCCAGTGAAGTTAATTCTTTATTCAAGGAAACAAACCAGAGCCAGAAACTCTCTTTAGGAGGCCTAGTTCTGAGCCTTGTTTCCCTGGGGGTTCCCTGTCTGGTGTCTCCCACCAACTCCTCTGAACCAACCAGTCCATGTACAACTGGGACATTTACAATTTGCATCCCAACATTTTTAATTTTTAAGACAACAACTCTGGTACCTTAAGGTGAGTTCATGCTGAGTATAGAATCATATGTGCTCTACCCTCCTTAAGGGGGATGAAAAGCTTTGTTCTATCTCCCCGCCCCCCGCCCCCCGCCAAGAAGGACCAAACACCAAAGTCTGGCTTGGAAATGTGAGGCATCTCAGCCCCCTTTGCAAACAGGAGCCAGTAATGTGGGCAGGGAATGGCTCTGAGTATGGACTGAGTGTTTCTTTCTCTATGTTTTATGTATTGTTACAAGGGGGCGGGTAGTCCACTGAGCCACTTGGTCAGTGGTTTGAATCCCCAGAATGGGGTGAGCTCCCATTGCTCTGTCCCAGTTCCTGCCAACCTAGCAGTTCGAAAGCACACCAGTGCAAGTAGATAAATAGGTACCGCTGTGGCGGGAGAAGGTAAATGCACAAGGGCACAACAGAAGACGAGATGGTTGGACAGTGTTCTCGAAGCTACCAACATGAGTTTGACCAAACTGCGGGAGGCAGTGGAAGACAGGAGTGCCTGGCGTGCTCTGGTCCATGGGGTCATGAAGAGTCGGACATGACTAAACAACAAATTAACTATGGAGTAAGGCACAGAGGTTTTTAAACTGTGCTTGCCAGCCTGGTGCCCTGAAATCACCCTATAGTTTCAATTGAACCCATGCGAGTAGCAAAATGTGCCTGGCATCTGGCTAATTTTGAACACTGGTTGAGAGTACTGTATGTCCCAGAGGTGTGCTTCATTTGTGCTTTGAAAATGGGCTTTTAGTATTGCAACTCCATCCATCTGGGATAAATTGCCAACTGAAATTAGGCAAGCATTGTGGCATTTAGATAGCTAATGAAGACATTATTTTCTAAGAAGGCTTCTCCTGAAGTGTGACCCAGTCATTTTATGGAATATAAACTGTATGAATCGTTTCACGGTGTTACCTTTAGTTTAGTGAGCTGGTAACCTTTTATATTTTATCTTTATTCTTATCTAATTGTACAGTGCTTGGGTAGCTTAGGTCTTTGAAGTGGTTTTAAAATCTGCAGATAAATAGCAAACAGATAGCATGAATACGACAAGCTCTGGGGGCATTTCCGTTCCAGTAATTCTGTTTTTAAAACTTTGTTTTAATATTTAGGTTATAATTAGGAAGGAAGGAACTAATGGGAAATAAGGTGGAGATGTGAAGTGGGGGCAGGGAAAGTAAGAGAAGTTGTGTTGTGCTGGCAGATGGAGGTACAACAGAGTACCGGTAGATCCTACAGGTAACTCGTCGTCAAGGAATGGGAATGCATCTATAATGCATTTCCGGCACTTGTTTAAAACATTTTTGTTTAGACAAGCCTACCTAGACGTGTAGAATGTGGATGTATTTTTAAAATCTGATTTTAGTTGATTGCTGATTTTATCTTTTGAATGTTTTAAATAGTTGTTTTCTGGGTTTTCACTGATAATTTTGTCGTTTCATTCTCTTTGTAAACAGCTTTGAGGTTTTGCAGCCAAGCGATGTAGGTATTTTATTAAATAAATAAAACAAATAATATAACCCTGTCTGCTGGATCCTGTCCCCTTGCTTTACTATAAGAGTAGATACCAGGCAGCCCCCACCCAGATGTGTTGGACCCCAACCGCCTCCCCAGCGGCCCCAGCCAGCTTGGGGTGGTCACGCAGAGACCTATTGGAGTAACATTTACCATTTGTTCCTGTAGGTGAGCAGATGAGGGTGCCTTCCCTTTCTAATATGCCCCCCAAATGTTACATATTCTGATAACTTCCTGCTATTAGTGCCTTTATTCCCCCCAATCACCTTCAGTTGCAGACATTTCCCTCTTTTATTCCCTGCTGTTTTGAACCCAGAAGCTGCTCAAAGTGGCTCATAGCATCATAAAGATACATAGCCAAAGCAATCAAATCAATTAAAGACGATCCAAACCTTCCTCGGGTGTGTGTGTGTGTGTGTTCACATTGCTGCCTTAAAATGCAGTGCAGTTGCCCCCCCCTCCATCCCGTGTGTTTCATAGCCTCCCGCCACCCCAGCTGTTCACATCAGCACAGCTTAACTAGTGTCAAATTCATTTCTCTTTGTGTATATCCCAGGGAACGTTGAAGGACAGGGCTGTCTTTACCATCTGCAAAGATGTTTCACACCTTGGCTGGAGGTGAATTAGGAACCGCTCCAACAGTAGCATTTTATACAAAGCACAGGATACGTAAGCATAACGTTGTGTGAAAGGGGATTGATTAAATACCCAGAAGCGGAAGGGCAGTGAATGCACAGTAGATAGGACTGTGTGAACACGGGGGGCCTCTAGGGGCACTTTGGAAGATGGCCGACAATACCATCTCTCCGGCTCACACGAGGTAATTAAGAGGCTGACGATGGGAGTAAATCAGCCTCCCTGGATCTCCCCAGGGGATGGGGAGACGCTGCCTCATGCGCAGTTGCCAATAAATCACCCACGAGTTCAAAAGAAGGAGGGGGTGGGGGCACTGGACGGAAAGCCCTTGAGTGAGTTTTTGGATCTCCTGGACGCTACTTCTAATGGCGATCCTGGTTGCATTGCTCAAGATAAATAATTCGAGAAGAGTAAATGCACATGTTTCGAGCGAAGGAAAGGCTGTACTGATTGCTAATTAAATCGACCACTGAGAAGCTGAGTGACGGGTTGGACTGAACAGAAGACTACATCAAAGAATCACAGCTATGTCGGTATGTTGAAACGGATCGGAAAGGGGGGGACTTTTCTCTTTTTTAATATGATTTACCTAACAACCCCCCCCCCCAAGAAGAACTGCCACATGATTGATAGCAAGTGAGATGGGAAAATAAACTGTGTGGAAACAAAATTATTAACCAAAGGCTTTGTTTTGCGGAAGATCTGAAAAGGAAACAAAAGGCTTTTGGTGTGACGCAGTTCTAATTGGGAACCGCCATTATGAGACAGACTTGGTTGCAAGATTTACAGTCAAAGGGGGAGAGGTGCTACGGTTTTGTTATCATATCTGAATTCCAAGGTTGAATTGGCAACAACTCCCCTGGAAAGGCTGATTTATGGAGCAACTGGTTTGGAAAGTTAATGAGCAGACGCTTAGACTGCATTTTATGGGAACTGTCGGAATGACGCGTGCCGTTTGAACAGGACTTTTGGATCAGCATGAAAACCCACACAGGACTATAATAATGTTTGCTTCAACTCGCTTGTGGAGATAACTCAGAGGTTATTAAGAAGAAAAATAACAACAAGAAGATTGGAAGATGGGATTTGTAAAGGATAACAACAAAGAGATGGAAAGATGGGATTTGTGAACATCAAAGCAGCAGAAATATGAGATGATTGGACCCTTTCTGAACTCGAAGCATGGGTACCCCCAACAAAAATTTAAAATTCGGCTAAATATTTGGAGTTTATTGTGTATTGGTATAATTTGGAATTAATGTGATATGATTGGTTTGTTAATTGGAAATTTAATAAAAATTATTTATATAAAAAAGGACTGTGTGAACACATCTGGAGCTCCCATCCTCCCCAAAAAGCTTTCCAAAAAGGAGCAAGCTTTGCCTATATGTGAAGCAACTGACTGAGCCTCCCTAGCAGGGAGGGTGTTCCATATCCAGCATCTAAAAGGCCCTGCTTCTGGTGATCAGCTTCTGATAATAGTCTCTGAACATGGAGCATGATGCAAGGTCTCTGGTGGAGGACCTGAGTGTGCCATCAGACAGAGGGCCTTCTCAGTAGTGGCACCCTCCCTGTGGAATGCCCTCCCATCAGATGTCAAGGAAATAAATAACTATCTGACTTTTAGAAGACATCTGAAGGCAGCCCTGTTTAAGGAAGTTTTTAATGTTTGATGTTTTATCGTGTTTTTAATATTATGTTGGGAGCAGCCCAGAGTGGCTGGGAAAACCCAGCCAGATGGGCAGGGTATAAATAGTAAATTGCTATTATATTATACAGTGGTACCTCAGGTTAAGTACTTAATTCATTCCGGAGGTCCATACTTAACCTGAAACTGTTCTTAACCTGAAGCACCACTTTAGCTAATGGGGCCTCCTGCTGCTGCCACGCCGCCGGAGCACAATTTCTGTTCTCATCCTAAAGCAAAGTTCTTAACCTGAAGCATTATTTCTGGGTTAGCGGAGTCTGTAACCTGAAGCATATATAACCTGAGGTACCACTGTATTATATTATATTATTATATTATATTATATTATATTATATTATATTATATTATATTATAATATCATATTATTATTATACTATATTATATTATTATTATATTAATCAGGCTCATCCACTTCCCTTATCTTCTCCAGTCCCAGTGGTCACCTGGATGACCAATAGGCAGTTCAGGCCACGGTGAAAACAAAACAAAGGGTGGAGCAGTTCTAAATCATTACACAGGATATAAAATAAATGCTTGCTCTCATTTTTATTAGTAATAAGTATGATAATATTTCTTGAGACTATTCATATCCTTATGACTAATTTCAGTAGTATCATCGCCCGCACGGCCGTTGCTGAACTAACTGTATAATTCAAACGTTAAACTTGTGTGCGTAGCAAAACACGAACGTGTATCGCCCAGCAACAGTGTTGCATTCACACGATGTTCGCATACGAAAACCATGCAAACACACTGCACATAATATGGTGAGGCTGCGTTGCCGTACCGTCAAAGTACATGAGCGAACGTTCATAGAGAGTCGGAGATGCTTGGTTAACGGAAGAACTTTGCAAGTCTTTGTTCAGAATTGTGTGGCGTTGAACAGGAAATGCATATATTGTTAAGAATTACATTAAAATTATGCAAGGTAACCGAGGCCCCTTTCAGACCATCATGCCCCAGCAATTTGTATCAGCTTCCTGAGGCTCACCCTGCTGTCAGGTTAATGAAGCAAAGCCCGCTTGACGAAGCTATTGAAGTGGTTGGTTAACAGGTGACTCTCAATGGGTCAGGGCACTTGGCTGTTAACCCAAAGATTGGTGGTTTGAGCCCACCCAGGGACGGCTGTGGGCAGGATTTCTACATTACAAGGGAGTTGGACAAGATGACCCTTGGGGTCTCTTCCAGCTCTACAGTTCTTTGAGTCCATGACTTTGGTATGCGGTAGCTGCAGACAGAGCTTCTGAATAGATTGCTGCCCTCCATGAGAACATTTGGCAGTAGCTTCCTTGGACTTTGCCTGGGGTCCAGACGTTGTTTCAGTGGCATGAGTTGAGCATGCTCGCTCCCCAAGGCCTGGGGAAGAGGCTCTTGTTGGTGCAGACTCCAGCAGCATGGGCCTTATGCACAACAGCATCACAATGAGGGCTGGTAGAGGAATCCAGCTGGCTTCACATTTTAATATCTGCATGCCCCAAATATTGGAGAGAGTGCCTCATTCCCTACAAACTCTCTTGTGTTAAGACTGGCAAAGGGGGTCCTCTTGGTTGCCACCAGAAGTTTGAGGGGGTGGCCCAGGAGAGGGCCTTTTTGGTGGCAGCCCCTAGGTTATGGAATTCCCTCCCCAAAGAGGTGTGTCTGGCAGCTTCATTGTATAGCACTTTGCAATTGCTGGAGACACACTTCTTTGACATAAGAACACAAGAAGAGCCCTGCTGGACTTGGTCCAGTGGCCCGTCTAGTCCAGCATCCTGTTCTCACAGTGGCCACCCAGATCCTGGGTGCAAGAACAGTCCCCTCTGCCCTTGTGGATTCCAGCAGCTGGCATTCAGAACCATACAGCCTCCAACCATGAAGCAGAGCAGAGCCATTGCTCTGCTCTGCTTCATTGATAGTCTTCTCCTCCATGAATTATCTAATTCTTTTTTAAAGCCATCCAAGTTGATGGCCATCACTGCCTCCTGCGGAGCCAGTTCCACAGTTTAACCCTGCATTATAGTTTATAGTTTAACTATGTGTGTAGCAAAACTACAGTTTAAACTGTAGTTTAACTGTGACACATGAGATGTGTGTTTTCGGGACCTGCCCAATTCCTAGAACTGTAATTTGTTTTAACCACTTTTAATTAGGGTAGGACATTTAATTGTTATCTTCATCTATCTGGTTTTCCATTTCCAAAACAGTACATGAACCCAAACTGTGCTCTCCTCCCAAGTTCACACACCTCTGAAATTTGCAATGCAGCTCTTTGAGTAATGTGTAGAAAAATGTGCATATTAAAGGAAAAATTGTAAGAAAAATATATATTAACTAAATAGCATTCAAAAATGTAACAGCAGAGCACACATAAACCTGCTCCTTCTTGCTGTGCCCCCTTTTTTGGCCACTTCCGGTTCGCTGTGTAAAATGTGTAAAAAAGATCAGGAGTGATACCGACTGCTAGTGACTGGACAGAGTGAAAATGTGGTAGTTTGCCTAAATGACCAGTTTAAGGGATTATGTCAGATTTAACGAGAAATTGGCAGGCATTATTGACTCTAGCAAAGATAAAGGGTTAATTAAAACCTATTGAGTTTTTGCACTGTTTCATAGTCAGGTTTGTTGAGGACAACTCAGTCTATTATGTGGTGTTATGGTTAAGAGTGTCAGACTAGGAACTGAAAGACCAGGATTAAAATACCCACTCGGGCCATGGCTCTTACTGGGTGACCTTAGAAGCCAGTCACAGGGCTGTTGCCGGGATTAAACAAGGTCCTTCTGCTAGCCAGCCAGGGTGGAAACCGGCAACTAAAGTGAAGGAGTTTGGCCTTGGGCAGTTGCACATTTGCATTCAAACGTCTCTGCTTCTTTTGATCTCCTAGGACCACTCCAAGGAACAGAACTCCTCCAGTTTTCCAGCAGTAACAAAGGACAGCAGGATGGACCCCAGGTGTAAAGCAGTGGATGAAGACCAGGTAAGAGGCAGAGCAGAAGGTGTGCTTCAAATGGTTGGGGGTGAAGAGCCAATTGCAGAAGGATTTGGAGACACCCCAAAAAGCATCTCAAGAAGGGCATGTTTAATCAGTTGCATGTCACAGGAGTCGGTGGTAGCAGCTCAGACTTCCTTTTCAGGTGCCTTTGCAAGGGTATTGTAAATTTCATTCAGGATGATTTGTGCTCTTGACGCTATCTGTGGCGTCTTAGGCATTCCAGCGTAGGGTTAGCAGACCTCTAGGCTTGACCTGAAGTCAAGGTGAAGTGGCAGGTACGGGGCTTGAATCTCCAGGGGGGCTAGGGTGCCTTTAATAAACAATAATTTTTAATATATATATATATATATATATTTGCTTTCGTAGATTTTCACGGGTACAGGAATGCAGGTTTTGGTGTCCTCGGGTGTCTTCCCGTGTAAAAGTTGGGGTGTCTAGGCGACGTTTCGACGAGGTCTCACTCGTCATCTTCAGGCTGGTGCTTTCGGCTTCTTGTTACTGGAACAGAGCGGGATCTCAATGTTTGAGTTCCTATAAATACTGTAGAGGGGGTGTGGTGTCTAGCCTCCAATGTTCTGGGCAGAGAGGAAGTTCCCAGGCTAGTGTGCCTTTTCTTCTTTTGTTGATGTTCCGTGTTAAAGAGCAATTTGGAATCTGCAAAATTAATTTCGTGTCCTGTTTCTTTCATGTGTTGGAAAAGAGAGGAAGTTTTTTCTTCTTTAACACGGAACATCACCACAAGAGAATAATCATGGAAGCCATCGAGATAGAGAAACACCCTCACAACATGAACAAGCGTGACGACACATCCCGCTTGCCAGACATCTGGAAATTAGCCCTCCCCACAAAAACTGACACCAGATCCAGAGGCACACAGAACGCCAACACCAATCAACCACACCAGACCCAAACCCAGACCCTCTCCACAGATGAATTACTGACACCATCCAGTAGCCAATCCATGGTGGCACCTCCGGATGCTGCACCCCCCTGCAATCCCTACACAGATCTGGCTGACACAAGCCACAAAACCACAGCTCGCCCCTATACACGAAGCCAAGCCAAAGCACAACTAAGTGCAATACAGCCATCTTCTCAGGAAAACTCTTCACAAAGTTCAAGAGGTCAAGACACAAAGACTTTAGCAACTAATCCACACCTAATGACCCACCTAAGTGGTACTCAGGATATCACTCAAGAAATCACTCAAGGTATCTCTCAAGTAATTAAGGAACAAAAGAAGAAAAGGCACACTAGCCTGGGAACTTCCTCTCTGCCCAGAACATTGGAGGCTAGACACCACACCCCCTCTACAGTATTTATAGGAACTCAAACATTGAGATCCCGCTCTGTTCCAGTAACAAGAAGCCGAAAGCACCAGCCTGAAGATGACGAGTGAGACCTCGTCGAAACGTCGCCTAGACACCCCAACTTTTACACGGGAAGACACCCGAGGACACCAAAACCATATATATATATATATATATATATATATATATATATATATATATATATAAAAGACTGTACATGCAGCTTGCAGGCATCAGCCTGGTATCAGCTGGCTGCAAATTATTGCACAGAGACACTCTGGGCAGAGTGTGCAGAAGGCCTGCCTGGAGGCACAGTCTTTTCCCTTGAGTCAAAATCACAATGGTTTTCTCTTGTCTTTCACACATTTAATTATGACTTGGGCATTTTTGCCTTTCGTGCTGAGCTGCTTCAAGATGGCTTCCAAATGTGGACCGTTTAACCCGATGGTTGCTGTTCTGTTCTGAACCTAGAAGCAGAAGAGCAACTCTGCACTCAGACATACATCACCCTGTGGCAGAGGGGGCAGTCTGCACATGTTGGAGGGGGGCAGTGATTATGTGGGTGAGGAAAGGGTTAAATATTCCCATCCATCCTCACTGGAGCCGCAGTCACTGCAATTTAGGAGGAGAAAGAGGTGTTGTCAACCTGGCACCCACAAGTGCGATGGGGCCTGTAAAAGCCTTCCTTGAAACCCCCAGGCAAGAGGCTTCCATTTAAAAACAGGGTTAGTCTCTATCCCTCTAAGAAAGAAAGTTAGGAATCAAAATGTGCAGGTACCCATCCAAACAATTTCTGTGAAAGGATCGAGCCTGGTTGCTTCCGCATGTGTGGGGGTTTTTTTGCCAGTGAGTGAAGTCAGAGCTGTGACTAATGAATGAGTTTTTTGGACACCATGTAATAAGAACCCACAGTGTCTGAAAGAGCTGCTGTTTCCCCCTGCCCTTTAATTCACTTTTCCTGTTCCTGTCTTATTTTCTAGGCAGAAATTCAACAAGTTAAGACTTTTCTCCATTATGAGAAAAGCTTCATTATGGTTGCATGCTAATTTTGTGTTATGCCATGCTCCCCATTGCAGCCATTTTCTGATTGGCACTCTCTCAAAAATCAAAATGTGTCACTGGCTCAAAAAACGTTGACAATCCCTCATGTAAAATGTTTGAAGGACAGGGGAGAAGGGACACTCTTTTTCCATCCTGGTTATATTCTAGGGATGAGGAAAAATCCAATTCAATTTGCATGTAAAGATGAATCTATTTAATTCACACTTGCTGAAACAAGTTGTGAACCAAAACACAGCCATCCATTGATATTTGCACTCCCCCATAATTTTGCAATGCCAACATAACGTGTACAGTCAACTCTCAATTGACTCAAGAGTTCTGTTCTGGGGATCGTGTGTAAAGTCAAATTTGGGTATTAGTCAAAGCAAATTGTGTTCAATGGTGCATTTTCCCTGCAACCCCGCCCCTTTTACATTCCCTTTAATTTTTTCCTTTATTCTCTCCCCCCAAATGCGTAAAGCCAAATATGCACAATTTAAATGCATGCAAGTTGTGCGTTACCTGTACAAATATTCATACATTCTATGATTCTTTGATTCTTTGATTAGGGTAAAATGCTCATAAAATGCGTACAAGATAAGATACAAAAATGCATTTCATTAGGGGAAATTCCACACAAAAGGTGTATATTAGGAGAAATTCACATTAAAACACAGAAGTGCATGAGGACTCTCTCTCTCTCTCTCTCTCTCTCTCTCTCTCTCTCTCTCTCAGCAATGTGGAAATGTCAAGAACTTAACTTGCCCACTATGGGGAGAGAGAGAGAGAGAGAGAGAGAGAGAGAGAGAGAGAGAGAGAGAGAGAAGGGATTGTGGAGACTGCCACAGCTGCTGCCATCACCTCATAAGGAAGAAGATGCCTATTTCCATTTCTCTGTTTATCATTTTCTCCATAAAAATGGAAATAGCAACAAAGCATTATAGAATTTTAGAGTTGGAAGGAACCCAGAGGGTCATCCAGCCCCTTGCAATGCTAAGATCCTACTTCCCTACTGGATGGAGTTTTGTTCTGCTGCCGAGCACCCACTCTTTTTAAAAGTTGGGGAGAGGGTAAGAGGGCAGGCGTTGTGGTGAATGCTGCCGTCGAACTGCAGTTGCTTTTGTGGGCTGAGGTCAGTACTATAATGCAGTGCGTTGTTTTGTTTTGTTTTCTTTGAAAAAGAAGCAGCTTTAAACAGGCAAGAGTAGGATTTAATAAATTCTAGGCTGTTGGGTTTTTTGCTGTTTCGTTTTACATTCATTATTGTGTGAAACACTCCTCAATCCATTGCTTACTTTCTTCCTCCCTTGCTAATATTCTTCTGTACTCCAAGTCCCTTTCATGGTTTTGTGACAGAGCACCTTGCATGCAGAAGGTCCCACATTCAGTCCTTGATGACATCTCCCTCGCTGCCTGAAACCCCAGAGATCCACTATTGCATTTGTATCTCCCCCTTTCTCCAAGGATCTCAAAATGGTGTGTATAGTTTTTACCCCCCCCCCCCCATTTTATCTTCACAACCACCTTGTGAGGTAGCTTAGGCTGAGACGCAACGATTGGCCCGAGAACTTCATGGCTGACTTAGGGATTTGAACCTGCGTCTCCCAAGTCCTAGTCTGACACTCTAATTTATGCCGCTATACAAATGTATGGTGCAACTTAATTTGGAATACGGTGTACAGTTTTGGTTGCTTCACTTCAAAAAGAATATTGCAGAGTAGAAAGAGGCACTTTGGGGACATGGCTGTCAGCGTTTTGCTAATTCTGCAAAGTCAAGGCAGTGCCAACCCAGAGGTTAGATTATTTCCCCCCAGTGTCTGTCTTGAAATCCAGCCAGCTCCACAAAATGAAAACCAGAAAAACCCGCCTGATAGATTTTGAGTAGCAACTCCAAGCAAGACTTCCAGTCTTTGGAGGATCCCTGGAAACAACCCAGGGCTTGTTTTCAGGTGTCAAGCAATTCAAAACAACTTTCAAACACAGAAACAAGGTGGCTCCAGAAAGATATATAGCTATGACTCCTCATAAATAAATACGACGTCTCGGGTATCAAAAGACCAGATAAAGAGGAATTGGAAAAAGGGAAAGCAAAATGAGCAATTCCCCTATAAGGAAAGCATACAACATTTGGGGCTTTTTAGTTTTAGAGAAAAGGTAAGAGGTGACATGATAGAAGTTTATAAAATCATGCATGGCATGGAGAAAGGAAGCAGAGATTTATTTATTTATTGAGCTAGATGGACCAATGGTGAGACTTTATGTATGTAGGCAGCTTCCTATAAACGTACAGTTTAAAGATGAGGAACCCTAATAAGAGAGATCTGAAGGGGTCATGGAGTTGTCCATCAACTGGGAGTACCTGGACATCAGGTATATTGAATAGACACAGACATTTGTCACCTGGTCACAGTCCTCCTCACTATGGTGGCATTTGCTCTATTTCAGTGGATATTACAGACCTTATTCCTAAATGTTAATCTATGTGTATGCCCATTTTATGCAAACCTATGTCCTCTTTCGCCATCCTAACTTGGGAAGAGGGAGAAAAGGGGAATGTGATGATTTGACAGCATCTGGATTTGTGAGAACAAGCCAGTGAGTGGGTGGTATGAGGCCTGGGGAGACTGTCTCCCTGTGAAAGCAACTCAGGTGAGTGACATAAATGCAGTCCATAATCATCGTGGGAGAAAACCATCGGACTCAGCAGACCTAGAATATAATAGGCCTGCTTGCTTTTCCATTCCCCCAGGTGACATTAGATTAAATTGTCACTCATTTGGCAACCATCCAGAAGAAACTAAGGTGCTTATTAGTACTTCTAACTTGAATTTGTTTAACACATATCAAGCCAACCTATCATCTTCTTTAGATTACATAACCATTTTAGGGTTGCCATATGTCCGGGGAAAACGCAGACATGTCCTCTTTTGAGGCCAACCTGCCCATCTGGGCATATTATTACATTTTAAAGGAAATGTCCAGGGTTTTGTTTTTTTTTGGAGGGGGGGCTCAGGCTGTCCTCTTTTTTGCTCTTCAAGATCTGGCAACCCTACCATTGCTGACAAGTGAGAGGGAATCCTTTGAACACAACTTGCCTTTTGCAAGGCTGTGATGTGGTTCTGTACAATATTCTCGGGCAGTGCCAGATTTACATATAAGCTAAACAAGCTACAGCTTAGGGCTCCACTCTCTTGGGGCCCCCCAAAAAAATTAAAGGAAAAAACCTGGATATACATTTCCAAAATATAAGATAAAAAACAAGTAAAACAAAACCTATATACAGCAACAGTGTTTTGTGTTGTGTAGGCTCCTATGATGTAAATAATGGGCCTCGCCTGCTAACCTGCTCCCTAAAATACCACTGGTTTGCTCATTTCTATATATAGGGTGCCTACATTCTGCATGGACTGGTTGTATGGCAACGTGCAAATAGCTTTAGATACCTATTAGGTCCGTAAATTACCATATAGCATATATTCAACACAAAAAACAGTGACAATTTTTTGTTGACAAAGGACAGCTGGACATATAAAGGCCCCCATTACCTTGAGTAGCTTAAGGCCTCATCAAACCTAAATCTGGCCCTGTTCTTGGGAGTTATCGTAAATGAAGAAATATTTATTTCTTTAGAACATTTTGGGCCAGCCAAAAAGTCTCCCAGAGCACAGTCACTTCAAAGAAGCCCGTCCCTGCCCGCAAGCTTGCAACCTGAAAAACACCCACAACACCCACAGGGAAGGGGACAGGGAAGGGAGGGAGGGGTGTGTGCGAAATCACACTCAATTCCTCTTCACAGGGAACTCTAGGAATAGATAAGAGGTCAGTAAATTCAAGCGTGTACTGAACACAGCTTTCCAAAGCTGAGCATATTTAAAGGCTTTGCCCAACTCCTAGCAGAAATGAAGACTAGCTCCAGGTAATCCCTGTGAAGGAGGACACCCCATAATAAGCAACAGCCACAGTTGAAAGAGCCAGCCTCACTTGCTTCCATGGCCAGAACAAAATTTGATACAGACCCACTTTAAACAGTCACAGTGGTATCATGGTGCTTTAAATGTATGGTGTGGATGTGGTCTTGATGTCCTGCAGTTTGGTGGTGTGTGCCTTTGCATCTCTTAACTATGCCCCCCCCCCTCTTGAAGGAGGTTCCAGCCTTTTTGATGCCTTTGAGGTTTCACCCATTTAGCGTGCGCATAGCCACAATGACTTTTCCTCCGCTTTTCCCAGCGAGGTTCGTACATCAAAGCTCCGTGACTGAGTGCCCCCCCCCGCCCATTTTGTTTTTGCTCTGGAGCTTCCCTCATGAAAAGCTGCTCTTTAAAGCTCAATCAGAGCACAATATGAAGAAAACGCAAACTGGTGTTTGCTCATCATTGAAGAGTGGGTTTTCTTGGAGAAAGCGCAGGGCAAAGGGAGGAAAATGCTTTGACATGGACCTTTTAAGTATGGGCTTGTTTCTGGAAAGAGTGGGGCGAAAGTTAAGTCTGGATAAGCCCTGACTTAGGCAGGGTCTGAATTTCTCTGGCAAAGTTAAGCTGAGTCCTCCATTACCAGTATATGGGGCAGGTGGGAAATATGTTGTTGGAATAGCAATAGGAAAGATGAGGGGGTTTTGACACAGAAACTGCTTTGGTCACCCTGTAGGATGACCTCTATCAGGAGAGAGGCATGGGAAATGCATCTCTGTTATTTCTCCTCAAGCTCTCAGTAGCTTTCAATATCATTGACCATAGTATCCTTCTGGAGCAGCTGTCCAGGTTACGGCTGGGTGGCACCACTTTGCGGCAGCGGTTCCGGTCCTGCATGGATGGACCAGAGGGTGTTGCCAGAGGGTGTCAGCCCTGTGGAGCCTTCACTATGGGCTTCATCAGGGTTCAATTTAATCCCCTATGCCGTTTAACATCTACATGAAACTGCTCACTGGAGTTATCCAGAGTTTTGGAGTACGTTGTCAGCAACATCCTGATGACACACAACTCTGCTTCGCCTTTACATCTGCAGGTGAGGCAGTGGGTGTGATTGTCTTGACATTGGTAATGGACTGGATTGTCTTGTCTTCGTAATGGATTAGATAAGAGTCAACAAACTGAATCTCAAATCAGATGACACTGTTGGTGGGCAGTTCCCTAGACAGAATGGCTGAGCAGTTGCCTGCTTTTGATGGGGCTACACCTCCTCTGAAGGAGCAGATACATAGCTTGGGGAAACTCCTGGGTCCTTTGCTGTCGCCTGAGGCTCAGGTAGCCTTAGTGGCATGGAGTGTCTTCCACCAGCTTTGGCTGGTGGCCCAGCTGCACCCCTGTCTGCACAGGGATAGCCTAACTTACGTTGTCTATGCTCTGGTAACCTCTAGGTTAGATTAGTGCTACATATAACAGCCCTGTGTTATATGTAGGGCTGCCTATGAAGATGGTTCTGAAACTTCAGCTAGTGCAGAATTTGGTGGCAGGCTGCTCACCAGGGCAGGACGGTTTGAACATATTACACCAATCCTGGTCTAACTGTTTTTGACCTATAAAGCCTTAAATGCCTCAGGACAGGAGCTTAATACCTCAAGGACTGCCTCTCTCCATATGAACTTACCCAGACCCTGAGATTATCCTTTGAGGCCCTTCTTCATGTGTCTCCTCCATGAGAGGTCCAGAGGGTGGCAACACAAGAATGGGATTTTTCTGCAGTGGCTCCCCATTTGTAGATGGCTGTCACCAGGGAGGTTTGGCTAGTGTCTTCATTTTGTTGTTGTTGTTGTTGTTAATGATTTTATTGATTTTCCATTTTCAAAACAAATATCCAATATCAATGCTAAACATTAGTTTTTCACCCCCCACCACCCCGTTGACTTCCCTCAGCTTCCATTTCTGGTTTATTACATCAGATGATACGTTCTGCTGTTTATATACAATACTATGTTATCACAGTGTTATATTCCTTGTTTATGTAAGTAAAATGGTAAATGTTTATTTAAATCCTGTCAATGAGTCCATGTTTTTTTGGTGTTTCTGCAAATATATTGTAAAAGGTTCCCATTCTTTTTCAAAGTCCCTGTTGTCCTTTTCTCGCAGTTTGTCCGTTAACTTTGCTAACTCTGAGTAGTTCATCAATTTTTCTTGCCATTGTTCTTTAGATGGTACTTCTCCAGTCTTCCAGTTTTGTGCTATTGAATGAATTTATTACGGTCATAGACCAGAAAAAACAACAACGATAGTTTACAAGGGGAGTAATGGTGTCAATTAAAAATTGTAAAGTTATACATAAAAGCAATACACATATGCACACACACACACACACACACACACACACACGCACACACGCACTACAATGTATGTATAGACTTAAAAAATGAGGGGGCTTGTCCAGGGGTCAAGTCTTTTACTTTTTTACAGCTAATGCCCTCCGCTTGATCGCAGCCGCAGAAAATTTGGCCACTTTCAGTGTTACTTCTGGGTTTTTATCTCCTAGTAGGATTTTCAGCCGCTGAGATTCAGATCGACCTGGAAATTTCTGAACGATAGGGGAAATAAACAGTGACCTGATATCCCCATAGAGGTCGCAGTGTATCAACACATGTGAAACCGTTTCCACCTCTTTCAGACCACATGGGCAGACTCGTTCAGCATAGGGTTTGCCCACGTATCTGCCCTTTAGTAAGGCAGATGGCAGTACATCAAATCTGGTAAGGGTAAACGCCCGCCTGTATTTTGCGATTTGTAAATCCAGCAAATATGGTGTTAGATTGAACCCTTTTCCATAATCTTGGATGGCTGGATATTTATCTATCTTGCTCATATGGTCCTGAAGCTCTACATCTCCTATTCGCTGGCTCACCATCCTTTTAGCCTTTTCAAAACCTGAGGCTATAAGTTCTTGTGGGGAAAGCCCCAGGCCCTTCAATTTTTCATAGAGCAACAATCTCCATTTAGACTGGAACGGGTCTAATAGAGTCAATGGAGCCACTCCCACTGGGAAAAATATGAGTTTTAGCCAGAAGTGAATCTTCAGGATCCATATCCTGGCATTGATAGGGAGTTGACCTACCTCCAGCCTAATGGCTGTGTTGGAAACACAGGTAGGTAACCCTAGTAGGGAGCGGTAAAATTTAGTTTGTACAGATTCCAGGGACTTGAGTTTTTGACAGTTAAATATCTGGGTGCCATACATCAGTTGTGGAAGTATTTTTGCGACAAAGACCTGGGAGGCAGCAGGAACATATTGACCTCCTTTTCTATAGAAGAATCTTATGATAGCTCTGGAAGATCTTTGCGCATTTGCCATGGAATTCTTAATCTGATGGCACCAGGATCCCTTCTCATCAAAGATTATTCCAAGATATCTAAAGGATGTTACTTGCTCAATAGGTTGGTTATTAATTTTCCATTTATGTCGGAGTTTTCTCTTGGAGAACACCATAATTTTTGATTTAGTGTAATTTATTATTAGGTGTTCAGCTTCGCAATACTCTGTAAGAGCTCGTAAAAGTTTTCTTAGACCCACACAAGAGAAGGAAATAAGTGCCGCATCATCTGCGTACAAAAGGACTGGGATTGGTATATTATTTAGGTTTGGGGGATGAGTACTTGCATCCTCCATCTTTCTGACTAAGGAGTTTATGTAGAAATTAAATAGAATAGGGGCAAGAACACAGCCTTGCTTGACACCATGGAAACTTTGGATTTCCTTTGATAGGTTCCCATAACGGTCACATCTAACACGGATCCGAGTGTTTTCATGTAGTCTACGGATAAGAAGCAAAAGACGTCTGTCGATGTTTGTGGCACTTAATTTTTCCCAAAGTCTGTGCCGGGGTATCAAATCGAAAGCTGATTTGAAATCTATAAAGGCTACATAGAGGGAGCCTCCTTTCTTTGAGGTGTATTTCTCCACTAGATGTTGCAATACCAGTCCTTGGTCTAAAGTTGATCTATGTGCCCTGAAACCAGCCTGGGCTTCCTTAAGGATGTGCTCCCATTCCAGCCAGTCCGCAAACTTTTCACGTAAGTGAGTTGCGTAAAGTTTGCTAATAATGCTTAAGAGACTGATTGGTCTGTAATTGGCTGGATCAAGTTTACAGCCTTTCTTGAATATGGGAACGATGATTGCCAATCCCCAGTCCTCTGGTATTATTGCTGTTTGATCTATGCTGGTGAATAGGGTGGCAAGGACTGGGGCCCACCAGTCAATATTGGCTTTGAGAAGCTCAGGGGAGATATTATCTGCTCCCGGGGCTTTTCTGTATTTGAGTGCCTGAATAAGCCTCCTGACCTCCGCAACCGACACCGGAGGCCACTCATCACCTGCCGCACACTGTGTTAGTGGCTGTGTCAAAGGCAGAGCTGAATATAATGATTGGAAAAATGCCTCCCAAGTCCCTGCAGGTATAGTATACTCCACTTCTGAGGAGGTAGATCGCACTCCATTCGCTACCATTCTCCAGAAGGTGGCCGAGTCTCTCTCTCTGGATGCATCTATTAGGCATTTCCATTCTCTTTTCTGTGCCAGGAGTTTTTTGTTTTTAATCAGGATTTTATAATTTCGTTTATCTTCAAACCAGACCGTGGGGAGTTGGGGTAAATTGGCAGATCTATAATTCTTGTATTTTTTCAGTAAGTTTAGCTTCATGTCCTGGCATTCTTGATCAAACCAGGGTTTGGAGTTTTTATATACTGAGGATTGCCTATTTGACCTGTTCCTTTTTTCCTTCAGGGAATCTTGAAGGAGTGAAATTAACTCCTGAAATAAATTTATTTTTAATTCATGGCTTGAGGAAGTTATAAGGTTATCTCTCTTAGTGAGGAATTCCTTTGAGCATAGCCTACTTGAAATTTCCTTATGCAGTTCATCTGTCCATCTAATACGAGAATATCTGAGCTCCAAAGCTGTAGGGCTCGAATATTCGATTTTCTCAGCGCAGGATAAATCCTTTCCCGCAACTACAAGTGCACTTAATGGCAGATGGTCACTGTCTAAGCGCTCCTCCACTTTGCATTCCAGAACTTTGTTTTGAAGATCATACGACACGATTATATAATCAATTGTGGAGGCGCCATTGTTAGATATAAATGTGAATTCTCCGACCTTCTCCCCCTCAGTACGGCCATTCAGTATAACCAAGTCCAACTTATTGACCAAGTGTAATAGGCATAAGCCAGCATAATTACAGCCTTTATCCTTTGAGATTCTAGCTGGTATTGAGTGGGCTTCCTCTATAATGGGGGCTGTTTCATGGAAATGGGCATACAAAGCCTCATCAGATTGTCCAGTTCTGGCATTTAGGTCGCCAGCCACCACTACAGAGGCATCAGGAAATTGATTTGATAGTTTGTCAAGATACTGTTCTAACTGAGCCCAGGTATTTCTTATCAGTCTTTTCTCTCTTTGTGGGGGTAGGTATACGTTAATCAGCAGCAAGCTGTGGGTTCTCCACTGTACCTGCACAGCTGTGGCCAGATGGTCTAATGGGTCTAGTTTTTTAAATATGGCCCTTAGCCTTGTTGAGATTAAAGTAACTAACCCACCTTTAACTCGCCCCCCTCTAGTACTTAAAAGACCTGGGAGGGAGAACGCAGAAAAGCCATTTAACTCCACTTCGCTTGTGCTCCAGGTCTCCTGGAGAAACACAATGTCATGTCTCTGAATATATTTAGTAAAGGATTGGTCAGAAGCCCTCTTTTGCCAACCTGCAATATTCCAAGTTAGCAAGGTAAGGTTGCACGTTGTCTTGCCAAAAGTTGATCTTAGTCAATTTGCCTTTAAAAGATTTTTAGGGCCTATCTTTTTGTCTATTGATTGAGTTTCGTTCATTTTGGCAATGTCCATAGATGTATTATCGCCCAAGTACTCAATGGAATCGATTGAAGGGTGCAACGTGCTAACATTAGTGATCAGTACTCCTTTTTTTGGCGAATCTACCTTGAGGTGTTCTATTTGTCTAGTACCAAGTTCGTCCTCATCCAGGTATCTCATGCTGGTCCAAGAGCGCGTTGTGGTTGTCATAGGGATGGTTTCCTTCTTAGATGGTAATTTGTTACTGTCCCTTACGCACTGTGTTAGATCTGTTGCTATCAGGTTTATCTCTGCAACTGCAGAGGTATTATAAAAGTAGTCTTTCATGGTTGCCATAGGGATGGTTTCCTTCTTAGATGGTAGTTTATTACTGTCCCTTGCGCACTGTGTTAGATCTGTTGTTAACAGGTTTATCTCTGCAGTTGCAGAGGTATTATAGGAGTAGTCCTTCATGGGGTCTATCTTGGCTTTTTCAGAGAGGTTCTCTTTCTTTAATTGGTCCATTGCCGGATCTTTCTCTCTTGCTTTTTCCTGAACATTCATCTCTGTTAGCTTATTTCTAAGGGTCTCCAATCTTCCCAAGATCTCAGATTGGGCAAGGAAAGGCAACAATCCAAACTGATTTATTAATGCCTTTTCTTCTGGATAGAAGTTATCAGTCCCCTCATTAGGCAGTCTCATCTCCTGTCTTAGTTTCAAGGGCCTTGCTCAATATGTTCCAGTTTGTCTTTTGAGTGTCCTCTCTCCTCCTTTGATTTACAAGTGAATCTTATCTCAGCTGTCGTGATATCATCAGGAAGCAAATTCAAACATGTGCTGTTTTCAAAATATCTTGTTACCGTTATCCTTTTCTTTAACAGCAAGTGTCTTGATCTATATATATATTTGGCCAAGTTTTGATCTTTGAAGGAGGCAATCACTCGCAGGGAGTAACCATTATAGAATATGAAATCTACTGAGGTAATGTCATTTAATCTTATTTTCCCTGGCAGCATATCATCTAAAGTATTCACAAAATGCACCGAGCGTTCTTTCTGTGTAAGGAAGCCCTTTGGTTTCGGGTAGTTTAGAAAAGCCAACTTCCTATCTGCCAGTATCAGTTTCCATCCTTTATCCTGGGACAGATCTTGCCCTGCTACTGGCTCATCTTGAGATCTGCCATAATCAATGATATGGGGTGAGTCTTCTTTAATATTTGTGGATCCTTGAGGTTTCAGCATAGAGCACCCGAGTAGTGATTTCGTTTCCTCACTTGTTTTGTTAGGCAGCAATGGTGTTTCTTTCAAAGACTTCAGCTGGATCTTTTTTTCTGGATCCACACTGTTATTCTCTCTGCTGCCATGTGTAGCAGGTTTATTAGAGTTTGTTTTTGATTTTGTTGGAATCAGCTTATATAGTCTTCTCCAACATACTTTACATGCACGTCGGTTTATGACAGATTTCCTTGCAGTTTTTATGTTCTTACTTTTCTTTTTAGTTTCAGCTTTCTTCTTATGGGATCTCTTGCTGATACCTCGCTTCTTTTGATTTACTTGAGTAGAAGATTCAGTTTTGGGGGCAGAGACATACAACCCTATGTCCTTTCCTTGGTGTAAATGATTTTCCGCTGATGATCCTTGTGTGCACTTGCTGGTTGCTGGTTGCTTTATATGTTCTGGCTCTTGAGGGATGGTTGGTGGATCAGCACCATGAAATTCTGAGCCTTTAGCTTGGAGGGAATAATTTTCCACTAGTGTCAGGAGCAACCCATTTGTTATTGTTAAATATTTTTTCATAGCTGCCAGATCCAGATTTATAGAGAGCAGCCAGTCCTGAGGATAGCAGTCATTGTTTTCCGTCTGGGAGCCCATAGATGAAGTCTGGGTTTTCTGGGAGTTTCGGGTTTCTTCCTGTAACTCTGAAGATAATATCTCAGCCAGGACTATTTCATGGGCCAGGCTCATTGTATTTCTATTTTGGTTGTTATTCTCCGAGTCCTGTATTCCTCTAGGGAAGGTTGAGTGATCTTGAGCAGCAGAGGAAAAGAGAAGGGCCTCATCCTGCTTCAACTCAATCATCTCAGCCATCTTTTGCTCATTTCCATTTCCATTCTCATTGTCCCTTGTATGTGAAAAGTATTGCGTGATTTTACTCTGTTTCTCAAGGCACTCCTGGAACAATGGACTTGTCACTATCCCCAGGTCCCTACGTTTCTTTCTAGTAAGTACCATTTGTAAATCTTGTTGCCAGTCAGGGGTTATTCTTCCTATTTCAAAAACTTGTCTCTTAGGAAGTCTCTTAGGAAGTCAGAGACTCCACCCAACTGTAGACTAAAGTCCAAATTGAGGCAAGATTTGGGATAGCTGTTTGTAATTTGATAGCTTATAGTTCAGAGCATAACACGGGGTTGGTAATAAATTAGCTGTCACCCGTTTTCCTTATTATCGAACAGACTTGAGGAGAGCGGCAGCGTGAGGAGTAAACCCTCCGGACATTAAGATAACAAGGAGGGCTTCTTTTTGAAACAACAAGCTAAAAGAACTACTAGAACTATTTAACTACTCTGGAGGAGTTAAGTATATTAAAAAGGAGTGTCAAAAGTTGGCTCGGTGTCGAGCCTATTTAAAAAACAAGTTTAAGAACTTGCCTCAGATAACCTCCAGAACTCTGCAGCTAGTTCGGCGGCCATCTTCTCCTCCCCTCAATAACATCTTTTGCCGTGCTATTAGAATTCTTGCTGCTACATAAATAATGTCCATTTTTCTTTCGGCTGCTCTTGTCCTAAAATACCTAACAAAAAAGCTTCTGGTTTTTTAACAAATGTTATTTTAAACATTCTTTTCAATTCGTTGTATATCATTTCCCTTTATTTTTTTTAAATCTTGCAATCCCACCACATATAATAAAATATACCTTCCCCTTCTTTACACCTCCAACAGTTCTTTTGTTCTGTTTTATTCATTTTTGCCAATTTTACTGGTGTGATATACCACCTGTACATCATTTTCATGTAATTCTCCTTCAACAATATACAATTGGTAAATTTCAAATTCACTTTCCAAAGCCTTATCCAGTCTTCAAATTGTATGTTGTGACCTACATCCTGTGCCCACTTAATCATTACTGGTTTGACTTCCTCATCTTTGGTTTCCCATTCCATCAGTATATTATACACTTTTTTTAATCGTTTGGAATTGTTGTCTATAATATCCTTTTGAAATTTTGAAACCATGTAAGTAAATCCTTTCTTATTATCTTCTTTGAAAATTTCATTTAGTTGTCTGCATTGCAACCAACTCTGGAGATGGTCCTTTATCTCATCATAGCCTTTCAATTTTAACTTTCCTTGTTCTGTTAGTAAGTCTCTGTAAGTTAGCCATGTTTCTTTCATTGTTGATGTTTTAACTGCTAATGCTTCAGTAGGTGATAGCCACCACTGAGTTTTGGGTTCCAGTAATTCTTTATATTTTTCCCATACCTTTATTAAAGATTTTCTTATATGGTTATGGAATCCTTTGTGTACTTTAGTTTTTCCATACCACAGATATTCATGCCAGCCAAATCTGTTATCATGCCCTTCCAACTCTATTGCCTCTCCCCGCCCCCCAATTTTATTCAATCCCGAATCCATGTAAGGTATGCTGCTTCATAGTAAATTTTAAAATCTGGAAGGGAAAAGTCTCCTCTTTCTTTTAAGTCTGTAAGTATTTTATGTTTTATCCTTGTCCTTTTCCCACGCCAGATAAATTTTGAGATATCTCTTTGCCATTTTTTGAAACAGGCATGATTACTTATTATCAGTATTGTCTGAAATAGGAATAACACTTTTGGTAATACATTCATTTTGATTGCTGCAATTCTTCCTAAAAGGGAAAGATTCATCCTGTTCCATATGTCTAGATTCCTTTTTATTTCATTCCAATATTTTTTTCATAATTATCATTGTAAATATTAATGTTCTTTGACATCAACCATATTCCTAAATATTTTACCTTTTTGTGGGTTTCTGTGTCTATAGATTCTGATAACTCATTTTCTCTTTCTTTAAGGTTTTTAACTAACAGTTTAGTTTTGCTTTTGTTGTTTGAATCCTGCCACCTGTCCAAACTTTTGAATTTTTTCTAGTACTCTAGGGAGAGAGTTCTTTGGGTCTTCTACTATAATAACCAAGTCATCAGCGAAAGCTTTCGATTTATGCTCATTTTTCTTTATTCTTATTCCTGCCGCCTCTTTGTCAACTCTAATGTTTCTTGCTAATACCTCCAGGACCAGAATGAACAAAAGTGGTGATAACTTTTAACTAAAGTTATATCCGAATCTTGTTTTGGAATTAATGTTATAAACGCCTCTTTCCATGTTTCTGGTAATTCCCCTCTTTTTAAAATCTCATTCATCATAACCTTTAAGGGATGCCTTCATTATACACCTTTAGGTGCCAGGCAAAAATGTTCCTATTTAACCAGGCCTTTGGCTGATTGACATCTGATGCACTTTTAAATGTGTTGTGGGAAAGGGGATTATTGTGTTGATTTTGTTCATATTTTTATTATGTATTTTATGTTTTTTATATTGTAATTTTATGTTGTGAACCACCCTGAGATCTATGAATAAAGTGTAATATGCAAATGTTAACAACAACAACAACAACAACAACAACAATAAACAATAGCTAGACCAATTCTTCCTCTGCCCTTCCCTCCTGGGGATTTTAGTCAGCCTCCTGCTGATCCTGATACCAGTTGCACCTAACAGCTATCAGGACCCTTAACAAACTACAGCTCCCAGAATTCTTTGGGGGAAGCCGTGACTGTTTCAAGTAGCACCCTAATGCTTTTAAATGCATGGGGTGAATGTGGCTTTGAAATGTCATGACTTATCTGAGTCCCAGGAGGAGGTGGATAATTAGCAAGACGGAGTGATGCTTTTTGTAGCAACCTCTCAGCTCTTGTAAGCATCTAGTTCTTCCTCCAAAATGCCAGACTTCTCAAGATGCGACTGTCAAGATAACCAACCCAAGTTCATAGCATTACCCTCCTTCCTTTTAAAAATGTACAGGTTTTCTGCTTGATTCTTGTCTGCACCAGTTGTCATAGTATCTGTCCCTGCAGCATGGGTGGAACCTGGCTGAAACTGATCTTTATCTCCCCAGATTGAGAAAGGCACTTTGAGGGAAACACTGTTATGAAGCAGCTAGAAGAGGTGTTAGCAAGCTCAGTGTTAAGTGATGTGGCTGCTTTCTAGGCAGAAATGTTGCCACCCCGAATTCCATTGCAGCTTCAGAAGGCAGCCTTCTTCAAACTAGAATGACAGCTACGTTTAAAATGATTTATTCCAGGGTGGTGCTGTAGTTGGTATGTTGAGGTCCCAACACAGCCACAAAGCTCACTGGGTGTCAAGGTTTGAGTCAGGCATAGGTAGGGCAACAACAAATCACCCAAGGCCAGTGTAGTTAAATCTTTATTCAAGGAAACAAACCACAGTTCAGGCCTAGTGGTCTCGGCAACTCTTCCTAGGAGGTCTTGCTCCGATGAAGCAGTTGTGAGGACTGAAGGTCCCTGCTTTCCCATCCCTCTCTAAGTCTCCTCTTTTCCCAGGTTTTCCCCATGCAGACTCAAACTGTGCCCAGCTAATCTCTGTTCCGCTCTTTCATTTCTCTGTGTGTTCCTGGATAAGAGGGGGAAAGGGGAGCTGGTTGCAACAGGAAGGGGAGACTCCCTGGATTCTTCAGCAGCCTCTTGGCTGCCCTCCTCTCCAGCCTCTGCTCCAGCCTCAGAGTCTGAACTGCACTGCCACAGACCCTTTCTGCTCACAGAACCCTGTTGCCCCTCCAGCTTCTAACACCTCCTTCCCCAGCCTTCTCCCTCTGGCCACTCATCATTGTCCCACCACCAATCCCCTCACTCAGAGCCTTCTTCCCCTGGGGCTTCCCTAGGGGGGTGTCCCTGGCAGGTGCCTCCCACCACTCCTCAGCATCCAGTCATTCCATGACACTGAGTGACCTTGGGCCAATCACTCACTCTCAGCCTAACGTACCTCACGTTATTAAATGAGAGGGAATTAAACTAAATGAGGATGGGGAGAACCATGTACACCACTTTGAGCTGTGTATCTGGCTGTATTGCACGTATGGGCAGGGGTAGGGGGCAGTTGCCCCTTGATTTGCGGCAGATCAATTAAAAATACTTAACTAATTGAGGTTCTGTATAATAATAATAATAATAATAATAATAATAATAATAATAATAATTTATTATTTGTACCCCGCCCATCTGGCTGAGTTTCCCCAGCCACTCTGGGCGGCTTCCAACAGAGATGAAAAATACACTAAAATGTCACATATTAAAAACTTCCCTGAACAGGGCTGCCTTCAGATGTCTTCTGAATGTCAGGTAGTTGTTTATCGCTTTGACATCTGATGGGAGGGCATTCCACAGGGCGGGCGCCACTACCGAGAAGGCCCTCTGCCTGGTTCCCTGTAACTTGGCCTCTCGCAGTGAGGGAACCGCCAGAAGGCCCTCGGAGCTGGACCTCAGTGTCCAGGCAGAACGATGGGGGAGGAGACGCTCCTTCAGATATACTGGACCGAGGCCGTTTAGGGCTTTAAAGGTCAGCACCAACACTTTGAATTGTGCTCGGAAATGTACTGGGAGCCAATGTAGGTCTTTCAAGACCGGTGTTATATGGTCTCGGCGGCCGCTCCCAGTCACCAGTCTAGCTGCCGCATTCTGGATTAGTTGTAGTTTCCGGGTCACCTTCAAAGGTAGCCCCATGTAGAGCGCATTGCAGTAGTCCAAGCGGGAGATAACCAGAGCATGTACCACTCTGGCGAGACAGTCTGCAGGCAGATAGGGTCTCAGCCTACGTACCAGATGGAGCTGGTAAACAGCTGCCCTGGATACAGATTTGACCTGTGCCTCCATGGACAGCTGTGAGTCCAAAATGACTCCCAGGCTGCGCACCTGGTCCTTCAGGGGCACAGTCACCCCATTCAGGACCAGGGAATCCTCCACACCTGCCCGCCTCCTGTCCCCCAAAAACAGTACTTCTGTCTTGTCAGGATTCAACCTCAGTCTGTTAGCTGCCATCCATCCTCCAACCGCTTCCAGACACTCACTCAGGACCTTCACCGCCTTCACTGGTTCTGATTTAAAAGAGAGGTAGAGCTGGGTATCATCTGCATACTGATGAACACCCAGCCCAAACCTCCTGATGATCTCTCCCAGTGGCTGCATGTAAATGTTGAAAAGCATGGGGGAGAGGACAGAACCCTGAGGCACCCCACAAGTGAGAGCCCAGGGGTCTGAACACTCATCCCCCACCACCACTTTCTGAACACGGCCCAGGGGGAAGGAGCGGAACCACTGTATGACAGTGCCCCCAGCTCCCAGCCCCCCAAGACGGTCCAGAAGGATGTTATGGTCGATGGTATCAAACGCCGCTGAGAGATCCAGCAGAACTAGGAAACAGCTCTCACCTTTGTCCCTACCCCGCCGGAGATCATCAACCAGTGCGACCAAGGCAGTTTCAGTCCCATGATGAGGCCTGAATCCCGACTGGAAGGGATCCAAATGGTCCGCTTCTTCCAGGCGTGCCTGGAGTTGTTCAGCAACCACTCGCTCAATCACCTTGCCCAAGAATGGAAGGTTTGAGACTGGGCGATAATTGGCCATCGTGGCCGCATCTAAAAATGGTTTTTTAAGAAGCGGTTTAATAACCGCCTCTTTCAGCGGGTCTGGGAAGGCTCCCTCACGGAGGGAAGCATTCACCACCCCACGAAGCCCATCGCCCAGTCCTTCCCGGATAGCTTTTATAAGCCAGGATGGGCAAGGATCCAGGAGACAGGTGGTTGGCTTCACTCATCCAAGCAGCCTGTCCACATCCTCGGAGGTAACAGATTGGAATTGATCCCACACAACTTGACCAGACAGGACTCTAGCACTCTCCCGCCCCGGCCCTGCTCCCACGGTGGAGTCTACCTCTTCCTGAATCTGAGCAATTTTATCTGCAAAAAAATTTGCAAAATCATTGCAGGAGAACATGTGGCCCGTACTGTATCCTGGCTACACCCATGGTTACACATCTGCAGCATCTCTCCAAGGCCTGAGGCATGGCTTGGTCCCTGCTGCAAGAGCATTATCGCAGGACTGCAAGAACATTTCTCAGTAGGTCGTTTTAGGTCATGACTTAGGTCAAGTCTCCAACTCACCTCAGGCACTGGCAGTTCTTGGACCAGATTATCCTTTGCTCATTAAATGTGGCAATGTGGTTCTCTGTGAATCCAGAGCAACCTGCGTTTCTTATGCCCTCTTTATCGACCAAATGAAGTGTGCTAATCCTTGCTAGATTTCCATGTGAGATTTCGGGAGATGTTCATTCTTCTTGGGAAGTTCCTGCTGACTACACATTGGACGCTCTAATGTCAATAGCATAGCACTCAAAATTCTTGTTCTGTCATTGCATCATGGGTAGCATAGCATTGGGCATTTTGGGTGTGCAAGTTCATAGTCCTGGTTTTACTTGTTGCTTTTTCTTTAAACTGCATCAAGTGCCTAGTACTCGATGACTGGCCTGAAAATGTATAGGCCCAGTGGTGGCCAAACTTGGCCCTCCAGCTGTTCTGGGACTACAATTCCCATCATCCCTGGCCACTGGTCCTGTTAGCTAGGGATGATGGGAGTTGTAGTCCACAAAGAGCTGGAGGGCAGAGTTTGGCCACCACTGGTGTAGGCAATGCCTGCAGTCCAGTCTGTGCTGCTACAGCAGAGACAGCTGGTAGGTTGAGGTTGGTCAGGGCAATACGGAGAGTTGGGGGGGGGAGGAGTGTGAAATGTGGTTGGGGGACGCTAGTTGGGGGGGAGCTAAAAGTAGGGTGTGAGGGAGCAACTGGGGACTAAGTGGGAGTTGAGCAAGAGGGGATGGAAACTTCCCCTGAAGAAGGGGCCGTAGGTTAAAGTGGTGGGGAAGGGGGCTTTGGTGTCTGGGAAGGATACTGGAGGGTAGGTGTGGGGCTCTAGGTGGCCTTTCTCTCCCCCCCCCCCACTGGGTGATCTTAGTTCATTGAAATTTCTTGTTGTGTTTTTTGAAATACAGTCATACCTCAGGATAAATACGCTTCGGGTTGCCCTCCGCGGTGACCTGGAAGTAACGGAGCGCATTACTTCCAGGTTTCGCCGCTTGCGCATGCACAGACGGTCAAAATGATGTCACGTGTATGCACGGAAGCGGCAAAACATGACCCGCGCACGCGCAGACGTGCTGTTGCATCTTACGTTCCATTCAGGATGTGAACGGGGCTCCGGAACGGTTCCCGTTCGCATCTTGAGGTACCACTGTATGTAACTCAGTTGTCAGCTGTCTTGGAAGGTTTGGTATGGCAAGGAGGGTGTCAAAGCAACTTATGGAGTGTGGTAAGTGGGCATTAATGGGGTTGAGGTGGTGAGGGGGCAATCTTTGTGCATTGAAAGGAGAGTTTGAAAATGCAAGAGAAGCATTGCTGGGTTTCAAATATTCCTGCTCTCAAGCCTTTAGTACAGAGATTGGCAAAGAGAACTGAAGGTGAACAGATTGCGAGGCACCATGAGGGGAAAGATAGGAGGTATGATAAAGGATTGGGAGATGGTAAGCCAGCTATGTAGGGCAGCTGGAGTTGAAACATGAGGACCAGCTTGGCCCCATGACAGTGCCCAGCCCATGGGGAATTTTGTGGGTGCTCAGGCACCCAGGGCCCCAGTGAGCCGGCACCTATGAGTTGAAGCAAGGGGGATTGGCTTGGAAATGAGCAGGGAGAAGCTTGCATTACAGGAAGGAGTGCATTAGAAGGAATCCCGTGGTGCACTTCTCTTTTTATGTGCGGGATTAATCTATTTGTACTTATAAAAATGAGTTATGTAAGGGTAATAGTTTATTATGTGGCAATGTTATTAAATGCACTAATGATGCTGATTGCACTTTGATGTTTGATTAAGTTTGATGAATTCATTTGCTTAAATACACATTCCTCCATTAAAGTAGTAATAGATTGGCCTGGAAGCGGAGACTGGCCTTCGCCATCAAGGCAGACAAGGTGGCTCCAACAGGGCTGGTGGCAGACAGGGGTCAAACCAATTAGCATTATTAAGCCCAGCTGTACACATGATATCTAATATTTTCCTTAAACTTGTCAATTGCAGTGATTTTGTTATTTCTTTCATTGAACAAGGCACTGCCAACCATGTGTGCCATTGTAATGGATTGCTGTGAAGTAATTTCTGAACCAGGTAAATTAATTTTTAGCCCACCAAACCCCTCCCAACCTATCCTGTATTTTCCCCGACCAAAGGTGGCAACCCTATATGCAGAGATTCTGTAGGTGGTTCTCCACCCCACTCCTGCCAGCCTGGTAGAAAGTTGATCCTGTACAATGTACAGAATAGGCCTGTGATCTGCTTAGCCGGTGCAATAGAGCAGCTGAAGAATGGGGCTGTGTTTGTGCTGTGTGGAAGCAATCCACTCAGGACAGAAGTCCCCATCTACACAATAAATTTACAGCAGTATCGTGCCACTTTACAGCTGTGGAAAACAAACCTGCTGGGTGTGGAGAGTGCAGCTGAATGGGACCCCACTGTGGGAAGCCTGAGGAAGGAAAATCCCTTGCCCCAAATAGCAAGTCTAGACTGAGAGATGAGGATGATGTTCCATCTGCTCTGCTGTTGCCTTTGCTCTTCAGATCCAAGGTGCAAAGGGCAATCATTGGTGGATCAAGGCAGGGCTGAGGATGTGCTAGGAGGGGATTATCTATTCATTTAATACATTTATATCTCACCTTTCCTTCAAGGAGCTCAAGGTGGCAAACGTGGTTCTCCCTTTCTCCATTTTAACCCCACAACCACCCTGTGAAGTAGGTCAGGCTGAGAGTGGGAGTGACTGGCCCAAGGTCACCCAGTGAGCTTCATAGTCAAGCAGCGATTTGAACCCTGGTCTCCCAGAACCCAGCCTGACACTCTTAACCTGTATACCACCACTGGCTCTCTGGTTACGGGGAGGGAGAGGGTGCCATGGACTTGGTGCCTGTCAGGCTGCCTTGGGGCTGCAGGGCGTTTCTGCTGGTCCTCAGCTGTATTGAGGTTCTCCCCACAGAATTGTAGACTTGGAAGGGACTATGAGGGTCATCTAGTCCAACAGCCTGCAATTCAGGAATCTTTCACCTGACATGGAGCTCATGTCCTGTCCTGGCTTGGTATTCAGACTCATGGCTCAGATGTTGTGATAATAATCTGTATTCCAAAATTCACTATAGCTCCCAAATATAAGTAGGGCTACAGCTCACAAAGTCAGAAAGCACGGCAGAACTTGAGAGGATTTGGCTGGACAGAAGCAAAGACCCAAGTATGCTCTCTCTCTCTCTCTCTCTCTCACACACCCACACCCACACACACACCAGGCTCCTCATTTGAGGAGCAGGACAGTCACCTTCGTCAAGGTCTTGTCAAAGTTCTGAGGGTCAGAGCGAACGCTGTGCCAAGTACTGGCACAGTCCCTCCAGGCCTTGCCGACAGAGGTGGAGACCATGAGGCAGGATCATTGTCAGGTTTCTCCTTCTGTTCCACTCACAGAATCCCAGAAGTGTAAGTTGGAAGGCACCCCAAGGGTCATCTAGCCCAAACCCGCCTCAATGCAGCAATCCTGCCCACAGCTGTCCCTGGGTGGGCTTGAACCACCAACCTTCTGGTTAACAGCCAAATACGCAACCCATTGCACCACCTGAGGGGTTGGCCCCCATGCTGGCAGAGATTGGCTCTGGAGCAGTCTTGACCTGCTTGGGATGTTGTGCCTGGGGTATCAGATGGCACTGAGTTGGGCTGTCCCTCTGACAACCCTTCCCCCACTCAGCCATTCCCCCAGGTCTGAGCATTCCCCCAGGTCCGAGGCCCCCCACAGGTGCTTTGTCCTGCCTCCCGATCCCATAGGCCCCTCCCTGGGCCAGATGCCTCTCTTTCCACCAGGCCTCCTCCCCATCAAAAACTCCTGCCCAGACATTCCCACAGGGTTAAGTCCCAAGCATCTTTCTCATCAGAGGTATCCCTGTGATCTGGGACACCTTCCCATCTGCACCCGCCCCAGAACTCTGTGCATGCCTCAGCAAAATGAAGAAGTGAGTTAAATCCTGCTGCACTGATTGCAAGCCCCTGGCCCTCCTGGTGACAGGCGTTAGCAGCCAATGCAGAACAGAGCCCCACCCTCTTGGCGATCAGTTGATGAAACTTACAACATCAGTAGGTGAGCAGGTGGACATGGTTTGAAAAATGGCATCATGAGCCAAGATTGGCTCCAAGGCTGAAGGTTGCTCAGCCCTGTCATAGACTGAAAGGACAAAAAAGGGTACTGAATTCTCTCAAATCAGCTTATTTCCTTTTACATAAATACAGCATACTCTGCAACTGAGGCCGGTTGTGCTTTCCAGATGCTCATGTAGTGAAATTTTCTGCCTTAATTAAACCTGACTCACCTTGTTACTTGTGTTTAAAGAATGGAATTAATTTTAAAAAATTAAGAGGTTATGTCATTGAAATCAGTTTCATAATGAGCTTATGACAGACAGGTGCAAGGTATGATTGATTCTTGCAGGAATGCATCACCCCCTGCATTCTGAGCCTGAGATCCTGCAGCTGGGACGTTAGAACTTATCAAGCAACAGATTCATTAGTGACTGGGATCATAATTTCTTATATCACACTGCCAGTGTGAGAGTATGCAATACCATTATGCAATACCATTATTAATATTATGTTTTATTGATTTTTTAAATAAGTTTGATACTTTTGCATCTTAAGATTTTGTAAGGTGCTTTAAGAGGTTTTGTAAAAAGTGATGAACAAATAATCCTTAAGGGTGGAAGTATTTAATGTTTACTAGGGACGCAGGTGGCACTAAGGACGCAGGTGGCGCTGTGGGTTAAAGCCTCAGCGCCTAGGACTTGCCGATCGAAAGGTCGGCGGTTCGAATCCCTGCGGCGGGGTGCGCTCCCGCTGCTCGGTCCCAGCGCCTGCCAACCTAGCAGTTCGAAAGCACCTCCGGGTGCAAGTAGATAAATAGGGACCGCTTACCAGCGGGAAGGTAAACGGCGTTTCCGTGTGCGGCTCTGGCTCTCCAGAGCAGCGATGTCACGCTGGCCACGTGACCCGGAAGTGTCTCCGGACAGCGCTGGCCCCTGGCCTCTTGAGTGAGATGGGCGCACAACCCCAGAGTCTGTCAAGACTGGCCCGTACGGGCAGGGGTACCTTTACCTTTACCTTTTTATTTAATGTTGGTTCTTTCATTTTCTTTTTTCTTTTTTAACTTAAATTTTGTTCATTACATTTTGCAGCAATTTGTTGGGGTTTTTTTTGTTTAAGTCCTCATGAAAATTCCCTGGCATTTCAGTGTGAATTTCTCCTAATAAACCCTTTTTTGATGCATTTTCGATGTACAGTACACATTTTTGCAAGCGATTTCCCCTAATATAATACATTTTGCTAAACTCTTTTCAGTAATATGTGCATGTTTATGAGTACCCTCCAATGATATGTGCATCTTTAAAAAACAGTGAATGGAAAAAAAAATGTATTGCAAAATTTGGATAAGCGTGAATTTCAAGGAATAGCTGTGTTATGATTTCCTGCCCTTTTCTCATTTTGCTTATTCTGCTTAATTAATTTTGGAATTACAGAATGTGTCCACAGCCCTGACTGTTGCTTAACCCCCCCAAATGGCTAAAACCTGAGAGTGCTTCAGGAGAAATCTCATGGCTCTGACCAGCCAGCTGAGGAGGTGAAAAGGCTGCTTGATCTTGCTGAAACCTCTGACTCTTTGCACTCTTTCTGTTCTCTAGGAGCTCGTGGACTGGCGTAAACCTTTGCTGTGGCAAGTGGGGCACTTGGGGGAGAAGTATGATGAATGGGTGCATCAACCAGTGGATCGTCCCATTCGCTTATTCCACTCGGATTTCATTGAATCTCTCTCCAAAACAGCATGGTGAGGCTCTGGGGTGCATCAGATAGCTGGGAGTCCAAATCAGTCCTGGCAGGTGGAGAAGATTGGGTGACGTTGTGTGGGTCATGTTGCGTTTTGGCTGTCGCTGGGCAATCCTCAATAGGTGGGGCGCCAAATTCACTGGTTTGGAAGGGGGCAGAACTGCTACCAGTCAAGAGTTAGCCAACGTGGTCCCTCCAAACATTGCTGGACGATGACACCCATCATCCTTGGCTGTTCCTCACACTGGCTGGGTCCCCAGTAACATGTATAGGGGACCACATTGGCTCTGCTCTAATCCAATCTAAATAATCCACCCCAGCTAAGGAAGCACCATTCATTCATCACTACAATTGGTTATATGGAATTAGGAGTGGTACTAGAGAAGATATTATTCATCTAACTAGAAATGGTGTGCAGAGTTTTCGCCAGGTGGGAGGGGGACTGCAGCCATTTGTGGGTGAGTGAGTGATCTGGATTGAGACCATGTTATGGAGAAGATTTAGTCCTTTGCCCTCACCATAGTCCTGATATGGATCAGGAGGGCATCATCATTTAAACCATGGATAGGCAAACTAAGGCCTGGGGGCCGGATCTGGGCCAATCACCGGCCCACGGACGGCCCAGGAATCAGCATGTTTTAACATGAGTAGAATGTGTCCTTTTATTTAAAATGCATCCCTGGGATATTTGTGGGGCATAGGAATTCGTTCATCCCCCCCCCCCCAAATGTAGTCTGGCCTCCCACAAGGTCTAAAAGTGTTGGTGCTGACGTTTAAAGCCCTAAACAGCCTCGGCCCAGTATACCTGAAGGAGCATCTCCACCCCCATTGTTCAGCCCAGACACTGAGATCCAGCGCTGAGGGCCTTCTGGCGGTTCCCTCATTGCGAGAAGTGAGGTTACAGGGAACCAGACAGAGGGCCTTCTCGGTAGTGGCGCCTGCCCTGTGGAACGCCCTCCCTTCAGATGTGAAGGAAAGAAGCAGCTATCTTATCTTTAAAAGACACCTGAAGGCAGCCCTGTTTAGGGAAGTTTTTAATATTTAATGCTGTATTGTTTTTAACATTCAATTGGAAGCCGCCCAGAGTGGCTAGGGAAACTCAGCCAGATGGGCGGGATATAAATAAATTATTATTATTATTATTATTATTATTATTATTATTATTATTATTATTATTATTATTACCAACTGATGGCTACTGCTTTCTCTCTCTCTCTCTTTTTTGGGGTGGGACAATTGGTTGTGGGGCCTGCAGCTGGGAGAGAGACACCTGCCTCCTCCCTCTCACCAGCTTAGATTTTCCCAGAATTTGCAGGGCTTCCCAAAGGCTATTCTTCGCCCGCCAGGAGACAGCTGATGTTATGAACCTAAACCAGTTTTCCCCCTCTTCCTTCCAGGTACACAGTCTGTGCCGTCTGGCTTCCGCTGGTGCTTTATCTCAGCTGGCATAGCTACACGTCGCTTGCGAAGGGAGAAACCTGGCTGTTTTCTACCTTCACAACAGGTGCCTATGCTCAATCCATCAGCCTCTTTAAATAAGCTTCTCAGGACACTACAAAGCTCTGAGTGGGGATAGGCAGGTCTGCACCTGGGCAATGGGGCATTAGGAAAAGGGGCATCTTTCAACTGGTGGGGCCAGTTTGCGTTTGTGTCAGCTGAGGAGCAATCCTGCCTGAGAGCCCTGTGCCCTGAGCCCGACCGTCTGTTTTCCATGGAGAGAAAAGGCAGGATGAAGCCTTATTCTTGGCGGGCCAGCAAGACAGTGCATCTGGACAACTGTGTAATGGGGGGAAATGGAGGAGAGGCCTTCTGGTCGTTGGGAATGGAGAGAAGATAAGTGTATACCCCTTTCATGGGCTGCACACATGCTTCAGCCTTTGAAGCACTTTGTTTTGGGGTTTTTGGAAAGCCCTTTTGTGGGGATCACTGCAGGGGCCCATATTTGCACTCAGTGCAGGCACCATGAGCAGCTGCTAAATCTTTGTCATATGTATGCATGGAGGGGGTGCCCTCTGTGCCTGGTGCACATTAGTTTTTTTTCTGTTGGATCAATCCAGGATTGATCCAACACTTTCCCCTTTCAGTGCTCCCAGCACACACATCCTGAAAGTTTATTGCCGTACCAATAGCACAGGCTGCCAGTGGCATAGCGTGGGGGATGCAGGGGGGGGGCGGCTGCACCGGGTGCAACATCTGGGGGGGCGCTCACACTCACAGCTCTCTCGAGTGCTAAAATCCACGGGTTAGTGGGCGCAAATTACTTGCCTTGCCCCGGGTGCTGACAACCCACGCTACGCCACTGCAGGCTGCACAGGCTGAGCTAGTTAAAGTGTACTCAGGCTTTGCTCCAAGGAGGCAACTTTGACTACATTCCTCCTTGTGGCTGGGTGGTGAGCCACAAGGAGGTGAGCCGCAAGGAGCCACTCTGGGTTCTAACTAGTGCCTACTTAATGGTCCTGAGTCAGCCATGTCTATTAATTTCAGCTTGTCTGCTCCTGAGTATGAGTTACATTGGGTGCAACACTCTGTATGTGTCCCGAGGCTTCCTTTTCTTGCACCGTGCAGGGAACTTCGTGACCACATGTACCTTTTCTTTTCCCAAGGCGCTCTTGAATATGCTCAGGCGCTGCCGCACATGGCTAATTACTGACTATGTGATTTAATGCAAGACACCCAGAACATAGTATGCTCGGAGTCTCCCTGCTATGACAGCAGGCAAGCGGGGGAACATCACACAAATTGATTTATTCCACGAGGATTGCAACACAGTGGTACCTCTGGTTACGTACTTAATTTGTTCCGGAGGTCCGTTCTTAACCTGAAGCTGTTCTTAAGCTGAAGCACCACTTTAACTAATGGGGCCTCCTGCTGCTGCTGCCGCTGCCACATGATTTCTGTTCACATCCTGAAGCAAAATTCTTAACCTGAGGTACTATTCCTGGGTTAGCAGAGTCTGTAATCTGAAGCGTATGTAACCTGAAGCGTCTGTAACCCAAGGTACCACTGTACAGTGATTGTATCAGAAGCCGTACCTCATGCCACCACCTCAAAATATCGACGGTTTAAGGAGCGCAGCCTCCAGGCAGGTTTCAGCAACAATAATCAGGAGTCAGGAATGGAGAAAGCAGCTATTGTCTTGAGTAGCTCCCTCCGCCTCCACGCCACCCACAGTGGGCCCTGCACAGAGAAGGGCTTGTGCTGAGCCAGAAGCCTGAATCTCACTCAGTCAGACTCCGGCTTGCGGCACCTGCAGTCTGAGGCGCATGGCCTGCCCCCTTGTTCTCCACTGGCTGGCTGTCTTTTTCCCTCAGGGGTGCCATTCTGTGCCAGCCTAGGCTCCTCCTTGGGGAGCGAGGGAGCTTTCTGCTTTCTGCTCCTATCACACCCAGCCAATAATAATGCCAGCAGGCTGGCACAGTGTTAAAACAACATTCGGGACAGATAAAAGAAAGTACCTCTCCACGCGGCGCATAGGTAGATTATGGAACTCACTCCCACATGAGGACAGTGGTGGCCACAAAAGAAGACTAGACAAATTCACAGGGGAGGAGAGGGCTGCCAATGGCTACTAGTCATGGTGACTCTGCTCTGCCCCCACGGTCGGAGGCAGTGATGCTTCTGAATACCAATCACAGGAAGGGAGAGGGCTCTTCTGCTTGAATCCTGCTTGCTGGTTTCCCACTGGGGCATCTGCTTAGCCCCTGGGAGAACAGGATGCTGGACTAGATGGGCCATTGGTCTGATCCAGCAGGCTCTTCTTCAATTCTTACATTCTTATTCCCACCTGGATCCTCTGGGGTCTGGTGAGTGGGGTGTTCCCACCCTCAGATTTTTCTCAGAGGGAAAGGTTGGGTGAAAGGATGAGGTCTGTATCTCCCAAAGCTCTTGGAACATGCTGAGGATGTTACCAATTTGTATAACTGGGTTTCTTTTTTTTGGGGGGGGGGATCTTTGCCCTCTTTCTGATTTGACTTGGATCACCATGCAATGTGGCCAATGAGATTCAGCTACCTGATGACATTCGAAGCCAGCTCAGAATGAGGGGTTGCTCTCTATCTTCACTCTAGCAACTTTGGATGGGTAGGGGGAACAGTGCACCCACTAGAGAGGGTGGCATCCCCAGCGCACAGAAAAATCGAAATGGCAACCCCTGGGCTGGCCAGTGTTGGAAACTAGCTGCTTGGCTGAATGGGGCTGTGTTGGGTGCTGTGTTGATGTCCTTAGAGCAAGTCCTCCTCAAGGAATGAGGAGGTCCAGACTGTAGGGCTTGCTGACCTCTCGTCTTCCTGCTGTGTAGCGTATTCCATCCGTGTTCAGAAGACCTGGTTCCCGTTGCTCTTCATTGTGGGGATGTGCATGTGGTCCTTAGTCGAATATATCATCCATCGCTTCATCTTCCACATGAGTCCGCCGGCCAACAACTACTACCTGATCACACTGCATTTCCTGCTCCATGGTCAGCATCATAAGGTAAATGGGCCACCACACGATCTAGTAGCCTCTTGGGGAGAACTATTAGAGCAGAACTTGCCTCTAGTGCCCTGGTGCCAATTGGGAACTTCCAATAGGTGGAGCAGATCCCCAACGGAAGCGGGGCTAACCTTCTGCATCACATTCAGAGTCAAATGCAAGATCCGCTTTGGGCAAGAATATTCTGTTGCGACCCTGGCTTAAATTAAAGCCATGGCTGCAAAGAAGAAATCAGGAGCACACTCAGAGCAATCTCCTGGTCCTTCTTTTGAAGTCAATCCACTTCTAGAACTGGCCCACTGGCCAGATGCAGTTCCTAAGCGGGCCATAGCTTAGTGGCAGAGGATGTGCTTTACATGCAAAAGGTCCCATCCTCAATCCTCAGCATCACCAGGTAGGGCTGGGGGGAAAGCTCTGTCTGAACCCCTGGAGAGCTTCTGCCAGTCAGTGTAGAGACAAAACCAATGGTCCAACTCTGTATAAGGAAGTTTCTTAGTTGAGGTTAAGGTAGAACTGAGTGGTGTGTGCAAAAGCTCCCAGGTTCAATTCTTGGGATCTTCAGGTCAGGCAAAGAAAGATTACCACTGTACAGAAGTCAAAACAAAAAAAATTCCTTCCAGTAGCACCTTAAAGACCAACTAAGTTAGTTCTTGGTATGAGCTTTCGTGTGCATGCACACTTCTTCAGATACACTCAATCTGAAGAAGTGTGCATGCACACGAAAGCTCATACCAAGAACTAACTTAGTTGGTCTTTAAGGTGCTACTGGAAGGAATTTTTTTTGTTTTGACTATGGCAGACCAACACAGCTACCTATCTGTAACTGGCACTGTACAGAAGGTTGGGATTTTAGCCCACCCCGGGATGGCTGTGGACAGGATTCCTGCAATGCAGGAGGTTGGACTAGATGGCCCTTGGTGTCCTTGGTGTCCCTTCCAACGCTACAATTCTGTGGTCCTGTGATCCTTTTTAATGTATTTATGTCACCCGTTCCTCCCCTGCTGGGATTCCAGGAGGCTTACAACATTTATAAACAAGGTCATAAAATAAAAAGCAATGAAAACAAACTTAAGCAAAAAATAATAATTGAAGTACATTTAGAACAAACAGTTAAAATCCAGTTTGCCCTGACAACTGCATCACCTGCACCATAGTTTCCAAAGGTGTGTCTGAACAGGAAGGTTGCCTGCTGGGAGGGTAACCAAGAGGGAGCCGCTCCAACTTCTCTTGGAAGGGAATTCTGTAACAGGGGAGCAGCAACAGAAAAGTCTCTCTCTCCCTCTTTACACCACCAATTGTGCCTCCAGTGTGGATGCGACTGAGAGAAGGGGCTCACATGGGGGTCTTAGCACCCAGGCAGGATCATAGCAGCAGATACGATATTACAGGTGGCCTGGGCCCAAGCCAGAATGATCCCCATTTGAAACCTTGGAGAGCCGCTCCCAGCCTGTATAGAAAATACTGGGCTTTTGGGGCCAACAGCCTGACTCTGCATAAGTCAGCTTTCTTATGTTTCTCTCTGGCAGGCAGCAGAAGAAAAATGGTGGGAGCAGCATTCGAGGAATGCGCACAGGCTAGCACTTGAGCATGCATCGTGTGGGTTGGCGCACTTTAAGCCCCCAGGAATTAAGTATGTTTTCCTGCGTTAAAGCAGGGAGTGTTTTCGGTCACACCTCCCCCCTTCCACCCACAAATACCCAGAGTGGCTGCATTTGGATGTCATGATAAAGTTTATCATGGGACATCTGCAGCCCCTGTTCTCTCCTTGACTGGCGTACCTGTGCAGAGGTGTCCAGAAGCTTCTGTTCTGATTGAGCACTGCTTGCCATTTTGCCTGAACCCGACAAACTTAAGGTTTGTCTGAAACTGTGATTCGTTTGAAACAAGCTAACTCCAACACATTAGCTATGAAGCTGGCTTCTTTGAACAAACCATAGTTAGGATTCACCACAGTTTAGGGTTCAGGTGTAATGCTAAACTGCCATGGACTGGCTGGATGCAGAGGAGTGCTGGGAGGAGGCACCAGCGGGGGAATCCCCAAAGGAACTCCTAAGGGTAGAAGGTTCAGAGCCAGGGAACTGGTGGTGGGATGACAATGAGTGGTCAGAGGGAGAAGAGGAAGCAGACTGAGAAGGGAGGTGTCGGAAGCTGAAGAGGCAACAGGGTTTTGTGAGCGGGATGAGGCTGGGGTAGAAAGCAGTCCAGAATCCAAAGCAGGAGAGGAGGGCGGCCAGCAGATAGAGATGAGGCAAGCTGCTGAAGAATCCAGGGAGTCTCCCATCCTGTTGAGACCATCTCCCCTCCCCCTGAACAGACAGAAAAATGTAGAGGACAGAGCAAGGAGAAGCAAGACAACAGAGCCTTAGGCTTCTGGGGAAGGAAGCAGGGGAGAAGTCTTAGAGAGCGGTGGGAAGGCAGGGACCTTCAGTCCTTGCAACTTCTTCACTGGGGCAAGTCCTACTGGGAAGACTTTCTGTGAATGCTAGGCCTGCACTGTTTTGGGTTTTTTGAATAAAGAGTAAATTTCATGGACATTGGTGTCTTTTATTGCTGACCTACTCCTGACTCCAGCTTCTGACATAAACTTCAGGTAATCAAAGACATAAGGAAAAGCTTCAGAAGGTGTGGCTTGTTTCCATTAAACCTAGGAATGAGGGACATGAGGCCCTCCAGATGTTGCTGGACTGCAGATCCCATCAGCCGCAAACTGACATGGCCAGTGGTTGTGATAAACTGCGGTTTACAGTGTCAGCCAAGTCCAGCCATTGGAACTCATTTCTGCTCTTCTGCATCATGAGTATTTTGACTTCAAACCACGGGATGTCCCTCAGCATCAACGGTGTCAGTTAAACTACTAGTAACTAATTCTGCTCCTTGCGATTCTCTTTCAGTCTCCATTTGATGGATCTCGCCTGGTCTTTCCACCTGCACCATCATCCCTGGTCATTGCCTTTTTCTACGTTCTTGCCAGAGTTGTATTTCCTGAAGCATTTGGGACCTCCCTCTTCGTCGGGGGGCTCTTCGGCTACGTTGTCTATGACATGATGCACTATTACTTGCATTATGGGTCACCAAAGAAAGGCAGCTACTTGTATGAGATGAAAGCGTACCATGTGAAGCACCATTTTGAACACCAGAACGCAGGTAATGGAGGGGGGATTTTGCCTCCTGAACAGCTGCTACCACAGGAATAGGAGCCTATGCCCCCTCCCCCAGTGTTGTTGGACTACAGCTCCCATCATCCCTAACCACTGGCCTTGCCTGCTACTAGCCACAATAGTTCTACCTCCACTGTTGGAGACAGTAAATACTTCCGAATACCAGCTGCTGGAAACTGCAAGAGGGGAGAGGGCTCTTGGGCTCAGGTACCACTTGCTGGTTTCCCTTTGGGGAATCTGGTTGGCCACTGTGAAAACAAGATGGTGGACTAGATGGGGCACTGGCCTGATCTGGCAGATCACTTCTTGCGAATCCAACAATATCTGGGGGGCCACAAGTTCCCCATCCTGGTCTGAATAGTTTTGGGGTAGTGTTAAGAAAAAGCAGGTACTGTTTTTTTAAAACACGAATCCATAAAATAAAAACAAAATGGAGGGGACTTTTGCTCCCTTCCTGCTGATCTCTCAGGGTTGCTAAATGCCAAAACTAGCTGATGGAGCCTCCAGGTGGCCACTATTTTGTGGGAAGGATTCAAGTGCATTCTGGAACTTTAGGTTTCCACGATTAAAGTGCTCTGTCACCTGAGCACAACAAATCCACTTTAGAAAAGAAGCAGACATGGTGTGGTTTGGAATGTGTTGGGGTGAACATTGAAAAAATCTAGGATGTACAGATGATCGATAGGAAGGCTTATAAGCACCACAAAATTAAATCTGGACAAATGCTCGTTTTGTCTAACTGCCCTACAATGAAACTTGAATGAATGGTTAATAAAGACCAGCATTAGTCTAACCACTGCATAAGCTTTGTGCAAGCAAATCAGGAAGACTGCTGCATAAACAGGGCAAGTGGAAACCGGAAGAGCCCTGACGGAAGCCTCCAATGCCTTGACTTAACTCTATACCTCTCTGTCTTCCCTGTTTCAGGCTTTGGCATCACCAGCAAATTATGGGACCATCCGTTTCAGACGCTGATCCCAGAGGAAACCCCTAAGAAGGAAGACTAGCACCCGTTACTCTCCTGCATGGTCTTTGGCTCCTGTTTTGCTTTCCTCTTGCAAGCCTCGGATGCCGCCCCCTGGGACTCTGCAGAGCTTGGAAGCTTGGGACCTGAGGAGAGAGGGGACTGTCCTTCTGCTGTGCTGCTTCTTTGTAACATGGTTCTGCTGTGCAGGTGACCTTCTGGGAGGAGCCCTGCAAAGACTAATGGAGAGGGAAGACCAAGGTGGTGTTGCTGGGTGTCCAGCTCAGCACCTTGAGATCAAAGTAGAACTCTGGTTTTAGACACGTGTAAGAATTTCATTGTTGAGCACATGCCACAGCTGACTTGGAGGACTGGTATCCTGTGATGTGTTGAGCGGTAGGCAAACTGCTCTGGCTCTTAGTATTCCTGATATCTAGCATGGTGTTTGGGTGGTGGGTGCAGGATTGCATAATGGTGCAACCCTGTTGGCATCCTTTCTGTGTAGACAATGGGCAGTGGTCTAAGTCCAGCTTGTTGCATGCCACCTACTTGGCTGACCTCTCCAGGGGAATCACTAGGGGGAAAGACTTCTGATTTCCCACAAGCTGGCACCAGGTGTGTGGAATGGCCGCCCCTTTTACGCTCAGTGTGATTCTGATCTCTTTAGAGCAGAGCCCTGTGGGTTCTGGATTTGCTATGCAAGTGGCTGGATACAAGCCACCCAAGCTAGAAGTTATTTAAGAGGTCATCAAGTGTATCTCCCTGTCCAAAGATGGAGGATCTGGCACCAAAGAGTCCCTGACTGGTCCCTATTCCATTACTAATGCAACTTCTCATCCCAGAATTTGGGGGTGAAGTGAGATTGTAGTACATAGCCTGATTTGGAACTGCTTGAGTTTGGGGACTGACTTGGATGCAGACTGAAGTTGATAGGCAGAGGTGGGATTTTAAAGCAAAACCAGGCAAGCAAGAAAACAGAAAGAAGGGCGAGCCCCTTTCAGAAAAAATGACAGATAAATTGCCACAGATTGCATATTGCAGAAATTCATTTATGCAAAAAACAGTCCTGCTTGAGTCAAATGCAAAAAGCCAACATCTGTCCAAAAAGACGCTGCCTAGGAATCCTCTGAAAATCATACTGGGTCAACTGACTTCGGCTTTGCTTTGTAATACACTACAGCATTCACAATCTGATTAATCTGCAAAACCACACTGGGCTGTCAATGAGCTGTATTCTGAACCCACTGATGTGCCTTACTTCTCCTCCTTTAATGGGATGGCAGCCTTCACTTGATGTGCCATGTACCTTAACCGTGACATTTGAGAAACTGTCAGTGATCCATAACTGTTATACACGAAGTGCAATAAAATCAAATACTTAGTCCAGTGTAGGGATAATTGCAGGCAATAATTACAGAAATGAAGAGCAACATTGTTTTTTGTATAACTCTACAGTATGTCATTTTTGCAACATTAACTGGCCTGCTGTTTATTGTAAAAGGGGAGGTGGTTTTCCCCAGAGGCAGTGATGAAGAATTTGTTCATCCTTTGTTCATTGGCCACCCTTTGGGAAGAAGACTTACCATAGTTGGACTCTCTCCGCATCAGGCACACAATTTGCAGTCCCAGATCCACTTGTCCTTGCCAGCAGCATCCTCATCCCACCTTCTCAGACCTATAAGGGCACTTTAGGAAGATGCTGGTTTGTGGTTGGGTTTGAACCACAATTGAAGCAGATTTGGCACTTTTGCACAACAAACCTCCAAATTTTGTGCAACAAACCTCCCCAAAAATGGGTGGTTTTTTGTGGGGGTTTTTTGCAATAAGGAAAGTAACAGAATACAATGCTGAATGTGGGTAAACATTCCTTGATGAAAAGTTGTACAACCTCCCTGCAAACAAATCAGGATGAATGCATAATAAGCAGGTGGTCTGGAAGGTGGCCTAAGATGTGATGCCCTCCAGGAATGTTCCCCGAAGGTCCAACTTGCCATGCAGCAGGCTAGCCCTGGTCTAATCCTGTTCGTTATGTTTTTCTATGCAAGGGGATGCTGCTGTAAGCATCTTGGACTATGCTTTGGTGTTGTGGCCTCCTGTTCCCTTGTCGTTTTTGCCAGTGACTCCAGGAGCCAGAAGGTTGTGACCTCCAGTCACAGGATTGGGGTGGGATGGTTATGTCAAGAGAGCAGAGTTGGCAGGGTTCTTCTGGGAGACACCCTCCAGGACTAGGATGCTCTCCTGCACCTGATTCCAAGACCCTTCTTCTGCTGGAAGGTGAGCGGGCAGAGTGCTGTCCCTCTACAAATAGTCTAACTGCACAGTAATTCAGGGAGGTCACTGTTGGTATCTTCTGGCTCCTCTGGAAGAGGCATTGTCTCCTGGTCTCTCCCCCTTTGGCCTTTGAGGGCTTATCCACACTTACTGTTTCTGCATGCCTTGCAGGCATAGTCTGCACTTTAAAGCTCTGTGTGCGATTGCTCTTTTTGTTGGTTTGTTGCTCTGGAGCTTTCTCCATGAAAACCTGCTCTTTAGCACTGAATCGGAGCAAACAACAGTCTGCGGGGAAAACAAATTCTTGTTTGTTGCACTTCAGCTTTGAAGAGCAGTTTTTGCTGGGGAAGCTCTGGGAGGGGGGAGAGAGAAAGGAGTGCTCAGACATGGAGCTTTAAAGTGCGGACCTCTGCCTGAAAAAAGTGGGGCAAAAGGTGAGCATGGATGAACCTTGAGTCATCATTTTGCTCTCCCTCTCTCCCCTGCCAGAGCACAACAAAATTGTGTCAAATGTGGTCCTTCGTGCTGATAAAGAGGGAGGGCGATGGCAGCCACTTGCTAGATGATGTGCCAAATTGTGGTCCCTTCTTCTCTTCCTCTTTTTACCTCTGGTGCTGCTTTCATGTGTTCAATGGCCTTGTGAGGTTCTGTAGTGTCTACACACAACATGAGGCAGGAGAGGCTCCTTCCCCTTGTTCCACTGGGAAGATTATGGGGCTATAATCAGAGGGAGAACATTGCACAGATAGGGGGCTGCTGCAGGACAAAGTTTTGCTCTCTCCCTGACTGCCACTGTCCGGAGCGTCCTTGGAAAGGAGGACACAGAGAAGGACTTTAGACTTATGATGTCAGGTTCTGGACAAGTTCATATGGGGGAAGGTGGTCCTTTAGATATCCCGAGCCATATTAGGCCTCTAGATCCCCAACTCTCCGGTGAGATTCCACCATCCCCATAAGAGGGCGAACTCCAAACCCAGCAGCATCTGTTAGGCCATGATGGTTTTTCCAAGGCAACGCGCAACTGTCCTTACAAGGACTCTGCAGATTACACCCCTTCCTCCTTCCAGGCAATGTTCACATTCCAAGTGCTTACTGTGCACTTTTTGGGTTTCAAGGGCGAGGTGTTCTTAATCTGTGTTTATCCAAAGCACATTACGCATCCAGATCTAAGATACTTCTGTTCAATGTGTTGTTTGTCAAACCGGCTTCATACCAGTTGGAGTCCACAAACCGTTGTTAATTTGTCTCTAGCCAAGGTGCAAACACTTTTGTATAGGGTAAAGACATCAAAGGAATCAAAGCTGTGCTGATGTGAACATCTGGAGGGTGGTAAAGCTGCTTAATGCACTGGGTATGGGAAAGAACCTCACTAGATTACAAGCCGGTAATATGAACACACCCTGGGTCTGTGGTGATCTCTCTCTCTCTCTCTCTTTCTCTCTCTCTTACTGGGTCCCAGTCTTGAGTAATTAGATTGTGGAAGACTTCAGGTTCTGGGGTTACCACCTGCTTCCCCTCTCCAGCCCACAATCACAAATACAAGTGAGCTTCTCCACCACAGTTTCATCTCCTCCCAAACCTGTGTTTGGTCAGGTCAATTTTAACGGTGTGTCAGCTTTTCTATGCTACCCTGCCCTTTTGCCTGAAAGAATTTATGCAAACCTCGACTAACCTGGAGTTTTGGCCTTCCAGTAAAGGCAATTGCAAAGAGATGCCCACTGGGTTGTGGATTTTGTCACTGTTTTTGGTTATACCCAACCTTCTGATTTCTCTTTGCCCTCCCTCCATGTTTGCCGCAGGAATAAATAAATAAGGATGAAGTTATCTAAAATTGTAGACGTAAGATAACTGTACATAGATATGATGTATATGTTGAAAAAATTAAACCATTTGAAGTGTTGACGTGTGTGGCGGCAGCATGATTGAGACATTTGCTTCTGGAAGAGGGGAGGTGGGGGAAGGCGCAGCAGAGCAATTGTGGCTGCCGTGTTGCGGGTCTGTTGTAGCTTTTGGAAGCAGAATCACCTAGAAGAGAGCCTTGCAGCGGCTTGCCATGAGGCTGTCGCAGTGGCCAGCTGCTGCAGTCGCCCCAAGCAAAGGGGATAGGAGGAGTGCAAAAGGGGACTGTTGGCCACCTCTCATCTCCCTTTTCTCAGAGACCCCAGTGCAGAGGTGGTAGCCAGTGGCGTAGCGTGGGGGGTGCAGGGGGGGCGGCCGCACCGGGCGCAACATCTGGGGGTTAGGGTTAGGGGGCGCAAATCCATGGATTAGGGGGTGCAAATCCATGGGTTAGGGGGCACAAATTACTTGCCTTGCCCCGGGTGCTGACAACCCACGCTACGCCACTGGTGGTAGCTGTGACTTCTGACATTGCACCCCTGCTCGGGGTTGCAGGCTGGGTTCAGGTGGTTATGAGCAAGCCATAGCCCAGAGGTCAGCAAACCTTTTCAGCAGGGGGCCGGTCCACTGTCCCTCAGACCTTGTGGGGGGCTGGACTATATTTTTTTGGGGGGGAGAATGAAAGAATTCCTATGCCCCACAAATAACCCAGAGATGCATTTTAAATAAAAAGACACATTCTACTCATGTAAAAACATGCTGATTCCCAGACCGTCAGCGGGCTGGATTTAGGAGACAATTGGGCCGGATGCGGCCCCGGGGCCTTAGTTTGCCTACCCATGCCATAGCCCATGATAGAACACCTGCTCTGCATGCAGAAGATCCCAGGTTCAACCCCCAACTCCTCTTCCATGTCGGGTGGGGAACATCCCTGGCCTGAAACCCTTTTCATACATTCTCAATTTGCCTCCCTCTGGCACTGGCCTATCACTGGGCAACCTGCTGCCAGAAGCATGTTTGGCTTTTCTCTCTTCATCCTGAAATGCCTCTTGCTTGCCTAGAAGGAGAGAGAGAGAGAGAGTGTGTGTAAACCTCTTGTTCCTGCATGCCTGGAATGTAATCACCTGGACAAAGGTAAGAGTTGCATCCATTGCTTTGTCCATCTTGCCTATGGCCCCCAGAATGCTGGCCAAGAGTGAATGCTGCCTTCAGGCTCAAGAATGTTTCTGACTCCGAGTTCAGACGATACTGAACTAGCTGTCCTATAGAGCAGCTTCCCATGTTCCTATTGAGTGTGCATCACTTAGAGGCCTTTTGCTCCAACAAGTCGTGTACAGAAGTGGTGACAGGTGTGCAGAGGCAAATGCACCCCCCTCCCGCCAACAAGTGGTAGTTGGTTCTGGGAAAATGCGCTTTTAATAACAGGTAGGCCAGTGATACAATCCTAGAACTGTAGCATTGGAAGACAGCCAAGGGGTCATCCGGTCCAACCCCCTACATGATTGAAGCAGCCTTCGCCAACCTGATGCCCTCCATATGTTTTGGGCAGCAGCTACCATCAGCCACAGCCTACACTTCTATTTTGTAGCCCAAAAAGTTTGGAGGACCCTAGCTTGGGTTAAAGCAGCCTTTCCCAACCTGTGGGTCCCCAGATGTTGTTGAACTACAACTCCCATCACCCCTAGCTAGCAAGGCCAGAGCTCAGGGATGATGGGAGTTGTAGTCCAACAACATCTGGGGACCCACAGTTTGAGAACTGCTGGGGTAAAGCATCAAGAAAATGGTGTCCTGGGATTTCCCTGCCCTCAGAGGCAGCCCACCTCTTTGCTTGCTCTGGATAGAGCCTCAGGTGCCTCCAAGTGCTCCACACACCCTTCCCAGCTGAAATGGGCCAAACATCTGTATTACCTGTAGAACAAGTTTGCTTTAGCCATGACAGAAAGACCAGACTTCCACACCCCTGAGTCTTTACGGAAGGCAAAGCAGCCCTTACTGGTTGAAGCACCAGCCATTGTTTGAGAAGTGGCTCCCCTGCTCAGTTTCCCATCCCATCAGAGTTCCTGTTTGTTTCCTCATTTAACCCAGTTCTCCCCACCCCCACCCCGCCGCCGCTGCCGCTTTGGACGTAGTGGAAGAAGTTTCTTCAGACAAAAAACCAGTTCCTTCTCTTTTTTTAAAAAAAAGCACCTAGTTGTATGATTTGAGGGGAGAGGAGTCCTTCCCCCCCGACCCCCAAGCAACCAGAGAATGAACTGGTAGGCTTTTGAAACGTTGGTGTAGAGTGATGGACTAGGACCTGCAAGATCAGGCTTCAAATCCCTCCTCAGCTCACTGGGACAGTCGCTGTCCCTTTGCCTAGCCTACCTCACAGGGTTGTTTGGAGGATTCAAAGGGGGAGAGGAAAACCAATGGGTGCTGCCTCCTTGAGTTCCTTGGAGGAAAGAAGGTGGGTTAGAAATTGAATCTATAGAGAAACAGCACACACACAAAAACTCCACTTGCTTTCTGCAATGGTAGCTAGTTTAAAAACCTTGAGTAAGACCATCCAACACAGTGGAGTTGCATAGGACTGGGAATTCTAATCTGTGGTAGCCATGGTGAAAATTGAAGTGGGATGGGTTTTATTCCAGGTCCATGAATCCAGAGCACTTTGGTCTTTGGTACTGTCCGTGGCTGGCATGCAGGATGTGATTCCTGATAAATCGGCTTGCCCCAAGAGAATGGAGCCTTCAAGGAGGTGGGCAGCCCATCCCTCTTCTGCCCCATATTAAATATCTCCTCCTGGACATCTTTGGTCTGTGTTACTTTAAGCAACTTTCTGGAAACAAGCCTGGCCTTATATATGCAGAGGGCAGGTTGTTCCCCAACACCAGTGGCTGTCTTTTGACACAGTCCATAACAATTTATACACGTACATGCATAAAATTTTCTATACATGCAAAACCAGTTTGTTGGCTCTTTAATTTTGCTCAAGCAGCTTATTTTACACAGAACTTGCTGAGATTCGGCATCTCGGCCTACGCCGAGGCGCAAGATTGAGCAGTGACTGGGCAAAGTTGTAAAATGAGGCATAGGAGGAAAAATGGTCCTCAAATTAAAACAAGAACCCAAAAATTAATAGCAGGGAAGAAGTGGGGGAACTTTTGCTGCCTGAGGGCCACATTTCATTATGTGCAACCTTCTGGGGGCCACAGGCCAGTGGTAGGAGGGGCCAGAAGCAAAAGTGGGTGGGGCAAATGGTACCTTTGTGCAGTAGGATGCTTTCTACACACAAACACACACACACACACACACACACACACACACACACACTGCAATGTGTGGGAAGAGGAAGATGTAGGATATTACCATGGGGTGATTTCTGCTCAAGGGGGGGGGTACTACAAGAGAAGAGGAGAGGAGGCATGGACATGGGGGTGAGATAGGGGTGCAAAGTGGGGCTGTGGAATAGAATGAGGTTGGGAAATTGAGGAGGTAGACTAGAATAATCTATGGGCAAAAAACACTTAAGATAGATGTCTGTCATTACCAAAACTCTTAAGATGGAGTGGAAGAGTGAATGAAAAGAAGAGGAAATACAGAGCCATGCATAGAATGATTTAGTGCTGTCTATGCCAACGTGATACCCTTCTGCTGGGATGCCTGGGACTGATGGGAACTGTAGAGCAAAGGATCCACAGGAAAACAGATTGCTGATTTAGTGTTTTCAAGTGTTTGTGTAGAGCAGGCGTCAGTTCTTCCTGGAAGTGCCACATGGTAAGAAGGGAGTTTTTCTTTTTCGTCTCAAGGCCGTGCCTAATCAATAGCTCTGAAATACTCTCTTCTATTTCTTTTGCACAACTTCACCTTTGACCCTGGGACTCTACATGGGATCTAGAGCTGAGCTCCAGCTCAAATTAAGCCTGGGGTGACCCAACCTGTGTGTGTCCCCGAAGCATGTCCAAAGCCTGTCATTTGGAGGATGCAATTTGCCCAGCCCCCCACCTCTCACACAAGGAGGAGTGCTGGGGAAGGACTAACCAATCCTAAGCAGGCAGCTGCACTAGGGGCAGATACTCCAAAGTGAATTCCCCTGTGTCAAAGTTCACCCTAACTGGTTCTGGACAAGGCATTTGTTTGTGGAGTAGTGTAAACCTTTGTTTTCTGCCTTTCCACTGACTCCTGTTGAGTGAACTTTATTTATACCTGCGTTTTTAGTGGTGTCTGCAAGTGTGTTTCACCAGCTAGGAGAGGTTAGAATGTGATGGTATCTCTAGGTGTCTAGGTTGTGTTGTAAAGCCATGTACATAGAATACCACCACCATCTTGTGGTGACTCATTGTAAGTACTGTTATTAGGTCAATTGGTTGTGGCAAAGGGGGTTGAAATTACAGTACAACACCCTGACTACAGAATCAAGAACTGAAACCATTCCATGGGGGGCTCCTGCTAAAACACAGAGGCCAAAGGCAGCTTCCCTAATAACATTTGTCAAATTGCGAGAGTTTGACAAAGAACTGTTAGGAGCACAGACAGCTAACCCTATATGAAGTGTCACACCCCCTATTAAGATTACCACTACTGTTGGTGGATTGTAGCATCTGACAGGTCCCCACACCACGGGGCCAGGCACCCCCATGAAACACAGAGCCACCCTTCATAATTCACACATCTCTGAATTTTGCAATGCAGCTGTTCCACTGAGTAAGGCGTACGGAAGCGCACCTCCTAAGATAAAGTGTACATAAAATGTCGGAATTCTGAGCATCTCCGACTTAAAGGCCCTCCTGTGCCCATATATAGTCTTGTGGGTTTCCATAAGATGTAGCTCAGAGGGGTTGCCTGCTTCAGAGCCTGCAGGTAAAGGTGAATAGACTGGTAAGAAGGCATAATGGGGCCTTCTGTGCTGGTCCAGGGGGGAGGTTACCGTGGGGCGAGGTCCAGGACCTGAGTTGAGGGACAGCAGACAGTCCTCCACGGGCGAAGCAGGGTCCACAGCGAGAAGCCGGGCAAGGACAGGAACTCTGGGGGAACAGGACTGGATGCTGGCCAAAACAGCTCTTTGACGACGTTGCTCCTGCAACTTGGGACCGGGCTGACTGGCCTTTATCTTCTCTGAGGCCAGGGGTGGTCCCGGCCCCTAGGAGACCCGCCTCTCCTGGCCTTAAGGCGAGCACTCCTCCTGGGAGAAACCAGTTCCCTTCGCCTCTCTGCCCTGAGCCTCTGCAGTTCAGGAGAGGCTGAAGGGTTACTGGACCCAGGGGGAGACTCACCTGTAGGCACTGAGTCCTCAACCACCTCCGGAGCCAGAGTGGATTCACCTGGTGCCTGCTCCTGAGGATCCGGCACAGGTGTAGGCGCTTCAGAATCAAGGCCCTGCCCCAGTTCAGCCGGCCCTGGAGGTGGGGACTCCTGTGCAGGCTGGGATTCCTCCGGTTCAGCCTCTGAATCGGATTCCCAGGCCATCACACCTTCTCTCTGGTGGCTCCAGTAGTATGCTATGCCATTCTTGTGGGCATTGGACAGGCCTCATTTCCCATGGTAGTTAATGGCCGTTGGGTAGGGCAGAAGGCAGGGAAACCAATGACAGGCAGAGCCAACTAATTCTTTTTTTTCCCTGGTGAATTTTAGAAGGGGAACACTGAGAATGATGAGAAGGGGGAAGCTGAAAACCAAGGCTTGAAATCCCCTGGACTGATTTTAAGGAGGTAGGGAGGCAGGTATGGGTTAACTGAGGAAAGACTGAGGACCAGCCTCCACTGCCCATTTCTCACATTTTAAAAGAAGGCTGTAAAAACCCACCTTTTCTCAACAACTTTTGATGAGCAGGGTATGGGGGTATTGAGAGATGGCCTTTTCCTTTGTACACCCAGTAGATCCCTGTGGTCTGTGGGAGAGTTTCTCCAGCAAGTTCCAAACATCTCAGAAGCCCCCTCTGCAGTAACTCAGAGCAAGGCTTTCAGTGTGGCTGCTCCCATTCAGTGCAAGAGCATTTCTGCCCAGTTATGACAAGAGCTCACTCTCTGCACTTTCTGGAAATGGCTGAAGGCATTTTTGTTCTGACAGGCGTTCCCAGCTTGATAAAGGTAAAGGTACCCCTGCCCATACGGGCCAGTCGTGTCCGACTCTAGGGTTGTGCGCTCATCTCACTTAAGAGGCCGGGAGCCAGCACTGTCCGAAGTCACTTCCGGGTCACGTGGCCAGCGTGACAAAGCTGCAGCTGGCGAGCCAGCACCAGCACAGCACACGGAAACGCCGTTTACCTTCCCGCTAGAAAGCGGTCCCTATTTATCTACTTGCACTTAGGGGTGCTTTTGAACTGCCAGGTGGGCAGGAGCTGGGACCGAAAGACGGGAGCTTACCCCACCGCGGGGATTCGAACCGCCGACCATACGATCGGCAAGTTCTAGGCACTGAGGTTTTACCCACAGCGCCACCTGCGTCCCCTCCCAGCTTGATAGATGGATCTTTACCACGAGTGCCTGTTTGTCAGTTTTAGTCTTGTTTTAAATGTATTAGTTGTTGTTTTTAAGTGCTTTTTATCACCCTGTGTGTAAATCACATTGAGATGGTTTAAAAGCCTAGAAACACGTAAATGGTAATGATGCTGCTGCTGCTGCTGATGATGATGATAATGTATGGCTAAGGCAGTATCGCTTTCTGCTAGTAGTTTTAAGGTTATTGTTTCTACTTGTAGTGCTAGCTACAGGCACTTCCAGGCTTTTGCTATTTTTAGGTAGGCATTAACCACAGCCAGGAAAATCCCGGTTGCACAATTAAAGTTGCTTTGGAGCTCTTGCATAACAAACCACCTTCTGCAAATATCACACCTGAATATCACACCAGGGCAGAAGCTTAATAAACAAGCTGTCTCGAAAAGACACATTTTTGCTTCGAAAGATTTTAGGAAACAAGTTTGCATTTGAAAACATTGTAGCCACTTTGTGATGGATTTCCTGAAAAAGCACGAGTACTGTACAGTGGTACCTCAGGTTACATACGCTTCAGGTTACATACACTTCAGGTTACAGACTCCGCTAACCCAGAAATAGTGCTTCAGGTTAAGAACTTTGCTTCAGGATGAGAACAGAAATCGTGCTCCGGCAGCACGGCAGCAGCGGGAGGCCCCATTAGCTCAAGTGGTGCTTCAGGTTAAGAACAGACCTCCAGGATGAATTAAGTACTTAACCCGAGGTACCACTGTATACACCTCTCTCCAATAAAATAAAGTCAGTTGAATTTCTGTGTCCAAAGCATGTGGCCTTCGCCTTTTGAGAACTGAAAGTAAAACAGCAGCTCAACCAACGGGAAGGTGTCCTACCCGCCTTCCTAAAGTGCTCGGTCCTCCTTCGACAGGAAGTGAGGCCAACTTCTGGGAAACGGGAAGCTGAGAGTTCAGCAGTTGGAGCAAACTCTTGATCGCACGGCAAGAAGAAAGGGGGGATCCGGAGACCACCAATAAACAGGTAAGCAGGAGCTGGGCGGAGGAGGGCAAGGAATCCTGCTCCCCTGCAAGGGCTGAAATGGGCACTCGGGGCTATATTTAGAGGATTGGGGGACCTCACACAATACACCAAGTAAAAGAAAGAAAGTTTTACCACCAGCCCTCTCCCCCCCGCCCCTCTTCTTCCCCAACCTTATGCTGTATATAACATTAATGTCTCACACTGTGTGTAACTGATCAGTAGAAAAGACTCTGCGAACTGAAAATAGAGACAATGCAGGTACCTTTGTAAGCCAAGAAAATCTTTAATAAAAATTGCTTAAAATAAAACAAAATAGGGGATGGGAAGGAGAGATTAGTGGACCAGGTGCTGGTCTTTCTGAATTCATACTAAGTGCATTTGTTTCGTTTTATTTGTTCCTTGCATTTATATACCACCTTTTCTTCCAGTGTGGTGCACATGGTTCTCCTTCTCCCTATTTTATGTTTACAATAACCCTGCGAGGTAGCTTAGGCTGGGAGGCAGTGATAGGTCCAAAATCAACTAGTGAGCTTCATGGCTGAGTGTGTGTCTCTGTGCAATTAAAGCGGAGAGCAGCTGAGTGTGTGCAAATCTTTAACTGCTTTCTGCTTTTCGCTTCTCCCCAATGCTCTGGCCGCAGCTGAATTTCACTCTGACCATGGGTGGCATCTGGCCTCAGGCTGCAAAATGGAATTGAAAGTAAAGCCAGTCCACGGATGAGGCTAGCTGAAGCATCTGCCTCGTAAGAGGCAGCATCCTGCCCACCACATTGCTTCAGCCCCCTTGCGGAACTCGCTTCTCTCTCTCACCGAGTTTGGCAAGAGAGGGAGGGAATGTTCCAGCTTGTGGTATAAATGGGGAGGGGGAGGGGGTGACACATTCCCATTTTGCGTCAGGTGGTGAAAGGGGATGGGCCACCCATTATCTAACAGCTGTGGGGTGGAGGCCTCCCCATCCCCTATGGGCATGCTGGATCTCTGCTTTGTACAAATGCAGGGGCACATATTGGGGACTGCAGTTAATCCCCATGAGATTCCATCAGGTGGAAATCAAAGAGGGATACAGTGGTACCTCGGGTTAAGAACTTAATTCGTTCTGGAGGCCCATTCTTAACCTGAAACTGTTATTAACCTGAGGTACTATTTCTGGGTTAGCGGAGTCTGTAACCTGAAGCATCTGTAACCTGAAGCGTATGTGTCAGAGCTGCCCCAAGGTCCCAGCTCACAGAGGACCAACGCCAGGTCGTCGTTATATACAAAAGTCTTTATTGAAGTTCAGTTTCCATTTCAAAGCCGTAGCACGCAGCTCTACGTCTTAAACCCTAGACCGCCGAAGTTCCGTCTGAATCTCCTCCCCCCTGACACCAGTTTAAGATTCTAGCCCTGCTCCACCTCTTCCTCTGCCCTCTCCTCTGGGTCCTCCTGTCCGCTGAGGCATTCCCCTTACTGGACTCTTCTGACGCTGAGTCGCCTGACTCCTCCCCCTGCCTCCGGCGGGCTTTAGGACCTGGTTCCCAATCCTCGTTCTCTGCTGTCCCGCGCGCCTGTACATTTGAACTTGGCTCTTGCGCCAACCCAGTGACCTTCCTCCTGACCGTTACACTGCTTCTATCACTGCTTCCCTCTTCCGGGATGCTGGCTGGACCTGACCTCCCCTCCGTTGCCTGACTCTCCGATGGAGGCGTGGTCAGCCCTGACTCATCTTCTCTCCCTGCTGGGGGAGACGCTGGCCCCGATACCTGGGACTCTTCCCCCCCACTATGCTCTGGTGGGGAAGCTGGTCCTGATCTCCAACTGCTGCTCTGGGAGTCCCCGCTGGCCCCTTGCTTCTGGAGTGTCCCCCTTGGGACCCCCCTTGCCCTGGCCACCGGCGCCCCCTTCTGTGAATCTTCCGATTCGCTGGAGAGGCTCATGGAATCTCTCGGGCCACTGTCATCTTCTCCTACGCTGCCCTCAGATTCTTCCCCTTCGCTCTCCATCTCCTCCCTTCCCTGTGCTTCTGCTCCTGAGCCCCTGACAGTATGTAACCCGAGGTACCACTGTAGTCTGTTGTGAGCTTCCAGGCATGTGAGGGCCAACATAGGAGGGTAATGGCGATGCTCAGTGCAGCTCTGTGCCACTTTTCCATGCCGCTGACTGAAATATTTTGCAAACGAGGCCTTGGCACCAAGCTTACGTTTAACTTTAAAAAACAAAACAAAAAACACCTTACCGGATTTCTTCCTGGAAAGGGTAGGTCTGGATCAAATTGCAGTGAAGATGCCAGTGTGGTTGCATCTATTTCCATAAACCACCACGTGTACATTTTTTGTCCTCTTTTTATTAATTGTTATGGTAATGTACATAGGTACCCTAGAACAGTGCTCAGCTTCAAAATGCAGAAGAGAATTCCCCAGAGCATGTTCCACCCCTTTAAAAAATATTATTTGGATGATGATGATATATTTATTGATACCCTGCGTTTTTCCCTGATGGGAGTCAAGGTGGCTTACAGATAAAAACATAGTAATATCAATCATTTAAAAACAATTAAATATTGATAGAGTTAAAACTATATACACTTATAAAATCTGTTTAAAATATCACCAAAGAAACAGCAAGGCACCAGCCCTCTATCTAAAACCAGTCAATTCCTAAAGGAATTGGAACAAAAAAACCTTCCCCTGTCGGTGGATAGACAGCAAGGAGGGAGCCAGTCCAGCTTTTCTGGAGTCTGGGAGTAGCCACTGATAAGGCCCTTTCCCATGTCCCCACTAAGCATCCCTGTGAGGGTGGCAGGACTGAGAGAATAGCCCTCCCTGAAGATCTCAGGGCCCAGGCAGGTTTGTATGAGTAAATGCCTTTCAGATAACATGTACAGAGCATGTGTTGAGTACAATTATCTAACAACAAAGTAAAGTGGAAATAGGGCAGGAGCACAGAAAGCTTCGCAAGGCACACCCCTCCTTTGGCAATCTTCACAGAACTCTAGCCCAATGGTTGCCATCAATTTGATTTGAATTAATTTTATAATGAAATGATTTTAGAATGTTGTATTATTGTTGTTAGCCGCCCTGAGCCCGGCTTCGGCTGGGGTTGGCGGGATATAAATAAAAATTATCATTATTATTATCATCTACATTTAAATTTGAAACCAGTTCAACTTCCCACTAAAGAATTCTGGTAACTTGCTGTTTTGTGAAGATGCAAGGGATTTTCTGACAAGGCTTGGACAGCAACCACTTTCATAGTTGCTGTTTGGAATCCATCATGTGGCTGGCCCTACCATCAGGCAGGGTAAGTTGCCTGCTTCAGGCAGCAGAACTTGGGTGTCATGAATGGGCAGCAAGTTGTCGAGCCATGTAATTTAATTTATCAGGGTTGCACTTTTAGGTCCAGGAATAGAGAGAGGTGTGGTTGCCACTTCGGCCAGAAAAATACCTTGGGCTGGCCCCAGGTCTCAAGCTGGTTTAAGGCCACATTCACTCTGTACATTTAAAGTGCTATATTGTTGGCATCCATCTATCTTAAGAGACAATGGAGTTCACTTCCGGGAGTGACGCACCCTTAACAAACTACAGTACCCAGAATTCTTTGGGGGAAGCCAAGTCTGTTTAAAGTGGTATCATTGCACTTTATATAATGCAGACACTTTCAACAAGCAAGTCTCCACTGGATGGTGGTGATCACGAGCTGTCTTGTGTTGCCCAGCAAATCCCGAGGGAAGCACCTGTGTTCTGCTTTGCTCACCATGTCCTTCCTTTCCCGCAGTTATGGATACCATCCAGGCCATTCTGAAAGTTTCAGTCACCATCTTTAACCAATGTGAGAAAATGACGGATTGCAATAAGCACAGAGAGCGCCTTGTTGAGCGCATTAAGACCCTCCAGCGGCAGGTTGAGCGCTTGCACCAGGTCTGCACCAGCTTCTCCGATCACCTGGTATTGCTGCTGAAACAGACGCTGAACGTCCTGGAAAAGGCCCAGACAAAGCTTTGCGAGTATGGTGACATGCCCCAGTTGCAGCGGTTCTTGAAGGCTAGCAGAATGCTGAAGGACTTTGAAAGAATGAACATAGACATCAGCGATGCCGGTCATGACCTAATGAGGCAACTAGAGATCGAGAAGCTATTAGATGACCGTCAAGACCTCTTGAAATTTAATAAGCCTCTTGTGAACCGGGAAGGCAAACAGGATCTTGTGGAGGACTGTGTATCTTTGAAGGAGATGAACAAAGGTGCTCCCGATCCTCTGCCTTTGAGAACAGTGGAGTGGGGAAGGGAACAAACAGACCAGCATTGGCGGGGGGGGGGGGGGGACAGCGATGGTGGCAGCCACCAGCCAGGGGCTTGTCCTTAGGGAGAGATATTTGAGTGGCGGCATTATTTAAGTCACTAGTCTTCAACCTTTTTAGACTCAGGACCTGCTTCTCCCCTAAGAATTATGGGAAGTGTTGTTTGTTAAAGATGCAGAGAGTTCTTGGGAGCCCCCTCCCCCCAGTTCCTTCACAGTTACAGTTCAGAGTGGTTTAACAATCAATCCTTCTTCCCACTGAACTTGGGAAATTGTAGTTTGTAGTTTTGTGAGGGGAACAAAGGCCTCCTAACATCTCTCAGCACCCTTAACAAACCACATCTCCTGGGATTCTTTGGGGGAAGCAACAACTAAAATGCATGGTGAGTGTGGCCTAATTCAGGCGTCAAAAGTCGCCTAGGTGCTCCACTGGCTTCTGGGTGTTTCAGTGTATACAGTAGATCTCTCCCCCCCCCCCCCCTTGGGATAACCACAACCTTACGCTGTGCTCTGTGGCCACCCTGTACCCCAAGAACAAGGAAATACATTTGGCTCATTATCATTTCATTGCTGTGCTCTGAAGGAGTGTTGCCTTGTTGGGGCCTTGCTCGGAACTCAAAAGACTCAGAGCACAAATTAAGATGGCAGGTAGCTGGATTCTCACCAACACTGGACCTTGTTAACACACTCAGCCACCTTGTAACCGTGTTTTTTTAATGATTAAAAAGGCCAGAAAGTGGCAGAAGATCTAAGGCTCACTGCAAAAGATTCTGGGTTTGAGCCCCTTCTAGTGCTGCTGTTTCTGTGTTTCTGTTTCTGTGTTTCTGTGCTTTTCCATTGAAACCTTTTGGAACCAGAAGTACCTGGCAAGATATAGAGATAACTCACATACCTTGTTTTCCCTGACACCTTCCAAGCCCCCAAGAAGCAGCTTTTGAAGTGAGTGTCTTAAAATCATCCCCAAGCTAATCTCTCAGTTATGGGGGCCAAATGTACTTGCCTTAATTAGAGAGCAGGAGGCCCAGACACTTGTCCGAGCCAATTTCAGAGCAAAGCGTGCAACCAGATCAGGCAAGCTTCTCAAAGCCACCACTGTCTTTTATTGCTACACCACTTCAGCTTCAAAGCTTATTATTCTGGCTCGTTAACCAAGATTAGAAATGAACAAGCATTTGAATGCCCACCGCATGATCCTTTATAGATGGGAGGGCATTCCACAAGGTGGGTGCGACGGCTAAGAAGGCCCTCTGCCTGTTTCCCTGTGCTCTCACTTCTTGCAATGAGGGAACCACCAGAAGGCCCCTCAGAACTGGATCTCAGTGTCCGGGTTGAACGATGGGGGTGGAGGTACACAATGAAGGTTCTGGTACTGGTCTTGCTGCACTCCAAGGAGCCTGGCTTAAATACAGTTCAAAGGGGAGGGGTAGATGACACACAGCTGGCTCAAACATCTCCCCTCAGAGGAGGCTGACAGCAGCAAAAGGTGAATGTTGGGGAAGAGAGTGATGGCAAGTCTCTTTTCCCCAGCCTTCCTGGAAGTACCAGCTGCCGGTGCAGGTCTTATTGCACTTCCAGTTTCTTTTCTTCTGAAATACTGAAACTTGAATATTGCCAGCTCACCATGTGGGGATCTCCAAGTGACTGTGGGCCTCTCTCCCAATTCTGATCTGTTTCCATGGGCTTCTTTCTTACCCCCTCCCATTCCCTCCAGGCCAGGATGCTGCTGCTTCCATGGAAATCACTGAAATACCCAAAAGCCAGATCACCAACGTGACCACCCTGGCGGAGTGTGAGAGCAGTGGACAGTACAATTATTGCTCTGTGGCCATCAAAGTCTTCAAGAACCCTTTGAATGAGAACAAACCACAGTGAGTGCCTCTCTTTGGTCCTCTTCTTGAGTGATGGGTACAAGTGGCCACCTCTATATTGCAAAGCTAACCTAACCACCCTCACAGAGGGAACTGATGGAGAGACTTTCGGCTCCATCACAGAGACTGATCTTTCTGTTGCTTCCCCCAGGGATGTGAGGAGCATCTTTTGGACCGAAATCAAGACTATGAAGAAGTTTGAGTCTCCCCACATTGTCCGTCTGTATGGGATGTGCATAGATGAGAGTGGTAAGACCTTTGCTCTGTGTGTGTATATGTGTGTTTGGGGGGGGGGGGAGGTAAGAATTCATCCTTCCACAGTAGTTAATGCATGTCTGTATTTAAATGTCTTTATGTGGTTTTTACTGTATGGTTTTATGTATTTTTTTTGTGGTAAACTGCTTTGATATTTTTCATGAAATAGCAGTTTCTAAAATATATTTTATAAATAAATGAAACAGAAGAAAGAATACACAGCCAGATATTGAACCAAGAAACGTCCATTGTATTCATACATGCTTTTGGTGCAGTGCTGTGCCTCACCCTCAACTTCACAGGAGCGAAGTTTTATTTCAAATAGCACCAGGTCTTCCACTTAGCCTCTCCTGACCAGGAATATGTGCTCTCCACTCTGTTTTCATGAATGTCTCAAGGAGCTGAAAACTGTTTGGTAGCAGAGCACAAAAGACAAAGACAGCCACTGACTGAAATGGAGCAGCAATTCATCAATTGTCTTCTTTGCCATAGGCTTCCCTCCTGAATACTCCATCATCACGGAATATTGTGAAAAGGGTACCCTGAGGCAAGTGCTGAAAAAGGAGCCTCACCTATCCTGGGAGATTCGCTTGGAAATGGCAAAGGATGCTGCCATCGGCCTGTACAGGTACACTGATCCTGGCTAGAAGGGGGAAAGGGCTCTGCCGTTGTGTTTGCACAGCACCCTCCCACTCTCCCTCCAATAAGTGGCAGTGACTCTGCTGTCTGGAGGTCAGGTACACAGAGTGTTGGCTTTTTCCTCCACTTCTTGGCTCTTTTTGACTGCAGGTTGCATCAGACGGGGGACAAGCCTCAGGTGCATTACTGCATCAACAGCACCAGGTTCCTGGTTGACAAAAACTACTGTGTAAAGGTGAGAGCTGTGTAAAGGTGTCGTGGCTTCAAAGAAGGCTTAGAAAGGCATATCTGCCTTGCACACTTTCAGTGGCTTAAGGATCATTTTCACCCTCCAAGGAAGTCCGGAAACTGGAGACCTGCAGAGAGGGGCTGATTATTGGACAGGTCTGCCCAATATATTCCATAAAAGGTAAAGGGACCCCTGACCATTAGGTCCAGTCGTGACCAACTCTGGGGTTGCGGTGCTCATCTCGCTTTATTGGAGGAGGGAGCCGGTGTACAGCTTCTGGGTCATGTGGCCAGCATGACTAAGCCGCTTCTGGCGAATCAGAGCAGTTCACAGAAACACCATTTACCTTCCCGCTGGAGCAGTACCTATTTATCTACTTGCACTTTGACATGCTTTCGAACTGCTAGGTTGGCAGGAGCAGGGACAGAGCAATGGGAGCTCAAATACCCATCCCCACCTTCAAATGTCTGCATCTCTAGCTGTGTGTGTGTGTGTGTGTGTGTGTGTGTGTGTGTGGCATTCCTGACCCTTGGCTACAGAGCTAGAGTCATAGAATTGGGGGGGTCCACCAAAGGTCATCTACTCCAACCCACTACTGCTCTGGGTACCAGCCTCCCTGGTAAACAGCTATCCAGCCACCCCCTTCTGAGGCACACTCTTCCTCAAAACAGCTCGTCCTGTCAGGATGCTCTCTTCAACGTTTAGCCTTAACCCCATTTTCCTGATCACACAACATTCTCTCTGCTCTTCTCAGCTCTCTGGGTTTGAACTGAGTCAGACGGTCTCTTCCATCAGACGGAAGCCCAAGGAGAAACCCCAAAAAGAGGTCAGTGCTTCAGCCTACATCTGCCCCGAGGGCCTGCGGTCAGTGGAGCATCAATACAACCTGGCCAGCGAAATATACAGGTATTTTATCGCAAAGTACTGCCACACCCCATTTTTATTTATCAGGGGCATCTTCATTCCATTCTTTAGCCAAAGAAGCTGCTTTACAAAATCCCATAGTTAGGCAACCCCTGCCTGCAGGCTTATACTATAAAATACACAACACAAAAGGAAAAAGGGATGGGGTGGGATGAGGAAAGAAAGCAAGCTCAGGCACCTGTTGGGGTGGAAACAGCTTGAAGGATGAACTGACTGCTGCTAAGTGAGGGAAGGTCAAAGGCAGCTGGCTGGTCTGTGGAGGTACTTAGGATCCCCTGAGGACCACAACTTATGGACAACTCATGGGCTGGGTGGGCAGAACCAGCCCATGTCTCCTGCATGTGTTAATTAAATGAGATGCATGTCATGGCATCATAAAGTTTCTAATTACTTCTGCACAGGGCTGGCATCAAGGGCTGGTGCTGTTGGGCACCTGCCAAGGTCTGAGTTCCTGCAGGGGCACCACTGCCACCTCCTGGCTCTGCTTCTCTTCCCCTTGCTGTTGCTGCCAGTTCACCTGCCCTCTCTGAGCAGCTGGCAAGAGGGTGGAGGTGGGACAGAATCCTAGAGAGCCCAAAATATTATTTCATTTAGGTGGGGACAAGTAATTAAAAGAGGGAAGAAGAAAGGGAGAAGTGTATGGAGTGGAGTGTAAGGAAATATATCAAAGTTCTGATTTTCCCTGTGATGCTTCTTCTCAAATGTGAAATTCCTTTTTAAAAACCCAACTCATATTTTTGGCACCCCCTAAGCATGTGCTTAGTTTGCCAGTTGGGTAACCCAGCACTGGAAGTGGGGCTACCTCTAATGGCTTCTTGCCTGCTCTCCGCCCCCAGCAAAACAGCAACCACCACCCTGCAGCTGACCTGCCTCCTACTCTTATTTGCTGGCTGCCTCTTGCAGAGGGGAGGGGATGTGCCGTGCACAACGATGCCTTGTGATGCATGTGCTGTTTCACAGACCCATCACTGGGGAGATGGGAAAGTCAAGCTGGGGAGCTACCAACCAGTCTGGCAGATGCTGCTTTCTTTCTTTCTTTTTTCATGTTTACTGTTAGTTGTTGGTCATCTCTTTTCTAAAGGTTATCTGTCAGTGTTATCTGCAAGCAGAGTTGGACCTTCACCCTGCTATAATACCTCCCTTAAACCAAGCTGCAAGCAAAACTCGTTACCTTGAAATACCAAGGGTGATTCATGCACATAAACAGGGTTCCTTGTGTACAACTCATGCAGATCTGTATCATACTAATCTGAACTGGCTGGATGCGTCAGATGCAAATGATTCTTTAAAAAAAAAATATTTTATTAAGGGTTTTCTTGTTATACAGTGTAAGTGTAATGCCTCGTATTTCCTCCCCCCCCCCCATGTAACATTTTTACAAATCCATTTCATTTGTTGAGGCATTAGGGGGAGAAGAAAAAAGGAAAAAAAGAAAAAGAAAAGGGGGGTGGAGGGAGGGGAGATGGATGGGGGTGGGGTCGGGTAGCGGTGTTTCTATTATGCTTAATGTATGTAGTTTGGTGTCAGCGTGCTTGTGTTGTTCACTTGTGTTCCTTTGGTGGTGAGAGAGGTTGGGGTTGGCCTAGGATGTGATTGTTTGTTTGTGATTGGCTGTGGTGATCTGCAGATGCTGCTTTATACCAAATTCCAGAACAGCCAGCGGGGTTGACATTTTGTCCACTATTTCTTCTGGAAAAAGGCCTTCACCATGTCCCTCGGTTGTTCCTATCATCATCATCATCATCATCATCATCATTAATTTGTATACAGTCTTTCTATCTTATTATATTCAAGGCGGTTTACAAGCTGAAGAAACAAAAAAAATGTACATCTTATAACAATCTAATGCAGGCTTCCTCAACCTCAGCCCTCCTGATGTTTTTGACCTACAACTCCCATGATCCCTAGCTAGCAGGACCAGTGATCAGGGATGCTGGGAATTGTAGTCTCGAAACATCTGGAGGGCTGAGGTTGAGGAAGCCTGATCTAATACAATACAAAAATGTGATAATAAAACAAAACTTTAAAATTAAGCAACCTTCATCACAAAAGTAATAGTGGTACCTCGGGATGCGAACGGGATCCGTTCCGGAGCCCCATTCACATCTCGAATGGAACGCAAGATGCGATGGCGCGTGACGTCATTTTGAGCGTCTGCGCATGCGCAAGTGGCAAAACCCAGAAGTGACGCGCCCTGTTACTTCAGGGTTGCTGCGGAGCGCAACTGGAACTTGCTCAACCCGAAGCACATTCAACTCGAGGTATGACTGTATTCAACGATCATTAGAATAGTATAAAATAATAATACCAACATATAAAAGTTAAACAGAAATCCACTCAACAGTTACAATAAATAATTTCTAAACTATAATCAATAAAACAATGGCAAGCCACAGTACATAAAATAATACAATACAAATAGAGAAGCAGAGACTAGAGGGTGGAGCAAGGCAGGTGGAAGGAGGCCTTGCCTGACAAAGTCTCTCCCCTCACAGTTCTTCCTCCAGGACCGGCTCCCTTATGAGGACTCCTAGGGCCGGGCAAGGCAGGTGGAAGGATCTTCCTGTCCACCTGGAAATGGATAGGCCTCCATGCAGGACTGGCCTGCTCATAAGGCGAGGTGAGGCAATGGCCTCAGGGCAGCCGGCTATGGACAGCTGGGCGGGGCAGCAGAATCTTCTCCAACGCCCACCCATAGGTGTGAGCAATGCTGGGTGTGCATTGGAGGAGGAGCAGATGGCATGGTGCACATAGCATCTTCTGTTTCGCAGCAAAGCGTCCTGGCCAGCCCTGCCTCCCTGAAGAGTGGCTGAGCTGGTAAACTTTGCTACCTTCCAGCTGTGGAGGTTCTGTGACATCGCATTCCCTAGGCCTGGCTGAAAGCAGGCAGAGAGCCCACCTGCCATCTGCCGGCCATAGCCTTGGGGGTACAGGTCAAACATATAATTGCATTCACACCACAGACGTGTTTGCTTCGTTTCAGCTTTGGCATTGTCCTGTGGGAGATCGCAACTTGCAAGATCCCATTTGAAGGTGAGGCATGGATGGGGGCAGGGTTGGGCTCATTCTTTTGGGAAGGGATCAGCAGGCAGGCTCTGCAGACTTAGGAGCGCAACTGAGACTACAATCCGAAGCTGCTAAGGGAGAGGGGCTGTTTTTCAGAAGCCATTCGAGATTCCTTGCACTTCCCTTTACATGCAAATATTACAGACTGGCAAAGTGTAATTCCTAGTGAAATCGATGTAACTGCTCAGCTTCAATCTGGTAAAGCTCCAGGCTCCTCCTCTATCCTACCTGGTCAATTAAAATCTATTCTAAAGTGCTGAGCACCTATTACCGTACTTTCAGTTCTTGGATTATATTTGGATTAAAGCTATAATAATCCCTGTTTAAAAAGCTCAAAGAAAAAGTAGATAGACTTAGCAGGATTAATTTTAGCAGCCTCCTTTCAGTTATAGAGAAGTAATGTGCTGGGTTTTTAATCCAAACTTTTCTGACTTGGGTTGAAGACAACCATCTTCCAGGGGAGAAACAGATTTATCTCAGAGCAGGTCAGTGTATTATTTGTTGCAGTGTATTAGCCCACATTTCCTGGCAGTAGGTTTTTCTCTTACTTCCATTGATTTTAAGTCAGCTTTGGACTTGGTTCCAAAGGAACTGTTATGATCCAAATTCAGTAAAACCCTCTGTGGTGAGCTGAGCCTAGGGATAGATGAATATGTCAGTTCCTGCTTCTCTCACTATCTATTTCCACCTCCCCACCCCCAAGGTTCAGTTCACATTTCTGCATCACTGTGTTTTTTTCTTTCTTTTAAAAGTCCTCATGAAAATCCATCAGCATTTCAGTTCACAATATACACATTTTGTATGCATTTTTGCCCAGTATGCACATTTTTGCAAGCATTTCTCCCCCAATACATCTTCACTAATAAATGAATTTTATACACTTTCCTCACACATTTCCTCCACTTTCCTCTCCTTCCTTGGAGGTTTTAAAGCAGAGGTTAGATGGTCATTTGTCATGGATGCTTTAGCTGAGATTCCTGCATTGCTAGGGCTTGGAATAGATGACCCTTGAGGTACCTTCCAACTCTACAATTCCATGATTTTTTTGTACACAGCATTCGGTTGTAGAACTGCATCAAAAAATTCTGAGAGGTGTTAATTTCAAAGGATGGTTATGTCAGTTTTAGTCTGCATAGACTCTTTGAGATGAATGGACATGACTAACAGGTTTATTAATGTCAATAGGTCTACTTTGAGTAAAACGCAGTTGGCTCCAGCCCTAAAATCCTAAGCAAACTGAATTTCTCCCACATCCCTAACTGAGCCATGTGTTCATCCTGCTACTATCTTGAGGAAGTAGGACTCCAAACTTTTGCATGTACATAGTCAGAATGCCCCTTTTATGTTGGTGGAGGAGGCACTGTGGTGGCACTGTGCTTTCTGGAATGGGTGGGATGACGTGGCACCAAGAGAGCTGGGAAGCCACTGGCGCCAACCTGGAGTCTCCTTGCTTCACCCCATCCTCATGCAGATTAACACAGTGCTGTTGCTGCTGGGAGGACACTGCTGCTTCCAGCCACACATTCCAAGAGTCACCACTAGAGCACCGGTCTCTGTGTGGTTCGGTATCATTTCCTGACCTGCTTTCCCACTGCAACTCTCTTCCCCAGCTGCTTGTCTTCTTATGAAATCTCAGACAAGGGAAGATACACATCTAGATCCCAGTGGGTGTGTGGAAAGGATTGGAGCAGAACAGGGGCTGGTAGGGAACTGCTTATGTACTTACCCCGTCACTTCTCCTTTGAAACTTGAATGCCCTCCCGCAGCAGATTTCATAACAGTTTTGGTCCCTGCCTTTGCAATCAATGTTCATTGGGGCCTAAGAGCAAGGAGTAGGGTTGTATATCTCTCTGTGTGTCCACATGGAGCCACCCAGGCCCAGATTCCTATCCCTGGCTGGATCTACACAGATATAAAAAATGCTATGGGAGAAAAACGCACTCTCTCTATATAGAGCTCCCAATGGAATTTGCCATTGACTTTGGATTGCAGCTCTACTGCCCCATCTGGTGTCACATTTTTATAGCGCACTTATAACATTATAATTGTAGCTGTGTAGCTGAGTCTCCTGTGATTATTAACTCAGGTTGCACTGCAAAGGAGATCCGTGATAAGGTTTGCAATCGGGAGCAAGAACCTCTGGGAGACGACTGCCCCCCACATCTGCGGGACGTCATCAACAAATGCCGGGATTTCGACCCTTCCAAGCGGCTAACTGCTGAAGGTAGCAGTGACCTGCCTTGTAGCAGGTCTTGGGGACCAGAGCTGTGGGCATGGCAGCTAAAGGGATCCAAATCACCATGCCCTATTCTTCCTCCACAAGCAAAGCAAAACTGGCATAGGTAGCCTCTCCCTGCCCTCCCCTTGCTTGGCCTCACTATTTGGAATGTTCCATTCTTTTCTTTTAAAAAAAGGTAACTCGCAACTTATGCACATTTAATTCAGCTTTAAGCACATGGCAAACAAACAAACAGGGAGGGGGGGGGAAAGTTCAGGAAAAAAGAATTTGGCAATCCTACTTGCCATTGAATGCAGTGTGTTTTGACTATACACAATTTTTGCCTTATGTGCTATCCCCGAAATATAACCCCCATGAATGATGAGAGTTGTCTATACTATCCAACAAGCACCAGACAACAATAGCATACAGAAAAGGGAAACAAAAGCAAGCAACATGTCCCCACTCAGTAAAAAAGCAAACAAGCAGGCAAAACAACAGGACCTACCTGTGTGCCCTGCAATGGTCTAAGACAAATGCAATATACATCTGAAAACTAACTGTGTTAACAAAAAAATACTAGAGGCAATACACCTAGAATTAAGACCCCAGGACCCTCCAAAACAACACAACAATAAGCAACAATGGTGGTGGTAGTTTCCCCCTGGGTAAGAATTAATAAAGGAAATGAAAGGGTAACCAATCCTCATGGAACTTGTCTCTATCAAGTTTCACCCCTCACAACTTTACAGTGTTGCTTTAACTTGCAGTTCTGCAAAAGTAATTGATAGGTAACTCATCCACAAAAATGCAATCTCCATTTGAGCAGCCATCCAAAGGTGAAGTGTTAACAATTAAAATATTACACTTTTATTAACTCCATTCTGAAAACCAGCTTGCCTTTGTTTTTGCAGAGATTGTGAACCAACTCATTGTTGATGACCTTTTGAAGAAGTGAGAGCCTGACCACATGATGGGGGACCTGGAATACAAGAACTTGTTCTCAGCACCATCTTGCAGGGCCACCCTGAGCATCAGCACAAAGCCAAGCACCTTTTCTTTTTCAACCTGGAGTGCCTGTGCACATGGCCAATGGGCATGTGCCTACAGCCCTTGGTCAAATTGGCGCATTGTCATAACTTGTTAACTTGGGCCTGGTTCACACGTAGTGCTGTTTAACTGTGGTTTGTTTAATGCTAACAAACCACAGTCTCGATCCATGGTCTGCTATTATCTTATAAATCTTGGTTTGTCTTCACTATGGCTTAGTCTTACAGGTGAACCCAGAATCCTTCCTTAGCCATGATTTTTTTAACCACCCCACCCCAGATGCTCATCAGATTCAGCAGCAGTAAGTTTTATTATATGGCCACAGACCTGGAAAACTAATCCTTACAAAGGCATGAGGCAAGAGCTGCTGGAAAACAAAACAAACTATGGGAAAAGGACAGCTGGTGGTTCACTCAGGGCTTCTTGTGTATATGACTTTGCATTATACTATTTGCACATTATACAAATTGTGGCTTAGTGTTATATGTGAGCATAGCCTTAGTAAGCTTCAATGCACTGTTGCTTCTTACAAGCCAGCTCAAAGATTTCTTTTGTCGGAAATGGTTGCCACACCTCAAAGGAAATCAATGCATGTTTTTAGATCTATTAATTAGCACTGAAGGAGGTGAGGACAGGTGACCCCACCTAGGCCCAAAGTCACCCCCCCAACCAAGCCTCAAAACTGTCCAAAATTCCTTCTCTCTCTTCTAAAAATCCACAGCTAGAGTTTTCCTCTGCTTTTCTCACAAGATGCTGTTGCATAGGCAAACCGTTACTTTTATCAGTACGAGAGAGCTTCAGAAAGGCTAATGAATAGACTCTGTCAAGGCCAAGAATACTCAGGCCTTGGAACTGACTCTTATCTCATTCGGTTGTAATACATCTTGGACACACTGAACCGCAAGGCTCCTTGATCCCCCTTGGCTTCTCATCCCCTTTCCTGGGAAGGGCGCCAAGAGTCCAAAAGAGTGCCAAGACAGGAGCTTTTTGTTCATGCTCAGGAAACTCAACATGGGGCAGGGCTCCTGAGGAAGAGGAGAAAGGGGAGGGAACTGGAGAGGAATATATGCTCTGTGCAAATGGCTGTGAACTTGTATTGTAGCCCTATGAGGCTTTGCCCTTGGGTGGGAAAAATATTGCGCCTGGGAAAGGGAAGTGGGAGTCAACAGACACTCAAGGAATAGTTTTGGAGAAAAGGCTTTTTATTTCTACCATCCATGAACTGGTAGAAGGAGCAAGTGTGATAAGTCACAAAAAGCATGCACGAGTTCACAATCATGTGCACAAGCATATATACCCCTTCTAGTTCCCTCCTCCTTTCTCCTCCTTCTTCCAGAGTCCTGCCCCATGTTGAGGTTCCTGAGCATGTACAGAAAGCTGTCTTGGGACTATTGTGGCCTCTTGGCACCCTTCCCAGGAAAGGGGGAATGAGAGTAGTTCAGCATGTCCAAAGATGTTGCAACTAGGGTGAGATAAAAGTCAGTCTCAGGCCTGCTCTGACAGAGTCTATTCATTAGGTTTTTTGAAGCATTCTTGTACTGATAAAAAGCATCTTGCCACAGCATCTTGTGAGAAAAGCAGAGAAGAGCAGAGAAAAGCTGTTTTGGATTTTTAGAAGACAAAAGGAATTTGGGACAGTTTGAGGCCTGGTTGGGGGGGGGACTTCGGGCCTGGGTGGGGTCACCTGTCCTCATCTTCCTTCAGTACTTGCTTTGTGAATTTATCATGCAGGTGCCTTCTGTCACCCCGGATGGCAGAATAAAGCTTTTTCTCTGATTTATCCCTTTGGTGTCGTTTGACTCCCATTTCCCCGTCCCGGGCACAAAGCTCTTCTCACCCGAAGCTAAAAAGGCTACAGCGCAATAAGAATTCCAGACCCAGTGCTTCATTCTTCAAACTTAACTAGGGGTATTGTGAGGTGTTCTGTAATTCAATAAAATTATACTGAACCCATAGTAGGAATTATTGTGTGTTCTTCTGACCACAATTTAAAGAATGATATGGAGCCAGAAAGAGCATGTAAGAGGGCAATCAAAATAATGTCCTATGAGAAAAGACTAAAACGAGTTGGGGGCGGTTGACCTTGAGCTGGCCTCCCGTGCAAATTTTTCTGCTACTCGCCCCTAACCTATTTTTGGCATCAGCAACAACAATAAAAATAAAATAATTACAGTAGCACTGGAGTGGATAGAGCCCAATGCTCTGATGGAAATGCTGCAATGATGGGTGCCAATCTGAACTTTTTCTTTGGTTTATTTCTGGAGATCATGGCATCAATGCAGTGGGCATAACTTGATATAAAAACCCCCATTATGAACTGTAGTGATTCTGGTACTATTCCTTACCTTAAACATGTCTTGGAATGTATGAGTAAGTACCCTGAAATCTTAACACTTAATCTAAAGATCAGCACACTAATCTATGCTACCAGCAAAGTTTGATTATCATCTGTAGGAAAAAAACGAAGTTCTGCAGACAACGGAATCTTCTTCCAGAGGGAAAGTCATGATTCAAGAAGCATGCAAGATAATTGGTTAGCTATTTATCACTAAAGTCATGTCCTGTCAGCATCAAACTTAGCAAGGTAAACAGAATAGTAAACAGAAATAGACAAAGGTACAAAATGGAATAAAGATGTTATAGCACACACTCATCTGGGAAGACCCCTCGCTTCTCCATATGGTGATATTGACCCAATATTTTGCAGGTTTTCAATTGTTGGGTTGCTCACATGCTTCAGCTGAACCCCGTTTTTGCTTTAAAATCTCAAGGACGGGTTTCAAGTCTCGCTGGACCATGGACCAAGTAATTGGGGCGGGGGAGGGGGAGAGACCTTAGCCTTGCTGGTACAGGCTATAATTGATCGGGAACGTGACAGGTTCAGCTTGGTTCTGAACAGATAATACCCTTCCGCTCCCTTTTCTCATGAAACTTCTAGTGTGGGTTTGTGGCATTAATATCTGAGCCAGAAGAAGGGCCGACATTTATCTTTGCTTGTACAGTACAATGCACTGCGGTGAACTATGGTAAAATTCTGCATTTTCCCCATTGTATGCTGTGAAGAGCTGTCACTTGACGCTTCGGGTCAAAAACCGGAAGTCCCGCCCCGCCTATGGCTATTGCAGTTGTCAGTCTTTGAACCCTTTCTGCTCATGCACCTTGCCATTTGCGACCTCAACTTTTCCCTTCCGCTCGCAGAGGGCGGGGCCCTTCAGAAGCGTTTCCCACCCTCTCCAAAATTGACAGACGTATAGCCCAATGGAAATGCGACGTACGCTCCGCTCTGTCCCAATAGGAGCCGAAGCCTGCTTTCGCGCTCGGCCTTTCGCGGCTGAACGAGCAACCAATAGGGGCCGCGGGAGCTGGAGGCGGAGCAGCGGCGGGGCGCTCGAGCGACTGCAGTTGAGGGAGAGTCAGGCCCGGACTCCTGGGTCCCTTCCCTCCCCTCTGAGGGGAGGACATGTCCCACCAGGAAGCGATGGACGTGGACTTTGCGCCGGCGGTCGAGGAACCCGAGTCGCCAGCCGCCGCCGCAAGCCGCCTTCAGGAACCGGCCGCGGCAGACGGGGACGCCTCGACGTCTGGGGCGCCTCGGCCGGCGGCTTCGCGCTCTTCATGGGGCGCCTTCGTTGGGGAGCGCGAGTCGCGGAGGCCGCCGCCGCCTCGAGCCAGGAGGAACCCGCCTCGGCAGCAGCAGGGACCGCGCGCCGCCTCAGCCGCCGCCTCCTCCTCCCAACGGGCCTCCCGAGCCAGGTGAGGAGGGGCGGGGGAAGGGCTCGGATCCTGTGGGGAGCTTCTCAGAGTGACCATGGGGCTGGGGGAGGGGAGCCCCTCGGAAACGGGGCTGAGCGTAGTGGGCCCCGCGGAGGAGGGAAAAGGTGCCTGTCGGAGCGAGGCAGCGGGGGAAAGTGCTGGAGGGAGCTGGGGATTGTAAACAAGAGGCCTTTCGCGTTCCCTACCCTGGGGAAGGAAGGCTGTTAGGCTTCTCGGGCGCAGGTGGCTGTCAGAACGGAGGAGGAGGAGGAGGCGGGTCCTCGGGAGCCAGGGAGTGGATTCTGGGGTGGGTGAAGGGAAGGGGGGCCTTTCGCAGGGGTTGTGGATTTTGTGAATCTTGCGGGGTGGGGTGGTGGAGGTACCTGTGGGTCATGCCTGTGGGTATGTGAGTGAGTGGAGGGGGTACCTGTCAGAGCAAGGAGGGTTGCTAAGCGAGGGAAGGAAGTGTGTGAGTGTGTGATGGTCACAGAAGGAGCATCTCAGAGCCAGGGGATGGATCGTAGGGTGTGTGCGTGAAGGAGTGTCTGTCACAGTGGGGGAGTAGAGATCCTGGGGGAACACATGTCAGAATGGGGGTGGCGGCATGGAGCCTGCAGGGTTGGTCGTTGGAGCAGCAGATGGGTTCTGCGAGGATATGTGAAGGTGGTGTCTGTTGGAGCACATGCTGAAGGCAGCTGGTATTTGTAAACAAGAGGCCCCTCACATTTTCTCTCTGTGTTCCTGAAGGGGAATAGGCTACACCACTGTCATAGTGTAGTAGTAGAGCAAATAGGCATAGGCAGGATTTTTTTGAGGGGGGGGGGTATCTTTTTGTTAGGGGGGCAGAACAGAGTTACCTGCAGTGCAAATGGTCAGTTAAGTATTTCTATTTATTTACTTGATGTAGTGGGGGACAGCTGCCCCCTGCACCCCACCTGGCTATGCCCATGGTAGAGCATGTGCTTTGTTGTGATAGAAATTGTGATAGCCAGGTGCATTTTTCTACTGGCATGGGTCCAATTGCAACCACGTGGTTGCCAGGTTGGCAACTAACATCTTCATCTGGCTGGCATCAACAGCTTTCTTAAGTAGTAGGTCAGCAAAAGAGCTTGCTTATTACATTTATATCCCATCCTTTTCTCCAAGGAGTACATGGTTCACCCCTCTCCTACAGTGACCCTGTGAGGTAGGTTAAGAGGCTGTGACTGGCCCAAGGTCACCCAGTGAGCTTCATGACTGAGTGGGGATTTGAACCTTGATCTCCCATGTCTTAGTCCAACACTCTAACCACACTGGCTTCCTTGAGTCCTCCTGCTATGGGGCAGCTATATAAAATAAGTAGACTTCTGAAAGGTTTAGAAAGGAGGTACCAGGTGGGGTTGAATCCTTGGTACGCACTGTTGGCTCCTATTGGGGGTCAATGTTGCAGTGGGGGAAGCGGGCTTCTCAGACCCAGAGAAGGGGATATTGAGTGTTTGTGAAGAGAAGCTGCTGCCTGTGAGGAATGGATACTGCAGATGGGGGCCTGTTCGAGTGGGGGGTCAGATCCTGCAAAGTTGGTCCCTGACAGAGTGAATGAGAGAGGTGGATCCTGGGTGTGTGTGAGGTGAGCATCTGTCAGCGGGAGGGTTGATCTTCCAAGGAGGTTCCTGTTGGGGGGGATCATGAGGGAAGCAGATCCTGGAGACAGCTGATATTTGTAAGCTGGCTTCTAGATAAACTCATGTGATAGGCGTGGGGCTTTAGTTTGGTGGTGGAGCTTGTGTTTTGCCTACAGAGTAATTTGCTTGTTTCATGTGTTCTCTACCCAGCTCTCAGAGTAACTTTCAGTTAAAAAAACAAAACTCCAGCCCCTGCCCTCATAATTTACCATCTAAAGACTTAGCACCAAAAAGAAAGGGATGGGGAAGCAAACCCAAATGCCCATTTTGTACAAGGACCTGCTGGGATGGGAGATAGTTGAGGGAGAGAAGATGCACTTCACAGAATTGGGTGGAAGGATGAGCATTTGTTGTAGGAATTTGTTGAGCTACGCTTGGCTACAGAGTTGCTAGCTCAACTTACAGAGCAATGTTAATGTTGATGGAAGGTAGCACATTATGAAAAGTTGGTTTAGAATCTAATGAAAAGTTGTGGCTTCTGAGGCAGAGGGGGAAAGAGAGATGTGTAAATTATTGAACTTTGTGGCTTGGAAATGGGTGGGTCATGTTCTTCTTTCCATCTTACATTTTCTAATGGAAATTTATGCTTTGGATGTTCAGGTCCACAGCACCATTAGACAGTTATTTCCAGATCAACAGGACACAAGCGACAGCAGCATCACACATCCTAGCAGGTCACAGTGGGAACAGCTCAGATGAAACTGTGGTTCTAAGTGATTCTGAGAGTAACAGCAGCAGCAGCTCCACTGAGGAGGAAGAGGAGACAGTGGGTGCCCTTGAGGAGGCATCTGGGCCAGCCAACTTGGGAGGTTTGTATTGGTTCTTTAAAGGGGCCTAAAACTTCAGAAATGGCTCGTGATGCATTGCCTACCTTTGACCACAACCATCTATTTGTTTACAGTCATACCTCGGATTGTGAACGCTGCGGGTTGTGCGTTTTCGGGTTGCGGGCCACATCAAACCCGGAAGTACCAGAACGGGTTACTTCCAGGTTTCGGCACTTGCGCATGCACAGAAGCATAAAATGACGTCATGTGCAGAAGTGCCGAATCACGTCATGCGCCTGTGTACATACGGCGCTGCAGGTTGCGAATGTGCCTCCCGCACAGATCACGTTTGCAACCCGAGCTATGACTGTATTCATTACCTTCTGCTTAGGGCAGCTTACTTCAAAGGGTATGACAATTGAATTTTCATAACAACTCTGAGAGGTAGGCTAGGTTGGGAGAAGATGACTTGGGCCTGACCATACCATTTATTTCATGACTGCAGAGACTTGAACCAAGGCCAGACTTTGCCACTGTATCCTGCTGTCTTTGAATAATTGAAAGCTGTTTTCTGATCTTTGTATAAACCTTGTTAAATGTCAAACTGAGGTTCTGTTATGCAAATAGGCATGCTTATTATTATTTTATTTCACACATACACAAAAAGGGTTTCACAGAGGAATTTTGAGAAGGGGTTTATAGGGGAGATTCAGGTACCATATACATTTTATTTGTGCATTGTATTCCCTTTTCTGAACAGCAAGAGAAGGTTGGAGGTTACCGGTATTTAAAAAGAGCAGATGAGGATAGTAAAAATGCAGGAACAAAGGTGGGGCATCTTGGGAAATGAGGGAAGAAAGGAAGGTTGAAGCAAACCAGTTGTGAACATAGGTGGAAGGGGATTGTGCTGGGAAGCCACCATTGGAATTTGCAGAGGGTGTCTTGCTGGCTGAGTTATTTTACTATTTTCTTACAAGTTATTTTTTTTTTAATTGCCTCCTGTTAACATAGTTTGAAGGATTATCTTGGTGAAAAAGCTGCTCTCTTTTCTCTTTTTTTCTTAGACAGCAGTGGCTTTGTGTTCAGTCACTTTGAACTTCCCTTTTAAATGCTAACAATTTGTTACTGAGTTTTTGTTTATGTGACACTAATTACAACCTGTCCCCATCTCTTCCTATATTAATTATTCCTTTGTTTCTCCCCTGCAGTTTCTGATGCAACCCAAATGGAGCCTTCTGGAGGGGATTCTGTTGGGCCAGAGCATCCTGATGCTAGAGGTGCCACTGCCCTCCAGAAGAAGGTACGAATGATTTGGTGTGTGCTATGGAGGGTGTGCAGCCAATTAAGATAAACCAAGATTGCATTTGCTTGACCTTTTCCATGTTCTCTTGTTTCAGACAACTCCATTAAAGAGAACTCACCTAGCGGCTCCTCTGGCTCCTCTGGGTGAGGAAGAGGAGAGTGGAGATACCTGTGCCATCTGCTTTGAAGAGTGGACAAATGCTGGGGAGCACCGTCTTTCTGCACTGCGGTGTGGTCATCTCTTTGGCTATAGCTGCATTGAGAGGTGGCTGAAGGGACAAGTGGGCAAATGCCCACAGGTAAAAGCTTTTGTTTCTTCTGTCTGATGCGTAACCTAAATCTTCCTCTTTGAAACCCATTTATTCTTTTCCTGTCCTTGGTAAAATTTGTGGGCAACAGTTATCTCCACATTATTTTCCTTTTTTCAATTCTCCCTTTCTGCATTACTTTCCATGCCATCTTCCTGTAAGCTCTTCCTCTTTTGGCTTGCCTTCTGTAGACCTTCTTGTGTTTTTCTTTGCACTCCCCTGAGCTGTGTTCCATTTTTTGGATGCCTTCTTCCTTGTTTTGGCACTCAAACACTTTAGTGGCACAGCACTTTAGCCAGCGTTGAGCACAGCAGGACTCCTCAAATCTGGGCTCTAGGAGTTGCAACAAGTTGTCCTTCCCTTTGGTCAAACTCTTCCTGTGAGATGAGTATTTTATCAGCATTTGGCAACTTACTGCCCTCCATATGTTTTGGACTGCAAATCCCCTATCAGTGCCAGCTAGCACAGATGTGCTGGTTAAGTCTGAATGAAGTTATGTAATCCAAAACTTCTGGAGGACACCAAGTTGGCAGCAGCTGCTGTACATCATATTTGGTGACAGAGCAGTGGTAGAACTTCCACCTGAGACAATGGGATTTTTGAGGGGGGGTAGTAAGGTGCTGTTTACCTTTTTAAGTAGTTGTCTTTGCTTTGTTGGCTAAGTTCAGGATTTTGCCTGGGATCAGTCAGGTCAACAAGACTACCTGTCGGCACAAGGAAACTTTGAGAAGAGATGCTTGGGCATGATGTTGAGCAGGTCACTTTTGCATGTTTGGGGGAGTCCCACTGATTGTTCTGGAGAATTACTTGAGATAAGGGGAGTCTCTCAGCAAGCCAACACTGTGCATTCATCCCTGCTTTTGCAAAGAGATCTATTTGAAAAGCAGTATCACCACTTGGTTTGTGTAGCAGTCATGAGAAATTAATAGCAGCATGGTAAATGTCCTTCATAACCAATAAATTGGCTTATGTTCACATTTTTTCATTTTTTAGTGTAATAAGAAAGCCAAGCGCTCGGATATAGTAGTCCTTTATGCACGTACCCTGAAAGCGCTGGACACCAGTGAACAGGAACACATGAAAAGGTATATACTCACAACTTTCCTCCTATAAGTTTGAGGGTAGCAGTACCTGGCATAAACACCTGTCTTGGCAAACTGTCACTATGCCTCAGCTGAGTCAGATGAGCATCTGTGTGATTGGAGAAGATACTTGTGTCCTAACCCTAGGCTTTAGTTCAAGACCTTGCTTTGTTACACTTGTATTAGGTAGGTATGATAGGTACAGTGTTTGGATGTCCCTGTGTTTGGATGTCCCTGTGAAGATATATGCCTGCTTCTGTAACTTTTTTTTTCTAGTATATATATTTAAGATAAAATGAGATGCATTTTCTATTGAATCTCTCATGGTTATTCTGAAATTGAAGTATTACTATTTAAATGTCTCTGTCTAAATTCAAGAGACTGTTATTATGTCTCTAAAAGTTTTTGGGTGGCAGGAAAATGGAACAGAAAACGAATTCTTCTCATCAGTGGGAGAGAGATGGGTTGGCTCATGAGCTTCCTTAATTGCATCTGTTGTACTTTCCTCCTGCAGCTCTTTAGAGAAGGAGCAAATGCTACGAAGGAAGGCAGAGCTGGAATCCGCACAGAGCCGCCTCCAGCTGCAGGTCTTGACAGATGAATGCAGTAAACTTCGGCAGCAAGTTCAGGTAGGTTTAGCTGTATCCTGTTCATGCAGAACCTTCTAAATCCCCTTCCCATGTACAAGAAAATGAAATGTGCTATCTTCATGGCCTTTTCTTTCACTCTCTGCTAATGATGGACAAGATAATAGGACACCCCAGTTCACTGACCCCAACTCTAGGGGGCCCTGGGTGGCACGGCACCCACAACTTTTTGTGGGTGCTTAGCATCCACACCGTGGGGTTCCAGTGCAATCTCTGAGGTGACGTGCGAGGCCCTGCCAGGCTTCCAAACGTGATTTCTGGTAGAAACGTTCTGCTGATGTAACATGACATCATGGTGTAATGTTACATCATGGGTGCCATTGGGCACCCAAAATCTGGGGCCCAGGTCGTCACCCTGGCCCAGTTTCATTCCTTGCTTTGAGTTTGTATGTCAAAGCTTGTGATCTGGGGAAAGGAGTCACAAAAACATTCCAAATCAAAACTCTAATCTGGTAAATTTTATATACCCTCAGTGAATTTATATAACTCAGAAAACTTCCAGAGCAGTATTCCAGAGCACAAAAAAATCTGAATGGGGACCCACACAAGACATCCCCTGCCATACCCCCAGAGACAACCTCTCAAAACAGTTCTGAGACAGCGCTCTTCTTTGTCCCAGCCTGCATCTTCCAGACACTCATCACATCAATACATGGAGAGGAAACAGACACAGGAAGGAATAGAAATTGTATCTTGCAGGAAATAGTGAAAAAACTAAGGCAAGCTCAGCTAAGGAACCACCTTGCAGAATGAAAAGTGGCAAGTTGAAGGGTAGGATATCCCAGCTATATTTTAGCTGGGGGATGAGATGGTTGAAGGGCTTTTGCATTTGGTGTATTTCTTTTCTGTGACAAAGTTTTTGTTTCAGAATTTATAAACCACTCTACATGCAAAAAATAGCCAAGTTGTATACAAAAGCAGTAAAGAAACAACAACCCTGAACAAGTTGTTCATGACTTTTACTACTGTTCTGCCTGTGGAAACATCCAGTGCTCTCGGCTCCACACATACCGTACTTTCTTTGCCTCATTTTTCCTGCTTTCCATTCTATAGGAATTAAAGGCCCTGATGGCTCGCCACAACACCCTATCCTCTCAGCAGCCCAGCAACTCTCGCTCATGCTTTCCAGGCTGCCTCTCCTCCAGCCAGGGCCAGCACAAGTACCACTTTGAGAGGGCCACCCTAGTGTCTCAGGTGGGCAACTGCCGGGTTATGGCATACTGCGACCCACTGAGCTGCCTTGTAGTGTCACAGCCATCTCCACAAAGCACCCTCATTCCTGGTGAGTTGCCTGCTGAAGCAAGTCCCTAAGTTTTATGATGGTAATGGTTTTTTCACTGCCTTGGTCAATCAAGAGGACAGACATTGCAGCATTTGGACTCTAGCAGGGTGGGCTTTCTGCTGATCAGTTTGCTTTGTGTCTCAGGCTGTGGAATTAAGATGATGAGTGCTGTCAACTCAAAGAGCAGCCAATATGTCCCCATCCACAGCAAGCAGATCCGGGGCTTGGCTTTCAGCAACCGTGCAGATGGCTTGCTCTTATCTGCTGCTTTAGACCATACCCTCAAGCTTACCAGGTGAGTAGTGATGGTTATGATGCCTGCTTCCTTTCTCTGTGGTCCAGGAGATTGTGTTAGGATCTTATTTTGGAAATATTGCCTGGCTCCTGCAGAGCAGCTTTGTCTGAACTGTGCTGTTCTGCCCACAACTGGGTATTTGCTGGATAGCGTGGGCCATGTGCAGAAGTGCCAAGGTCCTCAATGGGAGACCGCTTTGATATGTAAAGCTCTGCTAACTTTCCCTCAGCTTGACTACAAACACCGTTGTGCAGACATACAATACTGGTCGACCTGTCTGGAGCTGCAGCTGGTGCCTGGATGACACCAACTATGTCTATGCTGGCTTGGTCAATGGCTCTGTCTTGGTGTATGACCTGAGGGACACAAGCTCTCATGTCCAGGAGCTTGCTCCACAGAAATCCAGGTATCGCTTTCCTGCTTTATACAGTTAGGTTGTCCTTTGAACATATGAATTAAGACTGTAGAGGACTTTGAAGCAGATGAAGGATGATCAGTGCTTGTAGAACTTTACAATTTTCACACCAAGTGTTACTGGTATATCTTTCCTGGCACAGAATTTGAGGAACACTACCTTTTACTCTGGTTGCTGGTTACCTCCCCACTGTAACCCAGAATGAAGACCTTTGAGAATGGCGTAATGGCAGAGGTTTAGCTTGATAAACTTGTCTGGGACCCATTTCCAGTCCTTAATGCATTGCACTAAGACTTCTCAGAATGTGTATTTTTCAATCAGTTCTGTGGATGAGGAATAGGAATGAACATTGGGTGAGGTAAGCCCTGGAGAGATTGTCATACTTGCAATGTTGCTTGCAGTGATTGACTTCTACCTTGTTCTTTTCTGGGGTTGTGAACAGTCATGGTGATATGGAGCTCAGTTTGTTTCTTACTCAGAAGTCAATTGTGCAGTGTTCAGTGGTGCTTGCTCAGAGGTAAATATTAATAGGATTTCAGTCATAGCACCAGTTCTTTTGGCCAGTGGTATGTAGAAGTGAGAGTGATTCTCCAGTTCTCTTTGAAATCCTTCCTTACTCATGCTCATTCAGATTCACAACAGTAAATGGGTAGGGAAAGTGGAATGGTTTGACATTGTTGGTTATTGCTCTTTCCTCTGTCCCTCACAGGTGCCCTGTGGTATCCTTATCGTATCTTCCCCGAATGGCCTCTGCCTCACTGCCCTATGGTGGACTGGTATCTGGGACACTGGAGGGAGCCTGCTTTTGGGAACAGAAGGCCAGTGGCTCTTACCGGCCTCACCACCTCCTTCTGGAGCCTGGAGGTTGCATTGACCTTCAGACAGAGGCCAGCACACGGCACTGCCTTGCAACATTCAGACCCAGTAAGTTGTGATGTGTAGACATCAGGGCAGGGCTATTTTTATGCAGTGTTGGGATTCCTTTCACCCTAAATGTGGACACAGTTACAACTGTGTGGACAGAAACCACTTACCATATTTGTTGTTGGCGTCTCTTGCACACACATTAAAAGAGAAGAGGATACCTCTGGCCTGCATCTAAAGTGCTGCACCAGTTATTCTGTACCCCAGTCTCCCCAAATCTTTTCAAGATGATGGGGCACAGAGGGTGCAGTCTCCTATCCCCAAATACAATATGGATCTTTTATGGGAGGCATTATTTCCACCCCGGTGAAGGGTAAGTGCCAACTACTTCAGGAGTCTATCCCTCCCTAGAACTTTGCAGCTCCCAAGAGGGACCTTCTGTGCAGTATGAGCCCTCCTGCTTCCGTGGGATGACATGCAAGGAAGGGATTGTGAGTGAGTAGTATCCTAAGGAAATGGGGTAGTTGCCATGAGCGGTGAGTGAAGCGGTCAGGCAGTGGCCTCTGGGCTGCACTTAAACCAGAGTACAGTGTTTTGTCTTGATACCTTCCTATGATACCTTGATACCTACCTGTCCCCTGGAAAGCTCTTCACTTTCATCCCACAGATAGAAACAATAACTGTTTACGGTGTGTGGTGATGGAGCTGACCTCTACTCAGCTGACTGATGGGACTGAGGATGTGATCTGTTCATGTCGTCCAGTTCAAACTCTTACTGCAGGTCCATCGTGCAAACTCCTGACCAAAAATGCCATCTTCCAGAGTCCTGAAGATGATGGTAGTATTCTTGTGTGTGCTGGCGATGAAGCATCAAACTCTGCCATGGTACCATTTTTTTGTTCTTTGTTGTAGGAGTAGGACGTTGTGTTCTGCTCTGTGTTAATAGTCTAAAATGCTGGAAGCTTTGGTGGTGGTTAGGGTACTTGAGTAATTGTTTTCCTATGTTTTTAAGGCTATGTAGCTTCAAAGAGCTTAATGCCGGGTTGGTCATTGAGAAAAGACTTGAGCCCTTGTTCTAGTGAAAATTCTGTTTTGAGACACTGGTAGAACCTGTATCTGCCTCTTTGGAGCCATTTCCATTATATGGACATGGGGCTCTCTTGTCCTCCCTCTTCTCACTTTCCTTGAGGCTTGACTCTGGGTATGGACATGCATGTTTTCTGTGCCAGGGCTGCAACCACTCCTCCTTGTACACAGGGAGCGCCAAAGAGGGATGTCCTCAGCATTACACCACGAATCACTTGCTCACTCTGAATCCACCCAAAATGTGTGGTGATGTTTGGCTGCTTGCCAATGTATGGGAAAGTAACAGTTCAATACTTTTGTAACTGGTCTCCTTGCTACATCCCAACTAGTAACAGCTAGAGTTGTATTTTTATGCAACAGGATTCCTGATAAGCTGTGACTCTATTTGTTTATCCTGCAGCTCTGGGATGCAGGGAGTGGCTCCCTGCTGCAGAAACTTCCTGCTGACCTTCCTGTGTTAGATGTCTGCCCTTATGAGGTGAACCGCAACAGCTTCTTGGCTACTTTGACAGAAAAGATGGTGAAGATCTACAAGTGGCAATGACTGTCTGCTGCATGCTGCCCCAATGAGCTACTCTCTGAACTGAGCCAATTTCCCACAAGCCAGCTCTGCTGCTAACTGGATTCTAGCTGCCTTGAGTGCACCCTGCCAACATTGCTGCACAAGCAAAATCTTGCTCCTTAGAACAGCTCTCTCCCATGCCCAGCCCACACATTTGTTCCTTTTTAAGATGAGGTGGATTTTTGTTTCCACCTCATCTTAAAGGAAACCACTTTTACCTTATTGTGGACCGTGTGCTTTTCTGGCTTTACTGCCTAAGCAGATTACGGGGCCCTTCTGAGAAAAAAATTGGCTGCCAGTTTATATTTCCTGGAAATTTACCATTGACCTTGGATGAAGATCATGATCTCTGCTCTTCTTGTGATTTTGGAGGCTTGTGACATGGGCAATACTCCTTTGGTAGAAGACTGCTTAAATTTCTGTTTCAGCCCATCTCATAAAGAAGATGGGACCTTGTCTGAAGTGAGCTGTTCAAGTTATATCTCTGGACCATGACTGGGCTTGGTAAAAGGTGGCGGTGAAATTGGCTGCTAAAATACATTGTGAATAAGAAAATATAATTGTGGCCTGATGAAGAATGGGCAACTTCAGGTATAAATATGCTCCTGTAAGACTTCCTATAGACCTCCATTGAGAACTGGGCAGAGTGCTGTGCCTGACAGATCATTGGGAGTTGAAACATGAAGCAATTCCAGAACTCTACCAACTCTATTGACAGAAAAAAAACCATTTGCTGGGACTGTTGGTGATTCATCTTCTGCTATAAATTAAAATAGGATCAAATATTTCATGTATGTGTTCTTGCCCAAGGCTAGCAATCAAGAGAGTGATGCAAATTGCAAGACCAATATTAGGGTTGTTGTTTTTTTTACTTTACCTGAAGCCCGTAGAAATCACACCATTGTGTGCTGCCTGAACTGATGGGTTACTATACAGAATTACAGAACAACATTTCTAAAGTTTAACTGTATGGCCCATTTGTCTAAAAATGTACATGTTTCCATTGAACTGTGCTTTGTGTGTGTGAGATACTACTTTTATATGCAACAGGAAGAATAAAGAATGTTTAATATATACAAGAGGAAGAATGTTTAATATCTCTGGCTTTCTCCAAATGGCAAAACCCTCCATTGCAATGTTAAATTGCTGTTTGCACTGCCTCACAAGCAACTGCAATGTTTGAGATATAAATATAGGATCCTCTAAATGCCAAATAAGTCCTGAAGTTTGGGTTAGTGGATCCAATATGTTGTGGTAATTATGATATATGATTGGGATATTTCCATGTAGCAAGGTAATCATGTAGCAAGCTAATCTACCAGAGTTTGGAACAACTGTGAAACTTACCTAGTTTGCTGAAAGGTGGCTGCATAGTCTCCACTCTAAATGACAGAGTGAATTCAATGTTTATCTTGGGTGAAAGGCAGGCGTGGTGGTGTTTCAGGGTCTCCCTCCCAACTGTGCTGTTCTTGTATATCTGGGTGGGGAAGGGCAGCAGCGAAGTTGGAACTGTACTGGTGCAATGGTAAAGCCAATTGAGTGTCTGAAACCACTCGCCATTTGGAATTCGAGGTACACTGAACATATCTTTTAATTACAGTGGTACCTCGGGTTATAAACGCTTTGGGTTACAAACTCCACTAACCCGGAAGTAGTACCTCAGGTTGAGAACTTTGCCCCAGGATGAGAATGGAAATTGTGCAGTGGCAGCGGGAGGCCCCATTAGCGAAAGCGTGCCTTAGGTTAAGAATGGTTTTGGGTTAAGAATGGACCTCTGGAACGAATTATGTTGTAACCCAAGGTACCACTGTACTATGTAGTAGTCGTACTCTGGACCATTAAAGTGTTGATACAGGAATTCAGCTCAGTATTTGTGTTGCTGAGTTTCTAAAGCATAACTGCTGGCCTAAGCCTCAAAGAGGCTTACTTACAAATAAAGATAGTTTAATCTCAAATAATATAATTTACCAATAATTTACCAACAACAAGGGTAGGACCTGCAGTAACGCCATGTTCTTTCCTTTCTCTGTAATGTGTGGGTGGCTTCAGTATCGTTACCTATGTAGAGAAGTCAGGTAGACGGGATAACATTTACTATTACTATGACTACTATTGTGTTCCTGTTATTTATTATTATTATGTGTGTTTATATCCCACATTTTTCTACAAGCTCATGGTGGTCTACATAGTTCTTCCCCTCTAAATTTTATCCTCACAACATCTCCCTGAAGTAGGTTAGGCTGAGAGTGAGTGTTCGAGATTGCCATCTGAGCTTCCTTGGTGACTGGGGATTTCAACCCTGGTCTCTGAGACTAAATACACTAGCTCTATATAGCAAGGTAGCATACAAAATAGAGTAAAAACAACTAAAAGCCGTTAAAACCAACACAAAAACTAATAGAATATGATTTTTAGTAGTAGTATAGAATGGCCAACCTTTGCAGAATCATATTCATCCTGGCTGGGAAGGTGTTTGCTGCATTAGCCACAGGTTATGGCATTTGTATGACTTGTGAGCAAAGAATGTGTGCAAAAACTACTCCCACGGCACTTAAAGTACAGATAAGGAAGTTCCATTGAGCCTTAGGCAATTTGCTGGGCACACAGTTCAGCTTGCACAGAAAATAAGATTACTGTGTACACACACACACACACACACACACTGTATATACAGTAATCTTAACTTGATAAAAATAAGTGGTCTTGCTGTTATGGGCAAGAAAGAATTTCCTAAAAATTAGAATAACTTTAGGGGAAAGTTAGAGGGTCGGGGTGTATGACGAGAGAGATAGGCGACAGAGGAAAGCGCCATTCCAGTTCTTTTCCCTGAAAGACCTGCCAGTAGGTGTCGCGCCGCTCTCCGACAACCAACCCTTTCCTCTGGCTAGGTGGTGACGTCACCGGCCTCGCTCTGCTCGCCGCGGCGACGTCGCCGCCGTCCTTACGCACTCCGAGAGGCGGTGGGCGTGACTGCCAGTGCCGTTGGCGTTGCGCGCGCAGTCTGCGGCGGGCGGGGCCTAAGGCAGCGAGGCCGGGCCGGGCCGAGCGGAGCTGAGGAGAGGAGTCGCATCCAAGATGGCGCCGTGCGGACGTGTCCCGGCCCGGAGACGCGGGCCGGGCCCTCTCCTCGCCGCCCCTTTCCTCTGGCTGCTCGTGGCTCTCGGGTCAGCCCGGGCACAGCAGGAAGGCGGGGCAGCGGCGGTCGGGGCCGCCCAGGGGTTTCCGGGGCAGCAGCCGGCGGCCGTAGGGGGATTGGGGGGCCAGCCGCTGCCTCAGTTGGGGCTGGGAGCACTCCCGGGTGGCGGCGGAGGCGGAGCTGGGGGTGGCCGTCTGCCCCGCGGGGGCTCCTCGGCGGGAGGCGGCTGGAAGCTGGCGGACGAGCCGGTGTGCCGCGAAGACGTGACCCGCGTCTGCCCCAAGCACAGCTGGGCCAACAACCTGGCCGTCCTCGAGTGCCTGCAGGACGTGCGGGAGGTGAGCGGGGCGGGGAGCCCCTCCTAGCTGGTGGGGAAACTGAGGCCAGGGAGGTCGGGGGAGGGCTTCGGGGCAGTGGACCCCCATAGAGCAACTTTTTTGCGGCGGGCGGCTGCAGGGAGAGGCCAGCCCAGGTGCGGAGCAATGCACATAGCCTCTCCTGGCAATTTTAGGAAACCTGCATCTGACCCAGGTTTACCTCTGTCCTCCGTCACTCTCCGGTGTAACCAAGAAGTGGCGTCCAGGATGGAGGTCTGCGGCCAGGACCATGCGCGCATGCATAGCTCCTCCTGGCCTCGGTTGCCAAGAGTTAGGGAGCAAGTGCAGCCCCTTCGCCAGTAGCTCCCTTTCCCTTCTGGCGCAGGAGCAAATCCTTGTTTTCAAGGGAAAAGGCCGAAGGGCTGCACGGGAAAGCGAAGACACTTCTGTGGGCAGAGCCCGTTTTCTGGCTCAGGCAGGCCTGCCGACAGCGGTGTTGCCAATTTCTGGCATTCATAGTTTAAAAGAAAACGGGGAAAGGAGCAGAGAGAGAAAAACGTTGCTGTTTCAGGGAATTGGCCCAGATGAATATACTTATCATGATAGTCCACCCCCCCATTGTGATGTTCTTGAAGATAAAGCTTATGCTGGGTACTTTTTGAGTAGGGATTGTCTTTCGGTCACACCCTCGTGGCTGGTTGAGTTGTCTTAAAGTGAATCAATCCTGCTATTTCTATTCCAACAGAGGTAGACAGCTTGATCCTATAATTCAGGATTGGCAAAACTCCTTACCTGGCTGCCTCCTTACTTTGCTGCTTGCGACAAGAATTTCCTCTGTCCGTGGAGGGAGGCTTTTGTAAATACAAGAGCTTTCTTTTTCTTTCACGCACTGTGCCACAAATGACTAATATAGGTAGGTGTGTGTGCGGTCAGGCTAGTAACACTTGTGGCTTTTAATCATAAGTCAACTACAGGTTCACTTTAGCAGCTGTAGAGCAAATAATAGTTTGCAATTTGAGACGCGTATGGGAAAAGTAATTGATCTCTTGCCATAGGGAGTATGGCATTTTGTGTTGGGTCATTTGTGGGTCTGTTTTCAATATCAGCATGTAATATGCCTATTCTTGAAGCAACTTTAGGTTGACAATCTGTTTCCAGCTTCAGACTAGCTAGCTTGGCAGGAATGCATGAATTCAGAGTTACTGCTGATAGAAATTGTTGTAAGTTTAGCTGGAGTTACTAGATTGTTACACAAGTTATTGCTTGTAAACAGAAAAATTGGAACTGAGGAAGCTTCCTTATACTGAGTCAGATCATTGCTCTGTCTAGCTCAGTAGTGTCTACATTGACTGGCAGTGGGGTCTTGCAGGTTTTCATATAGAGGACATTTCCAGACCTACCTGGAGTTGCTGAGGACTGACCTTGCAAACTGTAGCACACAAAACAGGTGCTTTACCATTGCCTTATGGCCTGTCCTGTAGGCTGTTTAACTTGAAATTCTTATCTGTTTTTCTATGGTTCAATATAGGATGTATAAGTCTCAGAAATAACTTAACAACTGCTCATTGTCATTCTTTGAGATACCTTCTCTGAATAGAAATTAACCAAGTTTATTTTAGGTCTCTGTCTGGCTATTTCTGTGTGTTTTCATAAGAAGAGGGGGAAATTTTTAGGAAGCTCTAAGTTGGACATCCTGAGAACCCTAGATCCCAGTGCAACCTAAGTCAGTACAGGAGTGTTTCCCACAAACTTGTAAAGACTGTACAGTGGTACCTCAGGTTACAAACACTTCGGGTTACAGACTCCGCTAACCCGGAAGTAGTACCTCTGGTTAAGAACTTTACCTCAGGATGAGAACAGAAATCACGTGGTGGCGGCGGCGCATAAACAGCGAGAGGCCCCATTAGATAAGTGGTACCTCAACTTAAGAACGGACCTCCAAAACAAATTAAGTTCTTAACCAGAGGTACCACTGTACTCAGATACACTGTCCCATCGCATTAGAGCTACATTGGGCACTTCTGGCAATGCAATTGATTCTGGGAGAAGTCCAAGAAAGAGCACATCAGTTGAACCTTCCAACCCTGGTGAGAAAAGGTTGCTGGTTGTGAGATTTTGGGGGGATATATTTTAAAAGTGAACCCTCCACCAATATTTTAATGAAAGTATGTAAAACACTTATTTTGTGATTAAACTGTTTATAAACTTTTCTAAATAAATGACTGAAACATAGTTTGTTCTTTAAAGTGAGATTGTTTAGTTATTTAAATTAAAAGATAAAGAGCCCTAACAGTCATCTGATGCTGTGACATTAATATTGGATTTGAATTTTTGAATTCATTGTTTAGCATTGCATTTATAGATGGGTAAGTTCCTGGATTCAGAAAGTGTTTCACTTTCTGGCTGAGCCAAACTAAGTGAAGGCCATGTGAACGAATCACCATTCCCACTCATTCCCTCTTTCCTTCATTGTGATATGCAGTATTGCAGGGGTCAGGAGTTCTGTGTCACATTTGTGTATCCCTCCAACATCGTTCCTGGCTTGAACTTAAGCAATTAGACTGCATTGCAGGGCTGGATTGAGACACAGGAAGCATGCACAACCACTGATCTAATGGCCCAGCATACTTTTTTGATGCTGAGGAGTGGAAACAGGGTCCCATATTTGTCCCTCTGTGTGCAGGTGCTGTGCCTGAACAAGTATGAATAATGTCTGGATGGTTTCCTATCTCTTGGTGTCATTGCTTGGAGTGCAGTTCACAAACTGAACTTTGTGAGTTGACATTCATTGTCAATATATCTTCAGCATGAACAAGCATAATGCAGAACGTGGTGTGTATGCCTCTCTGGATTGTGGCCTATTTCTTACAATGTTTGTAGAGCTTTCAGGTATTTAAAGCACTTCACATTTATTAACTTGTAATCCTTACAACAACCTTGTAATATTACAGTATTATTATCCTCTGTAAAGCAGATAGATTGTGGTGGTGGGGGTGAAGTAGGTGACTAAGGCTGAGAGACTGGCTTGTTTAAGGCCACCTAGTGAGGTTATTCCAGAGGAGAGAATTGAACTAGGGATATTTGATTACTGATAGCTCAGTCTCTTAGTCATTATGCCTAACTAATTGTAGCTGACACTTGTCGAGTATTTATTGTACAGGTGTGCCCTTTAGTTCTCTGTATGAATGTGCTTTAAGATGTAGCAGTATCAAAGAAGTAAAGTTTCGTAAGCCACAGACATAACACTAGTTCTCCGCAGTCAAAACTCCTAGAGGGTGCTGCAGCCTTCATTGGAGGGGTGTGCAGAGTCAAAGTGCTTGCTCGTGTATGTCACAATATGTTATGTACTGATAATGGGTACATAATTAGCTAAATAGACAATTTTGTTGCTAAATTAATACTGTGATTTGTTGATTATATTATAGGGATGTCCACGCACACACCAGCAGCCACCTGCAATATAGAGATATACTCACCTTCCTTAAAGAATGGTTGCATGGGTTACTAAAATGTACTTGAAAAGTTTTGAATATTGTTAGACACATGGAGTTACTACATCCACATGATCACACTGGGGATTTCAGATTCCTACATCTGAGTAATTGCCTTTCTTTTAAATTTACAATTTTCTGATTTACCTGTATATTCTACTGAATCAGTAATGCTTACTCCAGATTGGTGTGCATAGTTTGTAAAACATTGCAGCTTCAATTTAGTAACATATTTTTGCAGTTTATATTGTTCCCACTCTGTGCTACATTGTACAAAATTATTTTATCATTTGTACAGCAATCCTATGCTGTATATACATGACTGTGTCTAAGGCCCATTGAACTAACTGGGACTTTCAACTGGGTTGTGCTGTAATCATTTTAATTTCATACCCCTTAATTTAAGGGGTGGGGACTAGGAACCCTTTTTCTATGACATAAAAACATTTAAAATGTTACATTCCTTTCTCACTTTCTTGTCTTGTATCATCAGTTAAAAATCCAATAGGTGAGTGAGAAATTAATGTAAGCAGACTTGAGTTGGAGATGTAGTGGTATGGCAGAAGCCTATTAGTTCATTCAGGACATTGAGATATAGCTCTGATTTCTGTTGGATGATACTGCCTCTTCTATGGTTTACAAGAGCTTTTAGAGCGAATAAAGATACTGATTGTTTGACAAGAGGTGACACTTCTGCTTGGATTCCTTGGAGGGCTGTCCTTCCCTTTTGCCTATTCCATTTAGAGCCTGGAGGTATAGATGCATTTGCATCCACTGTTAGAAACTGAGATATGAAAGCTAGGAGCTAAATGGCACCTTAAACCTAGGTTTTTGGCGCAACAACGGAATGTCTAGGCACACTTTTTTAATAACAGTACAAAGCTGAAAATGAATGAACTGCAGCTAAAATCTTATATTCATTTTTCACATGGTCGAGTCCTCATCTGAAGACTGCAAAAAACAAAGTCATGCTTCCCCTGCCTGTCCCCCTAATATTCTTAAGAGGGTCTCTTCTCCAGTCTTTAGAGAGTGGCTGGAAGTGGGGAGGCAGAAAAAGGTCCTCCTTTCCTTCTACTCTGCAGTTTTAATCTGAAATCTTAGGAGCAGTACTGCACCCAGAGCTCAAAAATTGCTCACGCTAATGAAATTCCATTTTGCAAAACATATCTAGAACAATGGGAGTTTTGAACGCTGTTCGCATCATCAAATTCTGTTGAATTGGAATGTCACCCAGAGGGTTCAGTTTTTTAGCCTAAGCGTTTCTCGTGCTGCTATCTGATTTGTGTGTGTTAAGAGCTGTCAAGTTGCTTTAAATTCAGCAGATAACCTAATATGTGTAATATTTGTGATGGGTGTATACTGGTTTTGACAACATCTGTTATCTTCATAGAGCTGCCATTCTGTGGTGTGCAGAATCATGCTTTGTCTGGAATTTGAAGTATTTGGATTGCCACATACTGACCTAGTTTATTTAGAAAATGTATAAGCCACGTAATCAAAGAGTGTTCTCTGGGTTCGGGTGTAATGTTCCTGGTCCAATAAAGTATAGCTTGCTGGAGTGGAAAAGAGCAACAGACTTAAATAAGTGCGTCCTTATCACAACCTCCAGTGGAGACTGTTTTGTTAAATCACAGTTTCTCCATTACATTGCAACAGGAAGACTGGTTTTAACAAACCAGAAAAACTCTGTTTTGCAGCTGGGAATGAGAGAGGAGGAGATGGGGGAAGGAATGCTCTTGCTCATTGCTTGTTCCAAGAACACGGACCAAAAAGTGTTAAGTGTGAGCTGGGTCAGTGTGCCTTTTGCTTGGATGCTGTCTTGTACCTTCTTGTGGAACAGAGTGCTTTTTTTGCCCACTTCTGTCAATAAGTAACAGAACCTTTCAGAAAGGCACCCAGAAAATTTATTAGTCCATTAGAAACATTACCCATGCTATTGGCATGTACCTCTGGACTGCAAAGCATCTTGAACAGTGAGTCTGGCATGTTTTGTCTTAAATTAGTTGTACATATTTATTTATACTGAGAAACAATTGTCCAAAGAGAAAGATAAAACAAGCTCAAATCATTTTTTAATTTTTTATTGATTATGCTTTATAGCCCACCTTTCCCCCCAAGAAGTTCGTGGTGCACATAGTTTTCCCTCCCCAACTTATCCACACAATCAGTTTGTGAGGTAGGTTAGACTGAGATACAGCGACTGGCCCAAGGTCACCCAATGAAATTCATGGCCGAGTAGGGATTTGAACTCTGGTCTCCCACGTCACAGTTCAACACTCTAACCATTATAATACACTTGCCCTTAAAAGAAGGCAGGTCCTTCTTTTAGGTCCCACTTCATTCAGGTAAGTGTGGGGACTGCTGCCCCAGTAAGTCCTCAACGAGACTTACTTCTGAATAGACATATATGTGTAAGTCTTGTTACCAGATGGACAATGAACTGATGAAAAGTGAATGTGAAAATAGAATGTTAGTAAAATTTGCAAGTGTCACGTAACTTCAAGAAAAAAGGTGAATATTTTGCAGTGATTCTCAGTTAGTTTAGCTTAAAGTAATTTGCAGTAACAAAGTTGTTGATGACAACAATTTGTAGGTCACTATTTGATCTTAGTTTAATGAACCTGCTGAGCCTGAAACCCTTGACTTCATTTGTGTCCATGAAGTTATGGGTAGAGTGGATGACTTGTAAATACCACCTTTATCCCAGAAGGGGATGGAGTAACAAAACATCAGTGCTCAACAGGATTGCTGTCCTTGGGTAGATTAGGAGCAGAGCATTGTATTAATGATAAATTAGCAGAGTTTTGTCTTCTGTCCCCTGCCACTCTTCTCTGTGCTAAAATGTGCTATTATGCCTCTTGCATATTGCAATAACTTTTCTGGGTTTAAAAGTAAACCTACATATGTTGTTATTACAAATTGGAATGTGACTGCTTTAGTGAACTAACCAATTATGTGTTGATCAAGACTTTTAAAGCATTAACATTGTAAGAATAACAAAGAAAAGCATCAATGAGTTGGATACTTATGCTAATTACAAAAAAAAACCAAAGACTGTTGTTACTGCCTTCCTACATAACACTAAGCTACAGTTTGTTTAAGAGTTGTCTCATAGATGAGCAAACAAGTCATGACTTGCTTTTCCAGAGCTTGGTTTATTTTCCTGCCACTGTTGCTTTTGTAGCTTGGTGAGTGTTTGGGGCTGGATGGCTAAACCAACCGCTCAAAGTAGTTGACAGTTTTAAAAAATGGCTTATGATCCAATATGATACAAAAAAGAAAAATAATGAGGAAGAAAGAAGAAAATAAGCAAATTCAAGTGCCAGAGCTTTCATTATGGTACATAATGAAGTTTCATGCAGAGAGGTGGTATGTAGGAGACAGTTCAGGGGTGTGGGAGGTAGAGCCAAATGGCTGCTGATCCCAGCCTGGCTGTTGTGCCAAGATGGTATGTCTAAAAAAAGCTACATGGAAAACTTTATGTATGTATATGTTTAATAGGGGATTCCAGCAAGTGTTTGCACATGTGCCTGGTGTTCTTGAATTGATATCGTGTTTAACTGTTGTGTCATTGTAAAATGTTTTGAATGCCTATATTCTTTTGCCTGTGCCTTTTGCAATAAGACAGGCATGATAACTTCCTGTCAGTATGAAAATTTAAGTGAGCAGATGGTGCCTGGAGATTTGCAGCAGTGTCACTAGAAGAGTTTCAGTCATTAAGCAGTTAGTATAGCTGTTTAACTCATTAGTTAAGGCTCATTAATGGGTAGTTGCCAATAAAAATGTAGTAAGCAGGTAGTTTACCTATTTCCAGCAGAGTCTGGACAAGATTCTCATGTTCACACTTGTATAGCTTGAGTAAGAAGCATGAACTGAAGCAAATAGGATTGATGTACTCTGAGGATGTGTCTTAAGCCTTTGGAGGAAGGGAAGCTGATTAGAGTGGTCTTCTTCCCTAGGCCCCTGCACTGCAGTTTGATTAGTTACAGATAGGTAGCCGTGTTGGTCTGCCATAGTCAAAACAAAAAAAATTCCTTCCAGTAGCACCTTAAAGACCAACTAAGTCAGTTCTTGGTATGAGCTTTCGTGTGCATGCACACTTCTTCAGATATGTGTATCTGAAGAAGTGTGCATGCACACGAAAGCTCATACCAAGAACTGACTTAGTTGGTCTTTAAGGTGCTACTGGAAGGAATTTTTTTTGCAGTTTGATTAGTTAAGGTAGATAATCCCCACCCCTGCATCTCTCTAACCACAGAGTAATAGATTGCTGTGGTGATGAGTCATGCTTGTGTTTTAACTGCTGTTCCTTGAATGCTCTGGCAGTTCTATTCCTTTTCACTTATCTAGTTTGAACTGTGTTAAAACTGTGTTTGCTTTCATGCCCTGAATGAATCTTCTAGAAAACTCATTGTACATGTTTTTCCCCTCAGTATGTTGCAGGTTCCACGGAATCTGAGCTGAACAGATACTTCAGGGAAACGCAGTAAAAGTAACGGATTTGGATTCCACCTTTGTGCAGGAATTGTACAGAGAAATAGTGTTCTTCCTTAACCAAACTTTTACTAGGTGCACATGATTTCTTAGAACAGTTGTGCCTGTTAGAAATTATTCATATGCAGGCTGAGAACAAGTGGGATAAGAAAGGTTGTTTCTCAACATTCTGTGTCCTTGGTCTTCATGGCCTTCAGCGTGTTGGTGGTGAAGCTGATTCACTTTCTGGGGATAGGTGGTTGTGGTTGGAAGTGATCTCTATGTTCTTCCCAATCGTAACTGGCAAAGTGGGATTTGTTATGACAGGAGTCCCCAGAGTGTCTTTATTAATTTCTTTAGAAATTTTTATAGATTTCCTTAGAAGAATTTACATGGCTTAATAAGAAAACTCTTAAGCTGCCAACATTGCCACTATTTTTGTATGTGCAAATGCTACGGGATATCTGTTTAAAAAATGGTAGCTGTCACCTGCCTGACATTGTGGCTTGGAGTTGGTGAGTAGGATATTTGCGGTTTTAGCAACAGCACCGGAGAACTAGAATGAGAATGTTGAAAGTATAAGCAGCGTTCAAAATTAGCTAGGTGCTAGTTGCATTTTAAGACAGGCTGCTGGCCTTTTGCGAGGCAATGAAGATGTCCCGGTGCCAGGTTTGGTGCCTAACATCTCCATCTGGCTGGCTGGCATGAGCAATCAGTTGGTCTGCAGAGCAGCAGGCCTTCTGCACAAATCAGCTAATCTGTGGGGTAGCAGTGTCCCATAGATCACCTGGCTTACACAGCACAAAAGAGGCATACCTTTTGGTACTGTGAGCCAGGTGAATCTCCTCACCTGGCCAGCTGCTCCAGCTCCTCAGCCTCCAGTGGCTCCACTTCATCCAGGAGGCTTGTATTCTCCTTGACTCCCTCTACTGTTGAATTGTCTGCTGGCACTAGGCTGCTTCCTGTTGTGCTGTTTTCGCTCAACAGAGGATGCTTGGGCCTGGCCTTGTTTGGGCAAGCCCTGCAGCAGACAGTTGCTCCTGGTGGTGGCAGGGGATGGCAGCAAAGTCAGCCAAGAAACCTTTTAGGGCTGCCGCCTAGAGCTCCACTGGCACTGTGGATGTGGAGCTGCTTGCTCTGCTTCTCCAGCTGCTTCTCCACCTCCTGCACTTGGGCATCGGGTTCACATTGGAGTTAATGTCCTCCATGGTACCCGATGACTCTACCCAACCCCGTGACCCTCTCTGCTGCTTCCTTCTCGTCCCCCTATTCTTCCTCCCTGCCTTTCTCACCATTGCCTTCTGTACTCTTCTACTCCAACAGTTGCAGAATTAAGGCTAGGGGGGACTTAGTTTCAAATTGTTAGTTTTGCCTATTAGTTTTGTTTTGTGACCTTGCAGGTGGAGCAGAGGCCTAGACCTTTCTTGAGGGATTTCTTGTAGATCTCTGTTTTCTCAATGCTTTATTCTCTTTCTTAGGTTAGATCTGGTATGAAAACATTTACAGTGGTACCTCGGGTTAAGAACTTAATTTGTTCTGGAGGTCTGTTCTTAACCTGAAACTGTTCTTAACCTTTAGCTAATGGGGCCTCTTGCTGCCACCATGCCGCTGCCGCACGATTTTTGTTCTCATCCTGAAGCAAAGTTCTTAACCCGAGGTGCTATTTCTGGGTTCTGTAACCTGAAGTGTCTGTAACCCAAGGTGCCACTGTATTTGAACTAGAACAAAGAAGCAAGTAATTTTGGGCACATGGTGATCTTAAGTGGGTAGGCTTTTGCTGGCAGATTCTTAGCCTGTCTTGTGTCAAGTAAATATGTATCTCCTATCTCAGATCTGGTGTTGAGCATACTTTGCAAGTTTCCATTTTAGTTTAAAGAAAAATCTCCCTGGTATTTGATGTCCCTAAAGTCTATGTATCAACTTTTGTGAAACCCAAAGTTTCTGATCTTTTCAGAATTAAATACATATTGTTTTATAGAAAATATTTTAATGGAAACAAGCAATGCTGAAAAGGGCCCAGATGATATGGAAATAACTCATTTTGTAGTGATTATGTAAAGAGGGAGGAAAAGGCTATCTGAGATGAATGGGGAGGAGATTCTCACCTAATTTACATGTAGGATAACTGCTGGGTGTTCTGATTCTGCCCTGTGCTGTGTTAATGTCCTTTGTGGAGAAATCCTCATATGTGTGAGAGCAAAGGTCCTGCTGCTTTTGTTCTCTGAGTCAGTTCATAGTTCTATGTTAGCACTGAGGCAGGAGGCAGAAAATTGTATCAGCTATTTCTGGAAGGTAGGATGAGGGGAGCAAGGAGTCCAGCTTAAAGATGGCATGAAATGTTGCATTTGTGTACTGTATGTGTGTTAAACTTTAGTTCCACCAAAGAGAGTAAGAGAGATTCTCTCATAAAGTTAAGAGACATAATACATTTATTTGGGTATGTGTGTGACTCTGCAGGGTGGCATTGCATCCTGGCGCCCTTTCGCCTTAGGGAGAATAAATGGAACCAGGCTGTAAACTGTTCTACCCTTTTGCATTAGCTTCTCATCATCAGAGCTATAATTTATTGTTCACTGATCTGTGTCTTCAATTAACCAATATTGACACAGCTGAACCTTCCATTAAGGAATGAATATTCACTGAGAAGCTTGAATGTGGCAACTACTGGGCTAGTTTGGATTATCTCCATATCTGTAAGCCTGCACTGGCCCTGTTTAGCAGCTGTGTAACCAAACCAATGATCTGAACCATACTGTGATGCTCAGTCAATTGACAGATTTCTAATAGTACAGGTATAAGCCCATGCATTTACAGACAAATGTGTGTTTTGGGGGCTCATCTTCTGTAAACATTGGTTGGAAGAAAAATATGAAAATTTAGGCCTTATTATAGGGAAGGCATCTGAGAGTGAGCAGTCATATTGGATGGTGCTGCTCATGTTCTTGTGGAAGGACACAATCTTCTTCTGAAGCTTAGGTGGGCATCCTATCTTGTGGAGCAGTGTGAAGAGTCCTTTTTGGCTGACGAGGTCAAAACCTTTTTCAGGTCTATGAAGACTATATACAAGGGCATGTCTATTTTCAGCATTTTTCCTGCAGCTGGCACAGTAAGAAAATCATGTCAAAGCCCCATTGTGACTTTGGATAGACTCTAGTATGATGATGTGTGGAATAATGCTGTTTGCCCATATACATGAAGAACGAATTCAAAGTGTAGGTGCAAAGGGCAGCTAGAATTAGAGTGTGGAATGCAGGACCTGGAAAACGGGTACAAACAAGGTGGGCTTTTTTTCCCTTTTTTCCCCCTGGCGATTCCTTGTGTGCCTGTGCACAGTCAAAAACTTTTGAGTGTTGGCTTGCAATTCTTGAACTGTTTGATCTATTAATATGTCTAACCCAATATGCTGAGTTGTGTTGTGCTGCTGTCTCCAGATGCAAAATGGACATTGTGGCCTTTTCACTATTATTTTGCTCTTAAAGACTTTCAAAAGACATCTTTTTTAAAAAAGGCAAATGAGAATATATTAAATGCCAGCATCTGTATTGTATTTGTAGAAGCACTTTGGTGTCCATCTAAGTAAGTTTCCAAATGAGAGTACCTTTGGGAAATGTGCAGGTTAAGTCACAAAGGAAGCTCCTTGATCTAGCTCAGTCTTGTCCATACTGACTGGCAGCAGCAATATTTCAGACCAGGAGTTTTCCCAGACCTACCTTATAATAATGGGAGGGGGGGAATGTTTTCACCTTTGATGCATGGTGGAGAGCATACTTGACTGTAGACAGATTGCTCTCATGTATAAACATGCAGCCACCAACAGTAAAGAGGAGAGCACAATTGCTTGATGGCTAAGATGTGAGGTATGCAAGATGATCCTCAAACTTTGATTATATAAATGACAACGGGGGGGGGGGGAGTTCATCATGTATTACTGCAAACTGATGCAAAAGTAATACATGTTGCAAACTGAACAAGTGCATAGTTGCTTTCAACATTACTGCCATAACTTTCAACATTACTGCCATTGTGGTCAGAACAACAAACCTGTCAAATGTTAATGTTACCGTTGCCTTTGGCTTACTAATGACATTGATATTCTGACCACAATAATTTCACATACTCTTGAAGAAGGAATTCAAAATGCAGTCAATTAGGAAACCTGCAAAGGTTGAGCAGGCAGAACAGTGCAATACTGAGTAGGTCTATGCACAGGGATTTTATAACTCACAGCAAATCTTAATGATATGTGTGGTTGTTTGGATTTGAGGGTTTTTGTTTGAGGAATATAGTGATATGATCGTGTATCCTCACAATTCCAGCTAATGAATGAGTTGAGAATCCAAGTATCTTCCAAAGTGAAAGTATTGACTACTAATGTCTCTCCTTTTTTGCTGAAGGATGCAGTTGCACGGACCTTTTGTTGAGTGTGTGGTGCAGGTTGTCATGACTATTTGGGCGCTATTCAGTGATTGATGGATCCACTGACTTCTGTACAAAGTGTGCTGTGCAGAGGTGTTGAACAGGACAAGATCGGTCATTTCTGAGTTAGTTAGATATATTGACAGTTTCTCCAGTAAGATGGCAGCTGACAGGCATGATATGCAAGCACTTGTTAAGACATACCTGCTACTTACTTGACAAATTTGTGGTTCCTGTGCTCAGCAGAACTCAGCAAGAGGCTTCCCCCTTGTGTTGGCTTAAATTTATTAAACATTTATACACAGTTAAATAATATTTGTATTTTGAAAAGCAGTTCACAAACTAGGATAACAGTGAAACTCATAACATGCAATCTATTAGCAAGATGAAGGCAGCACAGGAGCAAAGTCATATAGTGATCAAAGGCCAGTAGAAGCAAAAGTGTTAGTTAGCAGGGAAGATATTGTGTGGTGTTTTCTTGGCAGAGGATCCACAAAATTGGGTCTGCAACAGGGGAGGTCCTACTTCTAGTGGATGTTAGCCTCGTGCAGTGGAATTCATTAGAATATCTTATGTACTGGTGGATTTGTATGGGAGAAGATGTTCTCTGACAAGATCAGATTAAATCCAATTGACAGCTAGTGCTAATATTTCAAAACAGGTTATATATGTGCACCTGGATCTACAGTACATGTGAATATCTGTCTATACCTGCTAACATGCAGGCTGCCACTAGCTAATGCTTCTAAAACATTTTGAAAAAGCAGCTCTGGTACTGGCCAGCTCTTCTATCTTTTTAGCAGAATTACGGTAGATGCTAATGGCTTTGGGTTTTCTCTCTTTCCCTGTAACACTGTGACTGGTTTAGCTTGATGGGCCATCTAGAGTAGCTTGCTTTGTATGTCTCTTTCTGCACAATTCATGCTCTCCAATTATGCTGTGGGTTGCCAATAGAGTTTAATAGACTTCAGCTGCCTGTTGGTTCCTGCATGATTATTCTTTGTAGTTCAGCGTGCTGGGGTTGTCTTGGATCTGCACTATGATGTTGATCAGGACTGCTGCTCATTGGCCAAAGACTCTGGGTTGATTGAAGGAAGGAGTCCAGATATTATACTTGCATGCTTTCAGCTCCACTGACTGACAACTGCTGTGTGCTGAACCCATGGGGTTCATATTTAAACCACAGTAAGAGTAAATATATGTAACTAATGTCAAGCCAAGAAGTATATCTTACTGGTGAGGGGGTAGTATTAGGGGACAGGAGGGAGGGAGCTGCTTGGCATCCATGTTGTTGTATCTCCTGATATTCTAACCATAATAGAATATTGAATTGTAGATTTGGAAGGGCTCATGGGGCTCATGTAATCCAGCTGCTTGCAATGCAGGAATCTTTTGCCCAACATGGTGCTTTAACCCTGTCTCATGCTCTACCAACTGAACTATCATAGCATAGTCCTTTGGGATTCCTGCTAACAGCTCTTTTTAAAAGTTCTGTTCACTTTTTAAAAAATGAAGCAAATGGCTTATCTCAAAGCAGTTACAGATGTTGCAGTTCTTAGTAGGAGGGAGCCAATCCAGGTGGACTTGTACAATGAAAATGCTGACCGAGGAAAAAAATTCCTCCCTCTAGCTCAAATGTATGAAAAATCTCGTTTCATAGCAAGACTTTGCAAAGGAAAGCCAGAGCAAGACATTACTAAAAGCAAAAGCATAATTAGTTATGCTCAGTGTAACAGCCGTGAAAACTGGGCTGGGGACACTTTTCAGCTTCAGTCTTCTTGCTTGCATGAGTCTACTCTGTTCCTCCTACTAAAGGAGTGTCAGTGCTAATGCTGGGGCTGATGGGAGTTGTAGTCCAAACATCTGAGGGTACCAAGCAGGCAAAGACCAGTCTATGCTTAAATGAAATGATCTGGTAGGGTTTTGAGACCAGTAAAAGGTGAACAGGAACTTCATTTGGAATTTCCAGTATTTGTGGATATTTGAAGAGTAGCTAGTTCCAAGGTCTCTAAAACAGTAGTTATTGCTGTAAATAGATGGTAGGGAGCAATCAGTGGGATATAAGTATATCTTATAGTCTGTCTTTCCTTGTGCAGTCTAAGGCAGTTAACACAATAATAAAATGCCACAAACAAAAAACACCATTAACAGTGAACCACTTAGAATAGCTCAATTGGGAGTGTGGTGCTAATTATGCTGCGGTTGCAGGTTTGATCCCTGAAAGGGCAGCTGCATATTCCTGCATTGCAGGGGGTTGGGCTAGATGATCTTCGGGGTCTCCTCCAACTCTATGATTCTAAAAAACAGCAGCAATAACAGTGGAATAGATTTGTACAAGTATAATGCTAAGCTGTACGACCCATCCTTGGGAAAAGGTATTGACGCAGCAGCAGAAGGCTGATGAGAGCTCCCTAGGCAGGGAGTTCTGAGTCTAGGCACAACAACAAAGAAATGTGGACTTGGAGCAGACAAGAGGGTCCCTCTGTCGATGATCTTAATGAGCCAGGCAGGCTCACATATGGAAAGAAGGAGGTCCTTCAGATATCTTGCTCATAAATCAGAAGACTTTAAAGGTCACACATAACCAGCCTTTTCAGTTAGCCTGGAAACAAATAAGAGAGCTGGTGCAGCAGTTTCAACAGTGAGGTTAATCAGCTACCTGGCTGCCACGTTTTGAACAAGCTACAGCTGCTGGACACTTTCAAAAGCAGTCCCACATACAATGTATTTTCTTTGCATGCAGACCACCAATACAACGGTCCATTAATTTCAATGTGTTTACCCTGAATATTATTTTGTAAGGTTTAAAAACCAAATTCTAGTTATTTTTTAAATAGCCCATTCAAGTCTGAAATCAGCCTTAATAGTAGTTAATGGGTGTTGAGAAGGTACTGAGATGAGAGTAAGCGTCAAAGTTTTAAAAGTATGGGCAATCTACTCCCACCATCTGCTTTTACAAGGGATTATTGTTGTGCCATCTAAGGGACTACCATGCCTTTACCCACTACTTCATTAGTGTTGCAGTAGTGTGAGGTGCTCACAAACAAATGAGTTGGGTTGTTCTTGGCACTTAAATGAAATGTGAACCCTTTTAGACATAGGCAAGGCAAGTGTTGCCTTTGCTGAGAGATTCATCAGTGTGAGATTTTCTAGAATCCTGTGGCTTCTGGCCACATGAAGTCTCAGCTAAGGGTCCCTCTGGGACTTCCACCAGACGGTTGCCAAGCTGTTATTGCATTACCTTGTGCTCTGCTTCCTTTGTGGCCTTGGCTGAATTTTTTTGGGCAATTTGGACAATGACTTTTTGTTGGAAGTGCCTTGTCAGTCACTTGGACATGGGTAGCTTGCGTCAAAGTCTCTCTTCTAATTAAACTTTCATTTTTAAAATATTTGATTTAGGCTGGCTTTTAAACTAATTAATTTTAAAAATAAAGTCTGGTGGCATCTTAAAGGCTAATGGAATAATAAAAGCTTTCATGAACAATCTACCAACTGAGGATAACATTTCACACATCTGCTGGAGTGGGCCATGGCCCGCAAAAGCTTCTGCCACATAGATTCTGTTGGTCTTTGCAATGCCACAATAGACGAACACATCTGCCTTTTGATAATTTGTCACTATGATTAATTTAACGTAGGCTTAATGAACTGCAACAGCTCAATGACTGCATCTTTGGGGTGATCTTGAAGGAAGTGGACCACAGCCTTCCACTGTGGAGAACTTAGTAGCAAGCAAGCAAGCAAGCTGCTACTTGTTGCTGGAAGGGATAAGTATTCTTCCTTTTCAACAAATTTACCAATATGTTACCTATTTGTAATAGGGCATAAAGGTTGCCAGCCTGTCCCCAGAAGTGCCCTAACCCATAAAAGTATGCCAAAAATACAGTCATACCTCTGTTTACGTAACTCCCTGGTTACGTAAACTTCGGGATTCATGCGCGGCAAACCTGGAAGTATTTTACCAGGTTTCGCCCCATGCGCAGAAGCAGTCCTCAGGTTGCGGAAACATCAGGATTCGACTGGACCTCCGGAATGGATCCTGTCCGCAAACGGAGGTACCGCTGTATCTTGTGTAAATTAATATGCCTCTTTATTCTAGTTGGGGGTTTATTTGGACAGGGATGTGGGTGGCGCTTTGGGTTAAACCAGTGATCCTAGGACTTCCCAATCAGAAGGTCGGCGGTTCGAATCCCCACGACGGGGTGAGCTCCTGTTGCTCGGTCCCTGCTCCTGCCAACCTAGCAGTTCGAAAGCACGTCCAAGTGCAAGTAGATAAATAGGTACCGCTCTGGCGGGAAGGTAAACGGGCTTTCGTGCGCTGCTCTGGTTCGCCAGAAGCGGCTTAGTCATGCTGGCCACATGACCTGGAAGCTGTACGCCGGCTCCCTCGGCCAATAAAGTGAGTTGAGCGCCACAACCCCAGAGTCGGTCACGACTGGACCTAATGGTCAGGAGTCCCTTTACCTTTACCTTTTCCTTTACCTAATGCATGAGACATTCTAAATTTCAAAGAAAATGATTCAGCCATCTGTATTAAGGAAGATGAACTATGATTCCAGTTGAATGCTGCCAACTTCTGTTATTTTTATTTATCAGAAGGAAAGAAGACAGTTTCTAATTTTGAATGTGTAGGTCATACAGTCATAGGGTTGGAAGGGAGCACAACGGTTTTCTAATCCAACCACCTGCAATGCAGGAATCTTTTGCCCAATGTGGACCTTGAACCCATTATCCTGAGATATCCATGCTCTACCAACTGAGCTATCCTGGGTTATGTGAAACATTTTTATCCTGCTCTTCACCCAAAAAGGTTTCTAGAGCTGCTTCTAGATCTGTAAAAAAGACACCCCCTGCATTCACATTTACAGTCTAAAAGGTCTGGTGCTAGAAGGAAAAAAAAATCTGTGGAGGAATGTTAGGAAGACTGAAGCTTCAGTTCAGGGGTGAGGAACCTTTTTCATCCAGAGAGACACATTCCCTAGGGGATGTATGCCAGTGGTGGGTAGAATTAGAGGCAAAAGTGGGCATATCAATGGGTTTTTGTATCAGGGAACAGCACAAAAGCCACCCACTCTCACATTTTTCAGCAAAACTCATTGGTGAGCTATAATGCTTTAGAACAGGGATGTCCCAGCAGGTTGATCACGATCTACTTGTAGATCCCCAGGAGGTTTTGGTCAATCGTGAATCCAGCCCCGACCCCTCGCCCTGCCCTCCATTGTTGCACAATCTGAAGAACGGAAGACGTCCTCCCTAAAAAAAAGCTCAACTTTGACCTGAGCCCCCCCAAAAGGGGTTTGATCACTGCCAGTTTTTAATTCTGTGAGTAGATCGCAGTCTCTGGGGACTTGGCCACCCCTGCTTTAGAGGAACAATGTGAGTTCATGATTCCTTCTTGAGACCATTGCTATGTGACTTTGGTAAAGCTACTAGGATCAGTAAGCATGCATTGCTTTGGGGCTTGAAGAGTCATCCAAGTTGCATCTCAGTCAATGTAAAATCAGTAGAGGACATTTGGCTTCATTCTTTCTTGCCCTTGCTTTTCTTGAGGGAAATCCCACCATTTTTAAACAAAATTGGGGAGGGGGCACTAAAATTTGTTTATGGCCTCTCTGCTTTGTCTTCTTGTCCCCCTTTTCCTTGAGTGTTACAGTTCGAATAACCTAAATCCCCAGCTGTGCATACCATGATGGTGATGGACATTTTAGGAAGCAAATTTGACGGAATCTTTTATTGGGCTCCAGGAAAAATCCATTGTGGCTTGCTCTCATTATTAATATAGGGCAATCTTTATTGCAGTTCAAGGCTACAGGAGCAGGTCCCACTCACTAGATCAGCATTGCTCAAACTTTACATACCTGGAGCATAAATCTTATTAGAATTAAAACTGGAAGCACATTTACATTCCCAAAAAGTATAAGAACTCACTAAATCAGTTGGAATAAAGGCAGTTCATAATCTTAAAGTATGCTAATATTTAATGCTTTGCCAGAAGAAGTTTTTATTTGACCAAGAAAATGATATTGTCACAGGAAGTCAAAGTTGAAGAAAAGATTTTGAAAGATAAAAGGGGGAAAATATTTACTTTCATTATTATCATTTTTGGTGTGGGTGGGTGTGTGTCTGCACATATGTGTGTTTTTGTATGGAATGTTTGGGAGGAAACAAGACGGTAAATAACAGATAACAAACTAAATATTGATGTATGTGGTTTTTAGATCTTGATTGTATTTGGTGGTAGTGTGGTTGTATTGTTTTTGTGGCATGGAATCATTCAATAAAAAATATTTTAAAAAAAGGGGGGGGGGAAAGAACATTGTCTTCAACGCAATCCAAATTTCAATGCCAGAAATGTTTGCCAGCTTAATTGTCATGTTCAATCAGAAACAGAAATTAAGTGGGCATTTTAGCAGCTTCATTTATGTGTCCCTTGTGAAGAAAACATGAGCTGGTGTTTAGACTAACTCACTTTAACTTGGCAGGGCTAGAAACATTCTGGGTGCTTGGTTGCTCATGCCCTTCCACTGCTGATGTGGATGACTATAAATTTTAAATTTGCACCTAGACCACTGAACAAGATCTTAGGGCTATATATAGGTATCTGTTCCATTGTTAAAATTTATTGCTGGTTTGGGGTATATGGCTAGTCAAGATGTATGAACAAAATTATGCTGATATTTTAGAAAAGAAAAAGCTTAGCTTGGCCGTGTATCTTAGTAGACAGTGTTAGATACTGAGATAGGAATGCTAGGAGTTATGTGGCTATTGGGACCTAGGTTGTGAGCGCCAAAACAAAATGTCTAGGTGCCATTTTTTGTTGTTGTTGCCCTGCTACCGAACCAGGCAGCCCCTCAAAACCCCCCCAAAACTGCAGGGAGAATCGGGGTTGCATGGTAGCATGGCAGCAAAAGATGCATATTTTGCTACCGCTCTACCCCGCCAAACACCTGATTCACTTGGCTGCAGAACAGCAAAATAAAGACACAGCAAAGACACTTGACTGTTGCACTGCTGGGCAAATCTGGTGTTTGGTGGGGGTAGCGCTGTGCAGAAAAAGACGTGCATCCTTTGCTGCCGCTGTGCCCAGCAGATCAGCTGACTGCACCTAGGCAGTTGGAGATGTTAGACACTAAGGGTGGCTCCTGGACATCTTCATTCAGTTGCAAAAGGCCGGGTAATTTCGAACACTGCTAGTGGATGAGAAGGCACATGGCTAAAATGCTTTGTTGCTGCCTTGCTTGGAAGAAGCAAAAAACAATTCAGTAGGACCACTGTGGATTAGAGCAGCCCTCTTTTTGTACACTCTTTGTGCTAAATAGGCTTATGGCAAACTGTTTTCAGAGAAGTGGACTCCTTTGTCGTTTAAAAATACCACATCCTGTTTGCTGGGATATGGATCTCATTGAAAGGCTATATAAAGCTTGTCTCTTTCCACCCACTGTGTAGACTGTAGAAAATGAAATGGTCTTCTCCTTTTTTCTCCCCCCCCCCCCGAGCCTTAGCCAGTGTAATAAAACAGTGTATTGCTTTTAGCTATAGTGATATTGCTCAATAGTGATACTGATATTTATACTTAAGCTTTTACTGTTTGTAAGTTGTTATGGATGACCTCTGCCTGAAAATGTGTCATATATATCTTCATTTGTTTTTTGTTGATGCAGAAAGGGATTGGAGCCTGTTTCCTGGTGAGGGTACTGAGGGTACTAGGAGGATAAGCAATGAGACAAAAATATTGTGCATTGAGGCACCAAACATAAAACATCACTACTTGTGTGATTGTTTGTTTACTTTATTTAAAAATCATGTTATTACTGTTATTTTGGGCTCACTTTTCAGACCCACAATTACTGTCGGCCAAAGATAACTTTTTTAAAAAAAATCAGGCCTTGCCATCTGGCTTAGAAACTAAAAAGATAAAAGACACACAAGGAAGGTAGTGGAGAGAAAAGGTAGAGAAAGGAGAGCAAATTAATAACAAAGCAGGCACTTTTATCCAGCTTGGGTGGGGCAGGTCTTCCCTGGCTTGAAAGCAGCCGGTGGCTCCCCACCCTTTGGCTGTTGGATGGGGCCATGAGAGTGTCCTCTGCCTTTGCTAACTTCTCCAGTCCCAGGACAAGAAGCTGTTGAAGCTGCTCTTTCTCTGGCTGACATTTAGGGCCAGGTTCCTCTTCCCCTTGTCAAGATCCTTTCTGGGAACTGGGGGTACAGCCTCTGAGTGGCCCTCGGTCCTCTGGCTGGTAGCAGAGGCATGAGTGTGCTTCCATTCACCTCTGCAGCCACAGTGCATAAATATCCTGGAGGTCTACATAAGAATTCTTACAATGCAGGATGTGACCTGAGTCTCTTGCTGAAAATTACACAAGGGTCACCGTGTTGCAAGATATTGCTGCTGGGTCTCGCCCACTGAGGCAAATACTGATATCACATGGTTGCTTTGCAAGAAGTAACAAGCAGTTGTGAAGGCACAGTAGTTGAACTCAACCTGAAGGACCTTTGCCAAGGAAGCTCAGAGAACAAGCAACCCAGCTCAGGTTGAGGGGAAATGCAGAGAGAGGCTCACTGAAGCCTGTGCTGCTCCCATTGTGAAGCTGACGCCTGTGCATCTACAGTTTTGCGGAATCAAGGCTGTTGTGGAATAGCAGGCAGCTTTCCGGCTAGGAGCCAGAATGAGTTCCACTGGAGCTAGCAGCAAGGTGGCTTGGGGCGCGGGGAGCTATGAGGCTGGAGGGACTGAGTGGTTTTTCTGGCTTTTTGATTAGGGATGGGTACAACTATCAGTATTTCATAAATATATGGAGTCATTTGTGCACATGATGCTTCATAGTGTTATAAACAAAGAAGTCCCTACCCACCAAAAGCTAGTGAATGTGAGCAGATGAGCTTACATGTACTTGAGCATAGTTAATCTAAACCCATTACAGTGGTACCTCTGGTTGTGAATGGGATCTGTTCTGGAGCCCTGTTCGCAACCTGAAAGGAACGCAACCCTCCTCTGTGCATCCGCGTATGCGCGGGTTGCGATTCGCAGCTTCTGTGCATATGCGTGATGTCATTTTGCGCATCTGCGCATGTGCGAGTGGCGAAACCTGGAAGTTATCCTTTTCCAGTACTTCCGGGTTTCCATGGGATGCAACCTGAAAAAACATATCATGAAGCAAATGTAACAAGAGGTATGACTGTACAAAAAAGATTGGTTTTGCAGAAGGATTTGAAGGGGTAATGGTGTAAATATGGCACTTTGTGATGTGCAAGCAGGGAGTTAAGTGGAAAAGTAGCAGCCAGAGGAGTTCTGATGGAAGTTCTGGCTGAGCAGAGACTTTAATGGCTGTGAGTGGTAGTTTTCAGGCAGGCCTGGGTGGAGGGCAATTAATACAGCCTCTTTTTATTCCGTTCCACTCTGTCTGGGCGGAGACTTCATAACTTCTGGACTTTTGCTCCAAAGGGAACAAAATAAAATCTATGAGAGTTTTGTTAGCACTTTTCTTCAAAATTGTAATTCCTAATTGTGAACTGTGACCAATGGACAGGAAAAAAAAAAATTCTGGATGGCCTATGATCTGAAGAGGTCATGAGAAATATTTCATGAATTAAATTCTACTTGCTTTAGTTTGATGGAACCTCTAGTGTGCCTTATAAATCTCTGGCTTGTCTACACTTCATTGCTTTATGAAATAACGCTATTGCAAAAGCAATATAAGACCACTGTTCCAAAAAAGCAAAACATCCCATGACTGCTGCCTTTCAGTCGAGGCCATTTCCCTGGGCAGCAGAGATTGATTAGATTAGATAAATTTGCCTTTAATCTGTGAGTTGACAATCTCTTGTGGTCTGATTTCATCATTTATTTAATAATGCACATTATTCTGAAACAATAGTTTGTGCCTGTTCGTGTGGAAGGAATACAGTGCAACATGACCTGCTCAGAATTAATGTCCCTTTCTTTCTTTTTCCAGCCGGACAATGAAATCTCATCAGACTGCAACCACGTAAGTGATTTTTTTCTGTAGGGCTGGCACTTGCTTCTTTATTGATTCAGTGATTTATATTCTGACTTTTTCAAGGTGGCTTAGAATAAATATAACATTTAAAACCAATCTTTAAAAAAAAACCTTAAAAGAGCAGCACCTCACAACTTATAATTAGACAATTATAGAAAGCCATATGCCAAAGAGAAAATACAGTTTAAAATCCTAATAAAACCAGATATTTAAAGCCTTTTTAAAGAAAACAGGGAGGGAGCTGTAAGTGGCATTTATTATTACTTTGCAACATTTGCTTCTGGCAAATTGGCTTCTTTCAGGGATCCTAGGCCGACTCCTTTTAAGTAGTAAAGGCTCCTGTTTGTTTATTTCTCTGTGATCTATATAGACAATTTAGATTTTTTGGGATCATCTTGATAGGAACATAAGTACTAAATCGAGTCAAGTAGGATAGTATGATGTTTGGGCTTATGTTTGCACAGAAGAATGCCTTAATTAAAATGATACTATTCAGTGGCACCCCAGCTTGTTAAACTGGTGCTGATATTACAATCTTTTTGGTGCAAAGTTAAGATTTCCTTTTTTGCCCAGACATTTTAAAGTGACTATGTCTGTCTTAGGTCTCATTTTTGCATTTTAGCTGCTGCGTTTTTAGTTTTTACTTGAGAGTGGATTATATTTCCCTGTTGTTGTATTTTAATATTGTTATACATCACCCTTTAGATGAAGGATGGTTAACTTAAAAAATAAATAAAGTCAAGTAAAAAGTGGACTGGAGGCATTGTGTTAATAGGATGACTCTTTCAATGAATTGGGTAGACAGGGCATTTTAAGTCTCTTCCTTCCTGTTCCACTCATCTACCTGAAACAGCTATTCACCGACACATATCTCTACCTATATCTATATCCCTGGGGTACCAGGCATGCTTACCAGGGTCTGTTTTTTGTTTTGGACAATGAGGCACATCAGAGATGGTGGCAGCTTTATGATACATGGTTTATTTACACATATATACAATCTTAGCCTAGATGGAGGGAGTTCAGAGCATTTACATCCCAAGACAGTCCTGTTCCTTCCATTACTGCAGCCTTGAATTCAAAGAGCTCCCAAAGATTGTGTCTGACCCTTTCTGCATCATAAAACAGACTGTCATCCATTTATTTTTTTTGCTCCCCCTTGTTGGAATTCTGCCTGGGTCAGAGGAATGTGCCACAACGTAGGCACCGGCAGATATTCCTTGTCGACCTCCCCGCTGCTTCTCCCGGCAGATAAGCAGGCGAGGTCTCGGCGATTCTTCCCAGATGTGAGAAGAACACACCGATTCTTCTCTCTCCCCTTTGATATCCCCAGGGAGGGGAAAGAAGCAGACAGAAAACTATTTACATTCTTTATTTCTGTCTCTTACATCAGTACAGAGAAAACATGTCTGCACTCCACAGCAGTAAGAATAAACTCCTCCCATGTACTTCCAGTACGGGTCATATGACACACACACTGAGCTAACATCCGGTGCTCAGTACAGAATGGACTGCCCCTTTGTTCCCATGGCAACAGTCACAAACATCCTGTTTGGCTTTCCAGCCACAAGCAACTGACTGAGCTGCTAGAGCCTTTGCTTGCTGCTGCATTGGTGCTTTATGGTAACACCCCTCCCCCAAGCTTGTAAAACAGACACCTTTTTCCTGTTCACTTCTAACAGGCAAACTGTAATCCTAAACCAAAACTATTGGTCTTTTTTCTTGCTAATGATCCCGTCCTGTTTGTGACTGGCACAGCGTTTGCTTTGCCAATCTTGATGGGTCACGACTGTCTTTGTTTCTTAAAGATGATTCCTTGAGCAGGATAAAATCAAGTTTAGCATGTATTTTTACACTGCTAAATTCAGTGTCAGGCACCTTCTGTTAATTCTTCAACTATTGGTTGAATTCTAACATTCTAGCCTATAACAATCAAAATACGCACACACACACAAACAAACTGAGGGGTACAGATAGGTTATTTAACTTTCTCTGCAGTGGAATGCTCTCATGGCATGGCATGGCATGGAGAGGACTGATTGGCCATGGGTGCTGTCATAAGCACAGAAGCCCAAGCTCCACTAATTATGGCTCTGTTTGTTTTGAGATTCTTCATGATTATGAGCCATAGAAGTAAGCTCTCGTTTGATTTTTTTTAAAAATGAGATTTACACACCACATGCTTCCCTAAATTCTGTATTCTCCATATGTCAGAGCATCAGTATATTAATGTGTTTCTGAAAATCACATGAAAACTGCTGTGCAGGAAATGAGTTGGTTGGCTTGTGTTCACATAGATTTAAAATTTAACCTGCACAAAGCAGCCTCAAAACCACAATAAATATATCATTAGTTTGTTTTAAGTCTGGCTCATGAAAGATTCCTGCAGTTGAAAAATAACAGTATTGTGTTTCTTCTCTCCCAGCTGTTGTGGAACTACAAGTTGAACCTCACTACAGATCCAAAATTTGAATCAGTGGCTAGAGAGGTTTGCAAGTCTACCATATCAGAGGTAAGGCTGAGGAAGATTAGGTGGTGGGCAGTAATCTTAATTTTATTTCTAAATAAGAAAGAATTGAAGTCTTGTTGAAATGAATATATCAAAAGGGAATTATGAATATGTTTTAAATAGTGCATAGCAGAACAGCAGCAAGCCGTGAGATCTTTCATTGTGTACTTTTCTAAGGCTATTTTAATTGATGGAATGGGTGGACCACCAACTTTTACTGTAGATCTAGACCATCCTGTACTTGCTAGCAAGAAAGGTACACTAGAGAAATATATTCTGGAAGACAAACAGGTGATTTCTGTGGATCAAAGTACCAACTGGTATGCTAACTGCATCCTCTCCTGGGAGTTTCAGGATTCAGGAAAATGTCTAGAATTGTTCGTCCATCCTCTGAAAACTCTTTCTATAAAATGTAGTCTCTAAGGTGGCGTTGTAACACTGTTACTGTGCTCATAAATTCTAAAGTTAAAAAAGTAATGCTATGTTTACTTGAAGAGCTTCAGTCATTCACAGTTTCATAATTGTTTGTATAATTGCTGGAAGTGTTTTCCTTCAGGTCATTAGCGCACTGATGCATTTTCCAGTAAAACACTTTTCTTAATATCGCTCCATTGAGGCAGTTTTCCGAGCACTATTTTTCTGAGGGCTACTCATAGCTTTCCTTCTCTTCTGATTCAAGGTAGTGATGGCAAGACTTTTTAGAGGCCCCATTGGTGAAAGCACGCCTTGGGTTACAACCTGTTTGGGTTTACAAACGGACCTCCAGAATGGATTATGGTTGTAAACCAAAGAACCACTATAACGAGAAAACAAAACTCATGGTGAAAAATCTAGATATACAAGAAAGCAGATTTAGAAGCAGAGACAGGACTTAAAGTAACAAATAGAGCAAAATATTTAGGAATTTGGATCACTATGAAAAATATTAATTTATAAAGAAGATAATTATATAAAGGTATGGAAAGAAATTTTTAAAAATTTAGAGATCTGGAGTAAATTAAGCTTTTGCTGTGGGGAAGAATATCTTCAATCAAAATGGTCGTCTTACCAAAAATGAGGATCCATTCTGATCCTCAATGGCCTCAACTGCTTTAAAGAAGGGCACAGATTTTTGGCTAAATACATATGGCAGGGAAAAAAAACCCCAGAATTAAATTTAAATTACTAACAGAAGTCAAAGATAGAACAGGGTTTAGAATGCCAGATCTTAGGATTTATTATGAAACTGCTTGCCTGGTTTGGCTCAAGGATTGAATGATATTAAAGAATACCAAATTATTGGACATCGAGGGCTGGGATAACATAGTAGGTTGGCATGGTTATTTGGGCTACAATAAAATTAAAATTCATAAGGCATTTTAAAATCACATTATTAGGAAAGCTTTATATGAAGTATGAAACAAAGGCACAGGAATAAGCTGGTTGCAATTATTATTATTATTATTATTATTATTATTATTATTATTATTATTATTATTTATTTATATCCTTCCCATCTGGCTGGGTTTCCCCAGCCACTCTATGCAGCTTCCAACAAAGATTGAAAATACATTAAAATGTCACACATTTAAAACTTCCCTAAACAGGGCTGCCTTCAGATGTCTTCTGAATGTCAAGTAGTTGTTTATCTCTTTGACATGTGATGGGAGGGCATTCCACAGGGCAGGGGCCACTACCGAGAAGGCCCTCTGCATGGTTCCCTATAGCTTTGCTTCTCGCAGTGAGGGAACTGCTAGAAGGCCCTCTGCACTGGACCTCAGTGTCTGGGCAGAACAATGGGTGTGGAGATGCTCCTTCAGGTATACTGGGCCGAAGCTGTTTAGGACTTGAAAGGTTAGCACGAACACTTTAATTGTGCTCGGAAACGTACTGGGAGGCAATGTAGGTCTTTCAGGACTGGTGTTGTATGATCTCGGTGGCCGCTCCCAGTCACCATTCTAGCTGCTGCATTCTGGATTAGTTGTAGTTTCCGGGTCACCTTCAAAGGTAGCCCCACATAGAGCGCATTGCAGTAGGATATTGCAGCGGGAGATAACTAGAGCATACACCACTCTGGCGATACAGTACCACCAACTGAATGCAATCTTTGAAAAATATAAAAAAACCAATGGATATGATATTAAATCTCAGAATTAGATAAAGAATTGATCACAAATGATGAAAAAAATCTGTCCAAAATGTATGAATTATTATTAAATTGGCACAAAGGACGAAGAAGTTAAAGAGGTTATGGTTAAGTGGGCCCAAGATTTTGGTTATTCAGTTGAATGAGAAAAATGGGAAAATTTATGGAAAAGAACATAAAGTTTATAGCATATTACACAATAAAGGAATGTTTTTTTAAAAAATGATGTACAGATGGTATCTCACACCCTTGAAATTGGCTAAAATATATAAAAAATACCAGTGGAAAGTGTTGGATGTGCAATCACAATGAAGGGAACTTTCTCCATATGTGGTGGACGTGCCCTAAAATAAAAAAAAAATTGGCACAGTATTTACGATGAACTAAAGAAAATGCTAAGATTTACTTTCCCAAAGAAACCAGGAATGTTTTTATTGAGCCTAATAACAACAGACATCCCAAAAGATAATAAAGGAATATTTTTGTATGCGGTTACTGAGCCATAATAGTAATTGCTAAACATTGGAAAAGTACTATAATACCAACAAAAGAAGAATGGATTTTGAAATTCTCAGAATACCTCCAACTGGTTAAACTTACAGGTCTAATAAGAATGTATTCAAATAAGAGAATAAGGAGAGAGTGGGAAGTCTTTATAAATTATATGAAGAGAACTGATTCCCAGAATTATACTTGGCTTAGCTTAGAATAAAAATCTCATAGGTAATAAAAATGTTTCTCCAAAATTTAATCATTACAGATAACCAGTGATATGAGAAGAATGAACCACATGGAGTTAGCTGGAAGTCATCTATTTTCCTAACCCCATTTCTTTTTAGCTTCTTTCTTGAAGTGAATATTTTCTTTTTCTTAGGAGAATATAGTGTCTATATTCTTGTCTGTAGTTTTTGTTATCATGACTGTATTTATGTGGGGTTTTTTTGCTTTGTATGTTTCTGGTTTGGTATTACATGTTTGTTTGTTTTATTTATTGTTTATTAGTATGACGCATAAGTGTACATAAAGTATTTAAAAAAGAGAAAGAGAGGGAGAGGGAGCAATGTATCAGTGCTCAGATTCCAAGCATAGTGACCTAGCTTTTTTCAGACCTAGTTGCATTCTGTAAACAGATGACCAGTGGGGATGGTCTTGAAATTTATTTGCTTTTTTAAAAAAATCCTATATTGCCTATTTCTCCAAAGAAACTCAAACGTAATCTCATTATCCACTCAAATACAATATTCAACCTTCCATAGTTCCAGTTACAGATAGGTAGCCGTGTTGGTCTGCCATAGTCAAAACAAAAAAAAATCCTTCCAGTAGCACCTTAAAGACCAACTAAGTTAGTTCTTGGTATGAGCTTTCGTGTGCATGCACACTTCTTCAGATTGAGTGTATCTGAAGAAGTGTGCATGCACACGAAAGCTCATACCAAGAACTAACTTAGTTGGTCTTTAAGGTGCTACTGGAAGGATTTTTTTTTGTTTTGAATATTCAACCTGTTTAACTAGTTCCAGCAGCATAAGAGCTGAGCCAGCAACAAATGAATAATTACCCAAAGTTCTTTTTGTCGTGTGTGGTTTTTTCTACTCACATGTGCAATGAGCTTTTAAGAATTTTCTCCAAAATTTTGGGATGGGTGGGAACTGTCGGTAGATTGTCACAGTAGGATGGAGAAATCCCAACCCAGATTGTCATTCAGCCAGAAGCTTACTGAATTACCTTGGCCAGTCACATGGTCTAGTTCTGAGCTACCTCATAAAGTTGCTGTGAAGATGAAAAGAGAGAACTGTCTTAAGCTTCCTGGAGGAAAGAAAGGACATAAATGTAATAAATTTGATGGATTGTGTAAACTTAACTTAAAGCTTGATCCTCTGAAAAAGCACACAGTACCTTAGTCCCTGCTCTATTTAAGACCATGCTCAGAATATTGGTTTCCAATACCAGCCCTGAGCAGCTTTTCTCCATTTCATATCTAGTTGTCTTTATCACGCTGATATTTCAAAGGAGAAAACTGCAGACTGCACTTTATTCTCTGATTTAAAAAGCCACGTGTAATTACCCCTCATACATGAGAGATTGCAGGAATGCTGCTATGTCACTTGCAGCTATTTCTGAATGTGGAAGATCGACTTTTATTATTGGATTAAGCTACTACAGCCATGTGGTTACAGTGGCTACCAGAAGATTAAATTCAAAACAGCTTTCAAGTAACTGAATGATACAGGCCCTGGCTACATTTGAGACTGACTCCTGACTGCCCTTGAGCACCGTATTTTGCATGTAGAGTCTAACAATGACATCTTAAGTTATTGAGTGATTACAGCTTGCTTTCATGGTCCTTTTAGTGTGGAGCTTGCAAAATTTATGTTCATTTTTGCTTTTAGGGTGAGGTGTGAGGGTTGACACCCCACATTTTCCATTCTCCAGGAACCTTTAGGGAATAAACAGTTGGCTCTCCTTTTCCATCCCCTTTTCTGAAAATTGGTGTCATTGTTTTTATAAAAATCTCTCTATATTGGGAAACACCCTGAGTAGGCAGTAAATAAAATGATCTGCAAATGCCAAATGAAATACAGGCTTCTTTTTATCATGGGTCTTTCTGGACAGATCAAAGAGTGTGCTGATGAGCCTGTTGGGAAAGGTTACTTGGTGTCCTGCTTGGTAGATCACAGAGGAAACATCACTGAATACCAGTGTCACCAGTACATCACCAAAATGACAGCCATAATTTTCAGTGATTACCGCCTGATCTGTGGCTTCATGGATGACTGCAGAAGTGATATTAACATCCTGAAGTGTGGCAGCATTCGTCTTGGAGAAAAGGTAATTCTGTTACAAAGTGATTCCATGTCCATTAAATTGGAGGTGGGAGGGAAGAGGATATTGTCTCATTAGAATCAATGTTGCTCCGAAGAAGCCAGTTGAAGTGTGACCACGTTCTATGGTCAGCATTTTAAATTACTATCCTGTCTCCCTGTGATATTATACCAGTGCTAGGCAGAAGGAATGTTTCTTGTGTGAGTGAATCTGGGCTGTCCTCTGGAAGGGGCACACCCTGGGAAAGTGCTTTTAGCCTTTGGTAGATTGAGGGTACCTTCAAATTTAGGTCAACTGCATGCTCTTTCAGGCTCAGGTATTTTATTGAGATACAGTGGTGTTTTCAGCTGCAGACTTTCTTGGGGCGGGTGGAGGACAGAAATTCAGGACCACAGGTGTACTGAACTGAACCATGTTCTTTCAACGTAAGACATGCTTCTGTAGGCTCCTAATGCAACATGCAGAGAAGAGCTAGATGGAAGTGTGTCTTGCTGCTGCTTAGCTTCTTTCTCTTCTTTCAGGATGTCCATTCTCAAGGAGAGGTAGTGGCCTGCCTGGAGAAAGGATTGGTAAAGGAGGCAGAAGAGATTGAGCCACGAATAAAGGTCTCAGACTTGTGCAAAAAGGCTATTCTCCGAGTAGCTGAGCTCTCCTCGGATGATTTCCACTTGGATCGGCACTTATATTTTGCCTGCCGGGATGACCGGGAACGCTTCTGTGAGAACGTAAGTTGTTGCTTGACATCGTCCTTCCCGTTGGACTAGCATCCATCTCCCCACCCTTTCCCCTCTCGCCTTGTCATTTAGTAAATGCTCCTACATGTAACAAATTAAGGAATACAAGAACAGATCTCTCAAAGGTGCACTACAGATAATATAGGCAATATATTGAACTCATTTCAGAAATATGCATGGAAGTGTTAGTCATGAGCATGCACAACATATATAAATGACAGAGGACTTGTAAATCACAAAATGTTGGCCTATGGTAAAATGTAGCCAGTGTGATGTAGAGAATGGAATGCTGAAGTTGGACTGAAGAGATGTGCATATGTGGAGAAGACCCATGGAAATTAATGGGTCCTTTACTTTCAGCTGGTCTGCTCTGAATAAAACTTGGTGGGATACAAAACCTGGGTTTTAATAGCCACTTAGCTATCACTCTCATTGAGTGGCCTTAAACAAATAATTTTGCCTAACCTATTTCATGGTTTTGTTAGGGTAAAATGGGGATAATTGCATGTACCTTTGGTTTGAGGTCCTTGAAGAAAAAGGAGGCTATGAATGTGTTAATTTTTTTTTTTTAATTATGGATACTAGGATCCTCCTAATATGTTTCCATATGACATTCATGACCAATATTGTTGCTCTGTTTCACAGACTCAGGCTGGGGAAGGCAGGGTGTACAAGTGTCTCTTTAACCACAAGTTTGAAGACTCTATGAGTGAAAAGGTATGTGCCTCTTTCACCTGGCCATTCCACTATCTTTCTTGACCCCAAAGCTTCTGCTTCTTGGTCGCCTCATTTATTTACAGCATGCAATGGATAAGAAACAAATTAATACACAATTTGGAGTACTATCTGAGGTGTGGTGGGTGGAAGAGCTCATGGAATCCTGTGTATAGGCTCAGAGCTGTGTTTTTAAAGGTAGCCGTAACTCTGTCTGTGACCTGCTGATGAACTTCCCATCTCTCAGTTACAGAGTTGCCTTGTGTGGTAGCAGTTAAATTGCATCAATAAGAATTAGCATCTCTGAGGAGGGAGAGCTGCTTTGTTACCTTCTCTAAAGGCATGTGCGTTTTTCTTTGAGATATGATGTTACATTCCTGAGAGACGGCGTTTTGAGTAAAGTGCAGACAAAGCATTTTATTGATCATTATTCCAGGTGTAATGCCCCATTGCTTCCTCAACGCTTTGAGCAGTATATGAGCAATAAATAGCAAATTGAAATGACAAGCTATGCTTGTGGTTGAAATGCTTTAAGAACTCTGCACTTTTGCTCCCCACAATTATTTCCCTTCCTCCTGCTGTAGGTTGCCTTGGATTTTCTAGAAATAGTGATGCATTTGAAACTAGCAGCAATGTATTCTATTTCTAGCAGTGGCTTGTTCTGAAAATTCAAGGCCAGCAGATTTTCTGTTCTAATCCTTTTGTCCAGTGTGAGCCAAATTACCTCTGGGTGACAAAAGAATGCTCCCTTGATATTCCCTTGATCAGTAGCACAAGATATTTGATTGTTTTCCTCAGTGTCGTGATGCATTGACAACCAGGCAAAAGCTGATTGCACAAGATTACAAAGTCAGTTACTCATTGGCAAAGTCCTGCAAAAGTGATTTAAAGAAGTACCACTGTAATGTAGAGAACCTTCCTCGTTCCCGAGAGGCCCGACTATCCTACCTGCTAATGTGTTTAGAATCTGCTGTGCATAGAGGTAAGAGATATTTTTCCCTTATTCCTCCAATTGCTTATATCTGATAAATAATTTGTGAAATGAAAAGTTGTGTAATGGGGGTTTTCAGGGCGTTATTGAAAGAAAATGGACATGGTAAAATAATGTTTTTGGAGAATGTCTTTGGGCATTAGGATTCTGCTAGTTATCCATTACTCCATAGTTCTGCATCCCTGTCTCCCTTGTGCAACACCTTCTCTTTCTGTCCTTGCTTCCCTCTCCTCCCCCTGAGCCTTGACACTTGATGTTTCAGCTTGCCACCTTTGCTTCTTTGCATGAGGCTGGTTCTAGGTCAGACAGTTAAGTGAAGCATGTTAAGGGGCTTGCCTGTCTTATGTCAGCAGACCATTCACAGTTGCCCAGAAGAAAGAAGGTCTAGCTGTTCTGTTGTATTCTCTATCTTGCCGTTCCATAATACAACATGGGCTTAGTTCTCATGGAGAGCGATGACAGCTGTGACTGCTGTTGCAGGTGGCGGCTCACTTGATGGCATGCTCCCCTGTGAAAATAAATTCCTATACCTAGAAAATGAGTGTGCCACGGTTAAAATTCTTCTTTCAGACGTGTTAGTTTTCCTTTCTGCATTCCTTTCTGAACGTTTCATATGGGGGATCATTCATGTGAGCCCCATCTGCAGTCTGAAGTGGCACAGCCCAAGCACAGATTTACCACAGCCATCAGAACTATTAGGCCTTACCCAGATTCTAATCAGAATGCTACACTTGCATGATTAATCCCATCTCTCTGGAGAGCAACAGAGCAAGTCAGCTTTCTTTGATGTGTTCCTAGCATGCATTTCTTCTAGGTTAGAAGAAAACAACAGTAGCCACTGAGGGCATGCTTAGCGCTTACACTATCAGGCCAGTCTTAAACGATTCCGCTTCAATACTTTTGGCACCTGCAAAAGTTCTGGGGTATTCAAATGCTTACTTTCCAGTCAGTGCATGTCCTGGAACTTCTGCTGAATCCCAGAACTTTTCATACCAAAAATGTTGGTGGTGGGGTTTGTTTTTGTACTGGGTTTGTTGTGCTATAGCTCCTCCAGACAGCAATAATGTGGCATTGCAGAATAACTAATAAATCAGAATAAATCCACCACTAAAGCATCTTTATGGTGCCAAGAACATGCTCCAGAATTCACTGGCAAAAAAACACGTGTCCATAATACCAGACCATTGATCCAGCTAGTTCACTATTATCTGCACACCAGCTGGCTCCCCAGGGTTCTCAGTGACATCAGTCTATTAAATGTAACTTGTTAGTATTTGCAGATGGACAGACCTCTAAACTATAAAAGCTATAGCTATTATATAACACCAACTTCATATTTTCAAAGTTACATTTGAATCTAATTGATTTACACCTGAGCCAACATATACATTATTTAGGCTGTAACAGACTGACTCCCTTTGGTGCAGAGGTAGATATCCTTTTTATTGTTGAGGGCCAAGTGTAGTGGCAGGTGCTCCATTCCAGTAGGTGTGGCTGGAGCCAGTGATGGTTGGGGCCATTCACACAAACATAGACACACTCCATGGGAAAGACAAACACAGGGAGAGTTTACCCTCCTTCCATGTGCCATCATCTTCATCACAATCATGCTTTTCCCAGCTTGCCAAGCAATTGTGTTGGTAATAAGGGGCAGAGGGAGTGTGATTTACCTGGAGAAGACATTGTATGGGCTTGCGGGAGCATGAATTTGGGGAGGCAGCAATTTGAGGAAGGGAGTGAAATGGAATGTGGCTGTATGGAAAACTCTGAGGGCTCCGGGTTTGCTGACATGTGCTTTGAAGACTGTTTCTGTCTGTAGTGTCAAGCGTAGCTTAGTGCATTCCACTGTTGTCCTCTAGAAGCCTGATAGGTCAGGCAGATCTGAGTGTGAGAATGGCAGAACAGGCTCCTTTTCCAAAGCACAAGGCCATGTCTGCAAGCTGTTCTGCGCTGAATATCCCTTAGCCAAGGGAGAAGCCATCTCATGCCTTTGGGCATTCTCTGAATGGGTAATATTGTGGACAACCTATTTGCTTAGTTACTTCTCTGCTGTGATGGACCACACTCAAGTCTTTACACCAGGGAGCTTTTGAGCAATTCACTAAAGATGTTAAAGTTAATGTTCATAGTTTTTATTCTTTCCAAGGAAAAGTAAATGTTAGTATCTTTCTGCTTGACATAGCTGAGGAGAAGTGTGGGACTCCCCTTGAATTCCTCCCTGGCTTGATGGTTTGGCATTGAGATCCCATTCAAACTGGTCAGGTGGCCTTGGGGGAATATCCAGTAAAGCTGGGTGTTTTTCTCTAGCTGTGGTTCACTTTCTGCAAACTCAGCATGTTGCATTTGGCAGTGTGTGATCTTGATAGTCTCTGTTTTCAGGTTATGGTGTTCTTTTCCCCCACATGCAGAGCTCTAAAAGCATTATTAAACACAGGGGTGGGCAACCTTTTTTTAAAAAAACCATCAAGTCCTGCATTTTCTCATAAATAATATGTTGGAAGCCGCATGCTGGTGGTTGGTGGAGTTGATGATCAGCAGAGGCAAAGACAACGTGTTCTGGACTGCTAATCCAGCGTAAAGGCTGCCCTTGCTTCAATTTTATCATAGCTACTGCAGATTAGAATCCTATGCAGGTCTTTTCAGAAATAAACCCCACTAAGTTTGATGGAGATACGCATTTATACAGCTTTCCCCGTTAAACCATGCAACCAGGAAAAAAGCAGTGTGTGTGTGTGTGTGTGTGTGTGTGCGCGCGCACACACACACACAATATCAGTTTATCAAATAGAATCCTGCACCTTTCATTTGTATTTAAACTACATAAAAAGAAAAGGAAACACCTTTTTAAGAGCCAGGGAAAGGAAGGAGGAAATGAACCAGAAGGAAGGCAACAACTCTGATCAAATGAAAGCGTAGGACAGCTTCAGGAGAATTTGGGGGCTGCATAAAATGGCCCTCAGACAGATGGTTGCTCACCAGTGAATAGATGGATAGGCAACTAGTGGTCCAGAAGGACCTGTTTTTTTCTACCTGCTGTGGTTTGTTAAACCTACTGCTAAGGCATCTTTCTCTAAATCAGAACAGTTATTATCCCTTTATGAAGTAGTCTAGAAATGTGTGGCAGCATTCTTTTATATACGCAGGGCAGGCTTAAAAGGCAGTGGGTGCCACCACCAGCACCCTGCTAGTCCTGAGATAGAAAATATTTGTGTTGAGTGCCAATTTTTTCTGACTTCTCTGCTGAAGAAAGTCAAAATCAATATAATCAAGTTATGGTACTCAGAAATGAGAATATTTTCTCCTTGTATCTTTTGCTACTGACTAAAGGAAGGATGACAAGCTGCACACATCACTGAAGACCTATCATTGATCCCTGGAAGTCTTGTTCAGCTCCTTTTCTCTCCCTGGCCTTCCCCTTCACTGCTTTGGCAATTTATTCCATTGCTGCTCACACGCTTCAAGCACAGTGTATCCAATAGATTAAAACTTGTGTTCTTGTAAAGGATATTGTGCACATGTGCACAGAGGAGGCACAGTTCTGATTGCAATGCACACTCCAGTGCAACCTGGTGTTTTCTCTGATTGCCTGTGAAGAAATAGAATGCAACCCTGTGATAAGGAGAGGCTGCAAAATAGCTCTGAAATGGTAGAGCTAATGGCAGTATTGCTTGTGGCTCTTTAGGGATTCCAGCTGCCTGGCACTATCTTGCTTCCCAGTTAGCTCTGGATTTCTGCATAGAATTTGTTTTCTCGGTGTGTCATTTGATGTAATCTTTAAAAGCAGAACGGCACTGGTCACACTGATGGGGCTGCATTGCACATGCGGCATGTACCTTGGCTATGTTCAGTGTCCCTTGGGCTGATGTCTTATAACCTGTATCTACTACGGTGTGCCTTAGGTCGGCAAGTGAGCAGTGAATGCCAGGGAGAAATGTTGGACTACCGGCGCATGTTGATGGAAGATTTTTCACTGAGCCCAGAGATCATCCTCGGTTGCCGCAGTGAGATTGAGCACCACTGCTCAGGACTGCATCGGAAGGGCCGCACCCTGCATTGCCTGATGAAAGTTGTACGAGGAGAGAAGGGGAACTTGGGAGTCAGCTGCCAGCAGTCGGTAAGGTTGTCATGGGGAGCCTTTTCATGACAGTCTCAACCCCCACATTTGAAGTCTTGTTCATTTTTGCCCAGCTGGTTTTAATGTTTTGAACCAGAGCCTGACTTATTGGCACCTTGAGCCAAAGGAAGAATCTCAGACAATCCAAAGTTTCAGCTTGGGCCTCCTAAATAAATGCTTCTCAGAGCACCTGGCTGCCTATATGTGTTCCCCATCCAAAGCGATGCTTCTCAAGGTTTCATGGAGGAGTCTTTCAGTGGCCGGTGGCCATAACAGCCGCAGGGAACTTTGGTGTTAAAAGTAGCCCTACCTCTTGAGTACCAGATGCTAGGAATAAACATGTGCAGGCCATAGTCAACAGCTTTCAGAAGTTATGGATTGTGACTGTTGGAAACAGAGTGCATAACTACATCAGCAGTCTTCAACCTTGTGGCTTCTGGGTGTTCTGGGCTAAAATTCACACCAGTCTCAGCCATTATGGCCATGTAGATGGCACCTGTAGTCCAAAATATCTAGAATGCACCAGGTTGGAGAGGTCTCTTGCAGATGGTCCTTGGTCTGACCCAGCAAAGTAATACTTCTGTTTTGAATACCTGAATCATTTCCCCAGGAGAACAGAATATGTGGCAATGGATTTTACTGGGAGCAGAAGAATTTGCTTGTGTGTCCTGCCCACTATTTTAGCTTTTGTGGGCTGATGCTGAAGTAAGACCTGAGTTGGGATGCAGGTGGGAGCTGCAGGGAGGCTTTGCCCTCAAAGCCCCAACATCCATTTAGGGGAATCCCAATGAAACAGTTGGCTAGAGCTGATTAAAAAGCTCTATCAACTACTTGTAAAAAGGCTTTTCGGGTAGCTTCAGGCTATTAAACTCAGAAGCTGTTATGTTATTTCAGGCTAACCCACCTTCTTTGTAAAGTAGCCAAGAGGAATGTAATGGGCATAACATATTAATTCAAGCAAAGCTTTTGACCTAATCCCATGTGACTTCTTAAGTTCTTCAGGGGGAAACGTGAACTGGAACAACTTAGTGTAAGGAGTTGGATACGCATGGTGATAGAAGAAAATTGGATTGAACTAGGAGACCAGTGACTATTTCTCTCCAGCTCTTAGGCTTCTCATAATATATGCACAATTCATTTTGCATGCATTGGAAGTGTTGTATGCATTTGGGAGGAATTTGGAGTAGCTTCAGATTAATTACTTTCCCTAAAACAAAGCGTAAAAGAAGAAAAGCCTTTATCTTGTAACATGTGATGGTCAGAACATATTTGCATTCTTCTGAAAATATACTGCTGAGGCAGACAAGAATGTATGGTGGCTGCTCAGTCTCTATCCCATTGCATAAAAACAGATTCACGCCTTCCCTTCCACGGGCACCAGTCACTGCATAGAGGCAAAACTTGTGTGTTGAATAGTAAGATTCTAGCCCTTATTGTTGTACATGAAAAACTGAAGATGCAGAGTCAGTGTGTACTTAAAACTAAGAAACCAGAAGGAGATTGGGACAAAGTGGCCGATTCCACTAGTTTAGCCTGGGCTCCCCAATGCAGCACTTGTGGACACCAAATTTTAATTTTTTTAATGATGTTTCTGGCTGGTGTGTGTAGGAGGCCTACTTTTTTGTCTTATTCGGTGGGGTATAGGTGATTTGCTTGTTGGGTTTTTTGGGTGGGGATGTTTCTGAGTATTGCTAGCTTTTCTTTGATATAATGGGTACTTTTGTTGCCTATGACAATACTTTAAAAGGTGCCTCTGGGCCCATAAACATTGGGACCTTTGTATAGACATAGGACTTTTTTACTTGGCCCTGTTCTCTGCTTCACTTCATGGCTTCTGATAATCCACCCCATGCCTTACTTGCCAATGCTGCCAATCTTTCTCCTCAAAATCTCATTTTTCCTCTGAATGATTTATTCAGGTTTCACTGTTGGGTAGCATTTTTGGAGTAGTATTGTGCAGGAGCTATGTTCACCCTCCTACCACATCCTTGTTTTTATGTAATTGGTTGTGTTAATCTTGACTGCTGCCAATAGCAAATGCACTAAAAAGCTTGACAGCTTTATAGTTTGGAGGCTGGGGGAGCCCAAGCACATGATTAATGACATTGACACTCTCACCCCCCCCAAAAAAAACCCTTCCCTTTTTCTCAATGCTGATCCCAGGATAGCTCACTGATGATTGCCTGAGACAAAATCAGAAAGCCCATCAGGCCATGTGCTTGCTTGTTCCTTTATACTGGAGATGGCTTGGTGTGATTGTCAGGCTAGATTCCAGGGATCTTCCACCTCAAATCATGAGAGCAGGATAATTGTTTCCCAGGCAGGAACAGATTGTTAGAACATGGCTATTTCCCCCAGGCAGCTTAGCCTCAATTCAGCATTATGACTGCTTTGATGTGTATACTTACACAGTGAAGTTGGGGCTTTGATGCTACTGAACACTCCTCTAGACTTGACACCACTTTACTTGATAGGCTTTGAGGGGGGCATTGCAACACGTGCTGGTGGGGAAAGGCTAAAGTACGGTTGTACTGTTGTGTGATGCAACCTGGCAGTTTGGCTTCTTGGAAAGAGCTTTGCTTGCAAAGAAATGGGAAGTGCCCCGATATCTGCAAATGCTGCCCTGTGGTTCTGTCAAGGGGAGCAAAAAGGCTCTGTGGTCTGTGATGGCTCCATGGCCACATGAATAAATGGCTTTGCACCATGCCCCCCCACCCCCAGCATTTCACTAGATTCATCTCAGTTGAGGTTAAGATCAGTGATGTAAACGGATTCCTAAATTTGAAATTGGCTTAATTCCCAGGCTACGAGCTCCACTAGGAAACAGTCAGTGCAGAAATCTGCCCATTCTATGCTCCTCCAACTTTGTAGAGCTTAATTTCCAAGAGAGAGTGTTACATGTTGAAGGAATTCTTAAGCTCCATTGGCTTTTTCTCAGGCCTTTGTGGTGAGATGCCATTTAGTTCTGCTGCTTTATGCTGCTGCTGCTTTAGCAAAAAAACAAAACAACCTGGGTTGCATAAGTCTACCTGCGCTGCTCAAGTCATGCTTCAGTGGAGGCTGAATCCTTGAAAGACCACTTCTCTGCTAGTATACCTTTATGAGCATGATGCTCAACTCAGTCTCAACAGTTGCCTCTTCACCGCCCACTCACCACAAATAAAAGTACTAGGCACATGTTCCTAGCCCCAGGCTGTCCTTCGTTACATCAGGCCCCTGTGCCATTTTCTCGGGAAGGTCCCTGTTGCTCATGTACATGACAGAGGCTCTAGGTTTGGGAGATTAGATCCTCCTGCTCCTGCTGTTCTCTTGGCTCTCCTCCCCTTCAGTTTCAGTGGCAAGAAGGCCTGGTGATGTGGCTGGCTGCACAATTCAGCTCTGTGTACTGTCATCTGGATACTGAAAATAGAACAGGGAAGTCCCCAGAGTTGCAAAATGTCTGGATTGCCCCATGCTGCAGGGATGACCTGACACCTTCGCTTTCTCAGTCATGCCTGCAGTTTCTGGATGCAGATGAGGTGACAGCAACATAAAAACTCTGGTTCTGGCTGAGTCATACACAAGGGAGAATGCTCTTCCATTTGGCACATCTTAGCTGTTTGCCATTAACTGGTCTTGGAAGATAAATCATTTGTTCAGAGGCTGCTTTTCCTTGGCAAACGGTTAGCCCTTTTTGTATGGGAGGGAGCAGTTCACATCCATGGGAATGTTTGAAAGATGTTCTCCACTTCAGGAGCTGGTACTGAAATGAGATGGGAAGGGGGCAGAATCCCTTGTAGTTCTGCCAGCGACAGAAGCCAGGAAACCAACTTCCTGAACTACTCTGCCATTGTTGTTAAACTCTTCCCCCCTCTTCTCTTTCCTCCTCCAGCTTCAAACTCTAATCCAGGAGGCAGACCCTGGTGCTGATTACCGCATTGACAGAGCATTGAACGAAGCCTGCGAATCAGTGATACAAACAGCCTGCAAGCACATCCGTGCTGGAGACCCCATGTAGGTGATGGAGATCCCCTGCTTTTGCTACAGTTTACTGCTGTTTTAGCTTGAGCTGAAAGAAGCCTGTTAAACCTGGGGGAAGAGATGGACTCAGATTGTCTCTTACATAAAGAGAGATGTTGACTTGGGTGAAAGGGTTTCTTGTGGGCATACAGGCAGACATTTATTACGCAACAGCTTCTCATCACCCTTACAAATGCAAGCTGTGGGAAAGTACAGGCCAAAGGTAAACCACTATGGAGAAGCACATGTGCTTTAAAGCATGCAGTTACTCAGCTCCCCCTTTCTACAAATACCTCCTTCCCCTCCCACCAGTGAGATGCTCCTTGTTGCAATGTCTGGTATGAAGGCTCCTGAAGATTGCATATATCAATATAACATGACTTTCTTTCCATAGGATTCTCTCTTGCCTTATGGAGCATTTGTATACAGAGAAGATGGTGGAAGATTGTGAGCACAGGCTCCTGGAGCTCCAGTACTTCATCTCACGGGACTGGAAGTGAGTGCTGGGCATGGGGACCCTCAGGGGCCCTGCAGTTCTGTTGCAGGACTTTCTAGCAGTGGCAGTTGGGTCAAAAAGGTCTTTCTTGTACTGTGGGGTCATGGGCGGCTTTAATTCTCTAGTCACTAGCTAGAGGTTCAGAAAGAGTTATTTTCATTCACAACTTGGAGTACTTGATGTTTATACACAACTGTTATTCCCCAAATTTCTGTCAATGCCTGCTACAGGAGGGGGAGACAAATTAAAGCAGAGGTTCTGGCCTGGGCATTACCTTCAAGAGCTGCCTCATATTGAATGTGCACCACAGGATAATGCCCTCTCACCCCAAATTTCAGCCTCCGCCTAACTATGGAGGGTGTCTCAGTGTAAGCATTGTGTCAAAAGTAAAGTTTCCTGTACTTATGTATTATTAATAGTGTTTTATGAACTGTCAGCTCATTAAGAAAAAATTGTGGTGATGTACAACACCATCAAGCTATAATTATGTTTAAACATCATACGATTATAAAAACATGAAATACAGAACAAATGGCTTAATGCTAACTGACATTCTCTAAACACACTTAAGGCCTTTGTGATTACAGTAGGAACAGCATTCTAAAGTACTGGTGCCACTATGCTTTTTAAAAACTTTAGTTTGCATAGAAACCAAATGAAAGTATGATAACTGTTGGATAGTTAGGAGGGCTTCTCCAGCTGATCACAGTTAGCTGGCTGGTATAAGAGCATAGGGCCTGTTTCTCATGAGGACATATTTCTTTCTAGTGTAGGGTTTAAATTGTTTTTGCTCCTTAAGAGCAAAATTCTTATGTACGTTCACATTCTTATGTGTACCAATGCACTTTAACATTTGCATAAAATTTTATAGCCCCAAGTGGCTTACAGAAAATCTTCATAATCATCTTAAAATCTCAGACTGCAAAACTGTTACACAGTTGGAATTGGTTGCAGTAAAAAACCAGATATTTTATTGGCAAGACTTTAAATATGTCTGTTTTATTACTCAGGTGACTCGCAACTTGTGTTCATTTAACTTGTGCAGTTGATGGCTGACTAGTTGAAATTGCACAAATTAAATGCATGGACGTCTGAGAACTTAAACGCTTTTTTTGCTCATTGTTTTCCCAGCACATAAAGAGCTTTTAAGCTCTCAGACTTGCTTACTGGGCTCTGGGAGGCTCTTGAATGATCTCAGACAGTCCCATGAGATCTTGTGGAAAACTCTTTGCCTTGCCTGGGGGCGGGGGTGTTATAAGACCCATTCAGCACAACAACTCCAGAAGGTAAGGATAGTCGTGTGGGAGAGATTTGACTATACGTGTTTTTGAGTATATGCACTGTCCCTGGAACATAACCCCTGTGTAAGTTGCGAGTGACCTGTATGGCTAAATGGAAATTGCACCTATTAAGGTTTTCATTTCTGATTTACTACATTCTAGAGGTGAAATGCTGTTAATCTTAGGTGTGTGAAGAAAGGGCATTTTAGAACCTCATGGTGGCTTCACTGATTCTTCTACTTTGACAGACTGGATCTTGTGCTCTACCGCAAGTGCCAGGGAGATGCATCCCGACTTTGCCATACACGCGGCTGGAATGAGACGAGTGAGATGATTCCTCCTGGGGCCATCTTCTCCTGCCTGTACAGACACGCCTATCGTACAGAGGAACAGGGGAGGAGGGTAGGCACCAATCAGTTGCTTTAGCAGTCCTCCTTTATTGGAAAATGAATGTGATTTGGGGGCATGTGCTAGTTTATCTGTGGCTTCAAATGTAAGCTTTGAATATCTCTTAAGGCAGCAGAGAAACTGAGCAGGTGATACTGGGGAAAAGCATGGAGGCAAGCCAACTATAGTCCACTCTACAGGTCACTTGGATGCTTTGCGACAACTAAGTAGGTATAACAAATGGAGACCCCCTGTGCATCTGTTTTAAGGCCCTATGAGATTGGGGTTTAATGTTTGAGCCTCTGGAGACTCAAACAGGCGTGCAGGAATTCCCCTAAAAGCCTTTTGGAAGAAGCCTGAGGAAACATTTTTGTAGCTAAGGTATGTGGTCTGGCCTCTGCTTTTTGTAGCTGAGGTCAGTGCTGAATATAGTGGGAAAGCTCTTCATATGAAGGGTGGAGAAACAAAATAGGTGGCTTGTTGCATGGGTGGCTTGTTGCATGAATGGCTGGTGAAGTTGTGACCACCAGACAGATAATCAGTATCCTGTAGGTGGTAATTAGAATGTGGTTGGTGATGAGCTGAGCTGCATAATCAGGAATTCATGTGAGTGCAGTTTTTGCTGGGTTGAGTCATTTCAGACTTGGGGGCGGTGGGAAGAAAAAGGGAGTCCATGTGTGAATGCTTCCCGCATGTAAACCTTCTCCACAGGCAGAACTAGCATGTTGGGGAGAAGTGGGGAGTTCTCAAACATCATCTCCCACCACAGTCTGAAATAGTGAAACCTTGAAAAAGGTGCACTGCATGACTTCCTGGCCTTGCATTCCAGCTTATAAACTTAAGCTGGGGAGGAGAGGACAGTGCTGCCTCTTCTTCTGCAGCCTAAGTGATACCCACATACCTTTTCCCCTTCCCACCTTCTGAAGGAAGAAGGTGGCTGATTGCAGCTGTGTGCCTGCTCAGGAAAGAACTGTTGAACAGACTTGGCAGCTGCTCAGTTGCTCTGCAAGTCATTCTCCCTGTGGGGGAGAAAAATGGAGTAGTGCCTTGCTCCTTTTTTCCTGCCTTCTTTTTCTGCCAACATGAATTATGGTGGGTCTCCACTTGCTATGTCTAATTAGTTTTTAGGTTTCAGTAGTAAAATCTGTGCAGGATGCCATGCACAGCTGCCTGTCCCTGGCACCGTTTTCAGAGTACCAAGAATTTTAAATCCCCAAAGAGTCCTTGCCATGCTCTAGCAGATCCTTCTGACTTCTGCTAGCCTGGAGATTTGAGGTTATCCCTACCAATCTAGCACTAGGCTTGTTTGTCTGTATTTTATTGGCTTCTTCTCTTAAACAGCAAGCCAGCCCCCCCACACAAGTGATGCCACGGTATCTCGTTCACTTTTTGACAACTTGTTTAGACTTGTCCTTCAATTAAACACCTTCTGTCTGGATGTGGGGACTTGTCCATCTAAGCTGCAGGGAAGGTTAAAAAAATGAGGGGAGGGGCCTGCATGGGAGGCCTGCTCTGGGCCTGTGTGGGAGGTGACCAAGCATAGCATAAAGAGAACTTTACTTTTACTAATGCTGGAAAGAGCACCTTCCTTCCCAGATCTGAGCAGTTGGGGTTGTTCATCTGGAACAAAATTGTACACTTGTTCTTGGCAGCTATCCCGGGAATGCAGGGCAGAAGTACAACGAATTCTACACCAGCGTGCCTTGGATGTAAAACTGGATCCAGCTCTCCAGGACAAGTGCATGATAGATCTGGGGAAGTGGTGCAGTGAGAAAACAGAGACTGGACAGGTATCTCAAAAATTTAAACCAATAATCTCATGTTGAAATTGTTGTATAAGTTAGAAAGCAAAACACATTCACTTTAAATGCCCTGGTTTTGCTATTTCTTCATAAACATTTCTGAATTTTACTAAATTTTAATGTTCAAAAGTTTCTGTATTGCGTTTTGTGCTTCGATTTAGCTTAATTAGTGAAGGGAAGGCACTAAACCCATGTGTGCATCAGGAGAAAGCAAAGCATTGTTTGTCCCAATTTATCTAACCTAGAGCAACCTAGAGTGATGACTTGCTGATCCCAGGGGTTATGTTGCATTGCAGTGTCTCTAAACACCACTTTTAAAGTCCATAGCAGAAGTGTGGTGTTGGTTGGGGTGAAACGAAAGATGTCCCAGAGACATAGCAAGGTGCATTTGGGTGGCTTTCAAGGGATTAATGAGATGAACCCATTTGTTCTGTGTTAAGATGCTTTGTGTCCCCTTCAGGAACTTGAATGTCTCCAGGACCATCTGGATGACTTGGCAGCTGAATGTAGAGACATTGTTGGAAACCTTACAGAGCTGGAGTCTGAAGTAAGTAAGCTTTGTCTGGAAGGGAAAGCTCCAGTATTTAGTTGTTAGACTTGTACCATGTGAATGACTTGCTGATTTGTGGGTTGCCCTCCCAAGTATCTTCAAAAGGGTGCCATTTTCATGTATTGGAGTCATCTAAGAAAGAAGGTAAAGTATCAGATCTTAATTTGTTGTCCAGATAAAGTAACTCAAGCCTGATATCATTAGAAAGAAGGAGTATTCATGTAAATGAGTCTTTCTTTCTTTCTTTCTTTCTTTTGGCTGTATGTGTAAAAGTTGTGCCTTTCTATGGCAGGTATCATTTCCTTAAAATGACTGTGTTTTGGTCAACTCTAGTTAGCTTTTATTTGGGACAGCAAACCTTAAGGCAGCCTTCCCCACCCTGGCCCCCTCCAGATGCTTTGGGCTTCACCTCTCATCACCCTCAGCCAGCACAGCTGGAAAAGCTGCTTTAAGCGATATTTTTTGCAACCTGTTCCTGCTCTCAATGACTTCTTACAGTAGCTGTTCTTGTCAACAGAAGTCTTCCCAGCTTGTCTCTAGGGATGCTCACATCCCAGGAGACTTTCGCACTCTGATGTACAAACCTAACATGAGCAACAGTGTGAACTGTCAGAAAAACTGGGTGTGGCCTTGGGTGGACTTATTGCTTTCTCTCTCCCTCTTGTAGGATATTCAGATAGAAGCCTTGATGATGCGAGCATGTGAGCCAATTATCCAGACCTTCTGCCATGTAAGTAACTCTTACTCATACTTGTTCTAATTTGAATAAGGATTGAATGTGGAGTTCCTCCATTAGTATCAGTTGAGGGGAGAAAGACCATAGCCATGTGCATGCCTTGTAGTTCCCCCTTCATGTTAAGCATACCTTACTGGAATGTCCATAATTCTCAAGGGCACAACCAACCTTCTTGCATCCCCAGTTCCCTGCTCAGAACTTAGCCTTAATTACAGTGCTGGTTTGGATACCCAGAGGTCATAGCAAGCAGGTGCAAGACTGCATGTGTGCTGTGATTCCATTGGTGCACAGAATGGGACAGTGGTAATTCAGTTTTCTGGCCTTTTTCTTCTTCCATTTTCTAAAAGCAAATATCTGGTTTCGCTTGAAACTCTTTAGCTGGTGCCTGCTGAAATATCTGAATATAAAGGGTGGGTGAAACAATTTCCAGTAGTCATGCGCAGGACTTTTCATTGTTAGTTTATTGATGCTCATCGTGCACAAAACCAGAATAAATTATACAGAGTAGGAGCGAGTATGTAGAATTCAGCTATTGTTGCATAGTCTTTGTATATCTCTGGCATACCAGCCGTAGTTAAATTGCAAAATGTGTTTATGGCATTTAATAGATTGTGTTGCATTTTTGGGTCCAGTGGGGGCATGTGCAGCTGTAAAGCAACTTAAGAGCTCTGGGGCTAACAGGCCCTGACTAGTCATTTTAACAATCAGGTTTCAAATGTAAGCCAGAGAGGTGCAATTACCTTCTCCAACTTTAAATCATGGGTCCCGTTGCTTCCTCAACTGAGGTACAGAGACTTCCAGGAAGGGAGTTAGTTCCCGACAGGTTGTCATTAGTCTGTCTGTCTGTCCCATCCCCCCCAATATCCCATTCAGGAAGTGGCAGACAACCAGATTGACTCAGGAGACCTCATGGAGTGCCTCATTCAGAACAAACACCAGAAGGAGATGAATGAAAAGTGTGCAATTGGAGTCACACACTTCCAGCTGGTGAGTGTGGCTGGTTCTCCAGCATCCCCTAGTTTGACTGAGTCTGGGAGCCAGACAACCCTTTTCGCTCTGGAAGGCCAAAGGCATTTTCCTGTCTGCTGGAATTTGAACTGTTATGGCAGAGTCCCCTTTTCAGTACTGCCTTTGCTTATTTGCCACAAATAAGCTTCCGGGTGTTGACTACTTTGTGCCTTTAGCCACGTTCCTTCCAAATCTGCCATTCTCATTTTGTAGCTGGAGGCAGGCAGTGCATGTGGTTGGGCCCATAGTGATTTGGATGGGCATTGCATTCAGCCTTAGCCTCACTAGAAGGGATAACTTGAACTGAAGCTCAAAGGTGGCAAGGCAAGAAGCAGGGCAGAGAGATGCCATTGACTGGGGCTGCAGTAGCAGATATTCTTTGAAAGACTTCCTGTGCCTGACCTTGAGAGGAGCCTGTTTGTTTTTCTTTCTTTAGGTTCAGATGAAAGATTTCAGATTCTCCTACAAATTTAAAATGGCCTGCAAAGAGGATGTCCTGAAGCTGTGCCCCAACATCAAGAAAAAGTATGTGTGTGTGTGTCAGAAATTTGGCCTCATGGCTTTTGAATGCTAGAGAAACATTTGTCTCTTAATCAGAAAGTGGGTGATACCCAAGAGTTTTACACTAAGATAGCCTGGTGTTATAACACTTCTGTCCTCTTCAGGGTGGATGTGGTGATCTGCCTGAGCACCATTGTACGCAACGACACGCTGAGAGATGCAAAGGAGCACCAGGTCTCCATGAAGTGCCGCAAGCAGCTACGTGTTGAGGAGCTGGAAATGGTAAAAGTTGCCCTCTTGTTACTCTGAGGCTTTGCAAAGGCTTCTGTGGAGGGTTGCATCAGCTTGCGCTACCCTGAAAATATTTGGCTGCCCCTCAGTGCTAGTTTCCTTCTCTCTAATTACCATTTCTTATATTCTAAATCGGGCTTATAGCAGGCTTCTTTGCAAACATTGGCTTTTCCTGGCACCTTGCCATAAGAAGGCAGTTTTTGCTGAACCAAAGCCAGCCCCAGCTGTTGGGGTTTTAGGGTCTTGTTCAACCAGCTCTCTTGGACCTTCTCTCTCTCTGTCTCTCTCTCTCTCTCTCTCTCTCTCTCTCTCTCTCTCTCTCTCTCTCTCTCTGTGTGTGTGTGTGTGTGTGTGTTTTAAGGGATTTTTTCCAGAGCTCTCCTGGGCAGCCAAACTGAAGACTGCATTGCACAAGTGTGTTATATTTTGATTCATAGCTTTGGCCTCAAATAGCTGAAAGACTGCCTCTTCCCAAACGACCTTCTAGGGCAGCTTTTCTCAACCCTGGATCTTCAGATGTTCTTGAACTACAATTCTCATCATCCCTGACCACTGGCCATGCTGGCTAGGAGTGATGGGAGTTGTAGTCCAACAAAATCTAGGGACCCAAGGTTGAGAAAAGCTGTTCAAGGGTGTTCAGACCTGTAGAGGGTAGTTCCGCCACCCTCAGAAGTTGAGGGAATGGCAGCCTGGGAGAGAGTTTTCTCTGTGACAGCCCCTACATTGCGGAAGTCCCTCCCTACAGAAGTATCTCTAGCATCTTCATCGCATAGCTGAAGACACATCTCTTTCATCCTGGCCTTTGACTGTTAAAGTATTGTTTTGTGGAGCCTCTTTTGCTGAATTTAAAGTGTTCTGTTCCACTTGGAAAGGTTTTGCTTGCTTTATAATTATAACAGCTTTATAAATTTATATTATTGTTGTAATCCACTGTGCAGCATGAGGGTGAAGAATGAGTAAAGAGATCCTGTTAAATAAATATATAACCTCAAGAGTGCTGATGGTTGCCTGCAGAAAGCTTCCTAGTTAGAAAATAAACACTTGGTTCTCTCATGGGCTTTTTACTTTTTTTAATTGGTTTTGTTTGCTTTGGATGTTCAAGCTTTCCACCTTCCCTTTGAGTCTGAATACTTTTTCAATGTGATTCATCTTGCAGACTGAGGATATCCGCCTGGAACCAGACCTTCATGAGGCCTGCAAATCGGACATCAGGGACTACTGCCAGAACGTCCCCTATGGCAACGCTCAGGTGATCTGCCTTTTCAGTGCGCGCTCTCTCTCTCTCTCTCTCTCTCTCTCTCTCTCTCTCTATGTTTCTGCCTAGCAAGAAAGGCTTTGACCGGAATACATTCTGCATCAAAGCCCATTTCAGTCTGCTTTGATTTACAGACCTTTTGCTTGTACTCTGACTCACAGCCAAGTCCACTGGATGGGCTGATCAACTGCCTAAGCACCACTGGCAAGTGTTTCTCCAGCACGACAGAGCACTTCTCCATGGGCTCAATTTTCCTCTAGCTCTTCCTTAGTCAGTGGCTACAAAATATCCCACCCTTCCAAAGGAGGCGGGTTTACACTGAAATTACCAGGTTGACTGTTGAAGAAAGAGCTTTTACTCGCTCAGTTGAACTTTCAGCCACTAAACCTCCCCCCCCCCCAGGCTAAGTGAACACAGTGACTTCCATCTTATGAGTTGGCTTTTAATATAATTTATTTTGGTACTTCTAAACCCTCCTCAATTTAGCATCCTCCTTAGAATACTTCACCCAAAATGTGCTGTGGGCGAGACCTCCTCAGTGCCACTATTGCTCCTGTTTTATATGAGGTGCTGCTTAAAATAATGCATGGGTTTGGCTATTTTGTTCCATAGCCTTTGCTTTGTTATTTTAAAGCCATTGAGTCATTTACTTACTCCCAGATTAGCAATGCTGCCATCTAGCGTCCAGTTACCCTTGAGATGTTCTATTTATTTAACTGCAGATTATTGAGTGTCTTAAGGAAAACAAGAAGCAACTCAGCACTCGCTGCCATCAGAAAGTCTTCAAACTCCAGGAGACGGAGATGATGGATCCAGAACTGGATTATACTCTCATGCGTGTTTGCAAGCAAATGATCAAGGTAAAGGGTGGCTGGTTGATGAGGAGAGGTTTATAATCAGGCCACATCATGTTGCTTTCAGTGTAACATTTTCTCTCCATGCAAGAGTATATGTAGCTGACATTGCCTTGAAATAGGAATCCACATGGATTTTTGTAGGAAGATTTTTGGATGTTTAAACTGGGTTTCTGCCTGCTGCTGCTCATGAAGACTTCTCAGTTTTGTTGATTTCCATATTTATTTGTCTGCAAAGGCAAAATCTTGCATTGGGAATTGGCCCATCTTGTACACACACCCAGAGGCCATTTCTGCATGGCATGGGATGATTTGTTAATATTCACAATATTCTATGGTGCAAACCAAATCTGACAATTTTTAGTGTACAAGCTTGACTCTTCATTCTGGAAAGATTCAAACAGTTCTAATCTTAAAACATCTCCTGCCCTCAAGTATATATTTTTAAATACCTAGCTGTGAATATGCAGTTGATATTCAACCATATTCTAATCTTCTACCAGATATTCAAGCATATCTGGTGAAAGATCAGAGAAGTAAAACTGAAATGGCAAAGTGTCAGACCTTGGTTGAGGGGCAAGCTTTTTCTCTCTCCTCTGCTGTAACTTCTGTAGAACTTCAGTCTTTCTCAGAACTTTAGGCAGGTGCATGCCCTAAAGGCCTGATACTAAGGGGGATACAGCAAAAAAGCTCTTGGAAGTGCAGAGGCTCTTTGATTTCTCTTCACACTACTCAGACCAGCAAAAGGCTCATGTGGAATTATAGCTGAGTGAAGCCCCACTTTTCCCATCTTCCTGTCCTGTTCTTGGTTCAGTGTGTTTCTAAACTTTCTCTGCAAAAGTGCATTGATTTAGAGGTGCCGTTCCCACCACCTCTCCTGACATTAATGGGCACGGGTATTAACACAACACCTTTTAAGAATTCATTCCATGCCAAGCAACCTCTGGGTTGGCCTGGAAGTGCAGTGAGGCCTGACTTTTGCCTCTTCAGCACTTTGCATTCAGGCAACAAGAGTCCTGGCTTAAGATGGGAAGTGCTGTTGCTCTCCCCTTGCTGACTTGTTGGTGCTTTCTCTCCCTCTGTCAGAGATTCTGTCCAGAAGCAGATGCAAAGAACATGCTGCAGTGTTTGAAACAGAACAAGAACAGCGAAATGATGGATCCCAAATGCAAGCAAATGATTACCAAGCGCCAGATTACACAGAACACAGGTAATGGTGGGGGTTTTCTTGGAATTGGGCCTGGGGTCTGCACTTAAGGGCTGTAATCTTTATTACCTGAAATGTCTGCTATATCCCATCCTGGACTACTGTAATGTGCTCTACGTGGAGCTGCCTTTAAAATGTGCTCAGAAATTTCAGCTGGCCCAAAGAGCTGCAGCCAGACTGTTGGCCAGGGTTAGATATAGGGAGCAAATGATTTCCTTTATAAGCATTTCCAATGGCTACTGGTCTGTTAACAGGAACAATTCAAAGTGCTGGTTATGACTTTATAAAGCCCTATACAGCTTAGATCCAGGCTATCTGAAAGATCATATTCCCTCATACAAACCTACCTGGGCCCTGAGATCTTCGGGGGAGGTCTTTCACTCAGTCACACCACCCTCACGGCATGTTTGCCGGGCACACAAGATAGGACCTTCTTGGTAACTGCTCCCAGACATTGGAACTCTCTTCCCAGAGACGTTAGACTGGCTCCTTCCTGGTTGCCCTTCTGCTAGCAGGTGAATACTTTTGTATTCCAACAGGCTTTTAGGAACTGACCTTTTTTAAGGAAAGGGCTAGTGCTATGATATTTTATAGTTGTTATTTATACAGGTAACTCACATCTTATGCTTATTTTACTTACACGATTGTAGCTTTGTGGGCGGGTGGTAAATAAATAAATGGAGAGCCAAGGAAACCCACTCTCCATTTATTTATTTCCTCCCCACACGTGTGCGTAGCTGTGATCACAGGCTTATCCTGCTTTGGGAGGGCTCTGGCAGCATCCCAAGTTCAGCCTTCCTAGACTAGACTGTCTTGTTTGCTTTGTTTGTGTGGCATAAATGTTATGTCTATTCTGTAGGTATAATTCCCTCCAAGGCAAACTTTTCTTGAGTGTTAAAATAATTTGTCCTCTCCTTGCACAACCCTGTGCCTTCACCATTCAACATTTCCTATTTGAAAACTGGTGGGATTTTTTTTTAATTTGTCTTATAAAAACATCTGATTTTAAGTTAATACCTATACGTGAAACGGTAGTCCAATAGTAAAGTTCATACTGTGCAAACAAAAAGTGTCAGGTTCAGTTCATCTCCAGTTAAAAGGATCTCTGAAAGATCTCAGAAAAACCCCTGAATTTTTTAAAATTGCTACCTAATGCAGAGATTTAGCTATGCTATAACTATGTATGTTTTCAGGTGTGATTGTATGTTCCTCAGCTTTTGCTGAATAAAGGAAAAAGTTTTAAGAACACCCCTTCCCCCCCCCCTGGGTTATTTCCCCATGGCATCGGGTTAACCACATCAGTCACCCACCCTTTGATAATTTCTACAGACATTATGAGAACAGCCTGGAAGCAGCACCTGTACTGCTCTATTTATATGCAATACTGGGCAGAACAAAACAAAGTTGGAAACCAGCGTGGTTTGGATAGTTGTCTTTAAATTTTGATATCCCCAACCCTGTGTGCATCATCAGTTGATAGCCACCATGGAAGGCTTTCATATCACCTCATGCATGACACTTGGCAATGATTTAGCATTGGCATGCCCTCCCTATCACAAGCAGGACCTACAAACCACAATCCATACCTAAATGTTACGTATGAATCAGGGATAGTAGTTTGTTGTGACCGTAAGAAACCATAGTGTAAAGCTAAAGCTTGTTCTTGGCTTCCTTGTTCTTTTGCATCCTTTGAGCAGAACAAACAACATTGCTGATGTGGATATGATACTAAGCCAGGGTTTGTTGCTTGCACTAGGGGAGGAGGGAAACAGGAGCAATCTCCATATTAATGGTCAACCATGACCATGAGAGCTGGGAACCAAGTAAGCTGAATTCCACAGCTTGTTCCTTCTTTCTATGCTCCCACGGGATTGTGGGCATCTGCCGAGCCTTGTGTGTACGTAGCTGGTTTCCCGAGAGCCAAGGCTTTGCAACTTGGCTACATTACAGGCAACTCAGACAGAAAGAACTCCAGTGCTAGACTGCTTAGTAAAAGTGGCTCAGTTCTGCAGCTGATGCCTCATTCCAGCAGCCGCTCTTCATGACTAATTTTGCTCCTTTCTTCCTTCGTAGATTACCGCCTGAATCCAGTGCTCAGGAAGGCCTGCAAAGCTGACATCCCCAAGTTCTGCCAGAGCATTCTGACCAAGGCCAAGGATGATTCCGAGCTTGAAGGGCAGGTCATATCCTGCTTGAAGCTGAAATACGCAGACCAGGTGATTAAGGGGCATGTGTTTCACAAGGACCTAGGGCCAGAAGGTCCTCAAAGGGACTTGTTCTGCTATGTGATGTGTGCCAGTCAACAAGCATGTTTAAAATACAGGCAGGTCTCAGAAGCTTAGGCCCAGTTATACATGTTCTCTGGGAATTTGTTCCAGTGATCTGATTTAGTCAACCTAAACTTAAAAGTTACGTTTATTTAACTTAAAATTTAAAAAGTGTGCTGTGTAAATTTTACATGCTGAATAACTATCTAAAGAATTTTTCCAGCAACCAAGCATTTGAAATGAATGTTGATTAGGAGAGAAAAATGAATAAAACCCACTTAATAAAACATTTTAAGATGGGACAATTGAAAACATACAGTTCCATACATGGTTTAATGTTTGTAATTAATAGAGTGTTTAACATTAATTTTATCAAGTCCTAAAAGTTAACCACTTATATTTGGAAAAAGCTGTAACTATATTGAAATCGCACAATTCATTATGTTATTAGCTAATTTTATGGAACAGTGAATTTTTGGTAATCCATCTGGTGTCACTGATCAGCCTAAGTGGTGTGATCATTATGTTAAAAGGAGTGATGTGTAAAGCAGCCACTGAGAGTTGAGAAGGCTTCTTCTTGGACCTGAAGACAGAAAGCAGAGGTGATCATTGAGCTGCTGGTAACCTTCCTCTGCTTTTCTTATCTTTTTATCAGCTAAATGGCCCTGCTCTTTTCCCTCATGAATATATTGAGGGATATTAGGAGACAGAATATGAGCATAGGTAAACAATGAAGGAGGACTTATCTCTGCCTTATCTCCCTGGAAGCATTCAGAATTCCCAGCTGTCAGAGGCTCACTTGCATGGAGCTTCTTCTGGTGTGGTGAATGTAACACATAATTACCCTCTTTGATCAGATTGCTTTGGCTTGCTGTATTCTTGCATCTTGAATTGAATTGCAGGTTTTGTCTAAGTGCTGCCTCATCTGATGTTTTCCTATATGAAGAATTCTCCCTATAGAAAAAAGCCATATACGAAGCTGCCTTCTGCTGTCAAAGATTGACTTTAAGAGATTTTTTTAGTGCTAAAAATGCACCAAAAATACATGATTGCTCAAGTTAGTTAAGATTAGTGGTCAATGGTTAGTAGTTAAGATTTGTGGTGAATGTGCATTAATGATTCTGTATAAGCACAGGTCAGAGGCAGGGGTTTCCCCATTGCTGACTTGTTTCCACAGTGCTGGTGAACCCATATCTCTGCCCATCTCTAGCTCCTTCCCCTATGGAGAACCACTTCATATTTTAACTGCAGTAGAAACATGTTCATCATTAATGGGCTTAGGCTGCAGCAGAAATAAATGAAGGGAAGCTACGTTTCTCTAAACACTTAGATGTGCACAAGTGAGTTGTAATTAATTGGTTGTGGTTTCTGATACGTGTAGATTCCTGCTTGGAAACAGACACCTCTTTTCCTTATACATTTACTTGGCAAATAGTGCTAAAAAAGGGTATCCAGGTTGCAATAGTTCCAGAGTGTTATGGTTTATCTGAGAAGCAGATAGACTGGAGAACTTTGGCTAGGAGGCTGGACAGTTTCTCTTAACAAGGGCTGGTCCAATACATAATGCTGCAGTAGGCAGAATATAAAATCTCTCTCCCCCCCCCCAGCCCCCGGTCATAATACCCAAGGCCAACACTTATTTTGATACCAGGCAGAAAATCCTACAAGTACTTCTTCCTCTCTCCCAGGCAGGAAATATACAATAATAAATTAAATCACTAGCAATTTTCTGCCCTTTCATTACACTGAAAATCACTTGCCTGAGCCATTTGTCTAATGGCAGGGGATGCCTTTCTGTAACACTGGTAAAGTCTGGATTCAAGCAGGATTGATGTTTCAGTATGTGCACAGTCTATGCAAGAGCACAAGTAAAGGTGTGGGAACCAGTAACTATACTTCATTCATCTGGGTAGCAAGTAAGGCTCTGTGGAACATGTGAATGTTGGTTCTTCTCCAGTGGCATGACTGTTCTTGTTCTCACCCTTAAACAGCGTCTCTCTCCCGACTGTGAAGATCAGATTCGCGTGATTATCGAGGAATCCGCTCTTGATTACCGGTTAGATCCTCAGTTGCAGATGCACTGCTCAGAAGAGGTGGGAGTTTTCAAATTCAATCCTCCTTCACACTATATATGTTGGCAAGTTCTCACGAGCTCCTGGTAGTACAGTTTGAACTATGGCGATCTTGACTGAATCCCCCAGTAGTTTAAAATCACCTTGTGGTTGTCACCTTTTGTGGCATTTGCAATTTGCAGAGAATAGAGCTGCTTGTGGAGCAAAGCATTATGGGAATCCAGCTTGGCATCTTACACAAAAATTGTTCATATGCAATCATCCTGTCCAGAGTTAAGTTGATATGTAAAGTTCCTCCCCTTGGTCCTTTCCATGCTATGAGGAATAGTTTGAGGGAGACTCCTTGTTTCATCATAACTGATATTTAAGGACCTCTTGGAGAACAAGCCTTCCTTGAATTTGGAAAGGAACAGGAAGCTTAAAAGCAGGAGTAGATGCCCCTAATAGTATTGCCTTGCCAAGCAAAGACTATATAATAGAAGCATAGAATCCCGCTCTTGCAGGGTGGAGAGTAGGTGCTGCTTGTCACTTCTGCTCATTTCCAGAAATTGTTCCAGGCTCTGCCAGCTGGAATTTAGCTTAAGTCAGGGAATAGTTTCCAGCCTTGGCCTTAGGCAACAGCCACAATAGAGGACCTCTGGATAATGTTGCTAATCCTCTGGGCTATGTTACACTGTAAGCCTTTCCTCAGTAATAAAGGGATAACATGGACTGAACCAGAAAGTAAGGTTGCATTTGTTTCCCTTGCTAGATTCCATGTTTTGGACCTTTTTGTCACATAAATTTGTTCTATCTCCCTCCAAAAGGAGGCTAATTTGTTGGCCTGTGGTACTATAACCTAATGTATTTTATGTTTTGAAAGATTTCTAGCTTGTGCGCCGAGGAAGCAGCAGCCCAGGAGCAGACAGGACAAGTGGAAGAATGCCTGAAAGTGAATCTGCTAAAGATCAAAGCAGACATGTGCAAGAAGGTAAAGAACTAGGTGTGCTTCTGTGCTAATGGCAAGGGGGAGAATGCTAGATTGAGTACAGCTCAATCTGATGGCATTCTCCTCACTTCGGAACTTCGTCGGCACTACAGCTTTGTTCTCTAGCTTGGATGTTCCAAGGATTCCTAGGGCTGGTTGTGATTTGCTTTCCCCTCTGTCACTGCTCCTCAGTCCGCTTCAGTCAGCCAAAGGAAGGCATCTATTCCTTCCCCTTTGCATTTTTCTGTTGCCACACTTCAGCACATCCCTTTCAAATTCCGACCTGGCAACAGTCATCAATGCCTTCATAACTTTGAGTAGACTGCTATAGATGTGCTCCATTTGAAAGCAACTGGAGTCTTCCACACTGCAAAAAAATCTTACTTTATTTGAGAACTACTCAGGGCTATAAAGCAGGGTTTAAGTATTCCAAGTATAATGAAGCAGCAGGAGGATGAGCAAGTTAAGATGAAATATGCAAATCATTATATTGAGGGTGCATTGCAATTTTCTGCCCTTCTAGGAGGTGCTCAACATGTTGAAGGAGAGTAAAGCTGATATCTTTGTGGACCCCGTCCTTCATACGGCCTGTGCCCTTGACATCAAGCACCACTGTGCTGCCATCCCACCAGGAAGAGGGCGACGTAAGTCTTATAGCTTGCTAAGAAGCCCAGGAAGCATCTCTGCCACCAGTGGTGCTACTTCCACAGAGTCAATCGTTTTTAGTCTTCTGTTCCTGCTCTTGGTATTGAACAAGTCTAAGCACAATTGCACTCTAAACAACTTGCTTACGATAGATTTGTACACTTCTAGAGGTGTGAAAGACTAGTGGATAGAATCCCCCCACCAGTGGTAAAAATCAATATACCTGGGGGGAAACAGAGGAACTTTCATACAACTTTCATCATCATTGTTTATATTAATGAGTAAAATCCTTTCTAAGCAATACGTATTTTCTAAAAATATACCATATTTTTCGTCCCCTAGGACGCTCCGTCCCATAGGACGCACCTAGTTTTTTTGGGGGGGGGGGATAAAGGAATTTCCCCCCTTTATTTCCCCCCCAAAAGCAGGTCGGGGAAACCAAACCAGGTCGAGGAACAGCGGGATGGCGACGCTGCACCTCCCGCTGTCCCCCGAGTTTGTGGGGCTGGCTGATGTCTGTCTGGCGCTCTGCTTCAGGGTGCTCCGCCCGCCAGGCGGGAGGCTGCTATCTGCAGCGTGGGGAGCCCAGCGGGGAACTCCTGCAGGGCTCCCCACGCTGCGGATGTCTGTCCGGCGCGCGGGGCGCTCTGCTTCAGGGTGCTCCGTGCTGGGTGGCAGGCTGCTATCCGCAGCGTGGGGAGCCCTGTGGGGAACTCCCGCAGGGCTGCCTAGGCTGCGGATGTGTTCCCGAAGCACCGGGCGCTCTGCTTTCAGGGCGCCCGACGCTCCGGGAAGCAGGCTGCTATCCACAGCCTAGACAGCCCTGCGGGAACTCCCACAGGGCTGCCTAGGCTGCGGATGTGTTCCTGAAGCGCCGGGCGCTCTGCTTTCAGGGCGCCCGACGCTCCAGGAAGCAGGCTACTATCCGCAGCCTAGACAGCCCTGCGGGAACTCCCGCAGGGGTGCCTAGGCTGCGGATGTCTTCTTGAAGCCTGGAGAGCGAGAGGGGTCGGTGCGCACCGACCCCTCTCGCTCTCCAAGCTTCAGCGAAAGCCTGCATTCGCCCCATAGGACGCACCTAGATTTCCCCTTTATTTTTGGAGGGGAAAAAGTGCGTCCTATAGGGCGAAAAATACGGTATTTAAAATATGTTAAACACTGGGGTCACCAATGTAGTGCCCGCATCCACCCCTGATGATTTTGCCTGGTGTCCATGAAATCTCTGAGCCCCCCAGTGCATTCCCACCCCCTCCCAATGAAGTGGTGCGATGCTCATTACCTGTTTTGTCACCTTGAGAAACGCATAATAGCAAGAGGGTAGGAAGATCATGATGATCTGAGAAAAACTGTGCCTTCAATCATTTGTAACACTCTTTCCTCTGTTCTGCAGAGATGTCTTGCCTGATGGAGGCCCTGGAGGACAAGCGTGTGAGGTTGCAGCCTGAGTGTAAGAAGCGCCTTAACGACCGGATTGAAATGTGGAGCTACGCTGCCAAGGTGAGCAAGGCTGTTCGCTTTATTCCTCCAGGAAGACATCATCTGGGTGCCTAGGGATTGTTGGGAATATGAGGGAATTGGAACACTTGGAAGGTTCCAGCACGATGCATGTGTTGGTGCTGAAGGCCGTGAACACATGATGGAATGCCACTACTGTAATGACAATCCTTGACACAATATGCTAGATTGGTCTTGGAAGCGAGTCTGAGTTACCGGCATGGACAGCCTTAATATGCATGTCGAGCATGGCTCCTCACCACTTCTGTGCAATTCTAAATTCCATCTGTAGAAAGCTATCCTTGGCAGGGCAAGTGCAGCACAAAATGTAACAGTTGCTGTTACAGAGCAGGGCCCCATTTCTTGATATCTGAGCTCCTGGCCCCTGAAATATATATATGTGTGTGTGTGTGTGTGTGTGTGTGAGAGAGAGAGAGAGAGAGAGAGAGAGAGAGAGAGAGAGAAATTTGGAAGGCCCACCACAGGGCAGCTGTGGGAAGGCAATACCATCCTGCTGTTGGACAAGCATGTAGCACCCTAGTGGGGAATCCCCACTCCTCCTCTCCAGACACCTTGCTGCACATACCCTGGCTTGTGTTTGCACACTCTGCTGAGGAGAGATTGGTTACAGAAAGAACATCCTGAATCTCAAGGGGAAAGCTTGCAGTTGAAAGGATATAAGGAGCGTAGGACTCCTCTTGCTACTTCACAGCTGTTGATCATGGTATTGTGTTCAATACCATGTGAGGGAGGGATAGGATCAGATACTTTAAGAAATCATTTATTAATGGAATTTATAAAGCTACCCCATTACACAAAATCTTTGATTGATGCCCAAAACAAGCACAATTAAAGTACAATATAAAGTGATAAACTAAAACTTAAACTAAAAACACAAAACACAGTTTTTACAGCCAAGAAGACTAGTCCATAAAACAAGTTATTTCAAAGGCCCCTAGGTGAATATAAAGGTCTTCATCTGGCTCTGAAAATATCACAAAGCTGGTGCCAGGTGATCTTCTTTAGGAGGTGTGTTTCTTTACCCAGGTGCCACTACTGAAAATGCCGTCTCCCTGCCCTACTTTGTTTAATATATATTTTAAATTTCTTAAGCCTGTGAAGAAGAAAAGAAGGTTCAGGTAAGCACCTATGAGAGAAGGAGCTGGCAGAACACCAGTATAACATGGACAAATGGCCTAGCCCAGTTTATGGTCCTGCAACACTATTCTGGTCTATACAGGGTTGTAACAAATCGGGTGGTTTTAGAGAAGATTTGTTTGAAGCACTGCCCCCTAAATTTCATCTGTACATTGTAGATATCTGTTACGATTGGTTTGGGAGCTGACTCTTCTTCCTCCTTGCCTGCCAGGTTGCCCCAGCGGAAGGCTTTTCTGATCTTGCCATGCAAGTGATGACCTCTCCATCCAAGAACTACATCCTCTCAGTGATCAGTGTGGGCATCTGCATCCTGTTCCTGATTGGCCTGATGTGTGGGCGTATCACGAAGCGAGTGACACGAGAGCTGAAGGACAGGTAGAGCCTGCCTTGGTAGTCAAAGGGAAGAAGGAAGGAAAGAAGGCCTGCCTGCCTGCCCGTTGCCCAGTTTGTACAGCCCTCCTCTGTATAGTCTCCCCTCCCACCTCTCCGGAGAGTACAAACAGATTAGAACAGCAGCCCGTGCCAGCTGAGTGTCCCATCTCGTCCATGGCTTCTCCACCCTCGGAACGAGTTGGCACGTGCAGCCTTGGCGGTCCAGCCAGCAGCTTCGTTACCCTGTCGTTAGCGACTGTTGTTTGCCTGCCTGTAGACAAGTTTTTTCTCTTTCTCTTTCTCTCTTTCTCATACTGTCGGAACTGCCTTCACTCCCCAGACAGACTGACAACCTGCAGCTCAAGAGGTTTTTAAAGCAAATTTTTAAAGATCTGTTCCAGACATAGTGTTGGACAGTAGGTCTTGGTGTGGAAGTGTTTGTGCTCCTTGGCTTAGGCAGGAGGACCGAGGGGAAGGGACATCACCCACCATTCACAGCTGGCCTTGCTTTGGACATCTGGCTCACCCTGGAACAAGCATCTCCAGCACATAATCAGTCAGCAAGAGTTGCCTCCAGAGGCCCGTCATCATCTCTACTGTTTTTGTGCTTTTGTTACTGTATTCTGTTGTACTTCTTTTTTTCTTTTTGTGGCTTGTTCCTCTGTTTTTGCCAAAAGGCAATGCCTTCCATACTTCTCCACCCCCACTCCAATCTTTGGGGTTAATAAAATATTGACCAGATTAAAGAAACTTCAGTGGTCTTACAGGCACCCCCTGCAAAACCATACTGTATCTCAAGGGAAGCCTTTGGACAAGCTGTGGTGGAGCTGTGGTTTTGGGTAGTAAGGCGGTGGGTTTTGGAAGAAAATGAGGATTTGGGTCCTCCCCAAAGGGGCTGGACCCATAGGGTTCTTATTTACCAGTTACTGAAGTTTCCTCCCTGAACTGTCAGGGAGGGTGTAAGACTTCTCTTGCTGTCAAGAATCCATCTAAAGAGATCATCAGCCATTTGGGAAGTAGGGAAGCTGGCAGGGCTCCCTACACTAAGCAAGGATGGGGGAGGGGAGGGGGGATAGCTTTCTGAGAGTTGGATGGGAGAGGTATCTTTGCTGAAGTGATGCTTTTAGTAACAGTACCACAGTACCTGTTTGCAATGAGCAGGAGTGTGCTCCTTGTCTGTTGATTGGCGAGCACAGGGAGGAACTCGAAGAAGAGGAAATACACATGTGCAGGCTCCTTGTGTATAGTAGGATATCTATCAGCCTGTTAGACATGGTTGCCTGTATGCTTTAGAGGGCTAAATCATGAGTCTGCCCGACACAAGGCTTGAGTGCAACATCTTCTTCCCCTCCCTGCCCCTTTTCCTGCCTTGCTGCAACTGCTCAGTCAGATGTCAACTTCTCAGCGTTCTGCATTAATGTCACAAAAGCGAGGGGCTTTTGGCAATGGGACCAGCTGATCTTAATGATGATGTGGACACTCAGCCATACCACTACTGTGAATATTTTCTGCTGCTCTTGAAGTGTTGGTGAAAGGCACAAAAGTTTTTAGCTTTAGGAAACCTTTATTTTTCATCCTACTGGAAAGCAAGCCGTTCAGAGTGTGGCTTTGTATTCCTGAGGATGGCAAACTGGAAAAGCTTGTGCAAGAATCTCACCCCACCCCACCCCTGAGGCCCACTGACTTTTTCAGGCCTCCAAAATTAAGGAGAGATGATTAGGGAAATCAGGGATCAGTGGGCAAGCCTGTGTGTACTGAAGGGTTTTTTTTGGACTGTGGCCACTAGATTGGATTTCCTTCCCCTGCTTCTGATATTACTGAATCTATGAATGGTGACATTGGAAAGGGGTGTGTGCCATAGTTCCCCAACTAGTGCGTGCTCAGTGCATTCCAAAGCCTCTATTCCCTCCCCCCTCCCTTTCACCCACACCTGGATGCCCTTCAGTATTGTGTTGTTCTGTGTTTTAACTCTGAGACAAGGCATAGACTTCTTTATCCTAAGGAATCCACCTTGACTGAAATGGGGTGGCGATGGTGGAGGATGCTCCCAGAGCAACTCAAGTCACTTGCAAGAGAGGCAGCCAGCAGATTAATTGCAGGGTGCTTAGAGCTGCTATTCATACTGTAGGAGGCAAGGAATAACCTTGGCCATATCATCTTCCGAATCCTACACAACGTTGGGAAGAAACTGGTACTTACATATGGTGACCCTGCAGCAAATGCTGTGAAAGGAGAGGATGCCCCCACCATCCTGGCTAGCACTTGCATTCAAATAAGATGCACAACGTATTATTCTTACATTGCTTCCCTTCAGCCAACTACAGTTGCCTTCCCTTGATCCTAGTGGGAGTGCCCCATTGGTTAATGAAAGAAAAATGCTCTTCCCATAATCAGCAGCAGTGGTTTTTGCAGGCATATAGTGATGCTACCGAAGAGGAGGAGCTTGTGCGGGATGCACGTAAGGGAACTAGTTGCGTGGGAAGAGACAGAATGCCGAAGCCATTACAGCCAGCCAGTCACTCATTCTCTCAGTGACCCTGAGTGAGCCATTGTTTTAAAAAGAGACAAGCAGCAGCCTCTTGAGTTCCAAGCACTGCAGGTCTCTGTCTCAGCATCACCTAAGCCTCCATGCAGTCTCCTCAGATCCTGTCAGTTTCAGTCTGACAGTTAAGTATTCCTGCTTTGAGGCTTATTTGAGGGACGACTGTTTACAAAAGTGATCCTTCATCTAAAGTGTTGTGCTTGCCACTTCCTCCTCAGAATACGTGCAACTGCTTAAGGAAGATGGAAGGGGCTGTGCTGCAGTTTGAATGTTTGAAAAGTACTTAGGAATTGGAAGCTTGTTTTTCTGCTTCTTCCCTATAAGGTTCCCTGTTTGAACTTGTAGTACTTGCTGTCTTCACCACTGTGGCCTCGACTGTCTTGTAACACGAGCTCCTCCAGCTTCTGGACCCTGTGCTGCTGCTGCTTCTCCTTCCTTGTGTCTCATCTAAAGCTGTGCTGATGCTGCTCTCTTGGCTCTCATCTCAAGGAAGGTCCCCTGTTTTGATGCATTGGAGATGGAAGTACGCGGGTTGGGCACTGCTCTATGCATAACAGGATTAGAGTACCTGCAGAAAAGCCCTGGTGGAGCCTAAGGAGCAGGGATTTCTAGGCTTTTAGTGGTGGCTCTTAGATGCAGCCTAGGGTATTCTCTTGTCCCAAAGTAAGCTAAGGAACTTGTTGAATTGGAAAACTGAAGGGTCACACATCCTTTTCCGCTTCATAGTTTGTACAACTGGATTGATAAGTTACACTCTTCCTACATACACACTACAGGTGCATCCAGAGCATTAATACTAACAAACTGGAAGAGTGCTGGGTGGAGGGAACTGTCTTTAGGAAGTGGTGCCATCCAGCATGTGGTACCAGCACTGTCCTGGCCCCCGGCTTGTGCTGACACCTGTTCTCATATTGCTAGTCCGTCTGGACAGCTGTGACCAGCATGATAATTGGTTCCATTTCTGTGTAGATTCTGAGCATCAGGTGCGCTGCTTCTCCATCTGACACTTGCAGACTCTTCCATCCAGAGGCTCCCAAGCTGGTGCAAAGAGAATTAAATGACTTATCTCAAGGTTCTTGGAAATGCATCAGAGGCAGGCTGCAATTTCCCTTCAGGTACGCTTTGGAACTCAATATAAGTGGTGTTTGATTGAAGAATAGGCGTGTTTTGTGTTTGAGAGAAGCAAAATGCAGGTGCACAGAACAACTCAGGGTGGCATAAAAGGGTTTGTATTCAGTGCCCCTCCTGCAGCTTGCAAAACCAGCCCTTTGGAGAGACAGTAAATTGGTAGATGATACAGCTAATGTTGGCTGACCCTTAGTCCTTTTAAAAAATGTAACATTAACAAAGGTTTTTTTTGTAAATTGTTTTTCCTTTCTATGTACAAAATCTTGGCTGTTCTTTCTTTTTACATGTTCATGCTGTGTAATTTTGAATTGTTAACGGAGATTCTGAACATAATGTGCATTTTTTTCTGTACAGATGAAATGGGAGAATTTAATAAAAAAGAGTCTGCAGGTTTTTACTTGTTTTGCTTGTGTCTCCATCAACTGTGAATAAAAAGGGAATCTCCCTCACCAAGTCATGCCAGACAAACTGTATCTCCTTTTCTTTTTAATCCAGAAAAACTTTTGACAAAAACTCCTGTGGTACCTTTGTTGACAAGATGGTAAAATGTGGGCTGGATTATAATTGTTGTTGAATGGATCCACAGCTGGTTGAGTGACCATATCCAATGGGTGTTCATTGATGGCTCTATCTACCAAGAAAGAGGTCTCAATTGTCAGGGCTGTGTTCCTGGGCTGTTAAACACCTTTATAAATTACTTTTATTCAGGGGGTGTTTATCAAGATTTGCAGATGGCATGAGAGAAACTAATTATAGCTCTCACTTTAAAAGATAAAAACAAAATTCAAAATGATCTTGAGGCTGGAACAATAGGCTACAAACAACTGAAATTCAACTGAGATAAACATCAAATCCTGCATTTAGGTACCAAAAAAGAACCAGATTTAGGTTGGGGTGGGGACCTAGCTTGGCAGTTGGGCATGTGAGAATTTAGGTTTCTTAGTCAATCACAAGCTAAACATGGACCTACAGTGCAATTTTGCTGATATATAAGCAAACACAATCTTCAGCTTAAATTAACACAAGCATGGTGTCCACAACATGGGGAGTAAACGTTCTGCTCTGATTGCTGGTCAAACCACATCTGGAGTACTGTTTCAATTCTGGGTGTCACATTTAAACTACATTTACCATCTTGCATTTTTAGCCTCCCTTTCCAACAAGAAGCTCAAGGCAGCAGACATGGTTGCTCCTTCCCCTAATTTATAATAACTATATGAGGTAGGTGAGACTGGGATATAGTGGCTGACCCAGGGTGGGGATCTGGCCCTACCCACCACTGACATGTGGCCCTCAAATGGTTGCCCAGAAGAGGGTGTAGTTCAGGCTGAAAAAGGTTCCCCACTCCTCCTGTAGGTGCAAACAAATCTTTGGAGCAAAGTTCATGGTGCCTGTCAGCCACCACACTTCTTGGTCTGCCTTATGTCAGTTTTCATGAACCATCCCTAACCCAGATGGGAATTCCCTGTTGCCCAAAGTGATGGTTTCTCTAAGAGTGATGCCACGAGCCACTGTGTCTCACTGATGCAGTGTGGGGTAGGCATACTTGGCTTTCCCCATTATAAACACAATGGGGAAGAGGCATTTGGATTGGATGTGCATCAACAGTAGGCTCCAGTGTTGGGGAAGGTGGAGGGGACACTGGAACAGTGGTAACCCAATAAAAGCAGAGCGCTTCAAAACTGGGATGCCTGTCTGTGGCAAAGAGCTAGCCCAGGATGGAGAAGATGTGGTATTTTTCTTCTGGGTCAACCTTTGTTTTTTTGTGCAATTGGGAGAATATAGAGCTTAGCTGTTCAATGGTGAGTTCCTAAATTGGAGGAAGATCTTGGTTCTATGTGAAGTTGGGTCTTTATGAGAATACATTCCCTCCAACTTAATCATGCAAAGCTACCCAATTTGGCTTTTTGGTTGTTGGTTTTTAACCTAGTGCACCACTAAAAATTAATCTTCAACTTTCTTCATATGAAAACTGCTGAGCTTCTCTTTGTCTTGCACCTAAGAACCCTGTGTGTTTCACCTAAAAAGATACAACGGCGTACAGATGGATGCATTTTAAATGGGGATGGAGCAGTGGTCAACCATTGCATGCTTCTTTGTCCCAGCAGTAGAAGGTGCAACCTAAAACTTGCTTTAGCACACAATAGACTGGAGTCTCCTTTGTTCGCCACCCGACACCCCCCCCCCAACATTTCATCTGAACACTGTCCCAAGATGCAGGCAACTTTAGGGGCGAGGGAGGGGGCGGGAGCCTCTTATCCAGCTGATGATGGCGACCCTGCTGTGCTTTACAGATTGCCCACAACTTTGCGCCATTTTTGGAGCCTACGAGTTTACAAAACCGATGGCAACATTACACCGGAGAACAATTAGATAACTTATTTTTTTAAAAAATGTGAACAGTCAGTGACAACCGAAGTCGAGCTTTAGTTCATTTATTACATTAACGTATTGCCTTTCCTGCAAGTTGCTAAGGCGCAGGCACCCCTCCCTGTTTTCTTCTCTGTAACAACCCTGCGAGGCAGGCTGGGGTGAGAAACCCACTACGGAGCAGCTTCATAGGTCAGCGGGGTTCACCATGTGCAACGGTTCCACCACTCCGGCAGAAGCCTTACGAACGATCCTGCCAACAACAGCGACTCGATCGGTCCCTCGTTGCTTCCCAAAACGTTTTTAACATTTATTTTTTGCACTTGCAGGTATGCAAAAATTAATGCAAACTTAAAGCAAAGTATTATTTTAAATAAAGTAGCGGGAAGCTGCCTCAAGAATATGCGCCCCCCTCAGCACTGGCAGGTCCTTGGCGAGCAGCGCGCACAAAACTCCCACTATCCAAAAAACTGTCCAGGATAAGCGGAGCAGCATTAACGCCGCCACAACCGAAGAACTGCATACTGCGCCTGCGCGTCGCAGAAGCCCCTCTCTTTTTCCCGTCCCCGCCTCTCTGTCTCGGACTAGCACTCAAAGATAGCGGAGTGCGCTTGCGCGGACTCCGTAACCCCACCCCCCGATTCTGATTGGCCAAGCGCGGCTGATGTACGCCACCGGGTGCACTGCTGTCGCGCGGTCCGGCCGTAAAGCGCAGGCGGGAAATCAAGGAAGGGAAGGGAGAAGGTCGCGCTCCGGAGGGGAAGCCGGCGTAGGTGAGGCGGCCCTTGAGTCGGCCCAGGCCTCGCCTGCCTCCCTTTCCCCTGAGCCATGTTGGGCGGGGCATGCAAATAAGCCCTGCGTGGGCGGGGCCGGCGCATGCAAACGAAAGCTGTGGAGGCGGGGCCGTTGCATGCAAATATGGCCCCAGGGTGGGCTGGTGGGTTGAGGCAGGTGTGCCCTTTGCTGCTGGGGCAGAGCAGTCTTGCCCTCTCCCCACCTACAGAAATCTAGGCCTACCTTGCAAGGTGGTTGTTGCTGGGCATAACTCTGGAGTTCTTGAATGATTGATAAATTCCTCCTCGAATGTTAAGTTGTTGTTGTTTTGATTGTTAGATTCTTCAGAGTGAGGAGAGTGTTGGACTGAGACTGATGACGAAGACCCTGGTTCGAATCCCTCCTGCCACGAAGCTCCCTGGGTGACCTTGGAGCACTCACAAACTCCCAGCCTCACCTACCTCACAGGGTTTGTTGTGAGGACAAAAGAGGAGGAGTGCCACACATTGCCGCCTTGAGCTCTTCTGAGGAAAGGTGGAAAGTGAGTGTAATAATCAATAGCTGGCTTGGAGTGTTTGTCCTCCAGTTATAGAATCCTGGAGATGGAAGGATCCAAAATCCTGCTGTTGCAGGGAACCCGTTATTTCAGCTTCCCTGTTTGGTGGCCACCCAGCCTCTGTTAAAAAATCTCTCCTGAAAAAGGCCACCACTTTCCAAGACAGTCTGTTCCATTGTTGGACAGCTTGTACGGCCAGGAAATTCTTCCTCTTGTTTAGGTGAAATTGCCATTCCTGCAGTTTGAACTTGTGAGTCAGATCTTTCCCTCTAGAACAAATTAGAATAAATTTGCTCCTTCACCTCTGTAGCAGCTGTTCAAACATTTGAAGATTGCTATCATATTGCCCCTTAGTAGTCTCAGTGCTAATAAAAATACACAACTCTTGCAGCCTTCTTCATAGGGCTCTGAACATTTTTGTTCCATCCCCTCCCCAATGTTCTAACTTGTTGATAGTCTTTTATTATTTCTGGTTGCTCTGTATCTTTTCCAGGTGGTCAGCAATCTTCTTCGTGCTCCAGATGTGGTCGTATCAGTTCTGAAAAGTGGGGTATGTTTATTTATTTCACCCAAGCCCTGGAATATTCTTTTCTCAGTGACATAACTTGATATGAAATTGTGTCGGAGCACAATGGTTCTCCTTTGCCTGTTCCTTTGGTGTGGCATGTGAAGTGTATAATATCTCACGTGGGGCAGAAATAGTTGGGTTGAGAAAGATAGTACTGGGTTTTCTAGATGTTGCTTGTGGGGCGGCATTTAATGGGCTGCAGTCTCCTGTCTTTGTGTTCTTGACTTTGGCAGAAACAGCTTTTCTGTAACTAGTTCTTCTCCATTGCCTTTTTTAAAACAGCATTTTTGCCTTTCAAATCTCAGTGTATGATTTCCCAATAGCCTTCTTAAATTTTAACTGAACAAAAGCAAGAATGTAAAAATTAAAAACATAATTTTATTTTTTATCATTTCCTTGTTATGCTCTACTATTCAAGTACTAGGTAACAGTGGTTTGGTATGTTCAGTATTAAAAAGCATTTGTTCTGTATGTGCTGTAACCAATTTAATTAATGGACCATGGCAACACAGTTCCCCACCCAGCCCAAAAAAGACCTTTTGTTTGCACTCTGTTGATGTAAATTCAGTATTTTATGTCAAGCAATTCAGCATTTGAACAGAGTTGGACTTCCTGCCTGATCTTTATTAATTAATTAATTAATTAGGGAATTGCTATAATTCTGCAAGTGTTGTTATGCAAAATAAAATAAAAAATCCGTGCATCATTGGCTTTCTCTCACATATTTTTCAGAGATGTTCAGTTTGTGACAGTGTGTCCTTTGCAATGATCATCTTTTGCAGCAGGACCTGAAATCACCTCTGCCTAAGGCTTTGGGTGGCTATTGTCTGTCTGGGTTTACAGAACCTGGCCGGGGGAACTTTTGCTCCATGTCAGTTACCTCTGTATAAGTCAAGGAGATTGTAATGCTGGCTGATGTCATTTTAAGCCATGATACAGTTTTGCAGATTCATTTTGCATAATAATGTTATGTTTTCCAGAAATAGCAACTCTTGGGATTTATCTGTGGGGCTCGGAAAGGGCTAAAGGACCCACATCAAGATGTTCCTCCGGCTCTTGTCTGATGTCCGGTGGCAAAGAGCTAGCCCAGGATGGAGAAGCATGACCAGCTCCCGGCACAGTAGCACAACTGGAGCAGAACCTCACCCGACCCCTCTGCCATCACATGCACAGGTGGTTATCTGTGGGGGTGGAATCATGGGCACATCAGTGGCATATCACCTCTCCAAACTCGGGTGGAAGGACATCGTCTTACTGGAGCAGGGCAGGTAAATAGTCCCCCCCCCCCTTTGCAAAAGAAAATAGGTGTTTGATGCAGCAAGTAATGTTGTGTGGTGGAACTGGGAAGGTCTTGTAGCAGAGGTAAAGTGTACACACACCTGTTAGCTAACTGTAAGATTCAAGCTGAGAATTTATCTACATCTACAGAAAAGGCATTTGTATTTTCTGGAACTGTACTGCTTCAGGTTAGGACCAATATTCAGATGTTCTCCTCACTTAAAAAAAGGAACAGGAATAGAACCCCCCCCCTTGCATGTAGAAACCCAGCATGGTGGGGAGATGACTGGACTCAGCTAGAACCCTTCTCTGACATTCTTGTTTTCCACAGGCAGCGGTCCTTGTTCAGTAATATCCTCCCTACATCTGATAGCTTTCTTATGCAGCATCTTATCTTTGGAATTCATTTCAAGTTGCTTTGTCTCTGTCTTTCATGGGGATGAGGAATTTGTGTTCCTCCAGTTGTTGTTGGACTCCAACTTGCATCAGTCCTAGGAAGCATGGGCAATAGTTAGGGTGATGGGAGCTGCAGTCCCAGCAACATCTGGTTTTTTTAATAATAATATTTATTAAAGTTTCAAAGAAGTTACAAAAATGAAAAGAAGGGGAAAAAGAAACAAAAAATACAAAATACAGAAAAATAAAAACAATTAAAAACAAATCAATCTTTCCATGTCTTATCTTTCATTTGCTTGTTTCCCTAAGCTCCTCACACCTCCCTTTTTGTATTCTAGTTCAATAGTTGTTTCAGCAAGTCCTTACCATTTTTGCTTTTATCTTAATATTTTATCTTAATATATTGTAACTTTACATTATCACCTGTTAACAATCCATTTTTACATGCCCCTTTGTAACATTATTGCTAAAACCACATAACTTCATTCCAGCATCCTTCTAACATTCCTTAACTTTACAGTGTTTCTGTAAGTAGTCTTTAAATTTCTTCCAATCTTCTTCTACCGACTCTTCTCCCTGGTCTCAGATTCTGCCCGTCATTTCCGCCAGTTCCATGTAGTCCATCAACTTCATCTGCCATTCTTCCCGGGTGGGTAAATCTTGTGTCTTCCAATACTTCGCGATGAGTATTCTTGCTGCTGTTGTTGCGTACATAAAGAAAGTTCTATCCTTCTTTGGCACCAATTGGCCGATCATGCCCAAGAGAAAGGCCTCTGGTTTCTTCAGGAAGGTATATTTAAATACCTTTTTCATTTCATTATAGATCATCTCCCAGAAAGCCTTAATCCTTGGGCACGTCCACCAAAGGTGAAAGAATGTACCTTCATTTTCTTTACATTTCCAACACTTATTATCGGGCAAATGATATATTTTTGCAAGCTTGACTGGTGTCATGTACCACCTGTATATCATTTTCATAATATTTTCTCTTAAGGCATTACATGCCGTAAATTTCATACCTGTGGCCCATAACTGTTCCCAGTCAGCCAACATAATGTTATGTCCGACATCTTGTGCCCATTTTATCATAGCAGATTTCACCGTTTCATCCTGAGTATTCCATTTCAACAGCAAGTTATACATTCTTGATAATATCTTAGTTTTGGGATCTAACAGTTCTGTTTCCAATTTTGATTTTTCCACCTGGAAACCAATTTTCTTGTCCAAATTGTAAGCCTTATTTGATAATAATGAAGCCAGTCTCGCACTTTCTCTTTTAGTTTCTCAAAGCTCTGCAATTCCAATTTATCTCCTTCTTCTTCCAGCAGTCCCAGCAACTTCTGGAGGGTTAAAACCTACCTTTTCTGTTTTCCTTGCTTCTGTTTGACTCAACATCTCATACCTTGTTTCGTTTCCTTTGCTTGTGCTTCTCCCTGCGATGGGGGTATCTTTAAAGACTGTCTGGCTGTTTGAAAATACAGCTGCTGGGCTACTAATTGGGACCAAAAGTTGGGAATGTTTTCAGCTGGTGGCTTGGTGCTTTCTTTAAAAGCCTGTCGTGGCTTGGGACCTGTGTACCTGAGGCAGCACCAGTTCTCACATAAACCTACCCATGTGTTGGGATCATGGGGGGGGGGGGGCTACGGGAATGCTGACAGTCTGGGGGTTTTGTTCCTGAGCAGTTGGAATGCTTATAAAATTAAATACAATTGCACCTGCTAATACTGATATAACAGGCTTCATTGCTACCAGCACAGAGTCAAAGTTTCTGTAGAATTTCTGCATGCTTATTAAAATAATAGGGTGTGGACTCATGGTTATTAAGCTCTGTCTTCTTACACTTGTAATCAGGGTAGTAAAAATGTTCTAAAGGAGTAAATTCCCCCTATTATTTCAGTGCATACTTAAGATTGCCTTTGAAACTCTGATCTCTGCCTCTATGGTGTATGGATTCCTGGTGTATGTTATTCCAGATTAATTAACTTTTAGTACATTGGTGTGATCTCACTTGTGTGACAACAAGGGTGATTGGAATGAAATGCTTGTCATAAGAACATAAAAAGCCTGCTGGATCAGGCCAATGACCCATCTAGTCCAGCATCCTGTTTTCACAGTGGCGATCCAGATGCCAGTGAGATGCTTGCAAGCAGGGCTGGAGCATAACAGTACTCTCCTCCGGTGGTTTCCAGCAATTGGTATTCAGGAGCATTACTGTCTCCGACCATAGAGGCAGAGCACAGACATCATGACTAATAGCCTTCAATAACCCTTTCTTCTATGAATGTCCCATGTCTTTAAAGTATCCTCAGTAGTGTTAGATGCTGGTTTGGCATTAGAGGACAGCATTGTGTATGTTGTCTGAGTTAGTCTTTAAGACTGAAAGAAGCCCTGCCAGAAACCATCCAGTTCCTTTACGTTTCCTTTGCCAAGGAATGCTGTCCTAACCCTGTGTGTTGGCATTGCCGTGTCAGCAGCATGCAAGGGCAAATGTTTGCTATTCCTTTGGCTCTGGTGGCAGAAATTGCCTCCTTGCACTTGGGCTCTCCTTGTGAAATCTGGAATGGAAGGCAAAGCGTGCCTCTTGTCAACACACAGCTAAAAATATCCCCTCCCATATCTTAGTGGCACACTTGGGCTTTGCGTGCTCAGCACCCAAATTGGGTTTCACAAACTCCATCCTTTGTAAAACCAACACACATTTGCTGACTGTGCCTCACTTCTTCAGATGAGCGCATTTTGATTTTGTTGTGTGCTGGGAAGAACATGGAGGAAAGCAAGGAAAAGGAGATTGGGATCTACTTAATGACACTTTATTTCACTTCATACAAACTTAGCACTTCATATGGAATTTAAAAAGAAGCTCCTGTTTTATGACTGACCATCTAAGTAAAGATGAGGAGTTCTGGGCAATCTTGAAACTGTGTGCTGTGAGAGTATGTGATTGCTTTTCGATACTTTTAATTGTTTTTTAAATGTCTTAAATACATTTTTTTAATTGTATTGTATTGTTTTATCACTGATGCATTTGCCACACTGGGCTCCTTTGGGAGGAAGGGTGGGATGTAAAAATAATAACTAAATAAAGAGGATGGGGCTTGAGGATCTATCTAAATGCAGAGCTTTAGGTTAGTGCCTTCCTAAAAGTGCCTTCCTAAAAGTGCCTTCCTAAAAGTGAATAATTATGACAGGTTTTCCAATAGAAACCAGCCCAAAGAAACAGAGCCTTTCAGTTGCCTTTCTTCTAGCCCCTGGCAGTGATTTCATCCAGTCCAGGTCCCCAAAAGAAGAGGAGTAGAAATATCAGGCTCACAGTCGCTGGTAGGGTTATGTAATCTATCTGTTTCCAGACAGGAAGTAGCTTCTACTGGCTTTGGTGGTCTGTGATCCCAGTGTACAAGCCATGCCACCTTTGTAACACTTGCTGGTGGCAATGTGGGGCGGTCTCCTGGGGGAAAATATTTTTCCTTTCTCCAGGATGCTGCCCATAATCCCCACTAAGTGCTACAAGTTTCCTGACTGTGGGCTCAAGAAGCTGCCTTCTGGGTGTACCCACAGAGTCTTAGGAAGTACAGGCAATTGTATAAGGTGCAAAAGGCCCCACTCTTTAATTGGTGGAAAGCCTTGCCTGCTCCTCCTCTTCCCTGCCTGATTCCATAGGAAATGACTCCCTGGGCTGTTTGCATCTAAATGTCCTAGGTTCAGTCTTTAGATAGGGTTGGGAAAAGCTCCATCTGGAAACCTGGAGTGCCAACCACACTTAGCTGGTGGGCCAATTGGCCTGACTCTGGGTATGGCAGCTCCATGCTTTCTTAGGGAGCCCTCTGCCACTGACTCATGACCTCTCCTCTTGGGCCAAACAAGCTTCCAGAGTCCCCACAGACCCTCCTGGGTTTCCCTCTTTCAGGCTAGCTGCTGGTTCCACAAGATTTTGTGCGGGCATCGTAAGCACAGCGCGGCACCTGTCCATCGAGCTGAAGATGGCTGACTACTCCAACAAGCTGTATCAGCAACTCGAGCAAGAGACTGGGGTAAAAACGGGTAAGGAGGGGTCACCTCACTGAGCTTTGTGGCTGAGCAGGGGTTGGGGGAGTCAAACATTAAGCAATTCGCCATCCTGGCATTCTCCAGAAGGGTTGCAGATATTAGCCACCATTTGCACCCATCTGAAATGAACCCTTTCTGGGGCTTTCCTGTACCCTGACAGAGGGTGCCTGTACTTGTTCCAGGTTACGTGAGGACTGGCTCTATCTCTCTAGCTCAGACGCAAGACCGGCTGATCTCCCTGAAGCGCATAGCCTCACGGCTCAAGTAAGTGTAAGAGGAACGAGGAGGAGGAGCACCAGGCATGTGCCAGCCTTTCTGGAGTAACTTGTAATCAGGGCCTGGCCAGTTGGTGCTGGTCTGTGTGACAGGGCCTTTTCAGTGGTGGTTCCCCGGTTGTGGAATGCCTTCCCTAGCAAAGGTGCTCCTCCTCTGTCATTATTAACTTTAAGGAGGAATTTGAAAACATTCCTGTTTCCCAAGGCTTCTGGTGGCTGAAGAACGCTGTTCAGGCACCTCATATCATTGGATGAAGGAATGTTTTTAACTGCTTTTAGAATGTTTTTTTAAAAAACTGTAACTGATTTTCAGTGTTTTTAATGGTAATTGTCTTTAAAATATTTGCTTTCTTTGCCACCCTGGGCTCCTTGGGGGGGAGGAAGAGTGGGATGTAAATTCAATAAATATAAATAATAGCGACTGGCCTTTGCTGTGTGTTTTCTCCAACAGGGTCATGGGGATCCCATGTGAGCTCATCCCGCCCAAGAGAGTGACACAGCTCCACCCGCTTCTCAACATCCATGACTTGGTGGGGGCCATGTACCTCCCAGAGGATGCTGTCGTTTCATCAGCCGATGTGAGCCTCGCCTTGGCCAGCGCTGCCTCTTTGAATGGTATGGCCCGGCCATGTCTTTTTGTCAGCAAACCTCATTGTGTGAGAGACATTGCTGATTTTTCTGCTGCTTACATTTCTAATTTGCAAAGTAGATCACACCCTTTAGTACAGCCTTCCCCAACCTGGTGTCTTCCAGATATTTTGGACTACAGCTGATGGGAGTTCTGGTCCAAAATATCTGGAGGGCAATTGGTTGGTGACGGGTGCTTTAATGTGTATTCTCTCGCAGGCATCCTATATGGAAGCCTTCCCCGACCATGTTGTGGACCAAATCCATGCTGGCTATAGCAGATATGAGTTGTAGTCCAAAACCACTGGAGGGCAGCAGGATTGGGGGAAAGTGCTATGTGAAGTAGGTCTCTGCTCCCATTTTTCTGAAGGGAGAACTGAGACTGAGGGCTGAACTACATGTAACTAAGAACTCAGGCTTCTGCAGAAACTGACAGCTTCATGACAAGGTCCTCCCTCTCACATCTCAAGAGGAGGAGCTGCAGTTCAGAAGCAGAGCTCATGTTTTGCATGCAGAAGGTCCAGGTTCAATCCCTGACATCTTCAGGAGGACTGAGAAATCCTGGAAAGCCACTGCCTGCCAGTGCAGACAAGAACGAGCTGCTAGGTGTACCAAAGGGCTGACTGTATAAGGCAGCTTCTTGTGTTCCTGGAAAATGGGCCTTCATAACAACATCAGCTCAAGTTGAGCTACACAGTGCAGAGGCCGAGGGGAGAGCTCAACATGGAACTGCTCCTTTGGGTTGTATCACTCTGCTCTTTGTAGCACGTATCTCAGCTTTAAGGCTGCCATCCTACACAACCCTTGCCTGGTGTGCAAGTCTCACTGAATTCAACAGGGCTGCTGTGTAAACACATAGGAGTTGTTTGCAAGAAAGAGTGACTTGCCACTAGCCACACAGAGAGAGTGTGGCAGAGTCCTCTTTCCCACCCACTGTGCCACACTTACTTTCAGCTTGCGTGAATGCTCTTGCTTGGTCTACTCTTCCGTCCTGCTAGAATCCTCATGGTCCACTGGAACATGTTAAATGTGCAAAGCAAAGTTGTATCCTTCGGAGCTCTTCCACAGTGGAGGCGTGATTAACCCGCTCTCTGTTAACCTTGGAACATACCCATGAAGCTGCCTTATGTCAATTTGGGCCATTGCTCTGTGCCGCATAGGATCATTTCTTGCCATAGGAAGGCACAACCTTGTGCCATCTTAAAATGCTGGACTACAATTTATACAGTGTGTTTTCCACAACTGCTTGTGGTTCACGTTTAAAAGTACAGTAGTACAATAATGATACCTTATAAAAAGTATATTACCACTACAAATGTAGCACAACCCTCCCATCAATTACCAGTTCATTTAACATATTTCAACATTTAAGTGAACATAAATCTCACTAGTAGGTCAAGTAAAAATAACCAATAATTTCACATCCAAAAGTTGCCCGAAAGTTGCTGGTTAGTACCTAGGAACCCCCATCTCCCAGTCCTTTATACCACAAGTCCAAAAGGCCAGAAACTTCCCTTGGCCTTGAAGTAGTTGGCCATGCTGTCTGGGACTGGTGGGAGCTGTACTCCCAGCACCTCTGCATGGCACCAGGTTGCCTATCCCATGTCTGCTCTGACCTATAGCAGCTCCCCAGCCAACTGGGGTCCTTTTGAACATGCCAGAGATTGAATGTGAAAACAAAGCAAGTGCTTGAGCTATGGTCAAGTTTAAAAACCCTCCTCCTCTAAGGACATATGAAGTTGGCTTTTTTTGAGTCAGAGCAACGTCAACCAAATCCAGTGTTCTTTACAAGAATCCTCCCAGAAATTGACCAGTGGTCCAATGTCGGCACTCTGCTCTGCCTTCTGCCCACCCCCTGCTTTAGTGCCATCTGTGTTACACTGATTGCTTCTGGGGTACAGCAGTCTGCTGCTTAATTTCTCAGCTCATCTGTGAGCATGCTGGCCTAATTGAGACTCTTGATTTGTGCTTCCTGTAGCGATTCCACTTTGGCCAGGGCCAGGCAGGGGGCAAGAGAGGTGACAGGTCCAATGGACCTACTCTGCAAGCAGCTTTTCTTTGGAGCAGGGAGCAATTGGAGGGGGTTGGACTGGATGACCCTTTAAGTCTCTTCCAACTCTATAGTTCTATGATTCTAATTTCTGTCTTCCTTTTCCGCTTTCTCCGCCCAGGTGCCCAGATCCATGAGCGGACGAGTGTTATCCATGTCTTGTGCCAAAAGGGTTGTGTGGCTGGAGTGGAGACTGACAGAGGGATGATCGAGTGCCAGTATTTTGTTAACTGTGCTGGGCAGGTCAGGTGCCAATTGTTTTGTGTGGCTGCCGTTGTCAGCGTATGTGTGCATTGAGTCAACAACTGCTGTGAATGAACTCAGATTTATCCTGATGCTTCTTTTTCAAGAGGTTCTGGGGAATACTTTCCAAATTAGCAAAAAGCTGTTCTCTCAAAAAGGCAAGCCTTTTGTGCTGGCATACACCCCCCCACACACCCACCCACACCCACACACCTTCACCCCCCCCCCTCAGGCTTACAGGTTAGAAAATGCTTATTGTCGGGTGTTTCCTTCCATGCTGCACCACATGTCTAGTGTGAACTGAGTCAGGGCAAACCTGGCTTCCTATGCTGACTGCACGGCTGTGGGATTGGAAGGGAAGGATCCTGTACTCCCACGTTGGGTATGTCAGTAGTATATGTATCTGAAGAAGTGTGCATGCACACGAAAGCTCATACCAAGAACTGACTTAGTTGGTCTTTAAGGTGCTACTGGAAGGAATTTTTTTAGTAGTATATGTAGTCAGTTCTTACCATTGGAATTGTGAGCTGCAGAATCAGCTAATTAAATTAATGGTGAATGATTTATTTTGCCTCTAGTTGTAGAGAAGGGCAAGAAGCTATAAGGCACTAGTGCCAGCCTTTGCCAAGTGGGTGCCCTCCAGATGTTTGCGCAGGATCCCCTTGCCCCCTCTCATCCGGCACCTTTTCTGTCTCGCTTCCCTACCCCCTTCCCTGCAGTGTTACCTGGCATGTGATCCCATTAAGTTACATGGTGGTGCAACCTGCCTTCCGCTTGAGCGCTAACTTCCCTGCCTTCGTTTCAGTGGGCTTATGAGCTGGGCCTTTCCAACGAGGAACCGGTCAGCATCCCTCTGCACGCCTGTGAGCACTTCTACCTCCTGACCCGGCCCTTGAAGACGCCGCTGGAGAGCAGCACGCCAAGTAAGGACTCTCCCTCTGCACCCTTTCATGGACACCTTTGCTTTCCCTGCAGGCACTCATGGTCATTGCTCAGTTGCAGTGCACAAATTCTGGATGCGGGACAGGGAGGGGGTCTGGGAAAGGCCTTTGGCTGGGACAGAAGAGAGCCCACGTCAGCCAGCCAGCGGGCTGTATTAGGTCAGGAAGACCCATGGGTGTCTGGCTGCTTTTAAGGAACTGGAGAGGAAATGAACAAGGAGGCATTGGGTGTAAAAGTTGTGCTGTGTAGTCCTCTCTGGGCAGCTGTGGCATGTGGGGCTGCCTTTGCTTGCCCAGTGGCTCTTAAGCAGCTTTTGTAAATCAGGGGTGGGGAACATTTTCAGCCTGAGAGCCACTTTCATTCTGGGCAGCCTTCCAGGAGCTGCATACAGAGTGGTGGGTGTGGCAAGAGTGGGCGTGGCCAGACACACACCATCCAGGCAAATCAGAGGTGCTGTGGCAGTTAAAGGGCACATGTTCGCCAGGCGACATCATGATAGGAGGACACACCAGGGCCAGATACAGGGGACTGGAAGGCTTTATTTGGGCCCTTGGCCTGAGGTTCCCCTATCGTAAGCAGAGGATAGCACACAGCTCAGCAGCTACAGAAGAAAGTGGAGGAAGTTTTCAGGGCTGGTTGGGATGCCACATTCAGCTAAAGCATTGGTTTTGATAGCCCCTTGCAAACAGCCTGCCTTGTTCTAGCTGCTACACCAGAGGAAAGACTTTTGGTCATACAGTGGTACCTCGGGTTAAGTACTTAATTCATTCTGGAGGTCTGTTCTTAACCTGAAACTGTTCTTAACCTGAAGCAGCACTTTAGCTAATTGGGCCTCCCGCTGCCGCTGCGCCGCCACCGCCCGATTTCTGTTCTTATCCTGAAGCAAAGTTCTTAACCCGAGGTACTATTTCTGGGTTAGCGGATTCTGTAGCCTGAAGCGTATGTAACCTGAAGTGTATGTAACCCGAGGTACCACTGTATTTATAAAAGCCCAAGAATCAGTGCAAGGTCGACTGTGCCTCCCCAAAGCAGGCAGGGTCTCTAGCTTTCTTCCCTGACTGAGCTTGCAGGAAGCCTTCTGCCCACATGCAAACAATCACTTCTTTCCCTTCCTGTTACCCCCACTCCCCATAGCTATTGTGGACCCTGATGGGAGGATCTACATCCGCAGCTGGCAGGGGGGCATCCTTTCAGGCGGCTTTGAGAAGAACCCCAAGCCGATCTTCACGGAGGGCCGGAACCAGTTGGAGATACAGAACCTGCAAGAGGACTGGGATCACTTTGGTACGTTGGGTGGACCAGGAAAGGGGGCTGTTCCCAAGTCCTCCAGATGCACCGTTCCTGATATGAGACATGTTGGCTTGAGCAAAGCATTGTGCAAGTGACTGAGTGCCTGGCTTGGTGGGTGACACCTGCACTTCCTCTCTGCTTTTACAGTTAGTTTATAAAGTTCTCCTCCCTTTCCCTGCCTTGGCTGTCCCACTCTGGGCACATTGTTGATTGGTGCTGTGAGCTTAAAGCTTTATTCTGGGCTCTCAACAAGTGCTACAAGCAATAGAGTCAACATCTGTGGGCTGCTGTGTTTGCAAACGTGGAACTTTCTTGATGGTGATGGGGTGGGGGCAATGAGGGTTTGGGTATGCTGCCCATCCCTCCAAATAGTGATTGTTTGTTCTGCCTCATCTTGGGGAGTAGAGCCACTTCTGAGTGCCCTTCTGCGGAGGATGCCAGATCTGGAGGCTCTGGAGATCGTGCAGCTGGTGAATTGCCCAGAATCCTTCACTCCAGACATGCGGTGCATCATGGGAGAGTCGCCCAATGTGCAGGGCTACTTTGTCCTGGCAGGGATGAACTCGGCTGGCACGTCTTTTGGTGGAGGAGCAGGCAAGTAAGTGGCTCCCCCCTCTCTGCATGGGAGAGGCAGAGGGCCAGGGATGAGGGCACTGCTTGTAGAACTCTATGTGCACCAGCTTCCTGTAGGTGCATTTAAAGTCTGTGTGCTGCTTCTCTAAGGCAAAGCTATGCCAGGGCCCTGCAGTTTCCAGCAGAAGGGGCTGCTCAGCTGCTCCTTGTCTGCTGCTAGTTTCTGCGCATGCTGGCACATCCCTCTCTGTCCTCCATCTGGGCAACTGAGAGGCATTATCAGAGTTCAAGGGCACATCTCAAACCAGGCGAAAAGATTCAAGGAGGTGCAAAGCAGGTGCAGTAAGGGCTGTAGCTGGTAATGGGATATGGTCGGGGAGGAGACTTGGGGACCAGATAGGGAGATTTTGAGGGCTGTATTTGGCTCCCAGGCTTGAGGTTCCCAATCCTTGAGCTAATGGATGTTCCTTGTGACATCCGGAGTTGCTGTGACGTTTCTGGTTTGGGCAAAGGGATTTTGTGTTTTGCTCTCGCTTGAGCAAGGAGGGATTGCAGGCAATAATGTGTCCCCACTGTAGCTCTGTCTCCTACTGTGTTATCTTTAGGTGTAATTACCGCCCCCCACCACCCTGCCACAAGCACAGGCTGTTAACTGTCTGCTCTCCTGCACTATTTAACCTTCTGTGCCTACTTGTCTCCCTCCTTGGCCAGGTACATGGCTGAATGGATGGTGAACGGCTACCCCTCTGACAACGTGTGGCCCCTGGACCTGAAGCGCTTTGGGGCTCTGCAGAGCAGCCGCACCTTCCTCCGCCACCGCGTCATGGAAGTGATGCGTAAGTAGCCTGCGGCTGGACTCGCTCGCACCCCACGTTAAATCAGGGCTGTGTAGGGTGTTCTTTCTGGACTAGGAAGGTGATGGATTTGTGTCCCTTCCAGCGCTTTGATTCTGTGATTCTGTGGCCCCTCCAGCCCTGATTTATGACCTGAAAGTTCCCCGCTGGGATTTCCAGACCGGCAGGCAGCTGCGCACGTCACCCCTCTATGACCGGCTGGACGCACAAGGAGCCAGGTGGATGGAGAAGCACGGCTTTGAGAGGGCCAAGTACTTTGTGCCGCCTGGGAAAGGTGAGAGCGCTGTCCTTCCGTACGCAGCCCCTGGAGAATGGGGTGCCAGCATCTTGTTGTTTTGACCCAAGTCTTGTGGTTCCTTATCTTTAGACTTGCTGGCCCTGGATCAGAGCAAGACCTTCTACAAGCCAGACTGGTTTGACATTGTGGGGGCAGAGGTCAAGTGCTGCAAGGAAGCCGTCTGCGTCATTGACATGTCCTCGTTCACAAAGTTTGAAATAAGTGTAAGTGTGGTTGTGAGAGGGACGTGGACCAGCACTGTGGGCCTGACATCTGCTTCTGTAGCTTGCTTGGGTGTCTAGAAACCCCCAAAGTTTGTTCACAGTTGATACAGAGCTGTCGTTATTTTATAAAAAGCAACTTTTAGCTGAACCATACAGATGAAAATGGCAACAGCAATTAAACACTCTTGGGCAGACCAAAGCCTTTATGGCAAGAATGGGGCAGCTGTGGCCCTCCAGATATTTTTGGGCTACAACTCCTATCATCATCTTTCTGACCACTGGCTGTGCAGATGGGAGTTGGAGTTTAGCCACATCTGGAGGACCACAGTTAACCCAGCCCTGCCTTAAAAGGCTTACGGGAATAAATAAAACTATTGTGGAGAGGCACTAAGAGAGACCCCTGATAGGACCATTCCAGAGGGTGGGTGCTTCCATGGAGAAAGGTCTTCCTCCATGTATCAGCCAAAACTTGCAAGATGGACATTTTGTGAACTTTGGCACTGAGCTTTTCCTCAATGCTTCTGATCTTCTAAGCCTTTATGATTCAAGCTGTATCTCTCCAGGCAGCTGGAATGAATCTTACGGAGAGAAATGCACTTTGGTTTGGAGAGGGCTCAGGCTGTAAGCAAGCAAAGGGTTGCCCATGTAATGTTCATAGATATTAAAGCCTGGAAACTTGCCTTTTTGTGTGTTTTTAGGAAGGTGAGTTTTGTGGCAAGGCATTAACTAAAGTAGCAAAGTGGCTAAGAAAATGTGTAATTTAGGGTAAATACAGTTAGAAATGCATACACTGAGGAATACGGGCATCTCAAGGTTCTTACTTATGTCAGGAGCTGAAAGCCATTTCAAAAAGGGATGGACAAATCCTGCTTCTGCTGCTGTCTCTGATTTCTTTCTCCTCTCCCACCTCCCCATGCTGCAGTCCACAGGGGACCAGGCCCTGGACGTCTTGCAGTATCTCTTCTCCAATGACCTGGATGTGCCAGTGGGGCACATAGTGCACACAGGAATGCTCAATCACAATGGAGGATACGAGAACGACTGCAGCATCGTCCGCCTAAACAAGCGCAGGTAAGCTTATTCGGACTCATCCTTTTGCCTGCTCTTGCTTCTGCCTTCCTGCTTTGAAGACTCACCTCCCACATTACGCAATGCCTCTGTTAATGCTCTGCCTAGAAGAAGAGGATACGAGAAGAGCAGATTTGATTTGGAGGGGGGATATATTATGTTTTGTGAAGGAGGGCTTCCTTTATTCTGTCCTGAATAATACAGCAATGCTCCCCCCGCCCTTTCTTGGAGTGTTATGTTCACCACCTAGATCCTTTGTTTATTTGCAATATCTATTTCTGCGGAAGTCCTATTGGCCCCCAACCAGCCTGGCCATTGGTCAGGGATAATTGAAATTGTAGTCCAGTAACAGGTGGAAGCCCAAAGGCTGCCCGTCCCTACTCTAGAGTCTTATCTTCCACAGATTATTATTTTTAATGTATCTATATCTCACCTTCAAGAAGCTCAAGGTGGTGTACTTGGTTCTAGTCTTTAATTTGCTTCTCAAATGAAGGGCTGAATTGAGCAAAGTGCTACAGGCTTGCCTTTGAGTTTGGTACATATTTGGCCTGCATTCAGGGAAGCGTCTGATGCCAAATTTCACTGCCTGGGAGGCTGGTGGTCTCATTCTTCAAGCCAAGACAGGGCCCTCAAAGTTGCAGGAAAACCATTTGGATTATAGGATGTGAATTGTTGGTTCCCATTAGTTATGGGAATACTTTGTGCTCCAGTGCCTCTGCAGCTCAGGTACAGCTTTGTATGCTTCAAGGGGCACCTTTCAGGGCCATGTTGAAGGATGGAACGCCTCCCAGGTTGAATTAAGTTGCAAGAACCTGAGAGCCTGGACTCGGTGATTATCCACCCCAGGAGAGTCGCAAATCCCAACAGGCTTTGCTTCAAGCCCTCTGTAGATGTGGACGTGTCCACCATGCCACAATACCTCCCCACTACCTGGCCCCTGCTTTGTGCTTAACCTTCTCCATTGTGCTTTGCATTCCAGCTTCTTCATGATTTCCCCCACAGACCAGCAAGTCCATTGCTGGTCCTGGTTGAAGAAGCACATGCCTGTTGACAGCAACCTGTTCTTGGAAGACGTAACCTGGAAGTACACAGGTGAGGCAGGAGGGAATATTGTGCCTGCAGGTGCTGGCACAGCTGGAGCGGCTGCAGATGCTCCTTCAGCAAGAAGTCGTGTTTTCAGTTGCTCTGGAGTCCCATGCTGGCTGCAATCCAAAACAAAGGGAGGGCAGCTGGTTGGGGAAAGTTGCTGTAAAAATATGAATGTGGCAAATAGGTTTTTGCAAATGTATTATCCGGATATTCTCACAGGCGATGTGGGTTTGGTTGTGGCTCTCTGTTGGCATCTGATCAGTGACAGATCCAAGCTTGGTGCTATGTAGTGTGGGAAACGCTCCCTGGGCTTATATGCGAAGTTCATTTTGAAATATAGGCTCCCATTTCACATCTTCTCTTAGAATCCTACCTCTTAGAAAATGATTTACCCCTTGCTTTCACTACTGAGGGTGGAACTATGCTCTCACATGGTGCCACCATCAAAAAAGGCAGCCCCGTGTTTCTCCACATCCCCCTATCATTGGTTGCCCACCACAGTTGCACACCACAGTTATGTCATGGCAAGGGTGCCTGAAGAGAGGGGAGGGTGGCTGTGGTTGAACTTGGTATGGGGTTTCCATCTTCAGTTGCAGTGCCATGTCAAGATTAGCATGCAATTCCTCTGGTAGCAAAGCTAGGTTTGTGGTCACCAGATGGGGGCGCTTTAGTGCTAGCGTTAATGAGCCTCCCTGCTTTAAATGAGTCAAACGTAAATCCTTGGTTGTTCCTCGGATCCACAGATGCATTTTTTTCCATACACAATGTTGGGCAGGGGTGGGAAACTTGTTCCTCTCTAGATGGTGTTGGAGCCCAGCTCCCAGCATCCCTGACCATTGGACTTGGATGGTGGGGGTTAATGGGAGCTGGAGGGCCATTGTTTCTGAAGCACTCCTTTGGAGTTTCACAGTCCATCTGTACATCCCTCCCTGCATGGTGGGCTTCGCTTTCTGCAGCAGAACTTGATTTCATGCCTACTGTTGTTTCCAAACCATCTTCCTCCTCTGTCAACTATGGTCCTGAGCTGTGCCCAGGAAATCTGAGGGGTGGAGTTGACTTGGGTGGGACCTTCCCTTTCATTCTTCAGATTTCTCAGAGGTAGAAACCCTTGTGCTTTTCTCTACCCAGCATTGAATCTGATTGGCCCACGTGCTGTGGACGTCCTGTCAGAGCTGTCCTATGCTCCAATGACCCCAGAGCACTTTCCATCCCTCTTTTGCAAGGTATGTCACATGTTTTTCAGTTTGTTTTAGAAATCTGCTTACTCCTCATGCAAAGGAACCGGTTCACACAATGGCCTGGTTCACACACTGTACTAAGGTGTGGTTTGTTTAACATGAGTTAGCCAGGAGTTGTCCCACAATCCAACAAAGCATGGCTTGTTAAAGCTTGGTTTGTTTTCAGACTTCTCCTGCATTGTGCCTTTTTAGTTTGGGTCAGAGTGGCCAGTCAAACTACAGTAGAGGAAAGGTGCTGGATTAGCATGTTAATACCAAGCTGTAGTTAAAACAAACCAAGGTTCACAAGCCAACAACAAACAATGACTCTAGCTGCTGGGCATCATTCACACACAACACTAAGCTGTGGTTTAATAAGCCATAGTTTATTAAAATGTTGTGGAACATTATTTGTAAACTCAGAGGTCCTGTTTTGTGTATCTCTCTGCCTCTGCCCTCAGGGTTGTCACCTAAGACCACACATAAGGCAGAATGGCTGGGGTCGTGTTAATGTTGTGTCTCAAAGCGGCTTTATGTGATGCTCTGGTTTTCAAACAGTCCTGGAGAAGCCTTGCTTTCTTCCAGCTTTTTGTGGATTTGTGATGTGTTTCCAAGATTGTTGTTGTTGTTCATTGCCTGCCCTTCTCCCTAAGGTCCCAGGTCAGGTTACAACATTAAAATACAGTATTAAGATTGCTGCTGGGCATACTCTTGGTTTGCATAGGGTGGTGGTGAGTCCAAGCAGTTCTAGACAGTGCCTTGTGCAACTCGAGAGTATGTCATTGAATTCAGCATACAATCTATGGTGCAAACATGGGGGCAGGGCTTCACTCAAAATTGGAAGAAGGCTCCTTAAAGATAGGGCACTTTGTAGACTGATGTCTTTGTGGCAGGCCTCATACAGAGTTCAAGTCTTGGCCAATTTGCAGGGCACAGGTTGTGCGTTTACCAGGCAAAGTGTCCTGCCATGTCTTTGTCTTGCTGAATATTGCAATGATTACTTTGTAGGGTGTTTCTTGCCTGTTCTGTAGCAGTTCTCAGATCAGAGAATATCTGGGTTGAGGACAGGGGTGGATGCATTTATGAAGGGTGCCTTAATTATTCTCTGTGCTGCTGCAATAACATCTGGAGGACACCCTTCTGGCTACCTTTGTCCTACAGCATTCAAAGTGCTTTACATTCTTGGTAATACAACAGACCTATAGAAAACTCTTTATTATTGCAAATAAGGCAGGGAGAGGGCAGTTGAGGCTGAGAGAGAGCAGCTGGCCTAAGGCCAACTAAGTTTTTATAGTCAAGGTGAGATTTGAATTAGGCCTTCCCTGATATGTAGCTCTCTTTTCTTTTATCCGCCATGCTTACTTGCTACAGTGGCTCGTTTCATGCTTCAAAACATGACCCTCCTTCCAGCTCCAGAAGGAATGTTCATTCTGTAAGGCTGGTTGGAAAACCTACAGTGGGACCTCTGATGCTCTCAATGTCAATGAGCCAGTGAGGATATATCCTCCTAATTACACCCCGTGGTGGTGCTGATCACAAACTGGCTGCCCACAAACAAATTGTAAGAGACGTTTTTGTACACTGCAGAAAGAGGGAGTGGTTTGGAATGCCCTGAGTCGTTCTGTCCAGCGTATAAAGCTTGGGAATTTATTTTTTCAAGTTTTTTTTTATGGGTGTAACTTTTTTTTTAAGTGTTCCCCTCCCCTCTCCAGGATATACATGAACCTTCTGTCCCCAGACAGAGAATCTTGTGTCCAATCCTTGTGAATGGAGAATGTTATCATGGAAATGGGCCTGACCTCTGGACCCCACCCGTAAAAATGAATCTCCAAATGCAGGGGTGGCTAACCATTTTTTTTTAGCATGAGGGTCACATTTGCCATTTGAGGGGTTGCATGCACACATACAGCCCCCACTCCTGGACTGATCCATGCTAATCAGCTGTAGGGGGCAGTCATTGCCTCCTTTCTGCTCATCAAATGATCAATCTGATGGTGGGCAGTGATGATTAAAGGGGGGGCGGACAAGAACCATGTAAGCTACCTTCAGCTCCTTGCAGAAAAAGGTGGGATATAAATGCAACAAAATAAATAAATAAATAAATAAAAGACACCCAGGAACCAGAAGCCAGGCGCTTGAGGAGTCTTTTCTTGCAAGCTCCCAGCTGCTTGTGCTCATTGCAGAAGTGGTTTTATTTTATTTTTTTTTAAAAAAGATTGTGTAATGTTTATTCTACCGTATCATTTCTGCTTGCTTCCCTGGTGCTTAAGCTTCTTGATTGTCTCCTTCCTCTCAGTGGAGAGAGCGAACGACTGCTCCCTCTCTTCTTGTCCTGGGTTGCCCATGTGCTTTTGCCATCTTCCATTTTCTTCCTTTGCTTCCTGTTTCCTACAGGAGATGAGCGTGGGCTACGCCAACGGCATCCGTGTCATGAGCATGACGCACACCGGAGAACCGGGATTCATGCTCTACATCCCCATTGAGGTGAGAGGTGCTTTGTTGTCTTAAGACCAAAACTTTGATTTGCAGGACTGAGGAGAACCTCTTCTCCCTTTTTCCACAGGATGGTATATAAAGATCCAGAGTCAAAGACTTGGCTTAGAAGTACAAGATAATAATATCCATTCTGTCTTCTCAAGCTCACCAGTTTGTCCCACTCAAAAAGGAGATCTACCTGTTGGGACCTAACTTTCCTTGCTTTCAGACCACATTGTGAGCACGAAAGAATCCAGTCAAAATAGGCCCATATGAGTTGCACTTTGCTAGAACAGGCAAAAGGTCCATCTAAACCAAGCTACCTAAATATACTCAGCTTATAGGTAGGACATGTTGTTTGCCTTCAGCATCAAACAGTGTCAGAGGTACTCTGCCTCTTAATTAGAAAGGCTCCATTCAGTTTGTCAAATTGTTGTTTTTATCCATTGATAGACAAATTAACAGAGAGTAGCTAATAGCTAATAATCTGTGAACTGTGCCTTGCAATATCAGACCAAGGCAACCGTGAGCTGGCTGGGTCTGCTGGAAGTCCTAAATCAAAGCATCTGGAAGGCACCAGGTTGGGGGAGGCATTGCTACTACTTATTTTGTAAGGAATAAACGCTTTTTAAAAAATCCCCCAAAGGGGCATAACTTGGCATTAAATTCTGCCTGCAAAAGCCACTACAGGCAGCTTTTGGAATTGGCCACAGGGAAAATACAATCAGATTCTTACACTAAACAACTACCTAGAGCAGGCGTAGGCAAACTCTGGTCTTGTTTGCTAGGAATAATGGGAATTGTAATTCCAAAACATCTGGAGGGCCGGAGTTTGCCTATGCCTGACCTAGAGCGCTGAGCAGTCTCTTTCTCCTAGGACATAGTTACAACAAGCCGCTTTTTGTAAGGCAACATAGCTTCAGTTTGTAGTTTGGTGACAGCAAAATGTGGAAGCTGAAGCTGCTGGGCAAAGTTTGGATGAGCAAACAAATCATGGTTTGATAAGCCATGGTTTAATAAACCACTCTCAAGCGTTATGTGCAAAACAGGCTATTCAATGCTGTTTGCTGGGCTGGGGTGGTGGGACTTTTGTCATCCGCAGCTTTCTGCAGCTGTCCAAGGGCTGCTGCCATTTTTCACTCTCTAGAGTTGCAGATGCCAAATGTTGCATTCAAATGCCTCTGTACTATATTTCCAAACCTTCCCATTGCAGTATGCTTTGCACGTGTACAACGAGGTGATGAGCGTGGGGCAGAAGTACGGGATCCGGAATTCTGGCTACTACGCCCTCCGCAGCTTGCGCATTGAGAAGTTCTTTGCCTTCTGGGGCCAAGATCTGGATGCTTTCACCACGCCGCTGGAATGTGGGCGCGAGTTCCGGGTTAAACTGGAGAAGGTGTGAAAGAGAGCTGGGCCATGGGGTGGGTGTGTTTGTGTGTGGCACAGAAAAGGCAGGCTGCCTTGAAACGAGTGCAACACAACCTCCCTGCAGTGTGGGCATCATGTTTGCCTTGGGGCTGGGGGAAGTGGATTCAAACCCCATCCTAGCCATCAGTTTCCTGGGTGGCACAGGGCAAGTCACTAATTTGTGGGCTTCAGCTTCTCTTCTGTTAAGCTGCAACAGCAACGTAGGAGGTGGAAGGTACCCCAAGGGTCATCTAGTCCAAGCCTGTGCAATGCAGGAATCTCTTGGTCCCTTGTAGATAAGTTCCCCATAGAATATAAAGCAGGAGCTGCTCCTTTGTCCAGCCCTGACTGATGCTTTCCCCCCGCTCTCTCTGCAGGGCACTGACTTCATAGGGCGGGAGGCGCTGATGCAGCAGAAGCAGGAAGGGGTCTACAAGCGCTTCATCATGTTCGTCCTTGAAGACCACGACACAGACTTGGACCTGTGGCCCTGGTGGGGGGAGCCCATCTACCGGAATGGCCAGTACGCCGGCAAGACCACCAGCAGTGCCTATAGCTACACACTGGAGCGGCACGTCTGCCTGGGTTTTGTCCTGAACGTGGACCCAGAGACTGGTGAGGAGCAGCCGGTGACACCCGACTTCGTCAACCAGGGCGAATACGAGATTGATATCGCAGGGCAGCGCTTCCAGGCCAAGGCCAAGCTTTATCCCTTCAGCTCCCTCTTCACGACCCGCCGGCGCAAGGATGAGATGGAGTTCAGTGGCTTCCAAGGGAAATAACTCAGTGCTTCATCTTTCAGACTTTTTAACGCTGCTGCTCATTGGGACTTTGTATAGCCCCTCTGGTCTGTTACATTTTGTATATCATAACACTTTTTTCCCCTTTTCCTCTCCTCTCCTTCCATACATATCTCTTCTTTTCTGCTCATCCTGGTTGTTTTCCAACATTGGCTGAAGCGCCTGAGGCCAAAAGGGCTCTGTTGCGTCCTGAGCTCCAGCCTCCGCTTGTCCAATCAGCAAGGACTCCTGTGCCCTGAGAACATTGGCAGCAGCCTCGGGCCCTTGGGATCTCTCCTCTCTTGCAACGTGCCACATCACCCCAGGGCCCATCAGGCACCTGTGCACCCAACACCCAGTGGCCAGCCCTTGTCCTTTGCAGTTTTCTTCCTTGTGCTGCCTGTCGGAGAGGTCAGCAGGCAGTGTAAGGAAACAGTGAGTTTTTCTCCATGTTAGGAATGGGTGTGAGCAATCCATGAGCTGCACCACACAGGGTCAGCATCCTACAGAAAATTTGGCATCCCTGGAATGGAGCTGCCTGGGTGACTCCTCAGTGTCTATGGATTGTGTGGCTGAGGGTGCTTGCTTCTGGGTTTGCTGTGTTACAGAATCCCCCTTCCCTTTGTTCTTCTTTGTGTTCAGTCTTGGATTGGTTGGATGGTTGTGCAATATATGGTGTTCAAAACCCTCACCTGTGCCACTTAGGGGCTGACCAGCCTTTAGTCAACAGGCATCTAGTTGCTTAGAGGTTGGGGCTGAGGGCTGTGGGTGTAAGCTGCACCATCTTAACAATGGCGGAGCCATGGGTTGTGTCTTGGCTTTGTGTTGGCACCCCCCCCCCAATCCAAGTCCTGTGGGTAAGTGGTTGGTCACCTTTGCTTGGCTGCAGAATGTCTCTCCTCCTTCCCAGCACTCGCCTCCTCTGCACCTGCTGAGAACAGAATCTTGCATGCCATCTTTCACAAGGAGGGCTGTCCCATTTCAGGCTTTAGGGGGAGTTTGTGTTGGGTGGTGGGAAGAGCCTCAGCCTTCTCTCTGTCGTGGAAATGATTTGAGGCTGGGGTTTCTTTAAGCCAGGGGAATATGCCCTGAAAGGCAGGCACGCCATGCCGAAGAGTGTGACCTCTGGCCACTTGCAGCAGTCCAGTTAGCTGTCACTGCAAACAAGAAAAAGGAAACTGATCTTGAGGAAAGAGGCAGAGCATCTGTGCCTTGCAAATTCTCCTAGCAATACAGATCGGTGGGATTTCATGCTGCCACAGTTCCCTTTGAAAAATCCTTTAGACTGTCTCCCTGTGGCTGCTTTGTATCTTTCCCTTCCTCCCTTTTTTCTACACGCCAGGCAACTCTTCTCTCCTCCTGTCTGAGTTGCTTGATGTATCGTAATGTTGCTGACCATTACCCATGCAATGTTTTTCAGTGCTGCTGCTCTTTCTGAGGGCAAATGCCTGAGGTCCCTGCTCCCATACTCCAAGGTTGCCAGTGAGCAAAAAAATATCTAGATAGGGTCTTCTGTGTAGATGTCTCTTGAATAGAGTTCCTTGTAGCACTGATCCTGAGGCCTTGGGCCTGTCAGAAATAGCTCCTCACACAAGGAGAGGCAGAACTGAACATTTCCCACAGCAGGCCTCAGCTGCTGGGAGAGGAGACTGGGAGACTGTATTACCAAGACTCTCAGGCAGGACCCCCCCAAAACAGCAGCACAGATAGCGAGGCTTCCTCAGCATCTGCCCCAGGAAGTGTGTGAGATGCAGCTGAAGCCGGCTGGACCAAAGACCAGACGGTCCCTTTGCTCTCCCCCTTCTAATTGTGTTGCTTCCCATTTATTTTTCATAAATGGACAGGGGGCTTTTACAGTGAGCTTAAAAGGACTTGCTACTTGCTTTGTGTATGACCATCCCACTTTGGCTTCTGGGAGCTTCTCAAGACTACCCTCCCCACGCTGTTTCCCAAACATGCATAAGTTTTAAAGTCCCTCCCACATCACTGTCAACTCTCGTAAACAGCAGGGTTGGTTTTGTTGCTAAATTTCTGCAAGTAAATGGTACAGGGGCCTCCTTACCTCCAGCTACATTTGCACCAAAGACAAAAGTTTTGCGGGTGGAATTCATAGCAGGCAGAGCAGAGGTCCTTGAGCATTTGGTCCTGTGCATGAAGGCCATCCTTCTGATACCTGCAAGGCCCTACCCAGAGCAGCCTCCACAATCCTGCAGAGTTTGGGTCTTCTGCCTTTTCTAAAATAATGTTTTGAGTGATTCCTTATCTAACAGTCTCTCTCTCTCTCTCTTACTCCTGGTTCCTCCCTCCCTGCTCCTAGAATCACTCCTTCAATACTCACTCCCTTTTCATTCTCAGATGCACTTTAAGCACATTTGTTCATTTTGACCTTGGTTGCCAGCCCTCTGTGATCATTCCTTCATGGAATCAACTCCAAAACTAGCAGAGGTGTTTTTTGTTTTTTTTAAGCATCATTATTAAATTAAGAGCACTTGCCAGCATCTCTTCTGTGGAACAGGCACCGGAGATCTGGAAGCTGAGCGAACCTTCCCCTTCACTCTGGAGTGCCTTACGCCTCATGAATGTTACCTAACGGAGGGAGCAGAGTTGTGCCTCAGCTCCATCCTGTATCAAAAACTCTGCTGCTTGGCTGCAGCAGGCCACCATGGCAGGATTCTTGGGATGCTCTGGAGCCTTCTGACCCTCTCTGAGTGTCGCTGGCATCGACTGCTGTTGCTGTGCCTGCACCTCTGCAGAGAGTGTATATCTGTCTGGACTGGAAAACCAGGACGTTGGAAGATGCCCTGCTCCTCTTCCAGTGGAAGTTCCCAAGGACTCCTGGTCCAAAGCGCACAAAGGCCGGGGAGCAGCTTCCTTTCCTGTCCCAACCGGGAAGCCTGCATCTTCATCATGCAGCATTTCTGCAGATATATTTCCTGTCCCACTTTGGTTTTCAATGCTACCTGGTTTGTATATCAATAAAGAGTTGTTTTAACTACTGTTGCTGCAGAGTCTGTGACTTGTTCCCCAGGCCCATCCAGGAGGCTGGCTGAGTTCTGAACTTGAACTCCCCAGCCTTTCTCAGTTTGCTGTCTGTGTGAGAAAGATTTCTGAGCCTGGTCTAATGCAGCAACCCCAACCTAGTACCCTCCAGGCTTTTTGGACTATGGCTCCCATCAACCCCAGTGATGGGAAGGCTGTTCTGATGCCCCCAACCCTAGTTGAGCAGCTTTTATTGGGGATTACTGGCTAGCTGCGTGTGGGACAATGAGAAGTGGAGTTTGGGGGGGCCTCTACTTTGACTCTTGCCTGGGCCATAACTTCACCAGACCTTTAGCAAGCCAGTACCCCTTGACCTCAGCCCAGAGGGACTTAATATCCCTTTAGTACCATTGGTGCCCATCCTTACACCCTCACATGGGCCGCCACCCTTTGTTTTAACTTTTGCTCCAGCCACACATGATGTAGCAAGGGGTTGCCAAACCATGCAAGGAATCTGCACCTCACAGCAGCTTTGCCTGCATGTGAATCAGATTGCATGTTAGGCATCCGGAACTGATGTTTAAGGTAGCAGTAGGTGCTCCTTCAGTGAACTCTATCTTGATACTTGTAACTGAAAACAAGAGCATAAGAAGAGCCTACTGGATGAGGCCAGTGGCCCATCTTGCTCAGCATCCTGTTTTCATAATGACCAACCAGATGCCTGTGGGAAAGCTTTGAGCAGGATCCAAGCACAAGAGCCCTCTCCCCTTCTGTGGTTTCCAGCAACTGGTACTCGGAAGCATTGCAGTTGTTCATGGAATATCTTCAGGTCACAGCCATTTGCGGTGGGTGGGTGAGGGCAGAGGGAGACTTCAGAGGGTTGGCACTGGGTGTGCCTTATAAACCAGTGGTGTCCCGATACACCTGCAGTGCACAATGCAAGCCACTTGGAGGGCCATTTAATGGTTTTGTTATTTAAGAAAGGTAATACTCTCATTCTGTGAACCTCTCTTTCCCCTACAGGGACTGGACTGGAGAAGAGTGGGATTTGGTCTTTGTTTAGAAATTGGGTGGCAGGGGCTCTAGGCATCCTGTCCCTTTCCCCTAACTGTCCTGGGGTTAATGCTGACCTTTGCTTTTGTGTAGTTTTTAGATTTCCAACCTGATTTCTTAAAAACCAGGTGACTATTACTAGTCAAACAAAGAAAACTCCAAAAGCTTCCATCAACAGGTAACTCCCAACATGGGACCATGCCTCTATCTGTCCCTTGGAACCCCCCTCCCTCCCATTGGCCCTCCTAGGTACCCTCCTTGAATGTTTTTGCCTGTCCACCTCCCAACTCTTCTGGGCTTAGTCTGACTTGTACTTGTCTTTTAAAACATGTAAGAAAGAGAGAGAGAAACAACCGCAAACAACTAGAAATGCTTTGTAATGCTGGAAGGCACAGGCTAAGAACTACATCTTGCAAAGCACCCAGGTCCGTCTCTCGAGTCCAGGCATCTCTTGCCTACAGTTCTCCCCTAGCATTGCAAAGGATGCTTCTGTGCTGGCGCCATTCTTCAGACTTTGGTTATTTCCCTTTTGATTTCTAGGGACAGAGCCTCTTCCGCAACTCTTTTTGGTAAAACTGGGAGAACCCCCCCCTATTTATTCCATAACTGGCTCCTGCAATGGTGGGAAGGCATTCTTGCTGCGGCCACAGGGCACCCCTGTTAATACTGGTGGGTTTGATTCCTTTGCCCAGTCGGGGCTGCACTTTCAAGCACAGATGCCCAGCTTCTGCCAGCTGTATGTGGGAACTGTTGTGCCTTCCTTGCTCTGTCCCCCCAAGATGGGGGCACTGCCCATTTAGTGACAGAGGTGGGAGAGGGGACCAGTCCAGCATGGAGTCTTCCTCCAAGGGGCACAGAGGGGTGGATACTTCCAGCAGGGTGGCTTTTTGGCCCCTTTTGTAGCAGACTAGTGCATTTCGGAGGAGGCCAGACTTGCATCCTCCACAGCTGCTGATGCTCTTCTATGGGGCTGGTGAGGATGGGGCTCAGAATTCGTACTGGGAAACGAAGACTGTGATCTTGAAGATGTGTTTCCCCAGGAGGGTCTTCCGGGCAAACTCGCTCATCTCCAGCTCCACCTCCAGTGTCGTCGGCCCCACAGCTGGCCGGGTGAGCACCAGCTCCCCTGTGTGCTGGTCCAAGCGCTGCACAACCAGCTTCCCCTGGCTGTTGCCCCCTAAGATGCTGAAGCGCAGGCTGTCTCCCACAAAGCGGCTGGTGGACATCTTGAAGAGGACCCTGGGCACAGTGCGGTTGGACGGGAGAGGCAAGTAATGGAACGAGATGGAGTTGGCTGCCCTCCGACAGGCGTTGTTCTCCATGGGACAAGGGCTGCGCTCGCACTGCCTAGGAGAGGATGTAGAAGAGGCACTCAGGCAGGGCCAGTTGGAGACATTGTGCCCCATCCAAGCAGGCCTGGAGGGGGTCCCCAACATTCCCTATACCCAGAAACAGCTTTATTGCACAGAGCCAGACCTTTGATTCATCTAGCCTGGTACTGTGTCCTGAGACTGGTGGCAGCCCATCCTGACCAGCTCCACTACAGGAGATGCTGAGGACTAAACCTGGGACCTTCTGCGTGCAAAGTCATGGCCTGACCCACTAAGCTACAGGGATGAGTGGACCAAACATTGGGAATAACTTTGATGCAAGAGCTGTTGACAGTGGAATGGGCTACTGTGGGAAATGGTAAACTCTCCTTCATAGGAGGTTTATAAGCAGAGGTTGGATGGCCATCTGTCAGGGATTCTTCAGCTGTGATCCCTGCATTGCAGGGGGTTGGACTAGGTGCACCTCCCAACTCTACAGTCCTATCTTTAACGGATGCCAGTCTAAATAACAAATTGGGGTGCTTGCACACAGTGAGATGGAAATAGCCGAATCCTGCTGGCTTTGTGGAGACTCTGATTGGCTTAATAAGTGGTTCTGTAAATAGAAAATAGGAGGGGGCGTCTTTAGACTCCAGCCCCCATCCACTACACTGTGCCTCCGGAATATATTCCTCATCCTTTCAAATGTGGCAATGAGGCTTGCGGGGGAGGAGGGAACTTCCAGCGGTGCCAGTGCAAGTCCCCCCCTTCCTCCATAAGGCTCAATGCTATGCCGGGGCTTGTAGAATTGTAGAACTATAGAGTTGGAAGGGACCACGAGGGTCATCTAGTCCAACCCTGGGCAATGCAAGAATCCTTTGACCAGCATGGGGCACAACCCCATGACTCTGAGATTAAGCGTCTCGCGCTCTGCCGACTGAGCTATTCCAGACTCTTGGTTTTTGTTTGGGCAGGAGAGAGAGAGGGGGGGGGGGAAAGAAACCGTTGGGAGATTTTTGGGAGACTGTATAAGAGCAAGAGGCAAGCCTGCAGGACCAGTCCAATGGCCCCTGCTCTCAGGGGCCCAACACAGGGGCCCCAGCACAAAAACGCTCCTCCACCCCACATCAGGGCTTCCAGCAACTGGTATTCAGAAGCATTATAGCTACCCTGGTGGATAGCCTTATCCCCCATTAATTTGTCTAACCCTCTCTTAAAGATGTCTAGGTTGGTGGCCACCACTGCCTCCTGTGGTGTACTCACAATGTACTCACATCAGCTCAAATCAGTCTCTGGTCAGCCAATTCCCACAGCATCTCAATCCATACGGCATGCAAAGTGGGATGGCCACCATCTCTGTTCTGGCTCATCTTGGTGCTCAAGGGGCAGAAGAGTGAAGGGAAGCTCTAGGGGGCATTGGGGTGAAGGCTCTGGGAGGCTGTCTGCCCAGCGCTGCAGACAGGGAGTGGAGCAGTTGCTGGCAAAGGCTGCTGCTTCCATCCTGAGTGAACTCTAGTGCTTGTACTTACATGGCTGAAGTCTTGACGTAGCTGATATTGAGTTGGGCCTTAGGGCATTCGGGCCGCACACAGCGGAAGCCCCCAAAGACGTTGATGCAGGTCTGTCCCTGGCTGCAGTTGTGCTGGTTCTCTGCGCACTCGTCCACATCTTGCAAACACAATAGGGAGAATTTGTTTGACGCCATGCCCTCCTTCAGCCTCCTAGAACACACAGCTCAGGGCGGTTCCTCTCCTGGCTGACCCCCAATTATTCTCTCTCACCCCACCCCCCGCAAAGGCACTCACCGTTGCATGAATTGGTGTCACCTTGGAGCTGGTAGCCATGGGGACAAGTGCACCGATAGGCTCCGGGCAGGTTCACACATTTATGGAGGCAGATGCGGGTGTGGCGGCTGGTCTGGAAGAGCTTGCACTCATCGATATCTGGAGGGGAGGCAGCAAGAAGTCTGTTGAGTGACCCTAGACCCTCCAAGGGCAGAGCAAAATGGGACTTCCAGCAACTGCTCAGCACTTCTGGAGATCAATGCCCAGGCGAAGGCAAACTCACCAAGCAAGGAAGGGCTACAACCAATGATTGGCTGAGAGGCAGCCTGTAGGCAGGCAGGTGGAGTTGTTTGCTTCAAGGATCAGACCCCATGAGCACAAATTGCCCCTCTGCACACCAGCACAAGCTGCAATGTGGGGTGTCCACTGAGGTCTACTGAACTGGAGAAAAGACACTCTATTGGGGCAGAGCTAAATTGAGGCATGATCTTGTGGCTGTTGCTTCCTGGGAATCTGATACAGCGCTTGGAACCTAAAGAGCCCTGAAGCTGGATCAGACCAAAGGCCTGCTAGGCCAGCATCCTGCATCCACAGTGGCCATGCTAGATGCTTTCAGGAAACCCACCAGCAAGGCTTGGAGGCTTGGAGGCTATTAGCCTCCTCCTTTTCTGCTCTCCTGCCACATTATTTGCTTCCCATCAGGGGAGGCAAAAAAGGGTCTGATTGCATCACCGGGAGATGACAGCCCCCTCCACCCCATTTTTAAGTCACGTTTTTGGCCTATGCTCTATAGCTACAGTAAGGGAAAGTGTTCAGGCACTAAAAAGCTACAAAATAACTGGCCACAGCTGCCCTTGCCCAGAGTACTGCCTGCTGGTCATAACAATGGGCATTTTGGTAGTGCAGAGTAATTGTGCTGGTGCCTGAATCATAAGGATGGTGCAATCCAGGCAGAAAACTCCCAAGGTGGGAATGCAAAAAGGTAAAAAGGAGCCCCCACTGGATCAGATTAAGGGGCTCCATCTTGTTCTGCCTTCCCCCCAAGCTGCTGCCTTCCAGAAGCTTTGGACTTCAGTTCCCACCAGCCCAGCCCAGCAAACATCTGGAGGGCATCAGGCTGGGGAAGGGATGCTCTAGTTCAAATTGAGATCCATTTAGAGCAGCATCCTGATCTAGACCAGCCTATAGCTCACTGGCAGAGCATCTGCCTTCCCAGGTTCAATTTCCAGCAGCGTCTCCAGGCAGCGTTCGGACAGACTTCTTGCCTGAAATCTTGGAGAGCAGTGGCTGATCACTGAGCTAGATGGACCAAGGGTCTAACTTGGTATAAGGCTCCCTATCTTCCCTGGGATAGTCTCCAGGAAGACCACAAGGAGCCAGGCATGCAGGCAACAGGTGGGTTTGTCCCCAGTGCTATGTGGCATTCAGCCCAGGACAGATATATGTATAAAAGATTCCCTGAAGTAAGAAAGTCGGAAGATCCCTGGCTGGTGTGTGGGAAGATGGTGAGGGGAGGAAATCCCTCTGTTTCTGGGAAGCATGAGACACCAGCTCTGTTGACCTGCCAAGCCCGCTTCCCCCTTACCTTGACAGAGGCCTCCTGCCTGCATCTGGAAGCCAGGGTCGCAACTGCACTGGCGTGAGCCCAGGTAATTTTCAGCACAACGAGGCTGTCGGCTAAAGGATGAGTTGCTGAGCGTCGCCCAATCTGTGGTCGAGAGGAAGCTGTCAGTTCTTTGCACCAATGCTCAACAGAGTAAAGGAGCAGGGGACGGAGACTCCCAGCCAAGTCACACAGCGTAGGCCTCTTATGAACCCCACATGCTCAGCCTAACCAAGCCGATGTGGAAACATCTCCAGGCACCCACCTCTCCTTTTCCCAGTCCCCAGGGTCTTTTCCGTCATGAGGACAGGGGTACCGAGAGCCCCCTGCTACTTACAGGAGTACAGTGGGGCTTGGCAGTTGCTGCCTGACCAACCACTGGGGCACAAGCAGCTGTAGCGGTGGATGCCATCCACGCAGGTCCCGCCGTTGGCACAGGGGTTGCTGGCACACTCGTTGATGCCTGAGTTGAGGGAAGGGGAAAACTGAATTACACTCAAACAGCCGTCATTTTGGAACAACGGAGGGGAAATGGAGAACCTCTGAGTCCCTGCTGCTCATCAGAATTGGTTTTCAGTACAGTGGTACCTCGGGTTAAGTACTTAATTCATTCCTGAGGTCCATTCTTAACCTGAAACTGTTCTTAACCTGAAGCACCACTTTAGCTAATGGGGCCTCCTGCTGCCGCCGCGCTGCTGGAAGACGATTTCTGTTCTCATCCTGAAGCAAAGTTCTTAACCTGAGGTACTATTTCTGGGTTAGCGGAGTCTGTAACCTGAAGCGTCTGTAACCCAAGGTACCACTGTACAAGAATGGAGCAGAGCTCACAGTCCTTCCATGTAAACACCAATTCCTTGTTGGTTCCTTCACTTGGGAAGCCATGTTATGGTTACAACAAAATTGCAGGCCCAATTGGGAAAACTGGCCAGAGATCAACCTGTAGGTCTATCAGCAGGAGTGGGGGCTGTTAGGAGGTGCCCCTCCCCATTTTTATGATACCTGGCAACCTCAAGCTATTCCTTCTACCAGCCAGGACACACTCACCTTTGCAGACAGGCTGCTGTCCGCTCCACTTGTGGTTCTCCTGACACACTCGTGTCTCAGCACCCACCAGGAGGAAACCAGCATCACAGACAAAATGTACCTCGTGACCCACGGACGTCCTCTTTCCCAGCCTCCGGCCATTCAAGGGTGCTGGCAGGGGGGTGCAGCTCTCTGTTGGGGGATCAGAAAAGACGGGAAAGTCAGTCTCCCCATGCCTCCTTTCCCCAGGCTCTTTTCCTATCCTAGCCTGTGGTTGTTGCTTTCTTGTATACATTAAGTAGCAAAATACTGCTTAAATGAAATAGTGTTATAGCCAAGGCTGGGGCTCTCATGAGGCAAACCAGGCAGCTGCCCAGGGCACAGACCTCAGAGGAGCTCAGTACTGACCTCTGAGGGGCACGGTTTTATACAGAACTGTTTTTATTATATCTTACACATTTCTGATAATATTTTGCTTTTATTTTATATTGTGAAGAGTTTTATCGTTTCTGAAGTAAGTCATACATTAGAATTGTTTTTCACGTAGATATGAAATAGACCACAGTTGAGTGGAGGTCACACACACAGTGAAAAGTGAGATTTTGATGTGCCTGAAATTGAAACTTTTAAGAGACTTAACATCACAATTCACAATAAATTCCAACTTTAGTATTTGAAAAAGATAATCAAAGATCGTTGCATTACTTATTCTTTCAATTAAAAATAAATTCAGCAGTTTCAAGTTTTGTGCTTTTCATTTTTTTCTACAAGACATCTGCTTTTGAAAACTGAAATTGGCATGTGGGGGTGTGTATGTGTTGTGTGCAAGTAGTTAGCTTTGCCCAGGGTGCAAAATAGTCTGGCATCAGCACTGGGTGTAGCATTACAACATTATCTTTATATGTTTTTAGCTTTTTGCTTTTTATCTGGGTTGCTTTACTTTGTGTAAGCTGAGTCCCAGTCTGGTCCAGGATGGCATATAAATAAGTACAAAAATAATAGTAATAGATGAGTTTTTTAAAACCCTGAGTGGTATGCAACTTAATAATAATCATAATTTTGAAATTTATATCCCGTCCATCCTGTTGGGTTTCCCCAGCCACTCTGGGCTGCTTACAACATATATAAAAACACAACAAAGCATCAACTTGATTATACTTACAGTGCACCCACTGAAATTAATGAACCCAAGTTAATCGTGTCTATTAAATTCAGTGGGTCTATTATGAGTAGAGGTACCACTGGAAACAATTCCCCCTTTCCAGTCCCCATTTTTAAAGAGCAAAAAGCCATCCCCTAGACATTTTAAAAACAAAACAGCCTCAGGGTTGCCCTGTGTCCTGCACACATCCTGTGCACACACAGACACCTTTCTGCTTCTGCGGTCTGTGCTTCTCTCTCCTTTTACCATTGTGCTTGGCTGCCTGCTGGTGGAGACTGCCTTGCAAAACGGCCAGCTGCTTCTTGAAGTTGCGCAGGCTCTGCAGCTGGGCAGCCTCATGGGAAGACAGCAGCTTCTGCATCTGCCGGATGGCGCTGGAAACTTGCTGGTCACTTAGGCAGCCCTGCAGGGGGTGGGAGGAGAGGAGGAACAAAGCAGCTTTGGCAGGGAAGTGGAAGGAACAGCCCACAGGTATCACCCACAAAGGCTCGTGGCAAATTGTAACTGATGCTGCGCGCACACCCACAAACACCCACCCACCACCGCTGCAGAGGCTCCATCCCTTGTTCATTTTGGCTGCCCTTTTCTGAACCTTTTTCACCTCTGCAATATCCTTTGGCAGGCGAGTACAGAATGTCTAGATGGTGCCTCCAGGCCCACAACACACACTATAGGCAAGATCAGGCCTCTGCATCCAAGGCATGCAATCTGGCCCAGAAAAACACTTCTACGACACTCCTGTTCTAAGACCAAGGACTGGAGACCTCCATCCCACACTGCCCATTGCTGAAGTTTCATACAACAGCCTGTCTAAGTTGAGGGTGGTGAGAAAATGTTCTGCTTACAACCTTTAGCCATGCTGAATAGGGGTGATGGGAATTAGAGCCCCAAACATCTGGTGGGCACTAGGCTGGGAAACCAGGGAGGGATTCCATCCATCCATCCATCCATCCATCCATCCATCCATCCATCCATCATCCATCCATCTACCCATCCATTGCATTTATATCCCTCCAGGAAGCTTAAGGTAGCCTACATACTTCTCTTTCCCATTTTGTCATCACAACAAGTGGTTGCTTGGCTTGTCAAGAGCTTTAGCTTTGAACTCCACTCTTTCATCTATCAGGGTCCACTCCTATGGACCAAGCACATCTGGGCTCTGCACCCAAACCTACAGGCAACATTGCCTGCCACCTACTGGTTCCACATCACCAGCCCTTTATCTTACCTGGGAGTTGCTATGAGGCAACTGTAGGATACCCAAGACCACCACAGCCATTATCTGGGGCAGCATCTTCTTTCCAGCTTTGGAGCAGGTTCAGCAGTTAGGAAAAGGACAGTGGATTCTCTGCAAAGTTTCCTCAGCTATCCTTGGTCAGCAAAAAGAAGGAAGGGGAGTCTGTGAGAGGGCAGCTAGTGTTCCACTCGCATAAGGCAGGCCTTCCAGGTGTCTTTCTAAGGAAGGAGGTGAGAGGTATTCTCGGAGCACTGCAAACCTCAATATTCACGTTCCCAAATTGTGAGCCACCCGGCTCCACTCCACAAAGACATTCTGGCAGCAGTGCAAACGGAGATTGCCAACTGACCAGGATTTAAGAGCCTGGCCTGCTCCTGTACCTTAATTAGCAAAGAAAAAAAGCACAGTCACCTGCTGCTATCTAAAAACTATCACCAACAGCAGTCATTCCATCAGGCTGCAGAGAGAAGGGCTAAGAGGAAAGCTTTGTCAGTTCTGCTGAGAGACTTTCCTTGACTGTTAACAGATAGCAGCCATTCCATCAGGCGAGAAAGCCAAGGGAGAGAAGGGATGCAGGGCAACAGACAAGGCTTTCCCCGGAGAAACCTGGCAACTGTAGTCTGTCAAAGGTGTGTATGCCCTTGGCTCTTTCCTTCATCTGTCTCCCCAAAGGAGCTGCTCCATCCGGCTTCAGCAGAGGGAAAGGCAAGAAGCAGGACACTCCATCGGCTCTAACATGAGACCAATTCTTTTGTCTCCTCTTCTGGTTGAACTGTTTCCATCTCAGCTGGTCCTTATCTGATTTCTCTAGCTTTAAGAATGGGTGCTTTGGTTTGCTCCCCGACGCCCCCCCCCAATCCATTTTGTTTCTTGTGTCTCTGAGACGGTAAGCCCAAGGACAGGGGCTCTTTTGTTTGGTTTGCCTTGATCTTACATAAGCTGCGCTGGGAGCCCTTTTCTTGTCCCCCTTCTCGCTGAAGAGAGGGGCAAGAAAACACTGTGAACGAAACAAGGAAGATCAAACATCCTTAAATGTAGCAACCCTAGAGCGGAAAGCCATTGACTGGCCCCACCAGCACCCCGAGGAAGCGGATGGTGAGAAGGTGCTCCGTCTACAGGCTTAGCCATCCTGGTGCCCTGCAGACGTTTCAGACTCTTAACTCCCTTCAGCCCCAGCAACATAGTACCATATCAGCTGACACCTCTGGAGGGCACCCGGTTGGGGAAGGCTGCTCTGCTAGAATCCTTGCGATTTAACCCCTTCAGGGTTACAGTGTTCAGACTTCCTTGAGGGGACAGCATAACTCGTGAATCTCTTTTCAAGCCTGCAACGCGCACAAGAGCCTAGCTAGGCACTAGGAAACTGCTTTGCACTGAGGCAGACCAACGGACCGCCTAACTCAGTATTGCCAACACTGACCGGCAGCAGCTCTTCAGACATTCCCAGCCCACGGATAGAACCCGGGACCTTCTGCTCCACCCCTTGGCTACAATCCTAACCCCAAAGCGCATCCGGGACGCCCATGCCTTCTACCAAGTGAGGCAACTGGTCCACCTAGCAGCTCAGTATTGCCTACACTGACCGGCAGCGGTATCCCCAGCCTTCCCTGGAGACGATGCCGCTGGACCAGGGACGTTCTGCGTGCAAAGCAGATGTCCCGCCACTGCGCCCCAGCCTTTCTCCAAGCTGAAGGGTAGGGAGGAAGGCGCTTCTCCCCACCCCCACTTCAGGGAGGCTAGAAGTCTTGGCGCCCAGCCGCTTTGCTGGCACAGACGCGCGCCCCTCGCCCGGCCCTCTGGGCGCCCGGAGTCCCGCGAAAAGCAGCAGCCGAGCCAGCCCGCTTCGGGGGGAGGCGGGGAGGCCGCTGCCGCCTTTGCTTGCAGCGCGTGGGACCAGGCAGACCCTCCCCAGGAACCGAGACCCCCCCCCTTCCAAGCCTGCCTCCCCACGCGTCTCTCTCCCTAAAGGCACCTCGAGGGAAAGTTGCGCCGACCTGCGGTGCGGCTTCCCTGGAAGGCGCGGCCGTCGGAGCAGCAGCAGCAGCAGATGGAGCCTCCCCGGGTGCGCGCAAGAGAGCAGCCCCTCGGCCGCCTTGCAGACTGGGAGCGGGTCGCTCTTGCCCGCCCTGGCCGAGGCGGGGCGAGAGGTTGGCCTCGTTGGCACCAGCTCAACGGGCACGCCGGAGGCCCCGCGCGGCCCGGATTGGGCGGCGGCGGCAGAGGGCTGGCGAGGGGAGCCCGGGCGGGTCAGCCGCGTGCCCAGAAGATGCCCGCGGCCGCCTCCCCGTCCCCTTCGGCGGGAGAAAGCGGCAGGAGTGCCAACTTGGCCCCGCGACTGTGGGTGCTCGGGGCCGTGGGTGCCATGCAGCGTGCACAGTCCTGGCACCGAAATTCATGGGGGATTTTGTGGGTGCTCGGGCACCCAGGGCCCCAGGGAGTTGGCACCTATGGGAAGCGTATTGAGTGAGTGACCTCAGCTGGGGCGCTCCTTTCTCTCCCAGAGCGTCTAGGTCAGGGGTCAGCAAACTTTTTCAGCAGGGGGCCGGTCCACTGTCCCTCAGACCTTGTGGGGGGCCAGACTATATTTTGAAAAATAATAAAAAAATGAACGAATTCCTATGCCCCGCAAATAACCCAGAGATGCATTTTAAGTAAAAGCACACATTCTACTCATGTAAAAACACACTGATTCCTGGACCGTCCACGGGCCAGGTTTAGAAAACGATTGGGCTGGATTTGGCCCCAAGCCTTAGTTTGCCTACCCATGGTCTAGGTCAGGGGTCTGCAACCTTTAAGACAAAAAGAGCCACTTGGACCCGTTTCTGAAGGGAAAAAAACTGGGAGCCGCAAAACTCGTCATTATAAAAATAACTTTTTTGTCACTTTTTAAAATTATTTCTTTGTTTGACCCCTCAGAATTACTCCTCCTCATAGAAATAAACGTTAAATTAACAAGTTACCTTTTTTTGTGTGTGTGTTCTTCACTCCCCTTCAGAACAGTGACCAGCCCCCTTTCAATGCAGTGACCAGCGTACATGCCCCTTACAATGTAGAGGGCGGGCGGGTGGGAAGGTGACGTCGGGACGGTGCATGACTAACGCACGCACCGCCCTCATGCGACATCACAGCCAGTACAGCGCCTGCCACAGTGGGGAGTGTCGGGGCACACAATGCGCCTCCTCCCCTCGCTAGTATCCGCCCCAGAGCCGCGGCAAAGGTGTAAAAGAGCCACATGCGGCTCCGGAGCCGCGGGTTGCAGACCCCTGGTCTAGGTGGACTCCACACGGCGTGTTGCTCTTATTATAATAAATCATATTTATTGGTTGATTTCCCCAAAACGCTGCACTCAAAGTGCCTTACAAAACCAAACCTTAAAAGCAGATAGAAAACCAAGAAGCAACACAACCTAAAATTCTCACCACAACATGCACAGATCCACCCTGTGTGAGAGCTAGTGCCCTGTAGTGGTTAAGAGTGTAGGACCTTGGGAGATGGTCTCTGATGGACCATGAAGGTCACTGGGGCTGATCACTGCCTCTGGGACTAACCCTCTTCACAGAGTTGTGTGCCACTTTGAGCTCCTTGGAGGAAAAGGTGGGGTGTAAATGAAATAAGTAAACAACAATAATAAACTCCGCTCTAAAATATGTAGAAAGTTAAAGTCCTACGTCCTGGGTTAATAAAACCATTTTTGCCTGCTGCATAAAAACAGATGGTGATGTTGCCAGGTGTGCCTCCCCAGGGAAAGCAGATGTCATGAGCTGGCAGGGCAACGGGGAGGAGGAAGAGGATCCCATTGAGCCGGAACTGGGAGACACCGGGGCAAGCTGGGGGTGGGGAAGGAGATGTTGGTGTAGGAAATACTCACTGGGTAACAGAGGAGGACAAGGGGCTGGGGGTCAGTGCATAGGAACCAGAGCAGCAGGACCCAACCCCAGAGCAAGAGGGGCCCTTGTCTCCAAGAACACACCAGGCTTTGAGGAGTAGGGGACACTCCAGGAGGCTGAGTCAGGCAAGGGGCCACAGCCCTGCTCACTGGGCTAGCTCTGGAAGCAGGTGTGTGATTATTTAGCTGGAGTAGGCGCAGGACAGGTGAGGCCAGATCAAGCCCAGATGCTGCAATCAGCATGAAAAGTATTAAAGAGCAGCAGAGCTGAGGGGATGTGTCTGCTCAACTGCCCATGTTGATGGACCTCAGCTTGGATGCAGCAGGATCTCTGCAGGACTGTGCTTCAATTTTGGACTTTGGACATGTGGAGTGACCCTGGACTGGGGACTTGGCATACTGACTTGCTGCCAGGTAGTCCAGGGGTCCAGGACAGCATTCCACAAATGGGGAGCCACCACTGAAAAAGCCTGGTCTTGTGCTGCCCTTCTCCACACTTCCTTTGGAGAAGGGCTTCAGATGATTCGGTTCATGTGGGGAGAGGTGGCCTTTGAGGCACTGGGTTCCTGAGCCACATAAGGCTTTTAGGGCAAAGATGGCACTTTGAATTGGGCGCAGAAACTAAGTTGACGCTCTTGTGTAGAAATAAAAAGTGGTACCCAGGGCTGTTTCTCCTGCTTCTCCAGGAACTGCAGCTGATAAAGGCACTCTAACAACTAGGTGAAAAGTCTGTGCATGAGGCAATTTTGAAGCAAACTCAGATGCTCTCGATCTGCTGGGGCTTTGGGCAGGGATCAAGCGTGAAACCACAAGGAGCCCCTGTGCTTATGTACCTTCCCCTGGGAAGTGCAGACAGCCAAGGCTTCCTGACAACCAGGCTTTGCAGGAAAGCCTTTGAATGTGTTGGAGTTTGATAAACATGCTGCAGCTGTGAGCAGGAAGAAATATGATTGTTGAAGGGATAAGCCATGCAGAATGTCCCAGATTCAATCCCCAGTGTCTTCATGCAGGGCTGAGAGAGACACCTGGACAGAGTCATACCTAGGCTCCCTTGTTCCCTTGGCTGCATCTTATGATAAATATAATAATAATAATCCCTAGCAGCACCTCCAGGTAGGGCTGGGCCTGGGAGAGACCCCTGATACCCTGGAGAACAGCTGCCAATTTACTGTAGACAATTGCTACCTGCTTTTTTTTTTTTTTTTAGAATTTTAGTTCTAAATGAACCTTTGCAGCCTTGGAGCATGGGCTGAGAAGCAAAGAGAAGATCAGCTTGGCTCAGGTTTGCAACTGATCGAATCAGTGGAACATCCTGGAAAGCAAGGAAAGGGCCAGTAGGGGCTGGAGCAAGCCAGCTGCAAAAGCAAAGGAGCCCCATGGAATGCAGGCTGGTGCGAGGAAAGCGGAGCCTCTTTGCCCGCCCTTTCCGCCAGGCTGGGTCGGGAGAAACCACAGCTAGAAAGCGGCACTGTTTCCTCAGGAACAAGTTCCCAGAAATATACTCGGAAATTACAGGGGGCTGCAGTGCAAGTAGGGAGCTTCCAAGACCAGCAGGAAAGATCTATATCTGCTTGAGAGGTGGTTATGCCAGAAATGCATGCACACACACAGGCAGGTCTATATGCTGAAAGAGCAGAACCCAGCCTCTAAGAGAGGGGGAGATCTGTGATCAGATTGCTCCATCTAATCAAGCCATTGCTTTATCACTGTCAGTGGCTGGTATTGAATAAAAGAAACGTTGCACAAATATGTCAAATACGAAACGAAACAAAAAAGAGAAGAACCCAAGCAATCAAATTACTAGTGGCTGCATTGTGCTATAAAGCGCCAGGCACAGAGAACAAAATTATAAACTTGCTAAAATTAGTCCCAGAATGCTGAGCTATCCTGGAAGTCAGAGTATACCTTTTGGGCATGGCATTCTTTGAGAGTTTCTCTCCTCTGCCACTTAGACACCTAGAATCAGGCCCATGTAGAGCAGAGGACAGCCGGGTACACTTGTCCCCGGCTCCAGAGGGCCAAACTACTGGGGGGGGGGCACCAGCGGCCTGTTGGACTTGCGCTTTCATGCCAAGAACAAGACTCCTTCCCTGGGCCCCAGACAAGCTCTGCGGGGGCTTGCTTAGAACCCAAGATGCAGCAAAACCAAGGTGGGAACCTCAAGAAATGTGGGGGTGCAGTTGGATTGTTTGCTGACACTCTGCATTAATGTGCATAAAGCGGGGAGGCAGGGGCCTTCAGGGGTGTGACAGGCAAGCCGCTGTTCTGTTGGGGCAGCCCATTTCTGCAAAGATATAAGTATAGGAGTATATACAGTGGTACCTTGGGTTACATACGCTTTAGGTTACAGATGCTTCAGGTTACAGACTCTGCTAACCCAGAAATAGTGCTTCAGGTTAAGAACTTTGCTTCAGGATAAGAACAGAAATCGTGCTCTGGTGACGGGGCAGCAGCAGGAGGCCCCATTAGCTAAAGTGGTGCTTCAGGTTAAGAACAGTTTCAGGTTAAGTACGGACCTCCGGAGCAAATTAAGTACTTAACCCGAGGTACCACTGTACTTGTAGGTCCTATGTGGATTTGCTGTCTGGTCTTCACACATTTTTGGGACACACACACACACACACACACACACACACACACACACACCCTCCTCTGCCCAAACCACATCACCCAACTATTGATATGGACAATGAAACTATGGAGCCCAGGCGTGGAAGGAATTGTCCTCCCTCTACAACCAGCTACACTGGTGCCTTGATTCCTGAGGGAAAGACCTTGAGGAAGTCATGCCAGGTTTATTCTGGGTCAGCTGTCATGGCCTGACCTAAACATTCCGACAATTTGGAATTTGGTAGGGGCCCTAAGAAGAACCCAGCTCCCCACCGTCACAGCAAAATACCAATTTGCAAAGTTCCCTGAGGAGACAAAACAGGATGCTAAACAAGTTTTGCACCAATAATGCAGATAAACCAAGAGAGTTGTATCTGGTGTTGGTCATACTCAGAGTAAGCCCACCTTCAAATATATAAAGAGCTGTCACATGGAAGATGGAGCAGGCTTGTTTTCTCTTGCTCCAGAGGGGAGGACAAATTACAAGAAAGCATTCAAATTACACGAAAAGAGATTCCGACTAAACATTAGGATGAACCTTCTGAGGTTAGCAGCCATTTGATAGTGGAATGGAATCCCTTGGAAGATGGTGGACTGTCCTTCATTGGAGGTTTTAAAGCAGAAGTTGGATTGCCATCTGTCCAGGATTCTCTAGTTGTGATTCCTGCGTTGCATTGCAGGGTTGGACTAGATGACGCTTGGGTCCCTTCCAAACCTACAATTCTTTGATTCTATGAAATTGTTAATTGTTAGAATTAATGTGCAGTGATATCATTACGGTTATATGAACTGTTATTGTAGACAATGTATTTTCTGTGAAGTGCTTTGAGCAGAAATGTGTATGTGGAAAACCAGGCATGTAAACAAATTGTCTGTGATTAACTCACAACCACCACAAAAGGTCTTTCAAAAACTGATGTATGCACACAAACTAAAGTATCTTAGTTTCTGGAAAACATTCTAATGGAATGCAGTTTTGAGGGTGGTATTCTGTCTCCGCATTTGCCCTGTCTCAGTTTGAGGCAATAAGGAATTTAATCTTCTTGGCGCATTCTGTAGGGAACTAATCTTCAAATATCTGAAGGAAGAGGGGTTCCTGTGAGCCAGCCAGCTGAATGGGGAAAGAAGCAGAGGAACAGCACCCGTAGAGATGGCTTAATTTCCACCACCACTACTCCCAGTATGGCGAGGTTTCTGAAACATTTAACAAACACCATCAAATGTGGTACAGGCGTTCTGGGGGAGAGAGCAAGCAAGCAGAGCATTCTATGCAGACAAAGCCTGCGTAATCCTTTGTTTACCAGTTTGAATTCCATCTATCTCTCATGGCCTCCAAGGCAAGGTTACATAATATAGGGGGAAAGGAGGGCATCCCAGTGGGGTAACGAGCAATATGTAAACCTTGTTAAATAAATAGATATAGAGTGGTACCTCAGGTTAAGAACTTAATTCTTTCTGGAGGTCCGTTCTTAACCTGAATCTGTTCTTAACCTGAGGTACCACTTTAGCTAATGGGGCCTCTCGCTGCTGCTGTGCCACCAGAGCACGATTTCTGTTATCATCCTGGAGCAAAGTTCTTAACCTGAGGTACTATTTCTGGGTTAGCGGAGTCTGTAACCTGAAGCGTCTGTAACCTGAGGTACCATTAATATCTGTGGAGATGGAAGGGAATGAACCACAATGGTTATTGAAAACAAAGCTGGTTCTCTGTGTATGATGGTCTTGATCCAGCCTAAATTACTCTCGGGAGACGCATCCCTTTTAATATTGCCGTGTCCAAAGTGGGGACTTGGATGGCTCTGCAAAATCTCACACAAGCGTCCCAGAGCTGCTGCACTGAGCAAGCCTTGCCCCCTCAAGCAAGGCGGAGAGCTTAAATCTCTTCACATGCCAGGTCCACATGGGCCATGTGCTGGAGGAGGATGCCCCATACTTTGGGTCTATAGATATGTGGGATCTTCTGAATAAGGCCGAGGTTTGCTGAAAGTGACGTTTAGCATGACAAGTGCTGCAATGGGGAAAAGAAACCCTGCATCATGCATAATTTTATGAACCAGAGTTTGATCTGGAGGTCAGATCTTGCAGGTGTCCTCCTGATTCTTCCCTTGTACCAATTTCTGCACACTTTGGCGTGTTACACAGCATAGGGCGTGTGTCTGCTGTGGGAAAAAGAGAGAGAAATTGGTTTCACATTACATCCGAAGCAGTGGCTGTGGTCACACTGTTTCCACTCTGGCTTCCTCACAGTCCTCTGCTGGCAGACAGTGGGGGATCCACAAGTCCATCCCTGCCCATTACTAGTTTGCTTCAGCTGTGGATGACCACTATGGGAGAGGCATCTGCACTGGATGTTTCTTCCAAGTCAGAGGTGAGGTTTGTGCCTTGACTTCGCTTGCAACATGAGCAGTCTGTTTACAGAAGAGCCTCTTCATGTCATTAAAGAAAATCTCTCTTTCTGTGCTAAGAGTGCCCATTTCTTTTCCTCTTTGTGTAAATGAAATGGAGAAAAAACTGCAGAAGGCTGTGGTTGAAAACATGTAAGTGTGAAGGAATCAGGTTAAAAGTACTTTCTTTCCCTGTTCTAGAATATTTCAGCATTTTGGAGCAAATTCTGAAAGAACAAAGCCTCAAACAAGCAAAAATGTGAGCCTGCAAGATTCCAGAATACTGGGGCAGAGCCAGCTGTGGTAGAATGATAGAACAGTAGCGTTGGAAGGGACCCTAAGAGTCATCCAGTCCACCTCCCCTGCAATGCAGGAATCCTGGCCACAGTCATCCCTGGGTGGGCTCGAACCGCCAACCTTCTGGTTAACAGCCAGACCCAATGACCCATTGTGCCACAGCAGATGAGCACCTTTTTGACTATGGTCTGTGGGATCACCAACCAATATCCTTTTCTCACAACCCCAGAGTAGCTGTGCAACTGTTTTAAAAAATAAGTGTAGCTAGGGTAAGGAGAGGGATAAATGTATGTGCATGTATGTTTATATATACCAATTAAAAACAACATATCAGTCAACCAGCTGAACGGATAGGAGAAGAGGAACCCTGATTCTTGATCCAGTATTGAGCTTGCTGGCCTGTACATGTGCAAGGAAAGTTGGGAAGCCAGGTTCATGCTGAGGTTGAGGAATCCACTGTGACCACAGTGAAGAATGCAATATTTATCTTCATCCTGTATTTGTTTTCAGAGTTTCAGCCTCCAGCAGGGTTATGTAAAAGCAAAGCCCTACATTCTCCAATGCAAGCATGACCCAAATTCTAGTTTCAAGATCCTGGGACACAGCACAGACATTTTCAGCAGCTTGGGGGGGGGGGAAATGCTACAAACGAACGTTTTGAAGGGAGCCCGCAATACAGTAAGGTCAGTGTTTGTTCACAGGCTAAAGCATCCAGAGCCCTTTTCACAGCTCTCGTATTCAGCTTCCCAGCAAGTGTAAATATCATTTCTATGAAAAAGGGCAGTCATTACGCTGCAGGATTTGTTCAAGGCAAGGAGAAGATTTAGGACGGGGATATTTGGGGTGTGTCGAAACAGATTGAATCTCACCCACAAATTAGTGACAATCTCATAGAAGCAAGACTCAAGTTGTCTTGCTTGACTCAATTAAAGTGGATTTGGTGCTCTTGGACAACAAAGCCACTTATAAAAACAAACAGACTTTTTTGGGGGGAGGGGGGTAAGGAAAATGATGGGGAAATGCACTGGAATATGTGGGATAACAATTGCTTGATGCACTTTTTATCACCTTTGGTGGACCTGCCCGAGGATTAAGGCCTTTTGGGAAATGATCTATAATGAAATTAAGAAAGTCCTAAAGCGGACTTTTTCTAAGAAACCTGAGGCTTTTCTCCTGGGTATGGTCGGCCAGTTGGTGTCAAAGAAGGATAGGACGTTTTTTATGTATGCTACTACAGCAGCAAGAATTCTTCTCGCAAAGTATTGGAAGACACAAGAACTACCTACTCTGGAAGAATGGCAGACGAAGGTGATTGAATACATGGGACTGGCAGAGATGACCGGCAGAATTCGTGACCAGGGGAAAGAGACAGTGGAAGAAGACTGGAAGAAATTCAAGATATATCTTAAAAATTATTGTAAAATTGAGGAGTGCTAGATGTCAGGGAATAAGAAATAGAGAATTGCAGCTGTAACTAATAAGTTAAAGAAAAAGGATTGTAATGAAAGTGAATTAAATAATTAATTATTGGAGAGTTGCTAAAGAAATGTAAAAAATAAGGATGCAGTAAAAGGGAGGTACGGGGAAGTCGGTGAAATAAGGTGTATGAAAATAAGATAACAGAATTATACATGTTTATATGTTTGTATGTTTTTAGTTTGTTTATTGTTTGTTTTAATTATGTGTTTGGAAAACAAATAAAAATTTATTTTAAAAAAAAACAATTGCTTGATGCAGTATTGTAGAAACGGGTTGTCTGGAAGTGATGTGAATCTGGATTATACCAGTGCTCAGAAGCATTAAATATTAGAAACTTATCCAGTGCTTCCGAATGAGCAGCCCTGCTCTGAATTTTACATCTGCTTTCACCCTGAAGTATCTCTCGCAGGGAGTGCCTTATTCCTGCTCTGGCCTCTGCAGCCTCCATGGAAATCAGGCCAATCTGGGCATTGCCCCCTGCTGTGCCTCTGGAGAGCCAGACTGGAATGCAATCCCTGGACTTTTTGTACTGAAACACAGAAATTCCTTCTCTCCATGGAAAACCCAAGGAGGATGAGTGCTCCTGCCAAGTGCAAGGTGGCAGAGCAGAATGCAGAAGTCAGCCACTGTCTCAGTGGCCCTCGGAGCTCAATGATTTTGGGGAACCTGGCTGTTTTGTGGTGTCTCCCTTGAGGGCAATGTTGACTCAGGAGTTCAGGGACCTTCTGGAAAGCATCCCAGGGAATCTTGGAACTTGCCTACTGAGTTCTGGATACTCAGCTCTGTTCCTGGGCTGCAAGTTCACCAGATGACTCTTGCTGTGCCCTCTGATGCTCACCTAGGGGAATTCATGATACAGGGTACTTAAGAGGATGACTTGTGAGATCTTGCCCCTGCCCCTAGAAACCATTAGCCAAGGCCCTGACATGGATGCCAGAGTCTAAGGAGCCAAAGGAAAAAGATAACTTCTGGGTGACAGGACTCTCCTTGTGCAACTTCCTGCCCCCAGAGACCACCTAGCCATCTCATTCTTTTTTAGAGAGCAGGTTAAAAAGTCAGTCTAGATCCTTGCAGGAATCTATTTCTTAGATAATTCAGCATTTGACATATGAAGGTGCTGGTGGATCTTCCCACAACCACCTTGCTCTGAAAGTTCCAGCCAAGGTCCAGTTTCCCTTCCACATCTGTGACCTCCAGAGAGATGGGGACTCTTTTGTCATTTCCTTGGAGATCGACACATACCACAGAGCCAAAATGAATTGGTGGGTATGCTTGCGTGTGCAGCAGGGTCATGCCCTGAGAGCTGAGTTATGCCTGATAGGGCAGAGTCAAGATTGATTGTATGTGGGATCACAGCAGGCCAAGCAAAGCACAGTCAGTCAGGACCCAGGACAGGTCCCAGTGGGAGGGGCTGGCTGGAACTTATGAAGGAGAGGTGATGTCTCAGCAGCATTCAGAGGCCTTTCGAAGGCTGGCTGGCTGGTCGGGAACTGCTGCTAACCTCTGATTAGCTGTTTACATTGCCCAGTTCTACAGTTGCTGGCTCCAATCGCAGAATCATAGAATTGTAAGGCTGGAAGTGATGGCCCCAAAGGCCCATCTAGTTCAACTCCCTGCAATGCTGGCATCACAGCTAAAGAATACCTGACAGATGGTCACCCATCCTAAGGGTCTGTCCCACTGTTGAAAGTTCTTCCTAATGTTTAGTTGAGAGCTTCTTTCTTGTAATTTGAATCCATTGCTTTGGGTCTTACCCTCTGGAGGAGCAGAAAGCAATCTTGTTCCATCCTTATCTCAATTTTTTAAAAAATAGTTTTTATTAAGTTTTTTTGTGTGCTACAAAGCAAACAGATAAACAGGGAACGGTACATCTATTGTCTCCACTTTCAATTCATAGTCTTTTTCACAGTTTTTTTTTAAAGATATTTATTGCGATTTTCAAACAATACAACAAACCTCACATTCAAAGCCAAAATGAAAAAAGAATAAAATAAAAAGAAAAACAAAAACACCATCACAATCAATCAATCAATCAATCAATCAATCAAAAACAGAAAAATACAGCAAACAACATAGAAAACAAAAAAAGAGTAAACCTAAGAGAAAAAAAGAAAAAAAACCATATATATCCAGTTTCCATTATTTTCATATCCTTCTTTCCTGACTTCCTCACATCTCCTTTTTCTGTGTTCCCTTTTTACACCATCATATTCAGCAATGCCTGACCTTTTTTTCACAGTTTGTTTACATTTGGTGAGAGACACTTTTGTCATAGACATCTTGCAGTTGTGGGAGGGGAGAGAGATGGGGATATTGTTCTTTCGTTCTATTGCCTATTGGTAAAAGATAAATGACCCCTGGACTATGGGGAGCAGTGCTCATCTCAGTGGGACACAGGTGGCACTGTGGTCTAAACCACTGAGTCTCTTGGGCCTGCTGATCAGAAGGTCGACTGTTTGAATCAACATGATGGGGTGAGCTCCCGTTGCTCTGTTCCAGCTTCTGCCAACCTAGCAGTTTGAAACCACACCAGCGCAAGTAGATAAATAGGTACTGCTGTGGTGGGAAGGTAAACAGCACTTCTGTGCACTTTGGTTTCCATCACAGTGTTCCGTTGCTCCAGAAGCGGTTTAGTCATGCTGGCCACATAACCTGGAAAGCTGTCTGTGGACAAACACCGGCTCCCTCGGCCTGAAAGCGAGATGATCTATTGCCTATTATAAGCAATGGGGTGTGTGTGTCAGCATTACATTTCCATTCTGAGAGCATCCTGGTAGGTTCATGTGCAGTGCCTGTCTAATGCTGAAGTCCAGTGCCATTCTCTGCTAGTTCAGCAGATGGCACTCTAACGCTGCAGTTGGAGACTCCTCAGCATTTTATGTTAAGCATTGTTTCAGACGCTTGCTCAGATTCTAGTGGCCTGAACATCACCTTATTCTGTATACAGCAATAATGTCTCACTTTAAAAGTAAAAAAAGACCCTACAACTTGAAGAAAGAGACAATGTACACTCTTTTGTAAATCAAGAAAATCAAATAGATGTTAGATAGATAGATGATAGAAGATAGATAGACAGACAGACAGACTCTCCAAAATGTTTTGCTTTTGCAAACATGCACAGCACTTCATAAAATTTACAAGGGGTTCTGGGGTTCTGACATCCTGAATTATTTCAATTTGTCTTCAGTCAGTGAAGCATTCACCCAAGAATCTTGAAGGACAAATACCAGAAGTTTGCTTTCGCCACCTGGTCCTGCTGGCCAGGGCCAATGGGCGGGGGAAGTGGATCAAGTCAGTGACCTCTCACCTGGAAGCTTATTTTCTTTTAAGCTGAACTTCTCCCTGTAGCAGAGTAGGAACTGGAAGGACCCAAGCCCTTTGATCAATCCCACACCATATGGTAGACTTTATAGAAGAGGAATTCAATTTAAGAGGAAAATTCAAAGCAATTGTGTATTAAACAGCAGGAAGTGGAGCTCAGTTCGCTCTTTTGTCTAAAATGTCTGAATTAGGAACAAGATCATTTAAGTTTAGCAGATGCTCGGTAGTTTCTCAGTCAGCAATTCCACGCATTTGGCTTCCCTCATTGAGCTGCTCTATATAGATATGATCTTTATGACCCTAATTTTTTTTTTTAACATGCAGTCACAAAAGCAGAAATAGTTCTCAGGGCTATCTAAGATCTTGTTAAATCTTTGGAGAGATACTCAGTTCAAAGATTAAATCATAACAGAAACCCTAGTACTTAAAACACTTTGCCATTATAAATGCCTCAAAGCAGATAATTTAAGAAAAGAGGTGCTACTAATTTTTAAAAAAGAAAATAGGATGGAGAGCCAGGCCAAGTCTATCATCATCATCATCATCAAACCTTTTATTGTCATCACATCTATAGTAAATCAATACAGAGTTACCACCTCCCCAATGTCACAGAACATTTGTCAAATGGAAGGAGGCAAAAAAGTTTAACGTTGCAACTCTAGCCCTCCAGGGAGATCAGACGTCTGCAATGTGTTTCTGCGACAAAAAACCAAATAAAGATATTTAGCCACTAACTTGGTGAGCTCCTGATCATTCCCTAATAATAGAAAATGTATGACCTCCAACTCTGGTTTCCCTATTGAGGGATGCAGAGTTGATCTAGAAACTGCTGGCGGAGATCAGCATATAGTTTACATTTAAGAACCATATGAGTAAGAGTTTCCAGCAGGTGGTCTTCACGTGGGCAAATTATTTCTCCTTCCACCACTCCCAAGAACCTACCCCAAAGGAGGTTTGATGGGTTTGAATTAAATCTGGCCAGCTAAAATGCCCTTCTTTCTTGGGGGATAAGCAGAAATTCAAGATAATTATAATTAGTTTCATGTGCCCAAGAAAGTTGAAAGTAAGGAGGGGAACATGTTTTCTCTGGTGCTGCTGTTAGTTGCTGGGCCAGGTCTATGTCTGAGATTCTAGGAACACTGTGGCTAACCCAACATTCATTGTATCCATGGTGTATCAGACAAGATTGAAGAGATGTGTAAAGTATATGAAGAGCTACAGAAATTTGAGAAGGGGCATAAGATGTTGAATACAAGGCCCCTTGCCAACATTAATTAAATGCTTCCCCTTAAGCAGCTCTGATTTTTTATTGCTTCATGTTGAGCATGACAGGATTGCAGGGGATGAATAGCTCGCCATGTTGTCCCTCAGTAGCCTCTCTTAATTGCCCCTTATTGTCAGTTCCTCTTCCCACACAGTGGGAGCCTTTAATTACAGCCGTGTTTTTATTCATTCTTTTTTCTTTTTATAACAAAAATTAAAAGTTTGCTATACAAGAAAAACAGAAAACCCAATGAAAGGAAATAAGATGTTTTACATATGTTTTTTGTTGTTCGCTACCCTGGACTGCTTTGGGAAGGTGGGAGGGAGGGATATTAAGGTAATAATAAAGAAAAAGAAAAGAGAGAGCACAAACCAGCAACAGGAAGTGATAAGAAGGGGCAATTAACAGGCTTTTCTCCAGTAATTTCTCTGCTACATTTGACCAGAAGCAATAAATGGGACAGAATTAGCAAACAGTAGACTTTTAATTAAAGGCACAAGAGCTCTGAAAAGCCTCAATAGTGCATTGCCCAAGAACACGGTGGTTGACACTGTCCGTTTGCATTTCTTAGTACAGAAAGTATTGATCTGTTGTGTAGAGATCTTTCCTATTCTACTTAAATCAAGAGGGTTCTGGAAACTTCTCTGTGTGAAAGAAACAAGCAGAAGGTTTATGATGTTTGGGTTATACCTTCAGAAAAGCTGAGTACAACTGGTTCAAACTGGTTCTATTATCTCTTCTGTCAAGTTCATGCTGGCTATAAAAGTAAGACCAGAAGGAGCCTGTGTTTCTCTTTCTCTTTATATCTCTCTTCCTTCTGGTGTGGTGTTCTGTATATAGGGTTAAAGTTTAGTCTTATTATAAGTTATTGTAAGTTTAAGTTACGTCTGCTACAACTGGATTTCTTCTGGACAATAACAACCCTGAATGTATTGGACTTGTGACCATTATGCTCATTTGCCTTCAGTAGCAGTAAAGCTCTGCTGCATGAAATGTAATTGCTCTGGTGTATTATTATTTTTTGAATCCTGCAACATGTTTAAGTTTTTACTACGCTAACTATACGTTGGAGTTCTGCTCTGGATCAATATTGAGTAGAATTCCATGACAGACACAATTACCTTTTAAATGTTAGAAAACACCACAAATCAGATCTCAGGGGAAAAGTACACATGAGAACAATGCTGAAAACATTAGGATGCAACACAGGTTGCTGACAACTTTGCCTGGATTCTCCATAAAAAGTGAGTGAAAAAGTGATGGCAATTTGAAATTAAACTACTAGTGGGGAAGAAACCACAAAGCAGATAACCTCATTGGCTTAGCCTAAGGGAATCAAGAATAAGAGCTGAACATTCATAACCAGATGGATATATTTTTTTTAATGCTTCTTGAGAATTTATGCCTGCAATTATGGTTTTATGAAATGGGAACTGGATTTGGACTGAATGTTCTCCTTATCATGACTATATTTTGGAGTTAATCCTGTGGTCTGTGTGGGAAATATAGTTGCTTTTTATTTCTTTTTAGAATTATTCTATGGCGTCAATAGAGATAGGCGTGACATATGACCTACCCCTTTGAGAATTTTGATTCACAAAGTGCCATATTTTAGGATGAAATGCATACCTTTAGATAAACATGTTTATGAATACAAATCTTGTTACAAAATAGATATGTGTTTATATATGGATGTTTGTGCAGGGTTTGGCCCATCCCTGGAGGGAGGCAAGTCCAGAGCGGTGATGCATGCAGGGGTGCAGCAGGCAGCTCCCTCGGGGTGCAGGTGATTCTGGCGTATCTATGCACTGGGAGTAACTGAAAAACCCAATCACAGTGAATGCAGAGATGCAATAGAATTACCTCCCTCACCTCAAAACTGATTGAAAGGAGTAGGAAAAGATGCAGAGACATTGTGGGCAGCTTCCTCCTTTTGGGCTGATCATTTATATTTAATGATTTGATTTTCCACAACATATATTCCTTCCTGTCATCTCACAAAGTTTGGGCATTACTGTTGTAGATGGATTGGAACCAGTAAGCATGCGTGGCAGTCCAGACGTCAGTTGTGATGTGGCAGTCAAGATGTCAATCTGGAGTAGGGGGAGTTGTCCTGAGCTTATTGATGATGACTCAAAGTAGCAGCAGCTCATAGCGAAGGAGCCTACAGCCCCAGCAAGCATGACTGTGCTATCTAGGAAGGATGGGAGTTGTCCAGAGGGCCCTACGTTGGGGAAGGCTGGCCTACACAGAACCACTCCTCATCTCTTCACGAGGCTTTTGGTGTGCATCTCTTATATCACACGGAGTACCACTGGGCCCCTAAAAATGCTCCCCCCTCCCCCTGGGCTACTTTCACTGTTCTACGCTTTTGAATCACAACGTTCCGCAGTCTCAGCACTGCAAAAACATGGTTGCCCTGCAAGAGAAGCACAATGTCAAGAAGAGACCATCCTGACCAGCTGCAACAAATGCCTTCTGAACAGCTGCTGTCTGGATGTGTGGTGAAGCCGCTGGAACTTCTGTATGGAGAACAGTAGGGATGGTTACTGATATGGATGGCTTTAGAACAGGTTGAGACAAATTCAGAGAGGAGAAGGTTATTGAGAGCTACTAGCCAGGAGGTCTGTGCTCTGCCTCCACGGCTGGGAACATTAGGTAAAGGTAAAAGGCTCCTGGACAGTTAAGTCCAGTCAAAGCTGGGGGGTTGCGTTGACCTTGCTTCAGTTTCCGGGTCATGTAGCCAGCATGACGAAACCACTTCTGGTGCAACAGAACACCGTGATGGAAGCTGGAGCGCATGGAAACGCTGTTTACCGTCCCGCTGCAGCGGTACCTATTTATCTACTTGCACTGGCATGCTTTTGAACTGCTAGCGTGTAAGGAGCCGGGACAGAGCAACAGGAACTCACACCATCATGGAGATTCGAACCTCCAACCTTCTGATCGGCAAGCCCAAGAGGCTCAGTGGTTTAGACCACAGCGCCAACCGCTTCCCTCAAAGTTGGAAGCATTAATGCTTCTGAATACCAGTTGCTGGAGGGAAGAGGGTTCTTTTTACATAGATCCTGCTTGTAGGTTTCTTTAGGGCATCTGGAATCCACTGTGGGAACAGAGTGCTGGACTAGGCAGCACATTGGCCTGATCCAGCAGGTTCTCCTTATGTGAACAGGATGATCCCAAACAACACAGGCTGTGGTCATCTGAGGCTTGTTAGGACTCACTGTGCCAGTTGCTCTAAACAAACATGGATGGCCACAGTGGCACAGACCCAGTCTTCTTGCATCCAATTTACGTCTGTGATGCTTTTCATGTGGGAAACTATTGCATGATGACTCCAACAACTGATAGACAACAGTTCTTGTACACCTGGAGGGTTGTGCAATTTGCCTTGAGCTGTTGCTCCCCACTGGTGGCTGTAACTGGACTGCTAACATTGACTGTGCAACACAGCTCAGCCGATTGCTCAAATGAAACCCTCCTTAGCGAGAGCCAATTAATCAGCTGTGGAAGAACAACCTGGTGGAATCCTGCCAGTACATTGTCATGAATACCCAGCCTTAATAACACTGAGCAGCAAACACAGATTGTATCAGCTTTAATTACATAGTCCACCTAGAACAAGCCGCTAAACCACAAATAGAAACAGGGTAGAGTTGACAATCAATATTGTTGGCAGCATTAACAGAACAAGAATTTCTCATAAAGATTCCTTTACAGCAGGGTCTGGTGCTTGAAGATCTCAGGAGAGATGAGCCATAACTTAAACACACTTGTTTTCTGAGCTAATGTGCTGTGGTCCCGTCTCACAGATGTGAGAAATCTGTGGATACTTGCACAGGACTGTTTCAGGCGTCAGAGCCGCACTTCTGAATCCTCCTCCCCCTTCGCTTTGCTTCCAGACCAGCTTTCTTTCCCCTGACATGTTAGGTCTCTAGGTATAGGACGAACTTTTAGTTATTCCAGTGGGGGAAATCCTACGGGGGTCCCCACCTACAGTCTGGGCAGGTTCAGCACAGACATTGCTTGGTCCCTTCAGTGAGAACAAGGCTTGAGGAAAGGGGCAGAGCAGCCCAGGGGTCAGGTGCTCTATTTCAGCACTGCCTCTACAGCTTCCTAGGCACTTCAAGGATCTGTGCATTTCAGTTTTCCCAGTTTCTCATTTTTCAAAACTTTAATCCAGTTCTCCACATTTCTGGGTCAATTTGGAGGGGTTTTCTCCCTCATGAAATTTCAACAGCATTTTCATGTGAATTACTCCTAATCAACACATTTCTGTATGCAGTGTTGACTAACGTACATGTTTGGGGGTTTTTTTTGCAAGCTGTGTCCTCTGATACAATGCATTTCTCTGTGTTATTTTTTTACAAATCTCTTCATTTTTTATGCACACTTTCCTCTAAGATGTGATTTTTTGCAAATATAGTTTGGGGAACTGCAGTGGAAAATTCAGATGAGTGTGCATTTTGAAGGAGGTGTTTCAGTCAGCATACAGTGGTACCTCGGGTTAAGTACTTAATTCGTTCCGGAGGTCCGTTCTTAACCGGAAACTGTTCTTAACCTGAAGCACCTCTCTAGCTAATGGGGCCTCCTGCTGCCGCTGCGCCGCCAGAGCCTGATTTCTGTTCTTATCCTGAAGCAAAGTTCTTAATCTGAAGCACTATTTCTGGGTTAGCGGAGTCTGTAACCTGAAGCATATGTAACTTGAAGCGTACGTAACCCGAGGTACCACTGTATTGTTTCAGAAAAAGCAAAATTGATGGCTTTGGCTGTAAATACCTAGAGAATCAAACATCTCCCCCATCCCTGATCACCTCCATTTGTAACTGACCACTCAGAAGGAATGAAAGCTGGCTGCAAAGGAGTTAGCAGACTCTTCTTTGGGTGCCTCCTCTCCCCATTTTGCTTAGTCTCTTTTATTCAGCCTTGGCTAAGCTGGCACCCTCCAGACTCCAGCATGACGGTATGGTACTGTGCATGGATGGTATGGTGCTGTAGTCCAAAACATCTGGAGCGTACCAGGTTGGCGAAGGTGGCTTTTGTTCTTTCCCTCACGTTCTGTTGAGACAAATTAATGAGACAAATTATTACAATTGTTTGCACGTGATTTGCACGTGATTTGTATGTGATGTGCATGTGAATTGCCATGGGGTTTGGCTTCCCACCAAAGCCAGAGGCAGGATTTAGTGAGAGCAGGGCTGGCAAGTTCCAGCATGCAGGGCAATTCTCTTTCTTCATTCCTGCCCTTGCATGGTGCTAGAGCCCTTGCCTTTGGCAGATGGATGCTCCTGAGTGCTTCAACTGATCAGCCCTATGCCCAGAGCAGGTTCTCATTGAACACTGATCTCTCTCTCTTTCTTTTTTAATGCTTTATTAATTTTAAAAACATAACAAAACAAATACAAAACAAAACAATATGCATCAATCAACAAAAGGCAATCCAGTAATTAACACTGCATACACCATACATGCACACCGAAAAAGAAAATATTAAGTTCATGCATCGCTAATTCTAACATGACATTGAACACTGATCTCGATGGGCAAGAGAGTGGCTCTGAAGGAAGGAGATCCCTTCTTTTTTATAATCTTATTTTTCATTTTCAACTTTTACAATAATTTTAGCTAACCCCCCCCCCCCCGTCTTTACAAATCCAATTTACATTCCTTCGACTTCCCTCCCCTCCTTTCTGTGGTTATTTATTTCATATCTTTTTATTACTGCATATCCAGTTCAAATATATTTATGATTTTTCCCTTTCCCAACCTTAATTATCTCTTACTGCACGTGTTTATATCAATCCTGATATTGTTTTAATTTGTTTACAATATGTCCTCAAATAATCAATGAATTTTCAATAAAAAGTCTCACTTCTTGATTTCTTATTCTTCTGGTGAGTTTTGCCATTTCAGCATATTCCATTAATTATAATTTCCAGTCTTCCTTAGTTGGAACTGTTTCTTCCTTCCATCTTTGGGCATAAATCATTCAAGTAGCCCTGGTAGCATACATAAACATGTTTTTTTGTGGTCAGTAGGTACTTCCCCACCAATTATACATAAAGAAAAGCTTCTGGTTTTTTCACAAAAGTAATCTTCAACATTTTTTTTGCAACTCATTATAAATAATTTCCCAGAAAGCTTTTGCTGTCTTACATGACCGCCACATATGGAAAAAAATACCTTCTTTTTCTTTGTATTTCCAGCAGCTTTCCGATTCCGACTTATATATTTTTGCAAGTTTACTAGGAGTCAGAAACATCATTTAAAAATCTTTTTCTTTTATCACATAACATGCTATAAATTTCAAATCTACATTCCACAATCTTTCCCATGCTGCCATTTCCATGTTATATCCTATATCCATTGCCCAGGGCCCAAGTGCCCTTCTTGACAGAGAACAGTCCTCCATCTCAAAGGCAGTGAGAGAACAGCTGGAGGGCTGTTAGGCCCAAGATCCATTTGAAAGATAAAGAGCCATCACAAGGGAGAAATGCAGGGACCTTGACTCATCCTTCAGTGTCACCTGCACAATGCACTGAGCAGGCAGCACACAAGCAGAAGGGCCCATAAACAAGTTTAGACCCTGCACACAAGTCACTTGGTTATTTAAGTAGAGACTGGACGGTCATCTGTCATGGATGCTTCAGCTGAGATTCCTGCATTGCAGGGGGTTGGACTAGATGACCCTTGGTATCCCTTCCAACTCTACAATTCTATGATTCTATGGTTGCAGTCCTCCCAATTATGGGGAGATGTATTGTATTTATGTTTTTTAATATATGATACTCATTCCATGATCACTGCAGATGGTGACAGCAGTCATGAAATTAAAAGACACCTGCTTCTTGGGAGAAAAGCAATGACAAATCTAGACAGCATCTTAAAAAGCAGAGACATCACCTTGCCAACAGAGGCCCATATAGTTAAAGCTATGGTTTTCCCAATAGTGATGTATGGAAGTGAGAGCTGCACCATAAAGAAGGCTGATCGCCGAATAATTGATGTTTTTGAATTATGGTGCTGGAGGAGACTCTTGAGAGTCCCATGGACTGCAAGAAGATCAAACCTATCCATTCTTAAGGAAATCAGTCATGAGTGCTCACTGGAGGACAGATTGTGAAGCTGAGGCTCCAATACTTTGGCCATACTTTGGCCATCTCATGAGAAGAGAAGACTTCCTGGAAAAGACCCTGATGTTGGGAAAGGTTGAGGGCACAGGGAGAAGAGGATGACAGAGGAAGAAGAAGAAGAAGAAGAAGAAGAAGAAGAGTTTGGATTTGATATCCCGCCTTTCACTCCCTTTAAGGAGTCTCAAAGAGGCTAACATTCTCCTTTCCCTTCCTCCCCCACAACAAACACTCTGTGAGGTGAGTGGGGCTGAGAGACTTCAAGGAAGTGTGACTGGCCCAAGGTCACCCAGCAGCTGCATGTGGAGGAGCGGAGACGCGAACCCGGTTACCCAGGATTACGAGACTACCGCTCTTAACCACTACACCACACTGGCTCTCCAATGAGGATGAGATGGTTGGACTAAACAACAATTCATTTGTTAATTGGCACCTACAGTATACCCAAATTTTATGCAAACTGGTATTCTCTTCTGACTTTTTTGGGGGGGGGGTGGAGAGAAGTTGCTATTAATTGACCACCCTAGTAAGGGTAAAGGGACCCCTGACCATTAGGTCCAGTCGTGGACAACTCTGGGGTTGCGGCGCTCATCTCGCTTTACTGGCCGAGGGAGCCGGTGTACAGCTTCCGGGTCATGTGGCCAGCATGATGAAGCCGCTTCTGGCGAACCAGAGCAGCGCACGGAAACACTGTTTCCACCCTAGAGGCAAGTTAATAATGGTCTAAGGCTTCTCCACCTAATGTCTTCTCAAGGGGCTCTAATGTGAATCCAGATCTGACTTTCTGTCCATTTTATCATTCAAAGTGAGTTTGTAAGCAGAGGAACCAGCAAGGGTTGGCTATTCTGAGGGTATCTCAGGACACGGCTGATATTTAGGCAACTGGGAGCTGTTTTCATTAGGGCTGGTTCCAGATTAGAAGAATCCTAATCATCTGCCTTCTCCACCCTAGACCACATTGCTGGAAGCCCTGTTGTGCCTTGCCTGAGACTGATATCATCTATCAATTACGCGGCATGTCTTAGAACACAGCCTCCAAAACAGAGCTCAGCAGCCACTCCTTTTCTTGTTACATTACCATGTAGATCCAAATTCTTAGCAACGTCTTCTTGTATGCAGATCAAGTGTTGCAAATTTTCTCCTTGATATCAGAGCAAGAAGTCTTCAGAAGTGGGGCCCTGCTGGAATGTGCAATGGCACTGGGGCCAAGGGGCATTGCTGAAGAGCTAGGAAGAAGCTCAAAGGCCTAGCAGGGTGTGTGTGTCTTGTGCAGAGGCAGGATGGAGGGATCCGATACACACAACACATGGTGCTTGCAAGTAACCCTGCCAGTTGCTTTTCTGTGTGTGAGGCTTCTGCGATCCCATGGAAGGTTTCCTGACCCCAACACCAACAAAAAGAACTGTGTGTATATCAGAGTCCTGAAACTTATTATGTGCAGGGGTGGGTAGCCTAGAGTTTTAAAAAATCATAGAATCATAGAACTGTAGAGTTGGAAGGGATCCTGAGGGTCATCTAGTCCAACCCCCTGCAATGCAGGAATCACTATTTAAAAACCTCCAAGGAAGGACAGTCCACCATCTATCCACTGTCGAACAACTCTTTCCATCAGAAAGTTACTCCTAATGTATGGTCAGACTGTCCTTTCTTGTCATATGTACCAATTGGCTTGGGTTCTATCCTCCAGAGCAGCAGAAAACAAGCTGCCTTCATCTTCCATGTCACAGGCCTTTAGATGTTTAAAGATGGGTTTCCTATCACCTCTCAGTGTCTGCTTCTACAGGCTAAACATACCCAAATCCCTCAGCCATTTCTCATAAGGCTTGGTTCCCAGACCCTTTATCATCTTGGTTGCACTCCTTTGTACATGTTCCAGCTTGTCAATATCCTTCTTAAACTGTGGTGCCCAGAACTGGACACAGGACTCCAGGTGGGGTCTGACCAAGGCAAAAGAAAGCAGGACTATTACTTCCATCAATCTGGACACTTTACCTGAGCTCCGTTCCTCCAGGGGCTGTATGCTGGCAATGAGTGGTCCACTGTTGCTGATGGGCAGAGGCATTCATTTCTTTTTTGAATTAATTAACCTGGGATAAAGACTGCTCTGCTTCCATTTCCAGCATAAAGGTAAAGGTCCCTCTGACTGTTAGGTCCAGTTGCGGACGACTCTGGGGTTGCTGCGCTCATTTTGCTTTATTGGCCGAGGGAGCTGGCATACAGCTTCTGGGTCATGTGGCCAGCATGACTAAGCCGCTTCTGGCGAACCAGAGCAGCGCACAGAAACGCCGTTTACCTTCCCACCGGGGCAGTACCTATTTATCTACTTGCACTTGATGTGCTTTCGAACTGCTAGGTTGGCAGCAGCAGGGACCGAGCAACGGGAGCTCACCCCGTCGTGAGGATTCAAACCGCTGACCTTCTGATTGACAAGTCCTTAGGCTCTGTGGTTTAGACCACAGCGCCACCCACATCCAGCATAGCTACCACTTGTTAGAATTCTCATATACACCTCTCTACTTTGTAAGCCAACCCTATGCAGGGTTTGATGGGAATGTTCTCAACTAGGTACATAGTAATGTTTTTAGGACAGAAGACCAACACAGCTCCTGTTTTGGAAAACAAGCAAAATCAATTATATTCTGACTTCTCTGTGCTATGCACATACAGAAGACAGAAACCCTGCAATTTGTTTTCAGACAGTTGGCAGGGTGCGGTTGGGAGGGGGGGACTTACTTGCCCCCAGGAAAAGAAGTAAAAAACAAACAGACTTCAATTTATTTTAAATATTGCCCCTTCCAAATGTTTTTAAAGCTACATCAAAAGAGGAAGAAACATATTTAAAAGACAGGAAAAATAAGGAGGAAACAAACTGGAAGGAAAGAACTCGGATGGGATGGAGGAACAGGGGAAACTTCAGGGCCCCAATAAGAGGCGGTCAGGACTGCATGAGGGCTTCAGCCTGTGCATCCTGCTGCAACTGCAAGGGCCACATTCTCCTCTGAGCATTCTTCTGGGGGCCACCTGCCTGGGGTGGTGAGGAAAGTCAGAGGCAACAGTGGGCAGAGCAATGCTGTCAATTTTACCTTCCCACGGTGGAATGGCTTCTACACCCTCTCTGTCCTCTATCCATGCAAGCAAGAGGCATGATCAGAGTTCAATTCTGCATTTCATGCAGGTGGAAATGCTCAGGACCAGTGAGGGTGAGCTAGCAGTGGTATAGGTAAGGCTGCAGGAGTAGGATACCAAAGATGCTACAGCCTTTTCTGCTCCCTTGACCTGGGGAGAATGCAGATAATTTTGTCAAAGAGCACAAGCCCCTCTGCCAGAACCCGTGTCCTCAGGTTTCACTGGGCCAAAGAAATCTACACTTTAAAGCAGCTGGTGCCTGGATATGCATCTGTGTTCCCAGGAAAGTGAAGGTGCCACTGCTTAGTAGTAGACCACATGCTTTATGTGCAAAAAATGTCACAGGCTCAGTCTCTGGTGTCTCCAGGTAAACAGTGGTGGCAGGGGGGCATCCAGGACCACCTACAGGGGAAGAAGATTATTTATTAGGAAGTGAACTGTGCCTAGGGATGTGCCTACCTGTCCATTATTATTTTCCCAATCTTAAATTCACTTCTCCACACCAGTTTGTGAATTTTCCCTTCAAAGGTCCTCGTGGAAACCCACCAGCATTGAAATGCAAATTTCTCAACATGCACACATGTTTGTAGGCAGTCTTGCCTGATATACACATTTCTTCAAAGCTGTTGCCCCTATAACAACACATTTTGGTGCTATTTCCACCGATCTGTGCATTTTTATGTACACTGTACCCTAGGACATGCATTTCTGGGAACATTACTTGCCTGGAGAGCTGCATTGCAAAATTCAGAGAAGTGCTGCTTTCCAGGGATAGCTGTGGTTTGGTTTGTGTGTTACTTTGGAAACTGCAAATTAGGTACGTTAGCCCTTAAATGTGACCTGGGTTGCATTTCTCCTCCTTCCCAAACTGTGCCGTGATTGTACACAGGAGGTTTAGCAATGCATTGGCCAAGCAGATGTTTGTCTCTTGTGTTACAGGTGCCCTAGAGAACAGCACCATCTTCCTCAGACCCTGGAAAGCTGCTGCCAGATTGCCAAATAAGACTCTATGCTTGACTTGATGGACCAGGCTTTTTGACTCTGTATGATAGCTTCATCCAAAACATCACAAAGGAACCTGCGTGCTAACATGTTTTCAGCCAGCTTTGGAGGCAATAGCTTCATAAAACCACCTGTAGAAACATTTTATGATGTGGCCCAATCTTCTGAGCAAACACACTCCATTTCCACTAGCGCTGCTCTCCAGATACTTATCTGAAGCCTGAGAAAAAGGCCTCATAGGCTTCTCTGGGTGCTCAAAGCTGTTTCTCCTCCTCCTCCTCCTCATTAACCAGATGACTCACTGCTCTGAATTCAAACATGAGCTATGTACTCAAGTAAAAGCTATGGGACATCATAAAATCCACACCCTTAAAAATAAAATTATCCATTTGAGATTACCATTCCAGGATGGCTTTACTAACCACTAAAATTACTAACCACTAAAAATGCGTCACAGTGTTGCATTAGGATTTTATAAAGCTGAGTGCACAACAGGCACTATGTGTGCGAGTGTGGTGCAATGGACACAAGAGATGCGGGTTCAAATGCTCACCCAGCCATAAAACTCACCCAGTGAGCTTGGGCCAACTTCTCCCTCCCTAACTCCCTAACTTAGCTCACAGGGTCACTGAGAGTATAAGGTTACACCGGGTTAGGGATTGGCAGAGCTGTCCATTTTGTGCTTCCCTGAGTGTCTAACTTTCCCACTCTTAGGTTCAGTTGTCCTCATTTCCATGAGAGTTTGCCATTTTTTTCTTTAAAAGTCCTCAGGATTATGATTCAACAGCATTTTAACATAAATTGCTCCTAAAAAACATATGCTTGTAGGCACTGGCGGAGGAAGAGGAGTGTGGGGGGAGTGGTAGAGCGATACCTAGGGTGCCAACATGGCTACTCCCCTGCCCATGCGCCCGGTGGCGCCCCCAGGATGCATGCCAGTCCCGCCCCCATCTGCTCTCCATCCCCCCGGTGCTGGAGCATGAAGCTCCGCCACTGTTTGTAGGGCATTTTGCCTAACAGGCGCATATATTTGCAAGGCAAATAATGAATTTTTGTATGTTATTTTCAATATATGCATTTTATAGACACTTTACTCCAGTATGTCCATTTTTGTACACATCACTAGGCTGGAGAATAGCACTGAAAAATTGGGTGAATTTCGAAACAGCGGAATTTTTTGGTTCATTTATTGTTTCAGAAAGTGCAGATTAGATAGATTCATCTTTAAATGCAAACTGAATCATTTCCCCTTCCCATAGAATTTCTGTACCACTTAATTGTAAATAAATAAGCTCTGTGTTTGTGTGTGTGTATATTCCAAAGAATTTCTCTCCCATCGCAACAACATGCTGAACTTCTTAGAGGGAAGGTGATGGTACGAGTGGAAAACCCACACTTATAGAGCATTAAAGGCTGCCCCCCCCCCCAAAACAGCATGGTGCCTTATAAGGAATAAGTATTATGGAAAAGGGATGCAGGTAGCGGGTCTATTTCCACTCCATGCCAGTCTTCTATGTGCTAATTCATTAATCTGCCCCATCCCAATTCCACATCAATCTACACTTATTGTTTTAACATATGTTTATTGATTTTTGAACATACAGCTGTAAAAAGTTAATAAGATATACAAATCAATTAACAGTAAGAAACCATAACTCTGTGACTGAGTGAAGCACAGAGGTTTTTTGTAACGTATTTAATATTAAGAAATAAATATGGAGTGATGGGTCAGAGTGAAATCAGATCAGGAGCCATCAGATCAGGAGCCATCAAGGGGAAGTCATGTACCCACTCTATAGTGATGTAAGAGTCATTGGACTCTTGCATAAAACACTATTTTTGGTTACAAAAGATATGAATGGGAACCATGCTTTGTTAAAACAATCTTGTTTAGCCGAACCTCAGACAACTCTGTGGTAGTGAGGCAGATGTTCCAGTAATGTGATTTCCGATACCTTCTGTAATTATCCACTATGCCTTAAAACAAACAATCGAGCACAACATTTTCATAGATTTGTTCAAAACTGTCTTTTTATGTTGTGAACCACCCTGAGATCTACAGATGAAGGGTTGTATACAAATGTAATAATAATAATAATAATAAATTAAATTAAATAATTACCATAGAATCTTAGAGTTGGACACCAACACTCTGCTTAAAAACCTCCAGTGAAGGAGATAAGCACTTTTTAATATGTTTCAATCTAAAATAATACTTTTTATTCAAACTTTTTTTAGTCATAAAAATTATCATAAAATTTGGAGAAGCGTGAAATAGGAATGAAATTATAAGTATGTTCCAGGCTACATATTTGTCAGGCAAGTTGAAATCAAGTTGGTGCACTTGAAGATCAAACCTCTTCCTTGAGAATCTGCTACAATACAAGGTCTCTCCTACCGTATATAATTATATATATAGAACAATTTGACAAGCGTTGGAAACCACCAGTTGGCATTCTCAGAAAAGATCTCTGGTGGCAACATGTCTTCCTCTGGAGTTTTATTACTCCTCAATGGATTCAGTGATGTTTTGACCTCTGAGGATGCTACCGCTGGCCACAAATCAGTTTCATTCAGTTCTGGGAATCTAAAGATATACTTCAGAGTTAAGAAATTGATAATTGGAGGCTTGGGTTAAAAAAAAAAAAAAAGGCTTCCCATTTACTAACCAGACTATGAACATCCACTCCAGCTTTAGATTTATGTACTACTAAACCCCACCCTCACCCCTTGGGACGCGGGTGGCACTGTGGGTTAAACCACAGAGCCTAGGACTTGTTGACCAGAAGGTCGGCGGTTCGAATCCCCGCGGCGGGATGAGCTCCCATTGCTCGGTCCCTGCTCCTGCCAACCTAGCAGTTCGAAAGAACATCGAAGTGCAAGTAGATAAATAGGTACCGCTCCGGCAGGAAGGTAAACGGCATTTCCGTGCGCTGCTCTGGTTAGCTGGTTAGCCAGCATGTGTTTTATCACACACGCACCGCATCAGTTTCTACGCTGTGGAAACTCTGCTACAGGGAGTCCACGGAGAGCTGTTCCCTGGAGGTCCAGTGTGGAGCAGAGTGCCAGGGAAGCGTCTGGACTCCATCCAAAAGCCACAGGTTATGGGGTCAGCAAAAGAACGCTTTGAAGCTGATGCCAAGAAGTGCCGGTGTGTGTTGAAGTGAGCCGAACAGAAGCTGCAGGCAGCTGGGAGGTCCTGCCTGACGCTGGGAGGCAGAGGAACTCGCTGGGAGAATCTGATCTGCTGAGCCGGGTGCCGGAAAGCGACTACTGGAAACGTGAGTATGCTGGGCCCTGGGGGAGACGATGGCAGACGGCCATGAATCATTCGCAGTCCCCTTCGAAAAATGGACGGAAAAAATTGGGAAGAATGGAGTCGGAAGCTGAAGGCCTGGCTGGTAGCCAAGGGCTTGTGGGAGGCATTCCAAGGGCCTCCACTACCCCCACCAGCGGCTGGTGCTTCGGCAACAGAGATTGCGAATGCTCACGCGTCGCAGAGAAAAAATCAGAAAGCCCTGGGAGCTATTGTGCTCAGTTTGGATGGGTCGCAGCTACCTTTAGTGGAAGGGCTGGACACTGCTCAAGAAGCTTATCAAGCTTTAGAAAGAGTGCACCACAGAACCACAGCTGGGGCAAAGATACACACTACCAGGCGCCTGTTTGAGATGAAGCTGCGTCCTGGCGATAGCATTAGAAAGCATGTGACTGAGATGCTTTCTGTGTTCAATCAGCTGAGGCTGTTGCAAGTGAACTTTTCTGAGGAGCTGAAGGTTTATATTTTGCTCAGCTCTCTGGACAAAAGTTATGACAATTTGTGTCTATCTTTGGAATCGATGGATCCCCAAATGCTGACGCTTGCTTACGTCACAGGACGTCTAGGGGACGAGGAGGAACGCCGGATCAGAGAGGGCAGGGCTGGCACGGGGGGCTCTTCCAGTTGCAGGGGGGCCAGGCCAGCGGAATGCACGGTTCAGGCTTTTTCCACTCACCGCTGCTATGTTTGCAATTCTCCTGACCATCTGCGTCGCTCCTGTCCACAGAGAGCCAGAGAGGCTGCGCAGGATGTTCCCAAGGTCGTTTCCCATGGGAACCAGCCAGGTGCTGGCCACATGACCCAGAAGCTGTATGCTGACTCCCTCCGCCAATAAAGCGAGATGAGTGCAGCAACCCCAGAGTCGGTCACGACTGGACCTAATGGTCAAGGGTCCCTTTACCTTTATCTTTAAATCCCACCTCAAAACACAGCAGAATCATTCCTGACTGCAACCTGTTCTAATTCATGCCAAAGTTGTTTACAGTGAAGCATTTTCTTTAACTTTAGCAATTGCAATTGCTTATATTTTCTATATTGTTGCAGCATTTCAGCCACCAGCAAATCGTTACTCATTTGTCTTATATGCTTTCCTAATATACACAGTCATACCTTGGAAGTCGAACGCCTTGGCTCCTTAACAAATTGGCTCTTGAACGATCAAAACCCAGAAGTGAGTGTTCCAGTTTTCGAACATTCTTTTGGAAGTGGAATGTCCGATGGGGCTTCCGCAGCTTCTGATTGGCTGCAGGAGCTTCCTGCAGCCAATCAGAAGCTGTGCTTTGGTTTCCAAATGTTTTGGAAGTTGAACGGACTTCCAGAATGGATTTCGTTCAACTTCCAAGGTACGACTGTACTTAGATTTTGCTTCCTTTCCCTACATTCCCTATCAAACCATGGTTTACTGGGTTTACATTTACATCCAACACTCCTAGATTCACTTAGTACTGGCTTCAGTTTCTGAGCCCAACCAATCTTAAATTCAGTACTCCACATTTCTGCACCAATCTTCATTTAAAAAAAAACACCTCATAAAATTTCATCGGCATTCTAGTGTGAATTTATCCTAATTTTTGATACAATTTTTATAGTACTTATGTTATTTTCACTAATATATTAATTTTTGTATGCAACACCCCCTAATATATGCATTTTTTTTGTAAACATTGGTTGGAGAGGCAGTGTAGTGTAGTGGTCAAAGTGTTGGACTAGGACCTGGGAGACCAGGGTTCGAATCCCCACCCAGCCATTAAGCTTATGGGGTAACCTGGGACCCAACCACGGTCTTCTGCCAGACTGATCCACCTCACAGGGTTGTTGTGGAGACTAAATGAGGAGGGAAAGAACCATGTATGCCACATGGAGCTCCTTGGCAAACAAAGAGACAGACAAAAAACCAGGGGATTTTAAATGCAACAAATAAGTTAATAATAAACTGCATTGCAAAATCCAGATAAATGCAAATTTTGAAAGAGAGGCTGTATCGCAGTTCTCATTTTGTTTAATAAACTTTGAATTTGATAGCTTTGCTGTTAAATGCAAACTGTGATTAATTTATCCCCTAACTTCACCCACCACCCCCAGCCTGTGGACCCTGCAGCAGATTATCCATATGGGTTTGTGGTAGAAAAAATGTTCTGCTACTCTGCTTTGAAGTAAAATCTCATGAAAAAGGCCTGAAATGTCTTTTTTAAAAAACTCTCTCTCACACAAAAACCACCCATAATTGTGCAGGCTGTCAAAGTAGCACTTTTAAACAGAACCAGTTCTGTATTTGGTCCTGAGCACCGACAGGATCGGTCCTGTGAGTCAAAATCTTTGGCTTCAGCAAGAGAGGAGGTGTTTGCAGCAGGGCTGTGCAATAATTATTCAATAATTTTAAATAATGGGGCAATTATGATGACAAAACCATTTGGGCACTTCACACACCCTCTTTTGTTGACTGTTCAGACTGTCTGCACCACACAATAAAAGTTGTGCTTTAAAAGCTGCCCCTCCTCCTCTCTCTCTCTTTGCCTCTTCTGAGCAGTCAATAGGTAGAGGTCAAAATGTTATCTGAATCTGGGAGGAACATGGGTGTACTTTTTGCCTGGCAAAAAACAAAATGGTAGAAATGAATCTTGCTTACTCAGAACCTCAGGCCTGAGGTAAAATACAATATGGCACCCCTCTCATTTCATGCTGATTGGGCAAATCAGGATGCTGGAGGCAGGGATCATGCTGAGACCCTGCTGTAAAAATAGTAATGGGTCTTTGACCCTCCACCATAACCCTGGATTGCTACACCATTGTCAGTGACCCTCTAATATGCCCTTCTACTCCCCTCACCCACCAAAAACTCAAATTCTCCATGTTGTGTCCAAACTCAGAGCTTGCAAGATGGGGAAGCAACAAGAATAAATGTTCAGCCCACAAAAATGGTAAGTGTTATGTACTGAAGTTCTCACCCTGGGCTAGCAGGGGGATACTGTAGATAGTTTTCACTCAGGTCCACATACGCAAATAAGGGATTGAAAGTGACGTTCAGTGATTGGATAGTTACAGAAAGTGGTTACTGTTGCGTTCTAGTGGAGCTCTATATAAGCAGGCTAGCTGAACCCTTCAGTTCAGTTCTGTTCTGGCCTGTGAATAAACAAGAGCTGTTTGAAGAATCGCTGTGTCCTCTGATATGTTCACCCATAACTTAACAGTAAGAGATGAGGGGACACTTTAGGGGGAATCTGAGTGGCCATGACTAGACCCTTCACTGAGGGCCACTCATTTTGGTGCACAAATCAGCATATTCATACATCTAATAAGGATACTAGGCACTTTCCAATTAACCTAAGCTCTTGAAAAGACATTTGGAAGGGTAAGACATTGGCAAGGCCAAAAAACTGCCCATGTGGCGGCGGCATCTGTGTTTACTGTATATTAATTAAATTAAAATAAAAGCAGTGATCCTGGATAATCCAAATTCAGCGCCAAGAAAAGCTGGATTCCACAGCCTATATTCATCATGCAAATTGAACACATCTGCATTGTTTACTTCATGTGTCTTACCATTTTCACTCCTTTGCATAATTTTTGTTATTTCTAGAGAGGCAGAAGGCACTGGAGCCTGCCAACAGTTGCTAGAAACCTCCAGGAATCTCTTCCACCCACTTTCCTGGCTTCTGAGATTTCAGCACCTGCCACCCACACAACCAAAAGCTAGTAACTTACTTTAAGAAACGAAAGAAAAGGAAAGGAAAGAAACAGTGGATATTTCCAAGAAGTTCAATTCTGTGCTGCTTCTGTGCTTTCAAAGAATGACAGCATGCCATGCTATGGATTCTGGGAGTGCTATTTATTTAGCTACATTTATGTACCACTTGAAAAATATAGCCAAGCAGTTTACATAAAATGGTGTAAAATATTCATTAGAAATAGCAATAAAAACAGACATTATAGACGTAATAAAATGATCAAAATATAGATGAAATAAACCGCTTTGTGTGTGTGTGTGTGTGTGTGTGTGTGTGTCTCTGTGTGTGTATGTATACACACACAAAATTATATGACTGGGTTGGCTTGCCTGAAGTTTTTAGCAGGTGTCAAAAATCACACAGTGAAAGTGCCTGCCTGCTATTCGCTGCAGACAATCAGTGCTGCTACACTAAAAAGATGTGTTCCCCTTCGCCAAGCCGTGGGGGCTCAAAATTAACAAGATCCATAATGGAAATGATCCATTTAGGGCCACCAAATTTTGGCTTCACTCAGTGCGCCATATTACCAAAGATTGCCAAAGTCTTTCCCTGAGGGTTCCATTGCCTACAAGCAACAATAGCTCATGAAATGGATTCAGGCAGGAAGACAACGTTTGCCTTGCTCTTGTGGCATCATCTATTATTAATTGCTGCGTACAATCTGTTAACTCAGCACCAAGTCAGTCCCTTCTAAAAGCCCGGGGGAGTAAAAATGTTTTTAATTGGTGTTCAAAGCTGGCCAATGATGACATCATTGTATCTCAGGAGGGAGGGGATTCCATAGCTAAGGTGCCACCATGGAAAAGGCCCTATTCCAGGTCACTGAAAGAGAAGCCTTGCCTATGAAAAGGATCTTTCCTGCAGAACTTGCTATGTGGACAGCCTGATAAAGCTTTCGTCTAGATCAGGGGTAGTCAACCTTTTTATACCTACCGCCCACTAATGCATCTTTCTTGATGGTAAAATTTCCTTACCAGCCACCAGTGCTCAATGGAAGGAGGATTCGGCTTGTTCCGTAGAACCACCTATCGCCCACCTAGAATCCTGAAACACCCACTGGTGGGCGGTAAGGACCAGGTTGACAACCCCTGGTCTAGATGCAACCTGTTGCCTCAGATGGATAAAACTCAAACAAGTGGTAATATACAATTATCTATACGTTACAGGATTCCATCCATGTGATATTGCTACATGCCCTATAACTGGCTCAGGTGTGGCTTATTTTACTCTCACTTGAGGACTCCAATACATGTTATCATATTGTTCTGATCTGCATGCTGTCCTAGATGCTTCCCGTCATACCCTCCGTGTGAACCACAGGGGCATCGCTTGAGGCAAAAAGGGAAATGTTGCTATGCTATGCTGCACCACCTGCCCCCACAGTTGGCCAAGCCACCATGCCACTCACCTGTGACAGCTCTGCCTGTGCCGCCTCTCTGCTGGCACAGAAGCAGCGCTGGCATAAGGAGCGATTTCCAGTAAGATCACACACGTGAGATTCCTCCCGAAATTGATGCCAGTGCTGGTGCAGCTTGCCCCCACTTTATGAGTAGGTCAGACCCTGGTGAATCCTTCCATTTATGCTCTTTCATTCTCCTCTCCTTTCTCTTTTATTAATAGAGCAATTTCCTTTTGATGCTAATCTGGAATGAGGGAGAGTACTCTTTCTCAATGCTCTCGATTGCACTCCACAAATGAGCAAAGGCAGGTACCCAGAAATTGCCACAGCAGTAAAACCAGTTCTGCCCTGGTCTGCCCACCAGTTTCCAACTGAGCCTCTGTTGCATGATCACCCACATTACAGTTAAGGCTGCAATGGAGCTCAAAGGGCACCCTGAGCATTGCTTACAGAAAGAGGCTGAATTGAAAGATGCTAGGGCTGTTCCCCAGACTCCAAAGAACCTCCAGCTCTAAATACTTGGGCATTTGGGTTTGAAATGCTGATCAGGTTGTGATGTGTTTTGTGAAAGCACCAACTTATTCACCGATAGCAGGAAAGGCAGCAGGAGTGACAAAAACCTGACTGAGTCTGAATGGCAACCCGCTCACCCGAGAGAGCCATATTTGGCATTTTGCTGTATTGTCAGCAAAATGAATGCTGACGTTTGGGAACACCGTTGATGATATATGAAAGTGGATGACACGAGAGTGCTGCAACTCTTTTGCAGTTGACTTGCAACATTGACTTGAAGGCCTTCAAAATGGCTGCATGTAATGCTGAGCTTTGGAAAACAGCCACTCTTTCGCCAGAGTGCCCTCACTTCCCCCATGGCATGTGCTGTGCATGGATGTTATTGCCTTCCTTTCAACACGGCTTGTTTGAGACATGCTTTATGGTGGATGCTGGCCAATGGATTTTGGGGTCTATTTATTTGTGATGCATAAGCAGCCAGGCCCAGGTGCTAATGGTTGATGTGTGGCTTCAAGGCCCTTGCTCTCCTTTCTTAGGGTTCCTTAAGCACGACTTGGATTTTGAGCATCACATGGCAGAACAGAGTCACAAGCAAAGGTGGGTTCTACCAAGCCCACATTCCAGCATGTTTGCACTCCTGTCTCAGCGACGTTGTATGCTGGCTTGGTCATGTACACAGAATGGAAGATGGCAGGATCCCCAAGGATGTGCTCTATGGGGAGCTGGCTTCAGGCACCAGGCCAGTTGGCAGACCAACTCTACATTACAAAGATGTTTGTAAAGGAGACATGGAGGATGGCAACATCAACCCCAACTGTGGCTCTCCCTTGCAGATGACTGCAGTGTCTGGAGACAGTCAAGTTGTTCATCCACAGCAGTGACCAGAGGAGGAATGACCACTGGGAGGAGTGCAGAGGGTAGAAACACCATGGTGCATCTGCAGCAACACAACAGGACACCTTCATTTGCTCCAGCTGCAACAAAACATGTCTCTCCCATATCGGTCTCTATAGCCACAGCAAGTGCTGTAACTCTCCAATGGTTTGACTTCAAAAGCATGTTCCTTCATTGTCTCCCAAAACAGATGTTTGTCAAAAATAACAAAAACGTTTTCTGTTGTATTGTAATTCTATTTAAATCATAGCAAAGCCTTTATCATATAAATCACATATACAAAGTTTCTGCAGTTTGGTGTCTTCTTTTTTGGTCACCTCAACTGAACCTTTTCTTGCTCCCAAAAGTTTGCAAAGATGCTTCCCAGTTTGCTGGCCTGTGGCCTTCGTCCTGGGCAGGCCTGCTAGCCTGTTCCTTGCAATGGCCAGCTGGGAGGCTTCCTCACATGCAACTTGCCTTGCTTGTCATCTGTATGTACTTTCTGGGTCAAAGAAGGGGGGATTTAGCACGTTCTAAAGCTGGTGTGGAGCCTGGAGCCAACCAACCAATCAGCCAATAGACCAAAAATCAGCAGCACGCAGTATGCAAGAATCTCAGAGCAAAACAGAATGTGAAGTGCAATGTCAGAGCCAACATATTAACACTACAATAATATTAGGTTAGTCTGTGATGATGCTCATCCCATTTTCAGGTGGTGAGCTGTTCTCTTGTGCTCTCAGCCACTGTCAGTGAGATTCTTGGGTTTTTATCTTCCATCAGTGATATTTAACATAAAACTGAACTGACCTTCCTGGTAGTTTGGTCAATAAGTGTCAGCCAGAGAACTCCAGCATAGAAACTGGAGAACAGGAGGACATATGCTATAGGCCAGTAGTATCAGTTTTGATGAATGAATGAATTAAACCAAATAGTTTTAATTGGATTTTGGATAAATGTGCAACTGATTGTTACTGTTGTGCAAGGTATTGTGTCATTATCTTCCTTAGTGGGTTGTGCAAACCGCTGTTCTGAAGATTGCTTTTTATATGGTTGGGTAGGGGGCACTGAGAATGAGACCTTCCAGTATAGGGCAGTATAGAAATAAAATAATAATAATAATAATAATAATAATAATAATAATAATAATAACCACCACCACCACCACTGGGGGAATTGCCCTACAAAAGTTTGGGAACCACCACTATAGATTCTACCTCCTGGTTACTACAGGGGCACAATACTCTTAAGCAAAGACGGGTGCCAGCATACAGTTTATACTGATATCAATGTTATCCTGGGGGTCTGTCTGGCAATCTCTTTGCACGCCAAGCTGCCAAGAGGATGCTCCCATGTGACTCTGTTTCCCCTTTGTCCCCATGTCCTCCTACACTCTGCTGCTTCTTGTCCTCCACCCAGGCTCATCCCTTGCCTTGACTTCGCCCATTGTCACTTCCACCCCCAGATGCTGGGGATTAACAGCTGCTAAAGTCAGATGTCACAAACACAAAAGATTCCCGAAGTCCCACCCTTTCTGCATATGATCCCAGCAATAATTGGACCAGCTCACGCTATTCTGCTTCTGTATATCACAGACCAGGATTGCTGCAGGGCAGAAATGTATCCATGGTGGTGACATAGTTTGAAGGCGATGTCAGGTACAATTGCATCACTGTGTGCTCAGCTCGGTCGCACTAAAGACCATGGAGCCATGCTAAATTATATCCCTCTTCAAGTTCAGCTGATAATAATCATCTTAGGAGGGGGGTGAGTTAGAAAGGCGAAAATATTTCCTGAGAACTATTATGATTATGTTTTCTGCCAACATTTTTTTGGCTGCAGGAGTGGCACGAACCTATCCCCCCCACAAGATACCACCTTTTTCTCCTTTCTGACTTCATCATGTTGGAAATCCCAGCCTATCAAGAAGCACATAGTGAAAAGAATGATGCCACTTGCTGTGGGCATATTATTATTATTATTATTATTATTATTATTAGGTTTTTCAAATTACAGTTTTACAGTTGCATATCCAACATACAACATGAACATGAAGACAAGATTCCATAGAATTTCCTGGACTTACACCCTCCCCTTTGTGGGTCCTATTGTTAGTACAGTGGAACCTCGGGTTGCGAACATGATCTGTGCATGAGGCACGTTCGCAACCCACAGTGTTCACAACCCGCAGCCCTGCGTCTGCGCATGCACGTGATGCGATTTGGTGTTTCTGCGCATGCGCGAGCGCCGAAACCCAGAAGTAACCCGTTTCGGTACTTCCAGGTTCGGCATCGTCCGTAACCTGAAAACACACAACCCACAGCGTTCGCAACCCGAGGTATGACTGTAATTTCTTCCTACATCTTTTATAATAATCCAAATCTTTTACATCTCTATTATATCCAAAATTCACCATTAAACTACAAACATTGTTGCTGTGGGCACAGGAACTGAGAGTAAGTAAAATACAGCAATGTTAATTATCAGGGAAACATTTCTGCAAGCACCAGAAAATGCCAGGAAAGGCATTTTTGACTCTGCTGAAAATGTACACTGCCCCTGTTCCGAAACACACACACCCTTGTGTACTGAATGAAGGAGGCACGTCTGCATGTTATGTGCTTGTCCAATACTTATTTATTACATTTCTATATCACCCATTCCCCCAAGAAGCTCAACGTGGTGCACTTGGTTGCCTGCCTCCCCAGTTCATCCTCACAACAACCCTGTGAGGTAGGTCAGGCTGAGAGACGATGACTGGCCCAAGGCCACCTAGTGAGCTTCAGGGCTGTGGGGGGATTCGAACCCTGGTCTCTCAGGTCCTAGTCCTACACTTTAACTATTACACCACATTGAGCTCTCTTTATCCATGGTAGAGCCCCAGAGGGATTTCTAGCACCAGGAATGTGTTCTGGAACATGTCAAATAAGAAAAAAAAAGTCTCAGTAAAGATCCAACATTTGATGACTGTGGGCATTCACATGCTGATGCTGAATAACTGGAAGATTTATTGTGACTAACAGAACCCCTCCCTCTTTTTAGGTAGTCAAATTCCTGATGCATCTTTGGAGCTTTTGGATAGTCCACAGGGGTGGATATTTACTATAATCTATAAAATAATTCTAACCTTCACCACTGTAATAATAATAATAACAACAACAACAACAACAACAACAACAATAATAATAATAATAATAATTTATTTATTATTATTATTATTATTTGTTTCCCCAGCTACTCTAGGCGGCTCCCAACAGAATACTGTACTAAAAACACGATAAAAGATCAGACATTAAGAACTTCCCTGAACAGGGCTGCTTTCAGATAAACTTCATCATTTATAGGTAGGTGAAGGGTGCATAAAGAAAGACATATGCAATCTGAGCAGTGCACATTTTGTTCAGACATGTAATAATTTCTCCTTAAAACTGAGATCAGGAGAAACCAGTTCAGGTTCATTTGCAGCAGAAGCTAGCTGTCCACAGAACTGATGGGCTTATCCCTGCAATGTTACAAATGTCTCTGGAGCAGTTTTTCAACTGTAAACAAACAAACAAACAAACAAACAAACAAACAAACAAGACTTATAAAATTATATGATAAAATAAAGTGTCAAACAAACTTTTAAATGCATATATGTAGAAATAGTGGCTTAGACATCCTACGGACAGAAACACTTACCTGAAGCAGAGCAAATACAAAATCAGGGTTTGAGTCATTCAGCAGATAGCTCTGTTGGTTAGAGCGTGGTGCTGATAATGCCAAGGTTGCAAGTTTGATCCCTGTATGGGACAGCTGCATATTCCTGCATTGCAAAGGGTTGGACTAGATGATCCTCAGGGTCCCTTCCAACTCTATGATTCAGAGTCAAGTATTTGCTATTGGCAGCCAGAAATGGAAGGAACCTGTGTCTCCCTCTTTGCTGTCCTTCTGCCAGAAGTTTTCATTTCAACAGGCCTTTGGGAACTGACTGGAAAGGGCTTTTAATAATGCTGTTCTGTCTGCATATTAATATATTATTATTATTATTATTATTATTATTATTATTATTATTATTACTATTTTATGAGTTTAATTACTTTTTAATGATGATTTTATATGTTTTAGCTTTTTGTATTTTATTTGTATGGGTTTCATTTTGGAAGCTGCCTTCTGGAGTCCCATTATGTGGAAAATACAAGATTTAAACAATAACAACAACAATAAATAACTAATAATAATGAAAAATGGCAAGATCTCCTTTCAGATAGGAGTGGCAGAGAAACAACCCTTCAAAGCGCTGCGGCTAAAGCTTTAATTCACCAATGAAGATTGACTTTTCCCAATTAATTCCAGCGTCAAGTGATTCATTATATGAATAAACTGATTAAATCTGGGATTGGTTTTGATGTAAGAGTCCAGAGTCCATTGCAGTGTTTGCTTGGGAGCAAATTGGCATGTCTCTGAAGTGGCTTCACACCTCTGGCAAGGACTTTTCCAAGAAAGCTTGATTCAAATCATTTCCTTCCAGGAAAGGCAGAGATATGCCTCTTGTTAATCTAGGAACCACCTTTATAGATGAAAGCTGTTCTGTACTCTGAAAATGATAGCCGCACCTCACTGTATTGCAGCCAATTGTCCTGATTGCGCATCCTCACAGTGGCCACTGAGATGCCTCCAGGAAGCCCATAAGGAGGGAGGGAGCGCAATAGCCCTCAATAGCTGGTGTTCAGCCTCTGATCTGACAACCATCATGTTTAGTCACCATTGAACCTTCAGAACATCAGAAGCACCGTTCTGGATCAGGCCAAAGAGGGCCCATCTAGCCCGGAATTCTGTTCTCATGGTGGCCAAGCAGATGTCCCAATGGGAACCCACCTGAGATCAACAGCACCCTCCCCACTTGTGATTCTCAGCTGCTGCTATTCAGAGGCACACTGCCAGTGGAGGCAGAACTAGCCGTTGTGGCTAGTAGCGATTGCTAGTTGTATCCTCCATGAATCTGCATGATCCTCTTTTAAATACATCCATGTAGGTGGCCATAACTGCCTCCTGTGGGAGAGAGTTCCATAGTTTAACTATGCACTGTGTGAAGAAGTTTTTTGTTTGTTTGTTTGTTTTTAAATCTGTCCCAATTCTTCCATTGAAAGTGTGTGGCCTCTGATCCTGAAGGTAGCATACAAGCGATCATAATTAGTAGCCATTGATAACTTTATCCTCCATTAACTTATCTCATGTTCTTTTGAAGCCATCCTTGGTATGGTCAATTGCTTCAATTGTCTGGCCTCACAATGGACTTTTGTTGATCCAATTAGAGACTCGTATACAATTAATGACAAACCTAGACAGCATCTTAAAAAGCAGAGCCATCACCTTGCCAACAAAGGTCCGTATAGTTAAAGCTATGGTTTTCCCAGTAGTGATGTATGGAAGTGAGAGCTGGACCATAAAGAAGGCTGAGCGCCGAAGAATTGATGCTTTTGAATTATGGTGCTGGAGGAGACTCTTGAGAGTCCCATGGACTGCAAGAAGATCAAACCTATCCATTCTTAAGGAAATCAGCCCTGAGTGCTCACTGGAAGGACAGATTGTGAAGCTGAGGCTCCAATACTTTGGCCACCTCATGAGAAGAGAAGACTCCCTGGAAAAGACCCTGGTGTTGGGAAAGATGGAGGGCACAAGGAGAAGGGGACGACAGAGGACAAGATGGTTGGACAGTGTTCTCGAAGCTACCAGCATGAGTTTGACCAAACTGCGGGAGGCAGTGGAAGACAGGAGTGCCTGGCATGCTCTGGTCCATGGGGTCATGAAGAGTCGGACATGACTAAACGACTAAACAACAACAACAACAATACAATTAAGTCAGGCTCAAAATAGACCCACTGAGATAAATAGAGTTAAGTTAGCCTTCAGCTACTTAAAGCTGGGTTGAGTACATCCCCAGGGTGAACATTTAAGAATACACATTGCCTATCTTCTCTGTTAACAATGGAAAACAAGCCTTATCATAGAATCACAGAATTGTGGAGTTGGAAGGGACCCCATGGGCCCATCTAGTCCAACCCCCTGCAATGCAGTAATTGACTGGTTCTCTGTGCACAATGGAAACACCTATCAATACCGCCAATGTTATTCAAGGATGGAGCTGAGTGAAAGCAGGAATTTTATGAATGGGAGGCCATTGAAAACGATCAAGTATAAAAATGGACGCATCCTTGAGTAGAAGATCATTCTCACCAACTCTAAGAAACCATGCCAGAACATAAGAAGAGCCTGCTGGATCAGGCCAAAGGGAGCCAGCATCCTGTTCTCACAAGGGCCACACAAACTCCCCAATGGGAAACCCTCAGTCAGGACCTGCGCACCAGAGTCCTCTTTCCTCCTGGGGTCTCCAGCAAGAGGCATTCAGAAGCAGAGCAGAACCATCATGGCTAATAGCTCTCTCCTCCATAGATCTATCTGATCCTCTTTCAAAGCCATCCAAGTTGCAGCCCATCACTGTCTCCATAGATCCATAGAAAAGTCCTTATGTCTTTCCTGAATTTCTAACCTTCAGCTTCATTTGACAAGAAAAACTTGTCTCTACCCACTTTCCCCAGGCCATGTTATGTAACTGCATTACTAAGTGAATGCTCCAAACACTGGCAGGCAAGAATGGTTCAGACAGATACAGAGATTTTTTTCTGAAACCTGTTGTTGTTAAAATTCAACATCAATGAAAACAACAGACAGATAAACAAAGATGCATGAATTGGGGAAGAAATTATGCTAATCAGATTAGACATTTCTCCAAATTCTGCAGTATTGGTTCATGTAAAATGCATATTGTAGGGGACATGCATTGGAAAGCAAACTAAAATGCTTATTTTAGAGAAAGAATATATACAAGATATATACAGTGATTTGCATCACCCCACCCTGGCCTTCTGCCCAAGCTGGTTGCAGCCGCAGGGCTGTGTGTGTGAATATGGGCCTGCTACGCTTTTAAGTCAGATGTTCCCCTGGCTGTAATTTGGATGATACAGACAACCTATGCTTCTGACCTGCCAACATCCAGCCCTAGAGTCTTGACATGACCATAACATTGAGAGCAGGAATGGGCAAGCCTTTTCCCATCAAGAACTGAATTCTCTTGCGTTTGGGACATGAGAAGAGAGATCAGTGGTGACTTATTCAAGCTCGGGAGCTCAAAGCTTGACAACAGAGACAAGATCATGAAAGGCATTTTTGTGACAAGCCAAGCGAGTGCTGTTTTGGAGTGATCTAAGCCAGCATGACAAAACCTGTGAGCACCAAAAGAGCACAGGCAAACAGAGAGCCCCATCTGTAGTTGGGAATTTTGCATAAGGACCAGAGAATGTGCAGAATTCCATTGAGATATGAACATTCCCCAAAACCTGTTAGAGATTATGTAAAGTGACTGGGAAATGTGCACATTCTCCATGAGGCCTGCGGAATGGGTACAATGGCCCGTTGTTATGCACATTAACCATTCAACTTACATTCCTTTTTTTGTGTATAAATATGTGGTGACCGTCTCCAGCCTTAAGGAAGGCATTGCCTTTTGGCACCACTAGATGGCAATTCATACCCGTCAGAACACACTGCGATATTTGGGAAGTGCAAACCCCAGACTCTTTGCAGTTTACACAGCCTGTCTCAAAGCACTTCATTTCTTTTTCTTTAGGAGCAACCCTGGGTTAACTGTAGTTTTTGTTAGAGGAAAATGCAAATAATTTCCACATGACAAGAAGAAATATTATTAAAGCTAAACAGTGTTTTGGACTCTTGACACATCCTTGACAATTTGAATCTGGGAGCGTGACTTCTCCATCCCTTCCACCAGGGAGCCTCCACTGCATTATGGAGTTCCAACACCTCCCCCCCCCGCCCCCGGGATGGGGCTGTAATCTACATGCTAGAGGCCTTGGCCAATTTGCTGTTTTGAGCTTGCGTTGCTAGGAAACCAGAAAGGGGTCTGAAACATGTGGGCTTACTTTAGCGTTTGTCTCCTTTCCACGTAAAAAGGGTTGGTTTGCTTCTCCTGCTCCAAAATCAGAGGAGAAAGCTGGAAGACATTCAAAAGGCCAATTAGTAGGACTGTCCGCTGATTAGAGAAATCTCGCGGCCTGGCGTGACCCCTGCTTTCTCCGAAGCTCATTTGGAAGGCCTCCCAGGATAGCGTGAACTGGAACACAACCAAGCCACTCTTTTGCAAGTTTACTCAGAGTAAGCCCCACTGCGTTCCATGGAGCTGTCTCCCAAATAATTCTGCAGTAGATTGCAATCTTAATTAATTGCAGGATTTTAATTTGAATAATCAGCTGATGAAGCCTGTATACAAATAAAAAGAGTTGCACCATTCTTTATTGAAAACTTGTATTGAATCCAGACTGATTCCTACTCTGAAATAAACTGGGACTTAAGTAAATTCAGTGAGGTGCAAAATTCAAACGGCAATTACGTTCCAATGTGTGCATTAGTCTGGGAGATGCACATTAAGTTGGTTCGCTTGAAAATCCGGATCCAACCAGAATTCTGCTTCATCTCTAGCAATCTCCTTGCAGGAGCTAAGCAGGACTAGGTCTGTTTAGTGCCTGGATAGCAGATCAGGCCTGATAACTACGGTACGCCTCTCTGTGTTCCATGTCGGAAGAAAGGCAGGATCAAAATGTGCATACCTTAAAGAGCAAGGCTCTGTGCCTGCTGTGGTGTGCACCCACCCCCAGTGGTGATTGTGGTGTGTTTGGAGGGGGTGGGTTGAACACATGGGAAACCCTGTTAACTTTTAGCAGGTCCTGCTCCGACTCCTGGGCCTCTCACAGAACTAAGGCGCTTGCAAGCATTTCCTGACCGCAAGGCCATCAGAAGCGGATCATGATGTCTGCTCAAGGTTTACAGCTTTAAAAACAGTTAAACCATGGAATGAACCGCCCCAATGGGCAGTGATGGCTGCTATCTGGATGGCTTTAAAGGAGAAATATAGACAAGTTCATGGAGGAGATGGTTACTGATGGCAACTAGCCATGATGGCTAATGCCTCTGAATAGCAGTTGCTGGGAATCAGCAGTGAGGAGAGGCCAGTTGGGCTCAAGTCCTGCTTTTTTAAGGCTTCCCATAATAGGCATCTGGTTGGCCACCCTGAAAACAGCCCTGGGCTAGATTGACCTTTGGCCTGTTCCAGCTGCAGGCCTCTTCTTATGCTCCTGTGATTGTGCCCACTTTTCCTCAATGTGCCAAAGAGCTGGCATGAAGAGAGGGAGAGCGACTATATTAGCTAAGGGCAGGCACTACAGAAATAACAGTTGTGCTCACTCATGTCTTGCTTGTGGGTTTCCCATTGGTGCACCTAGTTAGCTACTGTGAGAACAGGATGCTGGACTTTTGTAGGCCTTTGGCCTGATCCAGCTACAAGACTCTTCTCCTTTTCTCATGTTCTGGCCAGGCTGTTTTGTTTTTGGTCAGTTGACAACTCCAGTTCTTTCCTCCTACCCTCCTGGTACCCTCCTGATGTGTTGGCCTACAACATCCATTATTGTTGATGGGAGATGCAATCCAAAACATCTGGAGACCACTGGGTTGGGGGAGGCTGGGCTAGAGTCACAGAACCGAGGTTCTGACCCTTAAGCACGGTGGCTGCTGGTATCCTGCAGCTCCTGGTTTCAGCTCTTAAGTTTCACATAAGTGCTTGATTTCTGTTGTAGAAAGGAGATATGCTTTATGGAAGTCCCCGTTGATTTGTCCTTTTCACATGCTACAACTTTTCCCCACACCCAGTAAGTTGAAGGCGGAGGTTTCAGTGAATTCTGAAGACTTGGGGGCGGGGGGGCGGGCGGAGAGTATTTGGAATGGTGCCACGGCCAGGTCAGGCTTAAGAGAGAATTTGGGCTGCTTTCCACCTGGCGCTGGGCAACAATGTCAAATTGTCTTGGTCATCACTGGATTAAAACAAATAGGCTTCTCGTCACATTTGGCTTTTTTTGGAAAATAGTATTTCCCCTAAAAGATATGTAAGTCACATGGTAACTTTATTTCCCATTAATTAGCAGAAAGTACACTTTATGGGCCAGAGCCTTGCAAAGCCTCAGAAGGCTCCAGGTGCCTGCAGCAGCTGTCAGCTTTTACAGAAGTTACTGGACCCTTCTAGCGAGATCCATCACTCAGCAACTCACTCTTTTGTGCAGTGTGTGCCATTTCTTTGACGACCATCCGCTATGCATACAGAAGGTTCCAGGTTCAATCCCCAGTGGCATCTGCAGAAAGGGCTGGGAAAGTCCCCAGCCTGGAACTCTGGAAAACCACTGCTGGTCCATGCAGACAACACTGAAGAATGCATCCAACAAGCTGCAAGAAAGCATCCTTTGCTCCTGTGTTGTACCTCTGTGTTGGCCACAGAAGCCAGGCACAGCCATGGAGAGCAACAAGAACATTGGTGGCGGCGGTGGCTGTTTTAAAAAACATGGGAGAACCACTTCACTTCTACATCTACTGCTTTCATGGACGTCCAAGTCAGAATTATCTATCATCAAGAGAAGTCGCACCCTAATATTTCTGTATGGGTTACTGTTCTGAGCAGGAGGAAACCTGCTGAAATAGGCGACCTCCATGAGAGGACAATGGTGTCCACTCTGCTCGCCACTGATGCTCACTCTGCATCAAGAGTGAGTGAGGATCCAGCCATGCTTGTTGCAGTAGCACAGCAGAGACACCTGTGCCAGAGGAAGAGACTGGAAGGACAGAGCCGTACATCCTGCAGAGACCTAGTGGTCAGCCTCTTTGAGGGTGGGAGGTGCTTCCCTCCCCCCTTTTCCAATAAACCATTTCTCATAGCAGCTAGGGAATGACTGACCTAGATCTGTGCTATCTGGCAGCTTCAGTCTAGTAATGTTTGATTCACCAAACAATAGGCGGTTGAAACTTGTCTCCAGGAGACTGATGGAGAGTGGTTTGGCTTTGATTGCTCTCCTCCTCCTCCTCTTCTATGTTACTTCACCACCCTAATCCCTTTATGCCTTTGTGTCTCCCATGTTCCCTATTTGTTCTGCCACCAGCTCCCCCTCGCTGGATGCAGCACTCTTCGTTCCAGAAGCGGTCCAGCCCTGTTTGTGAGTTAGGATTGTGTGCTTCTGACATGAGCAGAATTGTTTTAGGAAAAACCGCAGGTTTTGCTTAGGGCAGGGCTGTGGGATTCTGGCCCACATAGATCCATTGCACAATGACCTGGAACCATTCCCATCTATTTAGTTGCCTCATGATGCTTATCTGACTTTCATAGAGCTGTGCTTTGGCACTGTGCACTAGTGACAACTCTGGCTTCCTGTGCGCATCCTCTTGCAAGAGCTTTTCTGTCTGCTCCATTTTGGCCTCAGCCCGAAGCACCAAGAGGAGCTGTGCCTTACACGCATGCAGGCAGAACCTGAGTTTGTTATAATCTGGCACTGAGGCTACCCTTCAGCTGCTGTATTTGGCTGGGTGCTGGTGGTGATGCTGCACAGAGGACACAAATTTGCATGAGATTTGTATATGCTAACTGATAAGCAGAGCCATAAATTTAGAAATTATGCTCAGTAAAAAACAAACAAACCCCATACACAGTTAAAACAAATATTTTAAATGTTATAAAACAATTAAAATAACACTTAAGCTAAAACCCAGATCGAAACACATGACAACATTCGCCATATCTAGGAAGTCTTGCCCAAGCAAAGATATCATCAGCAGGCACAGAAGAATACAGTGAAAGTGTTTGCCTTCAGTCAATAGGCAGAGAGTTCCAAAGTGTAGGTGTTGCCAGTAAAAGATCAGTGACTTACAAATGTGGAATGGGTAGTATGTGGCACCTGTACCAGTGCAGTTCCACAGAACAAAGCCGCTGAGTGGGTGAATATGGCTCAGTAGCAAACTGGCAACCAGGGCAGGTCTCCGAGCAGAAGTGTTTTACGCTGACAAGGCCTCGCTCCCATCAGCAACCGTGCTGCAGCATTCTCTAACTGCAGCTTCCAGATCTGGTGCAAGGGAAGCTCCACATAGAGTGCAATGTAGTGATCCAGTTTTGAAGTACCGATGAATGAACTACGGTGGCCAACGTACCTGGCCCAGGAGCAGTTGCAGCTGTTGCTCGAGGCACAGCTGGTAAGAGGCACTTCTATCCCCTGAGGCTCCCTAGACTTCATGTGACAGGGCTGGATCCAGAAGCACCTCAAATCAGTGAACCTGCTCCTTCAGGGGAAGTGCAACCCCCTCCAGGATAGGCCAGATGGGGCTCTCCAGACACTGCTGGCCTACAACCCCCATCATCCCTGACCCCTGGCTGTGCTGGCTGGGATTGGGCCTGGCGTGACCACGAGCCTTTTGCAGATATTAATATTGCGCAGTTTGAAGCGATGGAAGCATAAGAACGGACTCCTTTTGGAAGAAACCATTATCCAGGTGCATAAAATATGTTACTCAAACTTTTACTTGCAGAACTTCCTTCATAAAAGAATTAAAGCATCAAATATACACCCAAAAAGATAAGACGTTGTGTGGTGGGGAGAAGCACCATTTTCTGGTTTGCCCCAGGCAGCAAAAATTCTTGGGCCGGCCCTGGCTGGGACGAGTCTAGCAGCATCTGGAGGGGACCCAGGTGGTTACCCCTCGCCTAGAGAGGAGGCTGGTCCTCAAGAACCCAACTAGAATTCGCCATCTGAGTTGGAGCTGTCATGGCACAATTTCAGGCCACCCTGATTTTCACCGGTAGTGGCTCCTGATGGGCTGTGTTACTGTGTAATGACCCCAAGAGCTGGAAGATAGCAGACTTCTGTACTTGGGAATCATGGGGCTGGAAAATTGTAGACTTGGGTGTTCGCTGTCCCTAGCTCCTGCCTTGCTTCCAGAAGGTCCCCAAATCAAACCCTGACTGTATGAGTGGGCAGCATGTAGGTAGAGAGAGACAAAAAGCTCTGCCTGGCAAAAGGTATCTTCATGCTTGTGTTGGCTTCATGGTATGTGGACTCCCCAACACCAAAGGGAGGCTTTGATCCTTCCAGTACCATGCCCAGCATTTGTGTGTGGGCAGCGGCTTGCCTAATGAAGGTAAAGTTTCTTTCTTTTTAAAAATTTTCTTTATTTATTTTTAATCTACCAAAACTAAAATAGAGTAAATTTACATGAAAAAAGGAAAAAGAAAAACATATGTTTTCATAAACACTCAAAACAACTCAAAACTATAAAATAAACCCAACTTCCCTTCACCTGTGTGTGACTTCCTTCTTTTACATTTGTTGTCTTTCATTGTGCTCAACTGTTGTTATTTATTTCTATTTCTATTTTGCTTATTGTTACCCTTTCCCTTATCCTTGCATCGTTCTTATTCTTCTATCAATATTTCTGTTCCAAAACAATGTTTCTTTATATATTCTCTTATGCAACTCCATTATTTCTTTGTTTTTTTGGTTTGATTTCCCTCTTATTATTGCAGTTAATTTTGCCATATTTATGAATTCACAGAATTTGCTCTGCCATTCTCTTATTGAGGGTACCTGTTCCCCTTTCCAATTTTTTGCAATCAGTGTCCTGGCAGCTGCCGTTGCGTACAGTGGTACCTTGGGTTAAGAACTTACCGTATTTTTCGCTCTTTAAGACGCACCAGACCACAAGACGCACCTAGTTTTTGGAGGAGGAAAACATGAAAAAAAAAATCTGAATCTCAGAAGCCAGAACAGCAAGAGGGTTCGCTGCGCAGCGAAAGCAGTGATCCCTCTTGCTGTTCTGGCTTCTGGGATAGCTGCGCAGCCTGCATTCACTCCATAAGATGCACACACATTTCCCCTTACTTTTTAGGAGCGAAAAAGTGGGTCTTATAGAGCAAAAAACACGGTAATTCATTCCGGAGGTCCATTCTTAACCTGAAGTACCACTTTAGCTAACGGGGCCTCCCGCTGCCGCTGCCATGAGATTTCTGTTCTCATCATGAAGCAAAGTTATTAACCCGAGGTACTATTTCTGGGTTAGCGGAGTCTGTAACCTGAAGCGTCTGTAACCTGAGGTACCACTGTATAAGAATATATTTACCATATTCTTGGGGATGTCTTCTATTATTAAACCCAGAAGATATGCTTCCATTTTTTTCTTAACTGTTTTAAATATCTTTTTTAATTCTTCATGTATCTTATTCCAAAATTGTTTTATGTTTTTGCACCCTCACCAAATATGGTACATTCTTCCTACTTCCCTTCCACATCTCCAGCATGCATTGGATTTTTGTTTAAAAAATTCTGGCTAATTTGTCCGGTGTTAAATACCATCAGTATATCATTTTCATTAGGTTCTCTCTCATCGTATAACACGCTGTAAATTTTATATCTTGTTTCCATAGCTTCTCCCATTGCTCCATTTGTATTGAATTTCCAAAATCTTAGGCCCATTTTATCACAACCCCTTTGATTTCTTCGCCAATCAGGGCAAAGTTTCATGGGGCAGCTGTCAAAAATACTTGAGATGACAATCAGGTAGAAGGAAACGTGGAGTGAAATGTACAGAGGCCAGGACACATGTGAGCCAAATACCTATTTAAAGCAGTCTGTGCCACAAGCATCATGAAGAAATTCGGGCCATCCACAGAGAAGAAATCCAGAGGGGAAACGTCTTCTTGCTGTTGGGTGCAGAGACCCTCACCCCCTCCTCCCTGAACCCTGAGCTTGAATTGAATAAACTAACATTTAGCTGAAAGCGTGCCAGATGTTCACACTAAAATGCCAGTTATCCAATTTTCTTTGGAAAAGTAAATCTCCTCTTGCATTTCCACCCATGCTGTGTTATGTGAGGTTACACCGGAGAACGACTCAGAGGGATGCAGTGTGCCATATTGTCAGCAGTGCAATGGAGCAGCTGACATATTTTGAAGGGAAACAACAGCAGCAAGAAAAATACATTTCTTAATCAGGCTGTCAGGCACCTATAAATGCTTTCTATTGTAATGAGTTTGGGCTAAGTAGGTTTCTGGGGTCCCCTCCAAGTCTGTCGTTTTATAACTGTAAAATGGGATTTCTGCATAGGTAGGGACTGCCGAAATCATTAAACCAGTTTCTTTGTTCGGTAAATAGCCTAGCTGGGTCCGCTGAGTCTGCTTTGTTATGTAAGTTGGGGCCAAAGTGTTGCCTCAGAAACTAACTACTGTAGTTGAAGATCCTTCTAAGGTGAGCAGAAGGGGGCATGTCTTGTACCCCTCCTTGATAGGAGCTCTGAGTGTGTGTGAGAGAGAATAAAAACCAGGCAATACTGGGATTAGAGCTAGAAAGAGGGAGAGACCTGCCTTGCTCTCTGTGAGAATCCAAGGCTCTGGTGTTGGCGTTCCACCTGGAAAACTAATGGAGGGGCAAGACCAGTTGGAGTATTAGTGATGTCTTGTCCCCAGTATTAGTCCCACCAGTGAGTCACTTAGATTGTCCCTATCTATAAAGGTAAAGGTAAAGGGACCCCTGACCGTTAGGTCCAGTCACGAACGACTCTGGGGTTGCTGCGCTCATCTGGCTTTACTGGCTGAGGGAGCCGGCGTTTGTCTGCAGACAGTTTTTTTGGGTCGTGTGGCCAGCTTGACTAAGCCACTTCTGGCGAAACCAGAGCAGATGGAAACGGCGCTTACCTTCCCGCCTGAGCGGTACCTATTTATCTACATGCACTTCGACATGCTTTCAAACTGCTAGGTTGGCAGGAGCTGGGGTGGAGCAATGGGAGCTCACCCCGTCACGGGGATTCGAACCGCCGACCTTCCGATCGGCAAGCACTAGGCTCAGTGGTTTAGACCACAGCACCACCCGCATCCCTATCTGGTTTACAGAAAGACAATAAAAAATGCAACAACATTCAATAAAATTCCCTGAAAACCAAATTAAATAATAATTTTAAAAAATCACCTGTAAAACACAAGTAGAACTGAGCAGGGTACAAAACCAAAATAACAATAACATTTAAGAATCAGAGTCCTGGAAAGCTTAGGTAAACATACACATTTTAAAGAGATGTTTGAAGGCCATTACTGTCTCCGCCTCAACTATTACCCAAGTGGGAGTCCATAATGGTAATCAGCTCACAGATCCTTGTTTTCTTAAAAAAAACCCAAACACTTTTTATTGGTTATTATAAACAGGGATCATAGGAATAATGAATGATACAAATAAATAGACCAAATATTCTCATGTCATTGGTACATCACTGATTCAATGCACAAGTTCTTGGTTCATGGGGTGGCTTAAATAAAATAAAAACAGTAGCAAAGGGGAAACAGGATAGAACAGAGTTAACAGTTTGATTCAACATCACATAGATAAAACATGTAATCAGAAGCCCTTGTGGTTGTGCTTAGAATAAGTATCAGTACTAATCATTTTTCCTCTTAGGTTATCAATGAAGTAGTATAAAGAGTATACTGATGATTGTAGGAGAGGGGTTCAAAGTGAAGATATTAATTTATGTTTAAATTTAAATTTAGATCAACCAGACTGAGCCAAATGTTGAAGGCGGGGATTGTTCATTTTCTGGAATACTGGCATATGTTATGAAATAAAACCACACTGGAGTAAAGCCATCGTTCTTGATCTGTCCACATGTCAACTGTAGTTTATTTGTTAATCTCTCAGGGAAAGCCTTTTCCCAAACTGTTTTGTACCAATTGTCTAACATTGTGCCAGAAAGGCTGGATTTTTGTACATTCCCACCACAGTGGAATGGTCTCCCTTCCTTCCTTGGAGGTATTTTAGACATCTGCCATGGATGCTTTAGCTGAGATAAAATATAGTTCCAGGTTTGGGATGCCTCAGCTTCCTTCCACTGTGGGGAAGTACAGGAGTTTGGCTTTTATTCTGGGTCTTTTGCAGGAAAAAATAAATGATTTTTTTCTCTCTGCCACCTTTGCATCTGGCTGAGTGGGATCCAAATTGTTAGTGACTGGAATAGAAACAGTAGTTTTAGTAGGATCATACTATTGCTAATCTGGGAGGGTAAAATGGGTTTGGCTCCATTTTTTTTCCAAATTTTGGATGATTTTCTGCCATACAAGGGGATAGAGTCTGTTCAGGGTTCTTGTTATAATTATTCCTAAATATCTAAGTACTGTGTGACAGAGTCTAATGCCTGTGAGTTCTGTCAATACTTTTTGGATCTTAAAGCTTCAGATTTTGAGAGGTCAACCTGCAGGCCTGATAGCGGTTGCCGATTTACTACCAGGCCAAGTTCAAATTTTATATAAAGCCCTTAACAACTTGGGACCAGTTTGCCTGCGAGAGCACCTTAAATCATATTTGCCCTCTCAACTGCAGAGCTGGCACTGGTACAGGTTCATTTGTAGGAAATCAATCTTTTCGCATGTCAGCACTCACACGTTGACACCTTCACTGTACTCTTTCCAACAGCTGCTAAAAAACATTTTTGTTTTGACAAGCCTACCCAGACATTTAAAAGTCCTGCTATGTGCTTTAATCTGCTTTCAGCTTATCGTTGACTTTAATTATTTTTGTTGAATGTTTCAAATAGCTGCTTTTACAGGTACTTTTATTGTGTTATTCTTTTTTTATAAACTGCTTTGTTTGTTTTTGCAATCAAATGACATATAAATTTTATGAAACAGATAAATGAAATTACCCTCATCCCCTCACTGCTCCTTCAACACCACATCCCCACCTACCTGGCACCCTGTTGCCAGTCCCTTTTCCCCCACAGTTCACCCTGGATTTCCCCTCCCCCACATTTTGCGCCAAACCCTGTCACTCCCCATCCTGCTACAACATACCCTCCAACATTTCTCCGATGAAAATAGGGACGTCCCATTCCATAATGATAATTTTACTATTTATACCCCACACATCTTACTGGGTTGCCCCAACCACTCTGGGAAGCTTCTAAACATATATAAAAACATAATAAAACATTTTTTTTAAAAAAACACTTCCCTATACAGGATTGCCTTCATACGACTCGGTGGTTGAATAACTCCATATCCTCCAACATTTCTCCAATAAAAATAGGGACATCCTAAGGAAAAGTGGGATCAAATCAGAAACCGGGTTCTCTAAATCAGGGACGCCCCTGGAAAATAGGGACACTTGGAGGGTCTGCTACAGCTGGCGCCTATCCCAAGATCCCATTGCTGCTGCCACTCATGGAGGAGAGGGGAATGTAGAGAAGAAAGTCTCTCTCCCCCTTTTGCTCTGTGCCACTGATAGATGCAAGGAGAATGGGAGAAGGACCTCCTGGTCTTTGTTGCCCTCTCCTCTGTGAGTGGCAGCAACAGTAGGATACAGTGGTACCTCGGGTTACATACGCTTCAGGTTACAGATTCCGCTAACCCAGAAATATTACCTCGGGTTAAGAACTTTGCTTCAGGATGAGAACAGAAATTGTGCTCCGGCAGCGTGGCGGCAGCGGGAGGCCCCATTAGCTAAAGTGGTGCTTCAGGTTAAGAACAGTTTCAGGTTAAGAACAGACCTCTGGAAGGAATTAAGTACTTAACTCGAGGTACCACTGTATTGGGTTTGGAGTTAGGGGTGAACTGTGGGCGATGGTGACGACAGGGAACATGTGAAGGCTTGCCTGGGCCACCCACCTGGCTGCCTGCTCACTCTCTTCACCTGCCCACCTGCTTGGGCATGCATGCAAGCAAGCAAAAAGGGGGGCGGTAGCAATGGCAACATGGGGAATCTGAGAAGGCCTGCCTGGGCCACCCACCCACCGACCCACTTGCTCTGCTGGCTCGCTGGCTCTGCCTGCTGTTGCCCCACTGCCGTTTGCTTAGCTGCCTACACCTTTGACCAGTGCAATGTAGCAGCGCATGAACATCACATCGTTTATAATAGCAAGCAGATTTCTACCCTGAGTTTCTGTTGATGCAGCTTGCAACATTTATCGGACAGGCTCAGATACAGGGAAAGCTTCACGCTTCGAGCAGGCTTTTTACAGCAAACAGGTATCAGGAAGAGCATAAAGATCCCCATGCAGAGATAGAGCGCTTTTGCTTGACAAGGTTAGGAATCTCATGCTTGGCCCCCAATGCCAAAATATGCATTTTTATATTGCCTCAGCAAAGCAGTGGAAGTATAAAAATGCATATGCATTTTGTACCCTTTTTTTATTTGGCGAATTGCATTGCCAGATTTGAGGACGTGCAGATTTTGAACAATAGGTTCATCTTTGTTCAGGACATAGTGAATTCAGTAGGTTCACATTAAAATGGAAGCTGAACCATTTTCTCCTAGACATCAGCTTCTGCCCTGTGTGGCTTGAGGGAATTAGATACACAGAGGAGAATTTTTTATGGAAAAATGGTTTAAATTGGCACTGTTATTTAAGGAGGGAAAAGGAGGTAAGAAGAACCCTGATACGGAACTGCCTGCCCCACATTAAGCATACCTTTAGTTGGGTCCTAATTTCCTGTTGGATAGTTCAGTTGGTTAGAGTGTGGTGCTGATAAGAGCAAGGTTGCAGGTTCGATCCCCATAAGACCAGCTGCATATTCCTGCATTGCAGAGAGTTGGACTAGAGACCCACAGGGCCTCTTCCAACTCTATGATTCTATGGTTGCTAATTTCATTTCAGCTTAACTGCAGCTCACTTTCACTGTCTGGGGCATGCACCTAGCATGTGTATCCGATGGGGTAATGCTGCTTCAAATGTTTCAACAGCCTGGCCCACATTATGCCTTCTGGCTTTGCTATTCATGAGAAAACATGTCCGCTCCAAACCCATGTGGATAAAATCTCTCCCACACCCTGTAATCTCTCTGTCCCTTTATTGTATTTTAGGTGTACTTGCATTTGAAGGACCCAATATAATAATACACTGACATGGATTAAGATGCCATCGGTAATCTGGCACATCTGATGCAGTAGATTACGCCTTTGATTCCCATAATTTTATTGATTGAAAAGCACCAACGGACACCCACAACACCTCAAATGTTGGGAAGTTCTTGAGTGGCTTTATCTTTCGAGCGCATCTTTGGAAGATGTTGTTAATCTCACGTAGGCCTCAAGTGTACAAATAGAGACAAGCTGTGTGCTTTGAGCCAAGGACAAAGTCTAATATCTGGTAGCTTTGATATTTCTGTCAATGAACATAAGTTCATATGCTTAGAAAAAATTGGAAAACGTTTATTGAATTTATGGGAAATAACCATGTACAGCTGAAAACGCTGGAAGCATTAAGATAAATTCAACAGTGTAAATAAATTTTGATTGATGTAATAATGGAATACCGAATTGTATAGTTTTTGTAAAATATGCAGGGTTTTATGATACGTAAAGTGAAACATGGAAAGAGAAGAAGGGAAGTCATTGATGTCTTAAGGATGTAAAAAAGGAGTACTTTAAACTGAAAAACAGAAAATTCTATAAAAATTATATGAAAAAAGACATTTCCATCTATGAATGAATAGTCCCAAGTCCAGAATGTCCTGGGTAACAGAGTCCTTCCAACATGGTAGGCAGTAGACAGAACAGACAGCTGTGCAGGGCAGACTTACCTCAACTGACTTCCAGCAACACTGGCTGAGACTGATGGGAGTTGTAGTCCAAAACATCTGGAGGGCACCTGGTTGGGGAAGGCTGTTGGAGGGTGTCAGCACAGCAGGGGCTCCTGGCTAATTAAGAAAGTGCTTTGTGTGGAACACAACCCTCCCTTTTTCCAGGCTTCATTGTAATCCAAATTAAAAGTCAGTGTGGTGTAGAGGTTGGATAAGGACCTGGGAGGCCAGGGTGCAAAAAACCCCTTAGCCATGAGTATTGGGGGGACGGGACACTGGGCCAGTCACTGCTTTGTAGGGGTTGCTTGGCTCCTTGGTATACATCAGAGCTCACGCTAATGACACAAACTGGGGAGATGGCTTGAATGCAAATGGAGGAAAACTCCAGACGAATGCAATCCAACACTGGGGAGTGCTCATTATTGAGCTTAATCAATGGCAGTGAAGGAGACACATAAGGCATACTTTGCTTCCTCCATTGCACCTAGGGTTGCCACCTTTGATCGGGGCAAAATACAGGACAGGTCAGGGGGTGGGGATTAGAGGAGCGTGCACGCACACACACTTGTGACACCAAATCCCCTCTCTCCTTTGTGGAAGGGGGTTCCCCGCATTTGGCCTCCTTCCTCCCTCACAACCCTGGCCTGGCCCTGCTCTTCCCCTCAACTCACGTACAGAAGATGGGCAGGGGCCAGTGGTACATGGCTGGCTGCCATGGGCGACTTGAGCTGCACCTCTAGCCTCTCATCCATGCTGGCATCAGAAGAGACTTGAGCTTGGAGGAAGGAGAAGGAAGGGGGAGAGGTCAGGAGAGGTTGGGGTGGCAGAGGGGACTGAACAGAGGTGGGCCCTCACCATGCTAGACTGGTGGGCAGCATCTGAGGAAGAGCACAAGAGAGAGGGAAGGAAGGGAGGGGTTGCTCCCTCCCCCTTCTCTCTAATTTCACTTTCTCCTATTGTCCGGGCTCCTCATCAGCCACACCAACAGTGACGAACTGCCATTTTGGGCCAGCTCAAATATGAGAAAAATGCATGCTGTTTGAAGCCCAAATGAGACAGGAGCTCATTAGGGCTTCAAAAATGGAGATATTCTGTAATTCCAGGGACTGGTGACAACCCTAATTGTGTCCTCAGTGTGTGCTATGGGGCCTTTTACAGTCTGGCCTGAAAGAGATGGTTCACTTTGACTCGTTTGCAAAGCATTTTGAGGATAAAATTGCTTGCATCTGTGGGGACCTTGACAGAGGTTAGCAGATGAATCTCAAGAGGTATCCAGAGCTTTGGCTGGTCCTGTTATGTTGGATGAGTTTCTGTTAGTAAGGCTCAAGGATGCAAACAAGTTGTTTGGTATGGTCTGGGCAGCCACCTGTGCTCTTGGCCCTCATGGTTGATAAAAACTAACAGGGAGGGGGCAGCTGGCTGGGCCAGGCAGGTGACTAATGCTTCCTTGCAAGAGGGGGTGGTCCCTGCTTGCTTGAAGGAGAGACAGGGCGAGTGTTAATTCTCCTGGGTCTCTCAATGGCTTTCAAGACCACCAACTATGGTGTCCTTCTGGAGCAGCCATGTGAATTTGTGGTAGGCAGTACTTCTTTATGATAGTTGCAATCCTACCTGGCTGGTCATATTCAGAAGGCGATGTTTGGGAAATGTAATTTGGCCCCATGGAGCTTTCGGGGCATGGTGTGCCTGTGGTTTAGGAGGCATTGGTGTGGTGCATTGCGGAGGAGTCAGTGGTGGTGTGGCATGTCCATGCCCATGGTGGTGAGGAGCAGTGAGGGGTGGGTAGTTTACCTCAAGCAGCAAGGTGGCCTGGCCTGGCCTGGTGCTCAACATACTTCCCAAACCATTTTGGCAAATGTTCTATGAAGAAAAAGTATTGCCCATGAAAGCTCTGATACTGACAAGATGGGGAGAGGAGCTAGATAAACATGCATACCCCTCAGTGCTGTTGAGCTAATAAGCAGGAGGAGGGCAGAGTGCTGGATTTAAGCCCTGCTTCCCTCAGCCATCTCTCCCCTTCTGACAAAAGAGCAGGTTTTTAGCTTCTGAAAAGAAGGCTTCCCAGGTGGCTCCCTTGGCTCTTAGCCCATGGCTTCCAGTGCAGTAGAACATGGTGTCCTCCTGCACCAACGCCTAGCACTTGTCTTGCAGTGAGCGCACAGATCAGCCCTCGCAAGGGCTTTAAAGTCCAGCCAATTGCCTTGTGAAAACAAAATTGATGGGGTTAGCGTAATGATTTCTGGACCCACTTCTGAAAAGTGCCACCGCAGCGTGAGAAACCCAGGGGTTGGTTTGCGCTGCTCACGAATTCAAGCTCGGGCCTGGCACCTGGCTGTCGTGCCATCGTCATGCACACCAACAGAAAAATCCGCCAGTGAGTGCCAATGGGAATGTAGCTAAGATGGTGCAAGTTATGGCACAGGCAACAGCACCAGGTTCAGGGAAAATGCAAATAAATATTTATGATGCTGCCCTCCAAGAACCAATCCGATGTGGCCAGAGGATGCTCAGAGACCACTAGAGATGGGGGGAGATATTCAATTCAGTATGCATTTAAAAATAGATCTCTCAGATATGAGAGTAACCAAACATAGCCTTTGAAGGTCATGCTTATTCAAATTTTGCAAGCACTTCTTCCTGCAGAAAATACTTATTCGTCACATAGTTAAAACTATGGAAACCACTCTCATGGGAAGTAGGGATGGCCACCAACATGGATAGCTTTAAAAGATGATTAGACAAATTCATGGAGGAGAAGGCTATCAATGTTACTAGCCACAAAGGCTATGTTCTGTCTCCACTGTCAGAGCTACCTTCTTCTGAATACCAGCTGCTGTGCATCACAGAGGCATAGAGTGGTGTTGAGATCAGGTCCAGCTGGTGGGTTTACATGAGATGGGGCCTTTTTAGTGGTGGTGCTGATGGTTCAGAACTCCAGGCTGCACCTTCAGTCCCCCCTCTGTGAACCTATAGAGAGATGGTTAAAACCCTTGTTGTTTAAATGTGTTTTTTAATGCAGTTTCACAGGGTTTTATTTTATGGTGGTGCTATATATAGTAAGTTAGTTTTTGCTTTCTTAAAACCGATTTTCTTGCTTTTTGTTTTATAATGATGCCTTCTGTATGTGGCTGAAAAGTGGCATGTAAATATTTGAAAAGAATGAAACTACATGGAAGAAAAAAAGGTGAGTGGGTAATTTTTCTGATGCTTTGCTGTCTATGATTTCTATTTGAGATATCTTTTCCCTGGTCTGACATGCCTTTTGAATTCCTTCTTGCAAAACGAATGGCTCTCATAAATTAAAAACTCCTGTTGGCCAAAATTAGTTAAGGATTTAATTCTTCCATTATACATATTTTTGGGCGTGTTCTCTACATATCTGTTGGTGAGAACATGTCATGGGTTTCAAATTTATTTAGGACTGGGGGGCTGAGACAACGAGCTGCATTTTGGAAACTTAACCCACAAGCAAAGGGAGGAGGGTGGTCTCTTTGTAGGCAATCCTTTAAACATGTGCACTCTTCTCTGTGTCATTACCTAATAGGGGTAACTCCAATCGCTGGCTAAACAAGATTCCACTGTAGAAATGCCTTCATGTGATTACTGAGGCAAACACATGCATGCAAGTACACATGCGCACACACAGAGACACAAAGTATCGTGTTCCCACTCCTGTTGGAGAAGTGCCATACCCCCAATATTTAGGCTAGATGATCTACACCAGGCAATTTTTATTATTCCAACCACAGTTGAAGTCCATGGTGCCTTGAGCCTTCATGGTGGTTGCATCCCAGGTGCAGAATGCCACCACTGAGAAGGCCCTATATTGAGTCTTCCCTTGGAGTAACAAGAACAGCCTCCCTGGCTAATGTTAAACCCCAAGGAGGACAGAACAGAAAGAGGCGTTTCTTCAGGTAGTTTTTGGAAGTGGGGTGAAATTCTGAAATGTTTTGTGCCAACAAGTGAGAAGATGCTCAGCACAGTGTCAAGGGCTGGTGGCACTGCTTCTCCTCCTCTGATCTGTCTGTAGTGTGTTACCCATCAAGCAAGCATATAGGCAAGCAGTTTCAGCACCACAGAAAGCTCAAAGTTAGCAAGTTGCTCATTGCCTCTCCATTCACTCTAGTCCTCCTAAGCTTGAATCCATCCCCATCACCTGTATAGTGTGAACCTGAAGGGGTTAACCCCATGGTTTGAAGCTGATCACTTCTTTGTGTGACCTCTTGCCTGGCCCCGGGCAACTCACATTCAGGGGAAGATGTTTGTGAGCATCTTTGCTCAGTTTCTGCAGGCTCCTGACCACCGGCCTCAGGTTCAGTGTTAGGAACCCATCCTGGTTCCTTAGCTTGGTGGTACAGCAGCCCCAAACTTGGCCAGCTCGTCTCCCCCCTGGCTCTGAGCTCCATCCCCTTAATCATTTTGCTAGCCCCTTTCTTTTAAAAAGTTTTATTAAGACTTTTCACAATACAATAAAAAGCGAACTAAATAAAAATAAGAAAAAGAAAAAGAAAGAATAAGAAAAAAGAAAAGAGGCAGAAGAATAAAAATATCATAACTTTTATTGCATCCCTTTCTTTCTCCAGCCTCCCACCCTGGGAGATCTCCCTTTCCCTGCCTCTGACACAGGGTTCCTCACCAAGTATCCATCAGCTGCATCTGCTTGCAATCCTTACATTTTGGTCGCCCTTTTCTGAGCCTTTCCAACTCAATCATATCCTTTCTCACATACCCCCCCCACTAAACTGCTTCCCTAAACTCCTCTCACTGGCTTTCAGTCCACTCCCAGATCCTGTTTGAGCTTCTTGCCTTCACTTTAGAACTCTGGTATAGTCTTGAACAACTTATATCTCTGCACTTATTTCCCAACACGATCCCTCCTGTGAACATCACTCCTCCCACTCCAACACCCTCAGCCTTCCCAAGGCCTCTTGTTCCCTGGGGGCGCTGGGGGGGGGGAGAATGCTACCCATTTCTCCTTGATGCCCCTTAAGCCTAGAAGTGCTCCCCTGAATAAGGCAGGGGACCCTCCCTTATTTTGAGTAAGTCCTTCCTCAAAACTCATCTTTTGTGGGAAACTTTTGGCTCACCTGTATGTCTTACTGCAGCCCCCTCCAGATGTTTTTGGACTTGAGCTCCCATCAGCCCCAGCTGGCATGGCCGATGGCCTGGGATGACGATGGGAACTCCAGCAATATCTGGAAGGCACCATGTTGCCTATACATCATTTGAAGTAAACTAGAGTACATGCATTTGAAATCATCACATATTCTTTCCCCTGGCTCCATTTGCCCCTTTCTCTTTCTTTCCCTATGACTGTTTTAGACTGTAAGGTCCTTGGGGGCAGGGACCTCTTATATATATAGAACCATGCACAGAGATGGCTAGACATATTCAAAGGCAGGTTAGAATTTTGAGATTCACTTGTCTAATTTGCAGGTCATCTTTTAACAACAAAATCCAGGTTGGGAATGTGAACATGAAAGATACAGCTATCAGCGACTACTAGCCATGGTGTCTATGCTCTGCCTCCATGGTTAGTGTTAAGTTGTGGGTGAACATATGACACAGCGATTCTTCAAACAGCTCTTCTTTATTCAGAGGCCAGAACAGAACAGAACTGAACTGAAGGGCTCAGTCAGCCTGCTTATATAGAGCTTCAGTACCATGTTACTGTATACCATGTTACTGTAACAACTTTCTAAAACTATCCAATCACTGAACGTCACTTTCGATCCTTCATTTGCATAACTATCTATAGTGTCCCCCGACTGGCCCAGGGTGAGAACTTCAGTACATAACAGTTAGAGGCAGTGATACTTCTGAAAACCAGTTGCTGGAAACTGCAGGGTGTGTGCATGCACACATACTCTTGTGCTCTAGTCCAACGTGCAAGATTCCCACAGGTATCTGGTTGGCCACTGTGAGAACAGGATGCTGGACTAGGTGGGCCACAGGCCTGATCCAGCAGGCTCCTCTGATGTTCTTAACATTCACCTTTTCTGTTGTTGTTGCAAAAACTGTGTTCCATTTCTGACGCGTGCTTCACATGCCCAGCACTGGTCTTCTGTGGGCAAACATGAGAACAGCATCAACCAATGCAGAGGAAGTGGTTAGCTGAGGCTGAGAAATATGTGACTCCTCCTTTTTGGTCCAGATATGACAGCCCTGGTGTTATGCAAGGTCACAATGGCCTGACTGTGCACTTGGCCATCTTATGATGCTGCAGCCAATCAAAACTGGGGACGAGGGTGGGACTAAAAATAACTTTTAAGGAAATCAACCCACAGTCCTGACCACTCGCTAGACATGCCGAATATTGTTTCCCTTCGGTTATTCTGACCTGAGGTTACTCCGTGTCAAATGGCAGTATTTGGGAGCATGGACAGTTGAGCGCGATCAAAGTCGAGTGCAGGAAGGGGTCGGGAAAGTTCTGCCTATAAAAGCGTTCCCAATAGTATCAGAAAACTAAACAAAAATGAGCTTTGCAATTTCAAAGAGCAGCGTCAAAGCATGTCAATGTTCATTGATTATCTCTTCAAAGGCTACCCTAAAGCAATCTTGTATTAGTCTGGGAAGTATGAAGTAGGTTGGTTTGGTTAAAAAGGTGAACTGAATGAAATCCTCAAGCACCCCTAAAACACTCTCTCACACACTGCAGATTAGGATCCTTGAGGTCATTGCTCCAAGTGCAGCAGGCAGAAAGCTGTGTCCTGTTGACTGGGCAAAGTCAGGATTCATACAAGGTCAGGTCAGTCCGGGGGCTTCTCATTTATTGCCAATCACAGGCCCAATGATGCAAGTGGCCATTCCTCCCTGGGCCTGAATTGGGCTCTGAGGCCTACAGTCAACTGGTCTGTGCTGCAGGCATTCCTTTTTTAGTATTAATGACCTGGTGATGCTCAAAATGTGCTACCTGAGGATTTTTCCTTTGTATTCTGACATTAATTGAAGCTGGTGATGCAAAATAACACCACATGGGAAAGAAGTGTGAATGGTTAATTTAGCAAAGTGAAACTTACAGAATTATTCACCTACCTTACATTTTAAAAATGCAGCAAAACATTTTGAACAGAGATAGATTGTCTGGTGGAAATGTCTCTCTTTCCACCCTCCCCACCCTCGGCAAGCAATCTCACTGCCAATGTTTTGTCCATAGCCATCTTTATTGGGTAGTATTAATCCTACTCTCTCTTGGATGGATTATGTAATAAAATTAGTGCTTCAAGGAAGCCAAAGCACAAAAAGCCAACATTTTGACACATAAAATGAGGACAATGGTGGATGAAAACCAGACTTTGGCAGCGACCATCTCCTGGCCAACTGATACGAACCCCCTGACATTTTTGATGCATAGTGCACATAAATCAAGAGCCCTGCTTAAGTAATTCAGTCAAAAGGAAAGTGAAATGCAGAATGCAAGTGTGTTCACAGAAAGCAAATGGCTTCTAATGCAGGCTGTTTCCCCTTGTATGTGTGTGGTAAATTTAATTTGATGACAAAAGGCGCTATTCTGGTCTGAGTGATTAGCACAAGGAGGGTTGTTTGCTTGCCGCCTTCAATGGGTTTTGCAAAAGCTACGTACCCTGCACAATCTCCATTTGCAAAGCCAAGAGGCCCCCATGAAATGTGTTCAGTGTTGTAAACAAACATTTCCCTGGTAATCTGCAGAATGCTATTACTGAGCTGGCAGCCCGCCAGATAGCAGAGATTCATGTCAAGAATTTTTTATGAAGAAAAAAAGGAGCGCGAGAAAGAACAGAAAATTAAACAACTGCATGACCGTGTTTATGATCAGCTAAAAAGCCTTTTCTGTGTTTTTAAAAACACATATGCATCCATCATAGAACTCCTGTGGCCAAATAGGATTATTCAATTGTTTTCTCTTCCTTAGAGAATATTAAACAGTTGAAACAGGATTTCCCAGTTTTTTGTTTTTTCTTTTAAATGGATGAATTCTCCACATTTGCAGTTTGGATTTTGAGGTCGATATCTGGCTTTCAGAACCTATATCCCCAGAATTTTAACTCAGCCATATTCTGAGAGTGCGTCTTGGTTTGTTTATCCAAAAAGAAGTCACAAGACAAAGTTTCTAAAAGGGGACATGAAAGGGGAAGCTTTAAACCACTTCTCATTTGCCACAATTGACTTGTGCTGATTCAATTTGTCCAGATAGAAAGAAAATGCTCCCTAAATTCAAGGGTAGGAATCTTTTTCAGGTTTCAAGTTTTCAAGCGTGCAAGAACCTTTTCTGAATTTCACACTGAGCTCCAGCAATTTGGATTCCCGTCAAGGGTTCTACTGGGGTTATTGGGAGGGCCTCTATATTACCCTGTGCAAATCCAGCAGGGAATCAACTTAATGAGTGGATGTGAACAAGGCACAAACTTGTGGGTTTTGCCACATTTGCTCACACCTGACATTTTCAAGGCTGCTCTGGCTGGGGTTGATGGAAGCTGTTTCCCAAGACACCTGGAGGGCACCAGGTCGGGAAAGGGTGCAACATCTTGAGTGCGCCCTCCTGGACCATTGGCCTGACCAGCAGGCTCTTCTTAAGGTCTTATGTTCACATCCCAAAATATGAGGAATAATAATAAAAAATAATAGTCATTGCAGCCATGATGAACTGGAGTAAGCTTACTGAGGTTTTGGTAGCAAGCACATTAGATGTGCAATAGCATGATTGAGTTTTAAATGCAAGTGACTTGTCATCCCAGTGCCAGTCATGAAACCCACCTAGATCTTCTGTTCTTCTGGGAGGAATATTACAAGGAAAGGTAAGAAAGAGGTCTCAGGGTTTTTGCTGGTGTTGCTCCCTTCAGCTAAGAGGTGAAAGTGTTTAAAAAGACTTGCTCCGTGAACCTATAACTGAACAAGGAAGCAAGTAGATGGTGTTGCAACTTCGCCACAACCAGTTTGAGTTGACAGTGGGATACAGGAGTGGGTGTCAATTTTGGTTTACCTTTCCCCAACCTTAAATTCATTTCTTTAAAATTCCACAGCACTTTGCTCCCACCCCCTCCTAAAAGTCCTCGGGAAAATTCACCAGCATTTTTATATGCAATTTCCCCCAATATGCACATTTCCCCAAATCAATTCCTCCTAATTTTTTTTTTTTTGTATTACTGGCACAAATATGTGCATTTTTTTAAATGCCCACTTCACCCTCATATGTTCATTTTTGGGCACACAACTTGACTGGAGAATTGCATTGCAATAGTCAGAGAAGTGAGAATGTCCAAGAACGTCTGTATTTTGGTTTTCATATTGTTTCAGAAAGTGCAAATTAAGTGGGTTCACCATTACAAGTGAACTAAATCAATTTTATCTCCATCTGCAATAGTGGGAAACTTTGAGAATCAAACTTGATTCAGAATCCAAGCATGTAGAATGGTGGCTTCCCAACATTTTGGGTCCAGTAAATATTTAAGAGTCCAGTGTTCAAAAAATTTACTCCACTCACCAGGTGGGAAGGGGAATCAGTTGGAAGCATAATAAAATCTGGATGTATCTCAGGCCACTAACTTCACTCCATTCAGGCTGTGAAAGAATCCTGTGGACAGAACCTATTTGGAGGAAACCCATCCATACACCCACACATCCCATGTGGAGATTAGCAACAAAAATATTGGCCGACAATGGATTTTTAAAAAAGTGCTTAGCTTGATGCGGAGGACTTCCTTGATTCTTTCTGTGCTCAAAGAGGACATTTTTAGACAAACTGCAGTGACACCAAATTCCTTAATAATCAGTTTTCATGCTGCCTTCCACAGACATTTCTACAACTCAGGTTGACTAAGGGAGAGATGAGGGTTTGGAGTTGTCATGCGACTATGTTTTTACTGGCTAGATCAGGCCAGTGGCTCATCTAGTCCAGAATCCTGTTTTCACAGTGGCCAGCCAGCTGCCCCCAAGGGAGTCCTGCAAGCAGGACTTGAGAACAAGGGCACTCTCCCCTCCTGTGGTTTCCAGCGACTATTATTCAGGAGATTTTCTGTTTCTAACTGTAGAGGCAGAACATACGTAGCCCTTGTGGCTAATAGCCATCATTAGCCCTCTCCATGAATCTGTGTGATCCTGTTTTAAAGCCATCCAAGTTGTTGGTCATCACTGCCTCCTGTGGGCTCCATAGTTTGTGCTGTGTGAAGAAGGACTTCTTTTTCATCTGTCCTGAATCTTCCAACACTGGGCTTCATTGAATGTCCATGAGTTCTAGTGTTATGAGAGAGTCCTCTCAGACAGAAGACAGTCCTCTATCTGAAGAGCTGTCAGGAGAAGTCCTCTTCCTGAAGGTGCACCCTCTCTGAAGACTCTGTCTGGTCCAAGTCCTGATTAAAGGTAAAGAACCACCACTGCTATGGTTGATAGGTGACTTCAGGGGCCCTCCTTTCTCTTCAAACAAGGCTTCACTTGGACAGCCCTTCAAATGGAATACTGTGCTCTATGCAGCCCCCCCAACCCGCTGATTCTATGTGCCAATGATACATACCCCTTTTCCCTTCTCACTTGAAGCATGCCTGACCACATTTGGTCCAGTGGCACATTAGAAGCCAAAGCAGATGTGGATCATCCAGGATAATAATTACACCATCTCCTGTGCTGTGGGTTTTCCTTTTGCTTTAAATACATAAACACTGTAGTTCCAGGAGAGCACAAATCAGGATAGGATTGTGGTGTTTGGGGGTATTTGGTGGTGGTGGTGGAGAGCCATAATCCTCGCCCCCCCACTGCATCGTTTCCCCCAATTACAAGGGTTCCTCAAACTGCTAGTTGCCACATGGGGAAAATATGTAGGCACCATTTGGAAACTGATATGTTTTACCCTACTGGGTAAATAGCCACAGTGGGAGGAAATGAGAGGAATGGTATGTGCATGTGAAGTCTAAATCTTGGGATCAGTTTACCTGTGAGATCGACTTCCCCCTTATATACCTACTTGAGTGCTTTGATTGGTGGAACTGGCTTTGTTACAGGTGCCATATAATACCTGTTCCACATATGTAAGAAATCAGTCTTTAAGTGTGGCAGCAGCTACACGTTGGAACTCCCTGCCTATTGATCTCAGGCAGGGGTCTTCACGGCTCTCTTTTCAGCTCCTGCTACAAACCTTCTTGTTTAGGCAAGCCTGCCCAGAGGCTTAGAAAGCCGGCATGAGTTTTAATATGTTTTTAGTCTATTGTCATTTCAACTTTTTGAAAGTTTTTCTTTTTGAAAAATGTTTTATCTTTCCTCTAAACTGCTTGCAGGGTGTGTGTGTGTGTTTGTTACAATCAAGCGCTGTATAATTTTCAATGAAATAAATAAGTCACCCTTTCCAACCAAAACTACTCTGATCTGATTTTGGGCACATATATATTCAAATGTTTTTACTCCAATGTATGGGTCACTTTTCTTCTGGAAAGTGACTTCTCCCCACATTAACGAAAACTCTGTAAAAAGACAACAGATGCAGGAAGAAGGGTTTTTTTAACAAACAAACAAACAAACAAACAAACAAACAAACAAACAAACATTGGACTGCTAATTTATATACAGCTATATATTTAATTGTTGAGAACCTGCTTTACATCTAGTTGCATCCTTGGCTAGGTTGTCATCTATTGCAACCCCTGCCAGCCCCATAAATTATCAGCCCCTTCCAACATTGTGACCAGGAAGAAGGAATGGATAATCTGCCTTGGGCAAAAACTCTTAAAAAGGAAAAAAAAGAGGGAGGGGGAGATTGCTCCAGAGCTGTCGCTCAGTGGTTAAAGCATCTGCTTTGCATGCACAAGTCCCCAGGTTTGATTCCCCAGCATCTCCAGGTAGGGCTGGGAAGATTCCTGTCCAAAATCCTGGAGAGCTGGTGACAGTCAATGTAGAGAAAACTGAGCTCAGTAGACCAGTAGGCTGACTCTGTGCTAAGCGGCTTCCTGTGTTTCTAACGCCAACCCTGGTTTTCTTGTTGCAAGTTGTATGCTCAGTAACTGTAACAAACTGCAGACGTTCACATTATATAATCTTGGGGCATGACCAAGTTCAACGCACAGATTTTAACGGCGCAATCTGGGAATAGTGAGGCCATAAAAGTTTAGTAGGAGTTGAGAGAGCCAACTAAATGAATTAGAAGTCTGAACTGTTAGCCCTGATAGAGAAATTGCAGCATTAACAAGAGCCCTGGGACAGGAGATGTACTCAGCGTTTCACGAGATCTGCTGTTAAAATGACGTCTCCCTGGTGGTTCCTATGTGCATGTACAGAGATGAATTCTGGAAGAGTGGCAGTAAAATTGAGCAAAGGGCTGCGGTTCACCCAAGACTTTCTCTTTGTATCCAAAGAGAGGCAAATGATCAGTGACCTTGTGATCACTATTTTCCAAGCGTATGCATGCAAGTTCAACATGTAAACATCAGAAGGGCCTGCTGGGTCAAGCCAATGGCCCATCTAGTCTAGATCCCTCACAGTAAGCCCACAAGCACAACATGAGCACAAAGGCACTCTCCCCTCCTGGTATTCGTAAGGGAGAGCATAGCCATGGTGGCTAGTAGCCATCAATAGCCCTCTTCTCCATGAATGTGTCCAATCCTCTCTGGCTCCCGGTGGAGTACAGGATCAGGTTTAAGGTGCTGGTTTTAACCTTTAAAGCCCTATACAGTCTAGGACCCTTGGACCTACAGGACTGCCTCTCCTGGTATGTCCCACAGAGGAACTTACGGTCTTCAAACAAAAACATCTTGAAGGTCCCAGGCCACAGAGAGGTTAGGCTGGCCTCAACTAGAGCCAGGGCTTTTTCGGCTGTGGCTCTGATCTGGTGGAATGCTCTGTCACAAAAGACTAGGGCCCTGCGCGACTTGACATCTTTCAGCAGGGCCTGCAAGACAGAGCTGTTCCACCAGGCCTTTGGTCAAGGCACAGCCTGACTCCCTCCTTTGGCAATCTTCACAGAACTCTAGCCCAATGGTTGCCATCAATTTGGTTTGAATTAATTTTATAATGAAATGATTTTAGAATGTTGTACTATTTTATTGTTGTTAGCCGCCCTGAGCCTGGCTTTGGCTGGGGAGGGCGGGATATGATTAAACATTATTATTATTATTATTATTATTATTATTATTATTATTATTAAAGCCATCCATGGTGGTAGCCATCACTGGCTCCTGCAGGAGTGTGTTTTGTAGTTTAACTGTGCTCCTTGCATAGACATTAAACCAGGCTGTGTTTGTGGAGCAGTGAGCAAGCTTTTAAACATGTGCCTTTTGTGGTTGGAATATAGAGGCCCAGATCCTCAAGACAGAGTAATCATGTGCCTGCATGTGCTGGTCAGATAACCTTTTGCATCTGGTCCACCAAAAGGTGTTCACAGAGCAAACCATGCCGAAGGCCTGGCTTACAGATGCAGTAGGGATGAGGTGGTAGAATGGACTGAACCTGTTCAGACTGTAGTTGTGCAACCAGCATTTTGAATGTATATTCAAATGTTTTTATTCCAATGTACAGTGGTTAAGTACTTAATTCGTTCCGGAGGTCTGTTCTTAACCTGAAACTGTTCTTAACCTGAAGCACCACTTTAGCTAATGGGGCCTCCTGCTGCCGCTGCGCCACCGCCGCACGATTTCTGTTCTCATCCTGAAGCAAAGTTCTTAACCTGAGGTAATATTTATGGGTTAGCGGAGTCTGTAACCTGAAGCGTCTGTAACCTGAAGCGTATGTAACCCGAGGTACCACTGTATGGGTCACCTTTCTTCTGTAAAGTGACTTCTCCCCACATTAAAGAGAACTCTTTGTAAAAAGACAACAGATGCAGGAAGAAGGGTTTTTTTAAAACAAACAAACAAACATGGGTGACTCTCTGCAATTTTGAAGTGGTGTGTTCCACTCCACCCAGGGGCGGAGGAAGTGGTGCGTGGGTGCGGGCTGCCCCAGGTGTCACCACTGAGGGGGGTGACAAAATGCCGGGCGGCACTCACTGTGGGGCCTGCAGTGCACCCGAGCCACGCATCTCTCCTGGGAGAGACACGGTGGCTTGGGCGCGCGCAGGCTCCGCGCTGCCCAAACGGTTCACCTGCTGCCTCCCCCCCAGCTGCAGGGCAGCTGAGTGGGAGGAGGCAGGTAGACTCCAGAAGCCCTGCGGTGTGCCCTGCCCCTATGGGCGGCTCGCCCTACCCTTGCCCCACCCTATGGGCAGCTCGCTCTGCCCCTGGGCACGCCGCCCCAGGTACCCTTAGCAGCTTTCTCTGCTGCTGACTCCACCATGCTGGAATCTATCTACTTCATCCTCCTTTATCTATAGGCTCTGTGCAAAATTTGAAGCAATGTGTGGAGACACCAGGGAGCAGATGGATGGGGCCAGGGGATGCAATATGACCCCCCCTGCTCAAACACTGTTATACCCAGATTTGTCTTGCCTCTGTGGAATTAGCATTGCTGTTATGAACCTGGGCTAGGAACTTACAGATCCTTCACACCATTTTTCTATTGCCTTGAAATAGAGAATCTTCCCTCAGTCATGTACAATTCTATTGGTACAGAGTGTGTGACAGAGACTTTATTTTACCACCTGGAAATCCAACCAATATATACTGCACCCTCCTCAATATGGAGCCTCTTTGCTGAGCAAATCCCCAGTTCTCTCCTTTGCCCAGAAGAGGGAGCCAAGCCTCTAGCGGTTGTGCCATCCCACAGCGGGGATGCTGGAATCATTTCAGCTTGGTATCATCGCACACAATGTGACTGGCTGTATTATTTATTATTCTTTATTGCAACTTCAAAGAACAGAATGGGAGAAAGGAGCATCGGCTAAACTGAACTTAAACATCCATCAAGATTACAAAATCGCAAGTGGAACATTTTCAGCAAAAGGCTTGTTCCAGTAGACTAGACATTCCTCTTCGCAGTGTCGCTCTAAAAACTGCAAGGGCTTTCTCGATTGCATGAAATCTCACCAGACGCTTAAGGTTCGCCATATGCAAATCACCATATGTACAGCAGTGTAATGCTTCTGAGTCTAACAATAGGCACCAAGAATGAGTAGTTTTATAAGACATGCTTTTTTGAGAGGAGCCTCTAAGACCCTCTGCTAGAACTGCTATTCAAGACCTAAGGAAATGCCCAGACCATGTGACTCCAGGGCAAGTCCTCAAATTTCTCCCTTAATGATAAGGGAGTGTCAACAAATCACAATCTCTATCACTGCAAGCAGCACAGATCCTTTCCAGGTAGCCAAAATATTCAGGCCAGCAATTTCCATCACTTTCTGGGAGTTAGTGGGTGAAAACAGTTCTCTCATATATTTGCTTGCTCAAGATGTTGGGAGAAATTTTTTTCAATATTTTTGGGGGTGCTGTCTTAATGAGATGGACAAAGGAGGAAAGGATTTCATCATCTTTCTTTTAGCTAAAAAGGGGAGAAAAACCTTTCCAAGCATCAGGTCGATGGCAATCCTCATGCACCATGGCATACTGTCATTATGAGAGACAGTGGTGGCTGGTGCTCATTGGTAGGACAGAAGGCAGGGAGATGAACAGAAGAGGGCACCAGTTCTCATTTAAAGGTGAATTCACCTGATTCACACTTTCCAAAGCAATAGGTGAAGCACAGTTGCCCTTTGAATTTCGCAACCCTCTGAATTTTGTAGTGCATTCTCTAGCCAAATACTGTGTACAAAAATGCATATAATGGTGAAAATAACATCCATATGTGCATTGTATTGGGAGGATCGCTTTGCAAACATGTACTGGTATATTAGCCAAAATTGCAATAAAATGTGTATATTAAGAGAAATTCACATTAAAATGCTAATGATTTTTTTGTGTGTGGGAACATCTTTAGAAAATGTGGAAATGTGGATGGGAAAAATGAGAAAAACTGAATGGTGTGACATGCCCTGGACTAGTTGTAGGCAGGGACGTGGAGTTTGGCTGAGGTTGGTGGGGCAGTGCCTCAATTTCCCTAACGGACCAGCCTCCACTGCAGAGAGAAATTGAAGAAATGTCCTGAGAGGTGGCAGGGTTATGATGTATCCCCATGCCACCCAGCCACTGTTGGAGTGTCACGGACTGGACTGAACAGGAGGAATGGGAAATGAGTCCTCGGTCTGATCAGCTCCTCTCAGAAGAGAAGGAGTGGGAAGTTTTGGCCCCGTCCCCCACCCCCGTCTCCAGCAGTTTCAGGAGGAGAGGGAGACAGGGATGATGAGGAAATGCCCAGTTACGAGATAGTGGAGGAGGAGGTGGAATTTAGAGAGCAGACAGCAGAGACCTCCCTGGAGAGTATGGGAGACCCTCCTAGTCCAAGGGTTTGACGGTCCCACCACCTTCAAGAACAGAGAATGCGGAGGGATGTGACTCCTGTGACTTCCCGTAGGTTTCCAGGATGTTGTGGGAGACGGGGCTCAGAGTAGCCAATGAGGTCTCCTATGTGTGGAGACATGGATCTTTTGTCTTGCTACCAGACGACTGAATCAAAAGCCGTACAATATGAACTGTTTGTTCTTCTTCCCTCTGAGGCTACCGGGGGAGGAGAGGATACTGCACGCCTGACACGGGGCTATGCACACACCCTGATACGAGTGCATAGAGTTCCTCCACTATGGGTGGGAAGGGAGATCTGGGGTTATCAAGATAATCTCTTAGGTGGAGTAGCTCTACGCATCTATATGTTTACATCTGTATGTGCGTAGGATCCCTTCAGGATGTGCCACTGGGACACCAAACATACGGACGTAGGAAGCTGACTTAAATTTCTATACACTCCTTCATCCAAAGATTACAGGACAGTTTACAATATAAAAACACAAAGATGCATAGCATAATGACAAACAAAAGCAATACCTGTCCCACCCCTACAGTTATTATACCAAGGCAGACCACTGGTCTACATTCTGCACTGACCGGCAGTAGCTCTCCAGGGACAGGTGTCTCCCACTGGGGATCAAGCTGGAGACCTTCTGCACACAAAGAACATTTTGTAACTCTGGATGCAAACAGGGCGGAGCTGTGCGGAACCCTCACTCCCCTCACAGGTTGCCTTCCGTCTCTGGACTGCGCCCTGCTCTCATCTCTGCGGCTTCTGTTTTTGGGGTTTGATAGCAAAAGGCTCCCACGATGTGGGAAAAAGAGCACAGCGGGATTAATGCCCTGGTGAAAACTTGCAAGCTGTACCTAACCTTTCACCCAGAAAAAGTCCAAACTTTTATGTGACAGTTTGCCAACTCACAACTGAACTTAACCAGCATCAAGAATCATTTAAATTCCTCACAAAATGCGGAAAACAGATGAAGTGTCTGCAAAAAAAGAAAAGAAAAGAAAAGAAAAGAAAAGGTCTCCTCTCTTATTTTGGTGACTTTACAGTGAATTGAAAAGTCAAGTTTCACAGTTTTAATAGTTTGTCAAAAACATGGAAATGCTAAAAACCTGTGGCCAGTTTGCCAGGTACATGCCGGTGAACTTATCTAAATGATGCTTTCCCTAACTTGTTTGTCATTGCATGAGGTTGTTCCTGACTCCTCTGATTTCTGAAGCTGATTTTTTATTTTATTTTTGCAAATATTTGGTGATAAATAGGATGTCCCTATTTTCATTGGGAAAATGTTCGAGGGTATGCCATGAAACAACTTTAAGCAGTCTTGGCTCCCCACCTCTCTGAATTCAGGGAGCTGTAGTTTGTTAAGGATGCTGAGAGTTATTAAGAGGTTCCTATTCCCCTCCCAGAGCTACAGTTCCCAGTGTCTCCTGTGAAGAGGGCTTGACTTCTAAGCCACTCTGGGAACTATAGCCTTTGGAAAGGAACAAACAGCTCCCAAGAACTCTTAGCATCCTGAATAATCTACTGCTACCCAAAATTCTTTTGGGGGCAAGCTATGACTGCTTAAAGGGTATCACAGTGCTTTAAATGCTTAAAGAAGAAGAAGAGTTTGGATTTGATATCCCGCCTTTCACTCTCTTTAAGGAGCCTCAAAGCGGCTAACATTCTCCTTTCCCTTCCTCCTCCACAACAAACACTCTGTGAGGTGAGTGGGGCTGAGAGACTTCAAGGAAGTGTGACTGGCCCAAGGTCACTCAGCAGTTGCATGTGGAGGAGCGGAGACTCGAACCCGGTTCCCCAGATTACGAGACTACCACTCTTAACCACTACACCACACTGGCTCTCACACAAAGGCTTGACAACCATATGTCAGGAGTGCTCTGATGGTGTTTCCTGCTTGGCAGGGGGTTGGACTCGATGGCCCTTGTGGTCTCTTCCAACTCTATGATTCTATGATTCTATGAAATGTGTGGTGTTAATGTGACCATGGAGCGATTTCCCACATGTTGTACATAACAACAAAGTTGTTTCCTTTGATTCTCTCTCTCTCTCTCTCTCTCTCTCTCTCTCTCTCTCTCTCTCTCTCTCTGTGTGTGTGTGTGTGTCTGTGAGGGGGGGGGGATTCAGATGGACAAATCTGTCCAAATTCGTTGTTCTGGTTTTGTCAGTTTTCCAACCTCCAGTTTGTCCCAGTTTGTGTCTGTGTGGGTGGGATGCAAGATTCTCTTTTTTCTTCAAGACTGTGAAGTACATTGGAAGCTCATTCTTTCCCTCAAAGAATTCTGGGCACTGTAGTTTACCCCTTACAGAGCTGCAATACTCAGCAACCCTTCACAAACTACAGTGCCCGGAATTATTGGAGGGAAAGAATGGGCTTCCAATGTACTTTGAAGGCATATAATGCATACCCAGCCTTAGGCTTGCCAAAAACTCTCCCTCCTACATGTTTACAAGCTCAGCCAGGTTTGAAACTCCCAGTCATTAAGGCTGTCAGGGCATTTTGATAAATTGCCTCAACTAGATTGTAATTCTGGCAATGAAAGCGGTGAGTTTGCGGTGAATTATTGTTTTGTTTTTTTTCCTTCCCAAAGCTCCCGTGAACTGATTGGGTGGCTAAACACTCAGGTAATCTCAGCAAGTGCCTTTTGAGCCCAGATCAGAGGCAAGGAGGTGCGTCAGTGAGCACAAGAAGTCCTGGCCGTAATCATGGCAATATTAAGTGGTGGCTTGACAAGGCTTTCATCCACAGAGCAAACAAATCTGGCTGCTTTCCTCACAGCTTTGCTGCTTCTGGTTTTGGGGGTCTTAACTGACATAGAAACATAAGAAGCGAGCCACACCATTGATCCATCAAGCTTGTACTGTCTACACTGACTGGCAATGGCTCTCCAGGGTTTCAGACAGGGAACATTGCCAGCCTCTACCTGGAAAACCAGGGACATTCTGCATGCCAAGCAAATACCACTGACCTTCGGCCTGAGGGGGGGAAATGCCACCAGAGGGAGAGAGAGAGAGAGAGAGAGAGAGAGAGAGAGAGAGAGAGAGAGAGAAAACACCTAGCTCCAAGTGCGATTTGCAGAACTGGGGCCAGTGGCAGACTTTGAGCTCTTTCAGTGGCGCCCTGTGCAGCGCTAAAATTGGGTGCCCCTGCCTCTCTCACTCTCACTCCATTCCAGCAGCATGGTTGTGGCGCCCCCTGCAGCATGGTGCCCAGTGCAGCCGAACCAGGCATGCTACCCTAAAACCGCCTCTGCTGGAGCTGCGGAATGGAAGGAAAGGCTGCCTTGGGCCTGACCCTTAGCCAAGGAAATAAGAACTGCTGTGTGTGTGTGTGTGTGTGTGTGTGTGTGTGTGTGTGTGTGTTTCTTTTATGAATGAATGAGTAAAATGGGGGGGGGGGAAGAATTTTTTGAATGAAATGGGATCTCCTCCATCATATCAAATTAGGGCAACTGTGTGTGTGTGGGTGGGGATTGGCAGTCTATGCCAGGGGTGGCTCATCCTGTTTTGCCTCCTGAGGATGCTGCCCCGCACCCACAGAAGCCTCACTTACCAGGGTTGCTCCACCTGGTGGAGGTGGTGGCAGCAGTGGCAAGGGTGCTTGCAGGGGACCTCATGGGTGGAGTGACCCTCACAGATGGCCTTAAGTCCCCATGGCAGTGGTGGGCATAAAAGGGGTGAAATATATTCCTGCCATGCTAGCTGCTCTGAGGGCAGCATCTTCCGTGTCTTCTCCAGGGCCTAATGTTAGTGTCATTTTACCCCCCCCCCCCCACCTCAAGGCAGCCTATGGAATATGTGAAGAGATCAGAGAGTGCCTCTGAGCATGTGCAGAGTGCATTTTCCTCACCGCTCCCTAAAACAGGGACCTCAAACCCCTTTCAGCCTGAGGGCCACATTCACCCTTGACATACCTTTTGGGGGCTGGGGGGCCATGGTGGGGGTAGCCACCCCATATTCCTATGCACAGAAGAGCAGAGCTCCCCCACCAGCTGATTTGTGCATCTAAACTTCAAAGGGTGGGGACTATCGCTGCCTCCCCTTTTACCAAGTAATGGATCTGATGACAAGAGATGGAGCAGTTGCTCAACCCCCCCACCAGGACACTGGTCTGGGCAGAGAGGTTTAAACCTCTGCAGCCACTTCAGCACAGTGTCTCCTTTTTCCTGTTGCAAAACTCAATGGGGTCTTGGCCAGAAAGAAAGGCTGGGGGGGGGGGGCAGGAGCTGCATCAGAAACCCTAGGTCTGGATTTGGCTGCCTCTGCTCTAGGCCCACAGGGCTTAGGAGAAAGGGTTGCAGGATGGAACCCATGACTTCCAGGCCAGCAGGAAACAGATCTTTGCAATGAGGTCCTCCTAATTCTTTCATACGAAATGTCCTTAGTGCGTCTAAATATATGCAACCCTTGGCCAGACGGAGAACAGGGCGCAGAGGAGGCCTGGGAGGTGATAATAGCATCTAATTTGTGCCGCTTGTGCATAATTAGAGAGATTTAGGTAAAAATAATCTCCGTTTGACAGCAGATACGATTGCAACAGCTTGTCAGCCCAGCGCTAGTTCTCTTTTTCTTGGAACACAAAAGTTGATGTGAAATTGAGAGGGCCGTGGTGCAGATGCCTGCACGCCTGGCTGAGTGTCAAACTGCTTGGCTTGACCATCTCTTCCAGCTTGGCTGTGTTCTAGGAAAGAGCCACTTCCAGCTAATTGTGTTTCAGTGGCTATTCAGGGTGATGCACGGAAAACGGTTTTCTGCAGAGAGGGCCTTAGCTTAGAGTCCAGTCTTTGGTGTCTTCAAATGGGTCTGAGAGACAACCTTCTCTGAAACCTCAGAGAGCGGCTGCTGGTCAGTGTAAACCAGTGGTTCCCACAGTGAGTGGTACCGCCTTCTGGAGGCACTGGAATTACTTAGGGGGTGCTAAGAGGCAAGGGGGCAGCCAGGGAAGTGGGGGACTGGAGGTGTAAATGACTTTCAGACTTTGAAAAGCTGGTATCCCTGGATCAAGTTCATCAGTTTTGCTGAATTAGATAACTGGATTCTGAATAAATGTGTCATTAATTGTTCCTCTTTTGAATTTTATTGTGTCATTGTCTTCCTTAGTGGTCAAGCAAACCACTGATCTGAATAACACTTTTATAGGGTAGGGGGCACTAAGTATGAGTTTATGGAACCAAGTGGGTGGTGACACAATTTTTTTTGGCGACCACTAACTTGGGGGGTGAGGTAGCTCCCCTCGTCCACCAGCAGAGGTTCAAATGGTGACTTCAGAAGGGATTGAGGAAGTCAAAGAGGTTTTGGTGTAGCTGCAGGAACAAACTTTGCACCACAAGGCTTCCTGTTTGCAAGAAGGCTTGGAAGTAGCTGGTGAACTTGCTTGCTGGGATCCTTCAGACCATCCTGCTGGACAAGGGAATGTTAGGACGGGTCACACCTGGTGTCCACAGGGACATTGTGGATCAGGATGCATTTTAAAGACATTTTTATTTCTGAGATTGCCCCCCTTTTTTTTTGTCCACCAAACCTGGGCTCCCATGGGAGGAAGGGCAAAATAAAAATGAAATAAATACTATTTCTAAACAGTAATACTTTTAAATGCTCTTAAATCATAGCAGGACTAAAATGGAGAAGAAAAGGAAATAAAGTGAACTTGGCAAACCCATTTAATAGTTATGCCTCTCTTGTCTATATGTGTGTGTGTGTTGTGTCCTTCTTTGTTCTCCCTGCGTAGTCCAAAATCTTGGTCCATTTTTTACAATACTGCTGCTCTCTTTGCTTTTCACAGCAATGCCTTTTTTCTGCATGTGGCTGTTCACAATTTGCAAGACGACAGAGAAGGGAGGGTGGGGTGAGGGAAGTTGTTGGGTTTGTTGTCATGTTACAGTGGCTGTTTCTGCCCGGGATGTTTTACTAAGATCTGTGTCATTCACACGCAGATACTGACTTTAAACCTTTTGTTTTGTTTCCTGCCCTAAATAAATAAAAGGGCTGACCCATAGTAACAGTATCCACTGTGCAAGAGGCAACAATGCCGCTGCCTGAAAAATAGAAAACAGTGGCTTTTCTCTCTCTTTTTTGCAAATGTCCATAGTGGGCCAAGTTCATACAAATTTAATGGAATGTTAACAGCAATGGACTGAATATGAGTAATGACAAGATGATTAAATGTTTGACAGACTATTGTATTTTAATATTTTGTTGGAAGCCGCCTGAGTGGCTGGGGAAACCCAGCCAGATGGGCGGAATATAAATAATAAATAAATAAATAATAATTAAAAGGCAAACAGGTGCAGAACCATGAACTACTCCCCTAAATGCCAGTCATGAAATATCTGTAAACACATGCTCGGGAATATAATAAGCTGCCTTAAACTGAGCCAGGCCACTGGCCCATCTAGTTTAGTATTGTCTACTGGTAGTGACTTTCCCGAGTTTCAGGCAGGGGATATTCCCAGTCTGGCCTGGAGATGCTGTCAGGGATTGAACCTGGGACCTGGGACACGCAAAGCAACAACTCTGCCACAGAGCTATGGCCCTTCTTTGATATTTGAAGGAAGTACTTTAGTGTCAGAGTTAAGGCATGTCAATGCTTCCCTCATGCAGGATCACAGTCAAGCCAAAGCTAGCTGCAGTCTTAAGCCTGGTGCCCCCTCCCCCGATTGTGAGCAGGGCTGTAAGATCCGCCTGCCCCCCGATTGCCTAGTCCCAGGTGTGCAGGAGGGCGGAGCTGGCCAGCCACCTCAGCGTCTCACTGGCTCAGTCGCCCCCAAACTTGTGGCGCAGAGCCACCTGCAGCAGAAGAGTCCACTGTGGCACTCCGACCGATGGGCGGGCTCTTCCTCAAACTCAACTCTTGGGCCCCTGACTCTTGGCCTGGCGCCCCTGAGAGCCTGGCACCAGAGTCCCCTGCACCCCTAGCACCTATGGGTAAGACGGCCCTGCTTGTGAGGCTGGAGGTAAGATAAAAGCTGCACACATGTCTGCATGCGGTTTAAGAGATGCATTTCTTCCCATAGAGTAGGTATGCACACATTGCATGCCTTCCTCTCGTTTTACAAGTTTGAAAGCAATACACCCCCCCACAAAAAGTTCATCTGTAGGCAAAAGTGTGCACAACAATTCATGCCATTTCTCTGCTGTTTCCCAAACTGTTAATTCATGCATTATATCTGAGCTTTCTCTCAACTTCAGAAAGCTAATGGCATAAATTGCATGTTTAGCACTCATTTCCATGTTATCTGAGTCCAGAAAAAATCTGTTTGCATGCCCCCAGGCATGGTTTGGGGTGATATAGCAGCATTTGGTTCTTTCCTGCTGTTTTCATGGGGGAATCATGGGGGAACAGAAGCAGGCATGTGCAGGAAGGGTGGACGAGTAGCAACATTGCACAGTTCTGTCACACTGGTGTGCATTAAATTTAGCACAATGTGCAGGTATATTGGTTGAAGAGCCACATTTCCATAATGCAACAGGTACTGTAGTGTGAAAGGTGTTATGTATTGAAGTTCTCACCCAGGCCACCAGGAGTATTGTGTATGTAGTTTTCACTCAGGTCCACGTCAGTTATTTTAGGCGGGAAACCCTGGGTTGTTCTTGCTACAATGTTGACAGCCAGCTGCCTATAAAAGCAGGCTGGCTGAGCTGTTTGCTGTTCAGTTTCTATTCCAGTTTACAAAATAAAGAGCTGCTTGGAGAAATCGCTGTGTCGTCTGTCATGTCTACCCCCTTTTCAACAAAAGGAATCTTTGCAACTGAGATAGAAGTGCTGACAACGTAACCTGGAAAACTAACACAATACTCTCCATGTCTGAATGCACCCTACAAGCATTTTCAGACCATATTCAACACTTTTCCAGAAGATATTCAATACTCTTAAACAACAAACAATGAATTCTATCGATGTCTCCAAATCCTGCATAGCACTTGTATCAACAGAGGAACCTGCCTCCTTTAGATTCACACTGTTGGTCACCACAGCTCTGTATTGTCTATTCTGACTGGAAACAGCTCTCCATAGAGGCACATGAAGCAGCCATGTTGCTGAAGCTTAAGGGGCACCGAACCTGGTCAGTGGCTGGATGGGCAACTGTCTGGGACCACTTGCACACTGCCTTGGGTTCCATGATGGGGAAAAAGACAGGATATATATCTGTCAGAAGACAAGATTACCCGGATTGACCCGGAGATCTTCTGCAAGCAAAGCAGAAGAAAAGTACTGAGCGACCGTCTTTTACCAGCCTGCATTTCTCGACTTAAAAGAATGCCTTTGAATACATTGCCCTCCTTTTCTTTTCTTTCCCAGACAAATGGTTGATTTCTCGGAAGAACCTCAAAATGAGGAGAGGAGATATTAGAACTTGTTGAAAGACGACAGCCAGAAACATGCCGTCATTTTGTGGTCATGAATTTCTCTTCGGAAAAATCCTCACATTAGATACACCTTTTCATTGGGGAGTGGAAATCTCAGGAACCCATCACACACACACACACACACACACACACACACACCCCGCCAGCACAGACAATATTTACAACTGCTGTGTGTGTGCCTCAGGCTGGGAAGAGTGCAAGGCATCTGCCACACCTTAGGGAAATGCCACTGAAGAATGGGGTGCTGTCATTCTAAACTGGTGGAAACAGGCGTGAAAATGCTGGAAGAAGCACAGGATTTATAGTGTCCTTGGCACTGGGAATTTTGGATTTCTTCTTAACCCTTTGTTGCTCTGGAGAAAATATAAGTTAAACAACTCTACAACTCTTAGTGAAAAGGTGCAAAGAGAATCCTCTCTTGTGGATTGCAACACACCCACCCAACAACAACTTTCCTGGGGGAGTGGGACATGCATGGCAAGGAAGTTGAAAATAGTGGAAACATGACTTCTTTTTCTTCCAGTGGTACCTTGGGTTACAAACACTTTGGGTTACAGACTCCGCTAACCCGGAAGTAGTACCTCGGGTTAAAAACTTTACCTCAGGATGAGAACAGAATTCACGCATGGGAGGCCCCATTAGCTAAAGTGGTACCTCAGGTTAAGAATGGTTTAAGGTTAAGAATGGACCTCCGCAATGAATTAAGTTTTTAAACAGAGGTACCACTGTATTATTATTATTATTATTATTATTATTATTGATATTTGTATCCCATTTTTCTTCCAAGGAGCTGAAAGAGGAACAGTTGCTGAAGTAATTAGGCTGAATTAGGTGCTTTCAGAAGCAGGCCTCATATCACACATGCATCATTTAGATCTGATTTTATTTGTCTGCGCATTGGCCTGTTAGCTTTCATACAGTCCAATTTTTGCAGCCATGGACTTCCATTGCTATCCTGCTGCTTGCCATCCACACTGGTGGGTGGAACCTGATGGGAATGTATGTGGGCTGTCTTTTCTGTCCCTTCCCTCAATCCATACCTGTCAACTGTCCCGATTTTCCAGGGACATGCTGGAATTATAGAAGCCACTCTGGCTTTTAACTGGATCCCGGAATGTCCTGTCCCCCCCCCCCATGCCACCACCGAGCTCAGGGAGGAGGGTGAGCAAGCGTGGGTGCTTGCAGTTGCGCTGCACTTTTGTGTGAGTCAGCTGACTTCCCCGAGAATGCGGCACAGGAAGACGCAGCACATCCTTATTTTCATTAGCGGACGGTTGGAGGGTCTGCCTCAATCACTCCCCATCCTCAGGCTCAGCTTCCTTTTCCCATTCTGGACACGTGTGCAGTTACCTCTGTATCTATGCATAAATACCTTTTTTTAGTTTAAAAAACAAAAGCCAAGAAAGTACACAAAAGCTCAAAAGTATATATGGAGAACATGAAGAGAGTTTTGCTGGATCAGGCCAATTGGCTCATCTAGCCCAGCATCCTGTTCTCAAAGTGGCCAACTGGTTGCCTGTGTGAAGTCTGCAAGCTGGATCCAAGCACAACAGCACAATCCTCCTCTGGGGAGAGGAGGGTGTCCCAGGGCAAGCTGAACCCTTGCAGTTGCCCGGTCTTGTGCTCAATTGCTGCTTACAGGCTTCCTACAGGCATCTGATTGGCCACTGTGAAGACAGAATGCTACACTAGATGGGCTTGATCCAGCAAGTCCTTCTGATGTTCTTATGTTCTGTCACTGGGTTTGTTCACTATTACGTGCTGTCATGTTCCCCACATGAGGAAATATTGACAACTTGGGAAATGCCTGATGATTGAGAGAACAAAGTGTTTTCTGGAAGGCAAGGCAGGCAGATTTAGGGCAATAGTTGCATCAAGCAGAGCAGATAAAATCGGGACAAAATTTGTCCCAGGCAGTGTGGAAGCTAGTTTGGCAATGTCTACAGTTGCAATGGGTGGGAAGTGTTATCACTATTACTGTAAGTGAGGGCTTAAATCGACTTCCTTTCAACACTAAGGACCAATTTAATATATTGGTCCCTGGCATTTCACAATCACCTGCCTGAGTCTGTGTAGTTGCATTTTGCAAAACCTGTCCAATTTTATAATGACACGATTGGGCTCCATTGATTTCCAGTGGGATTATGTTCATATTTATTTACATCCTGCCTTTCCCCCAGAACTGGGGTTCAAGGTTCATATGGGAGAATATGGTCCTTTAGATAGCCTGGACCTGAGCTGTTTAGGGCTTTATAGGTCATAAACAGCACTTCAAATTGCGCTAGGAAACAGGCCAGGATAAAACTGAGCATGTGCTTAACTCTTCCATTGAAATGGATGAACCTTAGAAGTATGTCATTTAAAGGGTATTTATTATTTTTTTCTTTCATTTTATGGAGGAACCTCACCTAAGCATATTAGCCTACTGGCGTTCAACACATATGTGGGAATTGTTGACAATTAGGTTGTGATGGCCTGTTGTTCAACAACAAGAAATCTGTGATTCCTGCATTGCAGGGTTTGGGCTAGATGAGCCCCTTGGATCTCTTCCAGCTCAACAATTTTGTGATTCTGTGAACAAGAAAGGGAGATTGATTGTTTCAGTGGAATTCCTTCCTGTTAGCTATACATGGGATTGCAGCCCCAGTGCTTTCTCCCTTCCACCCCTTGTAGTAAACGAAACAATGAGCAGGGCTTTCATCGCTGCAGTGTTTACAAAACTCAACCACTGAGCAAAGAGGAAAAAGAAAAGAAAAGAAAATACCTCTTTATCATTGTGGTTTGCATTGTGGTGTACATGTGCCTGGGGGGGAACAAACTGTATGAACATGACTCACAGTCCATTTGGAGAATTCATGATCATGATCTTTGGCTTAAACCCACACATAATTTTGTCAGGTTGCAGCTGATTTGCACCCATCTTCTGCAAAGGCGAGCGGGAGTCGAGGTCTGTGCAGATATGCTGATGTTTCCACTTCGATGGAGAAAACGCCCACTCACAAGGCAGACCTTGGCTGGGGTGGCCACTTAAACACCCCCCCCCCATGAGCAAACGCATCACCCAACAAGAGGACAAAAAAGGAAAACACTTTGCATACAAGTTGCCTATGTTAATCTATAGGTATAGGAGCAAATATAGAAATAATTACTATTTAACTAGAAATGCAATATATTCTGCCATAGTGAAAAAGACTGTCCAGGCATGACACCTGAATAGAGTCAGAGCATAACCAGTTAGGGCCTAACTGCATGTTACATAACTACTGCTTTGGGTTTGTTTTTTTAAAATTAAATATCAAGCATAGGGAATGGGGTGCAGTTTTGGTTTGTGTAGGGGAAGGAGGTTTAAGCTCAGCAGCCACCATTTTCATTAAAATCCTTGTGTCACATGGTTTTTAGGGAAAAAACTTTGCTGTCGAAATTTGGCAAGGGGTAGGAAGAGAGAAGGAGGATAGCATTGTCTCAACAATGAGGTGAACAGAAGAAAGGCCGTAGCTCAAGGGTAGAGCATCTGCTTTGCACCGGAAAGGCCCCAGGTTCAAGCCCTGGTGTCTCCAGGCAGCTGAGGAAAAGACTCCTGTCCAGAACCCTGGAGTGTTGCTGCTACTCAGTGAAAACAATCCTGAGGTAGATGGATGGATGGATGGATGTTCTAAGGAGGGCTCTCTTGCTGTGTTTATGCAGAGCATGCAGAAGGTTCCAGTTCAATCCCTTGCTTCTCCAGGTATAACTAAGAAAGACTCATATCTGAAAACCCAGAGAACCACTGTTAGTCAGTGTGAACAACACTGAGTTAGATGAACCAATGGTCTGACTCAGTATTAGGCAGATTCCTATGTAAGATGCTGCGTACCATTTGTGTTCGCGGTTAGGGTTGATTGCCTGCTCCTTCTTAATTCAAATGTTTGGAGAGGGGGACACCATACTCAGAGCTGGGTCTTGGTCTATGACCTTGGTTTCAGTCATAAAGGTACTGGGTTTTGGCCTCCATTGATGATTCAGAGTTTATTGTTCGAAACACTGAACAGCCCCCTTGTTTGTTTTCCAACTTGAATATATGCATCATTTTGGCACAGAAAAAGACCAACTGTTATGTGAGATTTGGAGAAAAACATTCATGTGATGGATAGCTGCTGAACGACCCCAGCGGTGCTCTCCTATCTGCGGGGGAGGAGTTTGGCATTTGGTTTAGCCAAAGAATACATTTTCCCCTTTAATTAAAATTAGAGCCAGGGATCCAAAGCAGTTTATTTTTTTTAGAGACAACTTCCAGAAGGGCAAGTCCATATTTGTTGCTTACAGCAGAAACAGCAATAATAACTTCTGGTACTTTAAGGATTAGCGGATTCAACTGGTCAGAAGGTTTTGTAATCTATAAGCATCCAATGAAGTGAAAGCTCTTACAACACCAGAGCCATGTCTGCATGTCACACTAAGCCAAACCACAACACATGCAAAAGTGTTGGCTCCTGAGGAAGAGATCACGACTGCTTTCTCCACAGACTTTTTATTTGTGTGTTTTGAATTTCTATCCCACCTTTACCTCAAGGAGCTCTAGATGGCATGTATAGACCCCCCCCCCCATTTTGCCTATAATACAACCCTGTAAGGTAGGATAGGCTGAGAGTGAATGACCACTGAGCCTTGGGCTTGCCGATCAGAAGGTCGGCGGTTCGAATCCTCGTGACGGGGTGAGCTCCCATTGCTTGGTCCCTGCTCCTGCCAACCTAGCAGTTCGAAAGCACCCCAAAAAGTGCAAGTAGATTAATAGGTACTGCTCCGGCATGAAGGTAAACGGCATTTCCGTGCGCTGCTCTGGTGTCGGTGTCCCGTTGTGTCAGAAGCGTCTTAGTCATGCTGGTCACATGACCCAGAAAAACTGTCTGTGGAGCGGACAAACGCCAGCTCCCTCGACCTGCAAAGCGAGATGAGCGCCGCAACCCCAGAGTCGTTCATAACTGGACTTAAGTGCAGGGGTCCCTTCCCCTTTACCTCCCAGGTCCTAGTCCAACATTCTAACCACTACACCACACTGGCTTCACATGTCACTGAACCCAGGATCATGGTTAAGGTCCCTCCTCCTTAACCACAATTTGCCATCAAGTTTGTCCTATTGTTATGGGCCGTGGTGAAGAACTGGAGACCTTACGCATGACCCAGATTTGGAAGTCACAAAAAGGGCCCCTCCAGGTGGTTTTTTAAATTTATTGTGGGTGTGTTCTTGATAGTACACTGGTAGTGAATTTATTCCTCTTTCTGAGTTGTCCTGCAATGCTTCCCCACTGCTACCAGGTTATTCCTGTTGGGAGGGGCTGTAGCACAGCAGAAGCGGGACAAGAATAAATCTCTCCTGGTGATGTCACCCTGGGGAGGAGAGAGAATGGTCTGAGTTCTGACCATTTCAACAGGGAAAGATAACCAATTGGATCTTCTGTTAACATGCAAATCTTATCTAGTTTGATAAGAAGAAATCCTTCTTGGCTTACATCAACATGCATTTCAGTGGGTGTGGGGCGGGCAGGACACAGGAAGCAGGTTTTTTTTGGTCATTTATAGAAAGAAGACTTCCCTATTTTCCTTCTCTGCGTGATGCACCTTGCCTAATGTTATCTCTCTCTCTACAGTTGGATGGGTGCCCCCCAAAGTTAAGGGAGTGGAAAGTGAGCATGCTGCTGATTTTGTCTGAGTCATCTTCCTTTTTAGAGATCTTCACTCACTGAAATTTGTACTGCAGGGAAATGGGTTGCAAACATGACTTTGGGGAAAGTGTGCTATGTAAAGAAATAGGGTGCACTTAAGAAGAGAGCAATATACAAAAGTAGTTCATTGGAAGTGATGGTGAGAAGGACACACGTCATTTTTAAAATAGGGGAAAAGATGTCAAGGAGATATTTGATATCTCAAAAATTGTTTCCAAGACAATTGACATGGAGTGTGTTAGAGGACATTCTTCCCACCTGTGTTCTTAGAAAATTTCAGTATGTTCATGCCAACTATATTACAACAATTAATTCAGTGTTTGCCTGAATGTTTTCCCATCTAAAGACCCTTCCTACATAAGTATTGTTGTGAGCATACCCACAATCATCTACTCTGAGTAACTCATGGCTTTGAGTCCAAAAACAAAACACTTTAGGGTCTCTTGAAAATACATGCCTAGTTATGTCTGATACACTACGTATTTTGGAAAAGCATTAGTCTGTTTGTGGGTTTGGACACCTCTTAAGATATCATAACCAAATTTTGCATGATGTTTCCTGGAATCAAGGAACAGGCTTTCATCTATGTTTTCATACAACCTGACACCATTCTGAATCAAGATTTATTCATTATTACATTTATATCTCACCTTTTTATCCTCCAAGGATCTAAAGCAGGTATACATGGTTCCCCCTGACCTATTCCATCCTCACAACAAGCCTCTGAGGCTAAGAGATGGCGACTGGTCTAAGGTCACCTAGTGAGCTTCATGGCTGAGTGGGGATTCAAAACCTGCTCTCCCAGGTCCTAGTTCACCACCAAATTCTGCATGATGGTTCCTGAAATCAAGGAGCAGGTTCTCCTCTATTATTGTTATCTATTGATAATTTGATGGTTTTATCTTTTTTGTAAAATGCTTTGAGGGTTGTTTGTTGGTTTTTTGTTACAATCAAGTGGGGTCTAAATTTCATTAAATGAATGATGAATGAAATGCAAAACAAATGAATCTCTCCCCCATTTCCAGCCGGGGGAAGCACAGTTTTCTCCCTCCCTCCCCAACATAACTGCAAAGGCAAATTGGAATTTGCTGCCAGGTGGTCACATTATCCAGGAGCCTGCAAGTCAAGGAGAGTGAAGTCACTTTCATTTTAGGTGTCATGTTCAAAGCAGTTCTCGGCATCTTGCTGATCTGTGACTTGTGGGTGGGGAATGAAAGAACTGCTTGCAATGGGGAAAGTATTGAATCTGACATATGCAAGCTGCAGACAGGCTGTTTCACACAAGCAAGTCATCCCCTTATGCTTTGCCATTCTGTGGGCATGCACAGGTGAATTCACTGAAGTTTTTAGATTTGCAGATAACGTCTGCTTCTGGTGCTGCATCTAAAACTCTGGGGGCAGGCTTCCCCAACCTGTTGACCTCCAGTTGTGTTGGACCACAAGTCCCATAAGTGCTGCTGGGGGGTATGTGTGTGATGGGAGTTGTAGTCCAGAGCATCTGAAGGGCACCAGGGAGGCAAAGGTTGCTCTGTGTAGGAAAGAACAAAAGAAGGAACTGAAATTGACAGATTAATTCATCCTTAATGTAGGGAAAGGCAGCTTCCTGTGTTCCCAGATGGCACAATTTCCATCTTCACCCCTGACCACAGTGACTTACAAGCCAAGGTTAACTGCAGCCAATAAGTCCAGAGAACTGAAGAAAGTAAGAGAAGGCAAGGCACACACTGCCCTCATCTAATTTAGAAGCTCAAATGTTGCAGCTCTTTTATTGAAGCACAAATAAGGAACTATCGGCACCCACTCTCAAGAGTCAGCCTTTTTCAGTTCCTTTTCTAAATGTCTGTCTTTGGACAAAAGCAATCCAGTGAGAACATCTAACCCAGAACTTATCCACAGTGGGATCAGATGAGTCACTCTTCTGCTCGGAAACTTTACTGGAATGCCTTTCTGTCCATTTTCAGTAACTAGGGCATGCACCCAGTGTTCCTCTTTATCTTCAGAAAACACACACACACACACACACACGTGTATCCTTTTCCATCATGATTTTCACAGAGAACTTTCCAGACTATTGAGAGTGAAGCATCTACTGTACTTTCTCATTTTGTAATAATAAACTGAGTTACTGGGGAGGGGCAACGGGAGGGAGTAGAGTCAGAGAAGTGGATAAACAGATAATTTAATAAATTTAAAAATTGTCCAGTAGCACCTTAGAGACCAGCTAAGTTTGTTCTGGGTATAAGCTTTAGTGTACATGCACACTTCTTCAGAAACACATGAAAGCTTATACACAAACTTAGTTGGTCTCTAAGGTGCTACTGGACAATTTTTTAATTTATTTCGACTGCGTCAGACCAACACGGCTACCTACCCAAATCTAGATAATTTGATGTGTGTGTTAGAAAAGAGAATTACAGATTCAATTTTCAAATACAACAATTTCACTACACTCTAGCATAAATACAAACTATCTTAATACAGTTTAATACACAACACCCAACTTTCCCCCAATCCTAAAAACCAGTTGATCCTGATACCCTATAGAAATGACTTTACTATAGTCCATAAATCGGCAGGTGCCTTCATTCGACATTTAAAAAAATATTAAGTTAATAGTAACTAAATTAGGGGTAGCCAATGAAGACCAATCAGTAATAATCAAAGAGCAGGTAAATAAAATATAATTTATCATTCTGGCCATATTTATCTATTTAAAGCATTTTCATTTAAAGCACTTTACATTTTAGGAAATCCCCATATGGTGTAGAAACAATGATAAAAGACATCATAAGCAATAAAAAGCCACAATATAAAACCCAATATTAGAACACCCGTCAAAATCAGCACTGTGCCCCAACCCAGCTTAATGGCTAGAGAATGCATCATACCCCAATGCCCAGTCACAGAAGGACAACCAAGATTCCATTTATGTATTTATGTATTTATTTCATAATACAGTGGTACCTCGGTTTAAAAACAGCCCTGTTTATGAACGATTCAGTATAGAAACAATGCAAAACCAGAAGTAGTGTCCCGGTTGCAAACTTTACCTCGGTCTAAGAACAGAATCCGAACGGTGGAAGGGCACTGGTGGCAGGAGGCCTCATTAGGGAAAGCGTGCTTCGGTTTAAGAACGGACTTCCGGAACAGATTAAGTTCATAAAACGAGGTACCACTGTACCTTAATTTAGTAACTGCACAGACTTCACATTATTGGGCTCCAGCTAAAGAAGCATTGCCTAGCTAGGTGCACAAATCAATATCAAACTGCTGTGATCCTGTATCTGATGAAATGGTGTGGAATGGTCTCCAAAGCAAAACTTAGGAGGAATGGCTGAGGGAGCTGAGTTTGTTTAGCCTGGAGAAGAGGAGATTGGGAGGGGTGATAGGATAGCCACCTTCAAATATCTGAAGGGCTGTCCCATGGAAGATGGAACAAGCTTGTCTCTGGTGCTCTAGAGGGTAGGACCTAAACCAGTGAATTCAAATGACAAATAAACATTAGGAAGAACTTTATGATGGTAAGAGTGGTTCAACATTGGAGCAGACTCCCTCAGAGGGTGGTGGCCTCTCCTTCGCTGGAGGCTTGTTTTTTTAAACAACAACAACAACACAGAGGCTAGGTAACTCTGTGAGGATTCTTAAACTGTGATTTCTGCATTGCAGCGGGTTGGACTAGATGACTGTTGGGATCTCTTCCACCCTCATAGTTCTGTGATTCTGTGGGGATTTGTCAGTGCGATTGCACCACGGCAACCTCTCCACTACCATGCCCTTCTCCATCCCAGGAAGCTGCAGCAACGCTCCAGACCCCCCCCCCCACTGACCTCTACCATAAAAAGGTGGACTTCCCTCCATTCAGTTTAGCACATCTCAAATCATAAACAGAATGGTTGGCTACCTCAAGTGTAGGGCAGTCCACTGCCCACTTGACAGTTATGGACTTCTAAACTTCTATTTTATGCTGTTGTTTAATTTCTTTATGGATTTGGATTATCAGTGAACAATACTGAACATATGAACTAATAAACAGTCATCAAAAGGAATGCAAAGCTTGGCAAATGCAGAAAGTAGGCATCAGCTGAAGGTTGCGACCACTTATGTTGCGATATGGACAATCAGATAAAAGTATTGTTCTATAATGTTACTTTTAAACTTCTCAATGAGCCGGTGACTCTACAATCAATTCAGAGCACAAAACAATGCTGGCTTCTTCCTTTAACTACCTCCTGTAAAGCCCTCAGCTTATTAGGGGTCACGGTGAGGTTTTGACCCTGGAATAGCAAGAGCCAGTTATGCAGAGGGCTGCTGCTGCTGCTGCTGCTGTGTCTGCTCTTCCTTACAGCTCTGGGGGCATTCCCTTCCCTCACGCCAAGTGTGTGGCTGAGGCACACGGCTTTCAACACCCTGAAATGCACAAGGAAGTGGAGTGGCGGGTAGCAGCAAGACATCCTTGTGACTTCTTCACCCAGAGGATCATAGGATCCTAGAACTGTGGTGCTGGAAAGGATCTAAAGGGGTCAGCTAGTCCAACTCCCTGCAATGCAGGAATCACAGCTAATTGCAGGATTCCCAGGACTCCCTGTGCCCTTTTCCAGCTCCAGGGTTGCATTCCCTTCTGGGTAAAAGGTTGGTAAGGAGGCACTCAGCTCTGGGAAGCAGGCACAAGGGCTCTGGCAGGGTGCTAGAGCCTTCCAACCTCATTCCCAAAGCTGGAAAAGCACTAACTAGGCTTTGGGAAGATGGAGGAAGTACTCTAAGACCCTGTCAGAGCCTCATGCCTCCTTCCCAAAACCCAGTGCCTCACTTACCAGGTTTTGAGATGGTGCCCCATTGGCTCAGTGCCCAATGTGTGCCCACTGCTTGCACAGCTCAAAATCTGCTCCTGCTCTTATAGTTATTTACACTTCCAGCAACCCCTGCTGCCCCCTTAGGTAATCCCCTCACCTCTGAGTGGGTGGTGCCACCCACTTTGGAAAGCACTGTTCTATTGGGTCTCTTCTTCCTTTCCTTTCCTTTAAACAAAAAAGCCCTAGATGCTGCAACCTCTCCTCTTGAGGGATTCGTTCTGTGGAAATGCCTGACATGAGTTTTCTAGGCTAAGATCTACAAAGGCCACCATGGAACAAAAGAGGTGAGATGGGGATGAATGCCAGCCAAAGACGACAGAGGCACGGGGCGGTGGGGAGGTGGGGCACAGAGAACAGCTCTGGCAACTACGGCGGCTATCAATCACCGCGTTGAGATGTTTGGGGCTGCCAATGTTTCTGCAAAATTCCTTCCCTCTGCTGGAGCCCTGGAGTCAGCAACATTGGCTGGGAAAAGAAGCCAAAACTCTCCCCTTAGAGGAGTCAACCGTCTCCCGGCTCCAAGACAGGGTGCTGGCATGGAAAAGGAGCTTCACAATCCCCATTGACTGGCAACAAGCCCAAGCAAATTTGCACATTGCAGTCATTCCTCCAGGGGAATCTCTGGCTCATGCATTCATTTATTTGCGTGTATATTTGGTTACTAAGGTCAGAGCTGTGTCATCTTGAAGGGTTCCAAGTGGGCATTTGGCTGTGCTCCCCCCGCCCACCTCCACCCCTGGACCACAACTTTTCTGCAACCCTGTTAATAATAGACATGCACTTTGCTTTAGTTGAACTAAATATAGATTTGACTGAAACTTCATTGCAGGAGGCAGGGGGGGAAGTCAAGCCAGCTTGCTCTAACTGAGCTTCTTCAAGCTGGTGCCCTCCAGATGTTTTGGATTACCAGTATGGTAATCAGCTTGGGGAAGACTGTGCGAAAGGAAAAACAACCATACTCCTGGTTCTGTGGTATTATTTAAATTGCTTTGACCATTGTGTGCCCCCTCCTGGAGAGATCCAGAGCATGGCAACACAAGAATGGGTCTGTTCTGTGATGGCTCCCCATGTGTGGAATGTTCTCCCCAAGGAAGCGCACCTGGTACCATCATTATGTATATTTAGGTGCCAGGCAAAAGCTTTCAACTATAACCAGGCCTTTGGCCTTTCAAGATCTATGGTCTTTTAGAAGGGAGTGGGATGTTTTTATTGTATTTCTTTCCCCCCTTGGTTATTATTATTATTATTGATTAAATTAATGGTTTTCTGTGGGGTTTTTTGGTCTGTCTGTTTGGTTGGCTTTAAGTCACATTGGGTTGCACTGGGCAAGATAAAGCGGCTAACAACTTTAAAAAATGATGATCTTCATGGAGGAGAAGAGCATCAATGGCTGTTAGTCACAGGGGTGTACCATGGTCCCAGGTGCCCAGTTTTGAGGAGGTGTGGACCAGGTGCCTTTACGCAGGTGTTGGCTTCTGCGGGGATCTCCATCCCGCCCAGGCGCATTCTGGTAGGCCCCATCCCCAGCTCCCTGTCCTTCCCTGCCTGCCTGCCACCAGGGGTCTCTTTCCCAACACTATATAGAGATGCCAGGGATTGAACATGGGCCTTCTGCATGCAAAGCAGAGTGCTGCATTGGGTTGGTCCACTGCAAAACAGAAGTACCTTAAGCAAACAAACTGCTCTGCTGCTGCTGTTGAGCTTGAATGCGGCTGGCAGAGCCTTTCAATAATTTCTCCATTTGTTCTGTTCCTTTGGCCGCCAGGCTTAGCCTCATTGCTTTGCTCTCCTCCACCCCATACAACATACTGTTTTATTGCCATTACTTGCAGTGAAGGTGGATATGGACCATTGCACGCACTCCTCTGCAGCTGAGTTTTCCATACAATCTCTGTTTTTACCATCCTCCTGTGCCCCATAAACAGAGGGATAATGTTCCTGCCAGCTTAATCTGTGTAACTACAGCTATAATGGGATCCTGGGAGATAATCAATAAATCTCTAGGCAAGGTCTTGTTTTTAAATTTATTGTCTTTATTTCTTTTATTATTATCATCAAGTGAATTCTGGTGCATCGTCAAGAGTTGTTTGGCCGTCATGGAGATTGTCCTCCGCTCCCCCAATTGACAGCCGGAGAAACATATCCATTGTGTTAAGCCAAGCCTTGTTCTTGCAGGGTGTTGGTAGACATGAAGGGGGAGTGGGATGGGAGCATGCCTGCCCTGCTCCCAAATGATTTTAGGTTTAGGAAGTGTCTTGGCTCCTCCCCCCGAAGAAACCACACATATGACAACCCTGGAGAGCCAACATACTGGGTGACCTTAGCTAGTCACTGTATCTTAGCCTCACTTGTCTCCCATGGCTATTGTGAGGATAAATTGGAGGGTGGGGAGAAGAAACATGTACACCACCTTGAGCTCCTTGGAAGAAATGTGGGGTTAAAAATTGAAAGAATAAATAAAATAAGTAATAATTTTATTAATGCAGACAAATGTTACAGACTCAGCAGAATGGGAAGAAGAAGAAGAAGAAGAAGAAGAAGAAGAAGAAGAAGAAGAAGAAGAAGAAGAAGAAGAGTTTGTGACAGAGAAGTGTGACTAGCCCAAGGTCACCCAGCAGCTGCTTGTGGAGGAGCGGAGATGCGAACCCGGTTCACCAAATTACGAGTCTACTGCTCTTAACCACTACACCACACTGGCTCTCAGGAAAAACAAATGCAATCCAGGAGCTGCAAAGGATCATCAGCCTAATTTGGTGCAATGCAGATTCCTATGTATTTCCTTTCTTTGGGATTATTATTGCTGTTGTTGTTGTTGTTGTTGCTGCTGCTGTTATTTATTTAATTTCTATACCACCCTATATCTGGGGGTCTCAGGGCGGTTCACAGAATAAAACCAGGGCAGAAAACAACAAAGCAAGGCAAGAAAAATAAAATGGAAAGCATTGAAAAACATGAAAAGCACCTTTCTGTTTTAAAGAAAACATTTAAACTTTGGCCTGCTCCATGACACCAGGCCCCTCACTTGAGATCAAACCCTGGGAATCACAGAATTGCAGAGTTGGAAGGGACCAGTCATCTAGTCCAACCTTCTGTAGTGCAGGAATCATTTTGCCCAATGTGGGTTTCACAATCCTGAGATTAAGAGTTTAATGCTCTACTATCTGGGCTATGGAAAAAGTGGGGGTGACCATGGGCAACTCAGCCTGCTTAGGGGTATCTGGTTCCTAGCTTGGAAGATGACTCAACTGTTTACATTGAGCAGAGAGTATGTCGCAAGCCGCCCTGGAGAGGGCCAGGCAGCAACACACTCATATGGGGATGGTGTACTTCTCTTGGATTCCCTGCAGGTCCCATGAAAGAACAACATGGGGTGGGGTGACTGGAACCCAAGGAGATGCTTTGAGGCTTCCCCAAGAACTGCCTTGTCTGTCCCCCATGTAATCAGTACATCGAAAGGCAGGGTAGAAATGATTGATTTGGTAAAGGCTCTGCCCTATAAGCTCAGAGTTACTTAGCTACAACGTTAGGCCACAGAGTGAATCACAGAAAACAGAAGCAAGGCTGTGCCATGCTTCTTACATTAACCAAGAGAAGCACCTCCCACGAAGCCTAAGCAGATAAAACTAGTGCTAATACAAAGCATTATTTGGCACACAAGAGTGTTTTGCAAACACCCAGCAGGTTAGATTGCTGCAGCTGGCTCATCTGCTCAGATAAGTGTGCAAGTGGTCTAGATGTGTGAAGAGCGGGATGGGTGGTATATGGGGACTCACAGAAGAGCACAGGATGCAGCAGTGGCTGCCATCTTTCATTTTCCCTAGCACCAAACTGCTCACACATAGATCAGCTGGATGCAGTAGAACCTGAACAGGTTCTTATTATCCAAATCCTTCTGATGAGGGAGGCAACCTAAAGGGTTCATTGATGGGAAGAGATGGATCTTTTGGATCATCACTTAGACTGCAATCCAAGGGACCAGTATAACCTGACATGCTGCCCTCCATCAGACTCATGATACACCATCAGTCCCTTCAGACAGCTTGGTGGTGTGTCCTGTTCAGGACCTTCAGAGGAGCCCACAGGGAGAGTGAACAACTTGTTCCAGCAAAGGCTAGAGTTGGACTGAGGTCTTTGGGGCCTGTACCTCTGGTCCACCACTCCTAGGCTCATCCTCCTCTTAGAGAACTACCACCATTAAAGGACCAAGCCCTTGAACTGCCGATGAGCACATCTTCTGTGCTCCCTGGCCTGGAGCACTCCCTGGTGAGGTAGGTTGGCACTAGGTTCCTTGAGCCCAGGTGAAGCTGCCTGCCAGGCTCCTGACTCTAGCTCTATGGGTCCCACTGCTCTGGAATCGTGCCATAAGAACAAAAGGAGAGCCTGCTCTGGCTCCTTAGCCAATGATTCCACAGCCCAGAACTCTTGGTTGCTGCTAGACTCTGGGCTCATGGCAACACTGTGACAGGAGTGCTGTCCAAAACATCTGGAGGGCACCAGGTTGGGTAAGGGGGCAGTGAGTCCCCTTTAGCTCAGTGGGGTTGCTTCCAAGTAGACATGCCACAACTTTATGTGCACCCCTCTACTTCCTGGTGATCACAATCTAGTTCAGAGTTAGCGTGCTCCACCAGACAGATTCCAGTGGGTTGAATTGTGCTCAAAGTTGTATTGGAGGAGAGCCAGTGTTTGCAAGTAACTTCCCACGTGCAAATCCCTCATTGACTGTAGAGAAGTGGTTTGCCTTGCCCAGATGTGATCCGTGGAATTTGTGTGTGTAGGTGGAGGCCTCCTCAGTGGGGAAATACTAAGTTATTTCCACCAGACTGAAAACAATGGTTTAACTGCTGTTATGAAAAGAAGAAAAAAGAGAGAGGATTAAGTCACTGGAAAAGGACCCATGGTTCTGGCTTTCTTGTGAGAAAGAGGTGGCAAGACAGCCATCTAGGGATGTTTACCTTCCTTCCTCTAGGGATCTCAGAATGCCACAACTGGAGAAGAGAAGAGGGCTGCATTTATGCAGCTTGACCAAGACAATTTGAAGAACCACACTGGAAGAGCTCTGCTGGTTCAAACCAAGAGTTCATCTGGTTTACTATCCTGCCTGCTATATGGATGGGGAATGCATTCAATTTAGGGCACATTTAAATGCCAGTTTATCAAATGCACACTTTCTGAAACAACGTGTGAATCAAAACACAACTCTCCTATGAAATTTGCACTTATCTGAATTTTGTGATGCAATTCTCCAACTGAACAATGTTTACAAAAATGCACATATTGAAGGAAATGTGCACTAAAATTAAGGTAGTAGCAAAAATAGCATGCAGAAATGCAATGTATTGGGGGAAATTGCTTGCAAGCATGGGCATATTAGTTAAAACTGGATATAAGATGTGTTTGTTAAGAGAAATTTGCACTAAAATGCAGGTGAATTTTCATGAGGTTTTAAAATACCCCCTCCCACCCATAAATTTCAGATAACTGGAATTTAAGGTTTGAAAAATGAGAAACTGGGAGAACTAAAATGGACAGATCATTCCACCTTTACCCACAGTAGTGGCCAACCAGATACCTCAAAATGTGTCCCAGTAGAGCAGGAAGGCCTTCACCCCTCTTGTTGTTTGCTTCTGGTGCCTGGCACTTGGAGGTATACTGTGAATGAATGTGGCAGTTCTATTTAGCCTTCAAAGCTAATAGCTGTCAATAGGCAGCAATCCACCCTCTGATTCTCTGGCACAGGATAGCGTTCTATCCTGTGGCAGCAAATTCCATAATTATGTGTTTGATGAAAAGCAGTCATGGAGATGAAGGCAACTCTAGCACTTTCCTCAGAGCAAGAGCAATGATGTTACCTGCTGAAACACCAGGACCCTCTTTGCTCTGGTGAGTGAATGAGGTGCATTGCGAGCCTCTGCCCCCCAAGATCATTTGGTTGGGGACTGCTCAGAAGTGACACATGAACCCAGTGTGCCAGCCTTTGCCCAGGATTTCCCCCTTCTTTCCCGCAGAAGAAATGCTTCCAGTGCTTTCATGCCAAGCTTGGCTCTCTTCCGGCATTGGAGTATGCGGAGGATGAAGTTTAGGTGAAAGATTGCAGGGGAGGGAAATTGAAGGATGCGGGGGAGGGTTCAGCATTCCTCACACTTTTTGGTCAGATCCTCCCCATCCCTTCAATCTAATTCATGAACAAAGCACGCCTGGTTTGGCCTTAATTGTTCTCTGCTCTCCAAAACAGTGGCTCCTCTTTGTGGACATTTTTATTCAAATAAATAAATAAGCACCCTGAAGGTATGATCAAGGGATGAATAAAAAACATTGGCTTCTTATGGGAAATCTGAGACGTGACATGACAGCCATCTTCAAATATCTGAAGGGCAGTCTCGTGGATGATAGAGCAAGCTTGCTCTCTGCTGCTCCAGAGAGTACAACCCAAACTGATGGATTCAAATGACATGGAAGGAGATTCTGACTAAACCTTAGGAAGAACTTTCTGAATATAAGATCTGTTTGACAGTGGAATAGACTCTCTTGAAAGGTGGTGGACCCTCCTTCGCTGGAGGTATTTAAGCAGAGGTTAGATGGTCATCTGTCAGGGATTCTTTAGCTGTGATTCCTGCATTGCAGGGGGTTGGACTAGACAACCCTCAGGGTCCTTACAACTCTACAATTCAATGATATTTTACCAAATTCCACATTACCCCCATGGCTCTCCTCTAGCTTCATTGCACAGGCCTGCCCCACACATTATAGCTGGAGGACACAGAGACCATGGCAGATCTTGTCCAGAAATCCAGAGAAAGATTTCTGAATATTTTTTGTCGGTTGAATTTGCAGTCCTGGTGTTTGTCATCTCTCTCTCTCTCTCTCTCTCTCTCTCTCTCTCTCTCTCTCTGAAGGTTGGGAAATATCTTGGCTCTCATCTTTCCTGTTATGATACATAACTGATCTGTGGTCAGAGCCCTCAAGTTCACAACCTGTTCTGTAAAAAAGAAAAGAAAAGGAGCAAAAGGAGCAAACTTTCCCCTTGCAACTTCTGCTGCAACATTATGTAAAAATCGCAAACCTCTTTTCCTGGGGAGGGGTTCTGGTTTGCGACGATTTCTGAAAAGAGGAAGCCATCGCTCTTTATCCTGGTTGACCCAAATGTGCAACGCTTCCTGTGGAGAGACCCACAGCAAAATCAAAGGAGGGCAGCTCTTTTCTGCGGTCGATTACTTCCTATCACACATTCTATGGAGAAAGGAAAACAATGACCATTTATTATAAAACCAACCCCTTCTGAGGCTGCTTATCTGATGCATCAATTAAAAGAAAGAAGCCCGGGTAGTAAGACCACCCCCACCAGGGGTTATCTATCCTCCACATCTGCAAAGTTCCATAGCCGAAAGTGATGGCAGAAACAGTTTTAACATAATTAGCAAGACAAAAACGAATGAGAGAGGAGGCTGCGTAAGGAGGGGGCAGACAGCAGAGGAAATCTTAACTGTGCATGGCAGGAGGTCAAATCGAGCAAACCTAGAAGTCTCAACTTTGAGACAAACAGCTTGATCAGGGCTGGGCAATCTAAAATTAGACCCCAGCCAGCAACAGCATTTAGGGGAACAGGAATATCAGTCAGAGACTGTTACATAAACAAGCCACAAAATAGGTGCAGTCCCACATCTGACAGTGCCTGTTCAGTGACCACATGGTGTGTGTGTGTTTTGGGTGTGTGTGTGTGTGTGTGTGTGTGTGTGACTGACAGGACCTATGTTAATGTGGCAATGATCACTGAAAGCTTTAAAATTTGAAAAGCAAAACAAAACCCCCAATTACTCTTGAGACAAAGTATAGATAAAGGTATCATAGAACATTCATTATGGTCAACTTTTAATACAACTGGAGTAGAGAATATTACTTAATACATTATATCAGCACTACATTGTAAATACGTGAATGCAGGTCATAAGCAAAAAAGAAACAAGCTGTTATCTTCATATGTGATGCACTTATGTGAATAGAAATAGCCCCAAACAATAAAATATATTCTAAAAATGAAATAAAAGAAATAGCCAAAACAAGCAAACCCTAAAAAGCGCACTGTAGGATATCGTGGTAGGAGAGATATATGTTGGACTGATGATAGACAGTTCACTGATAAATAATGGTACAGCAATCAGTCATTTACGAGTCAATTCTCTGGTGCCCTATTTAAAGCAATAAACTTTTTTGAGCCTTTTTGGACACAAAGTTCTCAATCAAATCACTGTAATCCAAACCTCTCCCAATTTTATGTTCAGCTGAAATCATGTCTAATCCTAGTACAGGCCCTTGCAACATAGAAGAGCACAGATAAAGCTTTATGAATTTCAGCTTTGAAAATGACCTCTCACCAGTTGCAACTATAACATGTACAGTGAGAACAATGTGAAGTACTACACATAAATTGGGGTAAATACCTTAAATATTATACTCATAAATACATGGAAGGACTGTCAAAGCTGTGCATTTTTCTTGAGCTTCATTCTTTAACTTGCCATCTTTGTTTGCTCAAAATGAGAAGGCAGTTAATTGCAAACACAGTACTTTTGGTACTGTGTTTGCAACAATAAATATCAAATGCATGACAGAAATGCAGAAATGGCCTCTTCCCTAAAAATCCAGTGCTGCACATCCCAATCAGAAGAAAATGGTGCAATTATATGCATTACTCAGAAGCAAGTCCTACTATATTCAGTAGGATTCACTCTCAAATGTGTCTAGGATTACAGTTTTCTTTGGGTATAGACGTTTGCACTGGTGTGTGGCATTAAAAGCTCAACAACTTTTGCGTCCAGATTTTTGCTTTTTGAAATATGGCAACCCTACTGGTGGCAGGACTGGAGATCCAGCCTTCCCCCCAGCCTTATTCTGTTCAACAACTGAATTGTCTTTCAGTGCCATCTGCACCCACTTCTTCTTCAGCTTCTAGTCAGAGCCAGTGGAAAATGCTCCAATCTGCTGAGATTTCATTGTGAAACAAGAGCTTCTTTTCTGTTTTCCCTTCTTGCTAGAATGAAATGGCAGCTGCCGCCTCCTAATGCCTCGAATGAACAGGGCAGTTGGCCTTGTGCAGGAAAGGGGCATAAGGGCAGCTCTTGGCCGAGAAACTGGCATACTAGCGATGTGCATGGGTCTGGCTTAAGGCGGAGGGGCTTGTGTTTCTGTAGGGAAGGTTTGCTTGCCTGTTATGCTGCTGGGTTTAAAGGCAAGGCAGACTGGGACTGACTGATGATAAAGGAGGCAGGCAGGATTTTGTACCAGACTTTGGAGCACGCTAAGTGTGGGAACCTGTGTGGTGGCTCAGTTTGCCCACCCCAAAAGCCACCCCTGCCTCTTGTGGAAGCAAATTCTATAGTTTAGCTATATGCACAGAGTCCCTCAAAATTTATTTATTTTTCTCCTATGTGTGTATAGGATTGCGGTCTTGTTATAGCGCTGAAAATAATATTTAGCAAACTGGTGCCCTCCAGCTGTTTTGAAATAGAATTGTAGAGTTGGAAGGGAGCCAAGGGAATCTCAGCTGAAGCATCCATGACAGATGGCCATCCAACCTCTACTTTAAAAACTCCACTGTCAAACAGGCCCCATCAGTACAACCACCATCAGTTCCAGTCCACACAGCTCTGCTGACTAGGGCAGAGGGAAGTTGTAGTGCACAAAAACATCTGGAGGCCACAGGTTGATAAGGAGTGCTGTAGAGTTGGTAGCAGCATCAGACAGTATTCCCCGCCTTGCCTGCTTCCTCTGCAATTATTCCTTATGTTCTTCCACGGAAACACTTTTTTGCTGCTGCTGCTGCTGCTGCTGCTTCTTGTTTTCCTTGCTGATCTAAGACCAGTTAATATATCAGTTGGAAATCCATCATGGCAATGCTAGCATTTATCTATCTCAGAAGCAAATGGAGGGGTGTGCCTTTGGGGGGGTGAGGTCAAGCTGTTGGAAGGTTGCAGTGCCTGCTGCGGCTGTAAGTAACATAAGAACATAAGAAGAGCCCTGCTGGATCAGGCCAGTGGCCCATCTAGTCCAACATCCTCCTCCTCTTCCTCCTTCTCCATGAATTTGTGTAATCCTCTCTTAAAGCCATCCAAGTTGGTAACCATCATTGCCACCTGTGGGAGGGAGTTCCACAGTTTAACTTTGTGCTGCATGCAGAAGTCTTTCTTTTATCTGCCCTGAATCTTCCAACATTCAGCTTCATGGGATGTCCACAAGTTCTAGTGTTATGGGAGAGGGAGGGAAAACTTTTCCCTAGCAACTTTCTGCATGCTATGCACCATTTTATACACTACAATGTGAGGTGTAGGTGACCTGATTGGAACCATCGCCTTCCTTGATGAAGAGAGGAAGAAGCCCTGTTGCAACACCGAGTTATGTTTTTGAATAATCATTATTGGGAGGAAACCAGCCCCTGCCGATCACTTTTCAATTAACAAAGGGTGCACAACAGGACAGGAAAATCTAACACCAGAGGAGTGCTCTGCATGTGCTCATCCTTGCCCATGGGAACCATCAGGCTCAGCAAGTGCAGTCCAGCAAATCAAAGCTCCGCAGAGAAGGATAAGACTGAGTTTATGGTATCCTGGAGATGCCAGCACCTGGGCCTTGCATCACTCGCGGCCCGGCTCAGACAGCTGCTTTTGCTCGGCAGTCAATTAAGCAAAATTGTCAGGAGCAAACGAACGATCTGCATCCTGGCAGCAGTGGCGTCCAAGTGCTTGTGGTGAAGAGCTGGCAGAGCAGGGGTGCAGGATGCTGTGGAAGGTACAATTATCCTTTCAGCCGGTGTCAATTAAAACCTGCACCTTCTCCACACATCTGTTTATGTTTCTAAGTCCTTGTCATCACTCTCTCGGCATAATAAGAATTTGGACACTGATCAAATCCCTCTTTCTCTGGAAAAATAAACACTGCTGCTCTTCTCGCTACCAACTCCCTAAGTAGAATGGTTTGCGATAAAGTGGAGCAGAGAGAGAGATTATTCCTTCAAAATCAAAATTGAATTTTTTTAAAAAAAAGCAGACAAAACCGCAGGGTTTATGTGTGTGTGTTTTTATGTTTTGTGTGTTTTTAATTTTGATTTTGTGTATGATTTTTGGGTGGTTCTTATCTCTTTTACATAATGTTCATTGTTTAGATATACCGTATTTTTCTGTCTATAAGATGCCCCCATGTATAGGATGCACTATATTTTTGGGGACTCAGATTTAAGAAAATGGGAGGAGAAGACCCAGAGTATAAGATGCCCCCTAATTTTTGACATTATTTTTTAGGGGGGAAACCTAGTCTTATACATGGAAAAATATGGTAGTTATATTACTTTATATTGGTATTGTTATTGGCCTTTATGGGCATATGTTTAAACAATAAAATCATACAAAGTCATCCAAATGCATTGATAATCCAAACACATACAATATATAAAAGACTAGATAGCCACCATTTAATAAATCAGGCAACTTTAGCTTTAGCTTTAAAGATCTCGACTAAATACCCTGAAACAATCTTGGTAGTTTCAGGAGTATCATTCCTCAACAAATATTGGATAGATAGAATCATATTGAGATTCTACGTAATAGAATAATAGAATTGGAGAATTGGAGGGATTCCCAATGGTCATTTAGTCCACCCTCACCCCCAAATGATGAGGATTATTATGATTAGGAACATATTGGTGGTAGTAGTACTATTTGGTTTGAATGTAGAATTGGTATTGTATTTTTTTATATGATTCCTTTTTGTTGGAAATTGTAAACTGCTTAGAGATTTTTGTTGAAATGTGAAGTGGTATATAAATTAATGAATCAAATAAATTATAAATTAACTAACTAAATCTACTACATATTTTAGAAGTTACCTGTCTGTTTTCTATCCATTTGGACACCACTTAAATTATCATAACTAACATGATGATTTCTGAGACCAAGGAGCAGATATTCATCTGTGTTTGGCTACATGCAAACACCGTTTTAAATGAAGATGGAGGACTAGACATTTCAAAATGGCACTTAGTATGAAGCTGCTAATAAATTACATTTAACATCTGCTTTTTGTAATAACCTCATTTAAAATGAAATCAGAATCTAATAGAAACAAACTCTAAACATAGCAATATCAAAACCGAGCCTCTATCAAAACACACTGAGTTCAAGACTAATTTTTTTATATATAAAAAATAACCACAGATTATTTGAACCATTCCAAACATGTCACAAGAAGTCATGGTATGTTACAACTATTTGTGACTGTCAAACTGATAGTTTAGTTTGCTTTCCCTTCAGCGCTGGCTCAAGGCATTTTGCTTGCTGGGGCAAGATGGCATCCCTCCTGTTTCATGTGCAGGAGCTGACCAGGCTAAAGCTAGTGTGGTTGGAGTGATACATTAGGATGTGGGAGATCAGAAATCCCTACTCAGCCATGAAGCTCGCTGGGTGACCTTGGGCCAGTCACCATTATTTGCCCAACCTACCTCACAGGGTTATTATGGGGAAGGGGGAGCTGTGTATGCCACCCTGAACTCCTTGGAAAGGTGGGATATCATCATCATCATCATCATCATTAACAACAACATTTCAGCACTGGGGATGGGATGGCATTCTCCACAGCCACTGAGGATGACCGGCTGGCTTACAAGATACAGTGCAGGCTGTGTGGCACATGCAGAGCTGTCCTCCATCACCTTTCTGCCACATCCTACCCTTCAGTATTAGTTGCCTGAGGAGGTGGCTGCACCCTGCCTAATGGTATGTCTTGGTCTGTTTCCCTTGTAGAGAAATTCTGCTCCACTGAGGACTTAGGTTACATGAGTTCCTGCCCTCTCAGCCTAGTTGGGCCTCCTAGATGCAGAAGTTAATGCCCGGTGGCTCAGGGTTGAGTCTGATGAATGGAGTGGAGCAGAACAAATAGCAAATGCTCTCAAGCCAAAGAACAAATAGTCCACCCCTTTGATTCTGCCATCTCCCATAATTGGAGCTGGCAGACAGTCCTGAACTCTGTAGCCATTTCAGAGCATCAGTACATGTCAGTTAAAGAGCATCAGACCACCTTCTCTCCTAAACTGGGCATATGTCTGTGTCACCTTTCAGCCAGAAGGAGTCTATAGCATCCAAGCTCTGCTGCTGTTGACACTTCGATGATTGTTATTTTGGCACCTAGCACCACGACTTTGCTTTGCTAAAACTTGTTGCTGATACTGGTGTAAAATTCATTGGATTGCTGCTATTCAATGGTCTTTGTAGCAGGATTCTAATCAGCCATCTCTGTTTTCGTTGGAAGCTGCAGAAGTCAGTTCCCTGGGGGGGCAACCCCCCCGTATCCTAAGCCTGACATCTAAATTCTACCAGGACAGAACAGCCCCAACAATTGTAAAATTATCAGCACAAAGAATACATTCAACTTCCTTGGTGAAGTCTGGCAGCTCAGAGACATGTAAATTGGTCCAAAAACAATTATAGATCGAGACACTCTGCCAATTGTTATAAAATCCCCCAAACCTTGGAAGACATATTTTGCCATTAGCAATATTTTTGTGGAACAATGAGGATCTGAAAATTACAGAACATATTCTTGGAAGAAGAATGAGAGAGAGAGAGAGAGAGAGAGAGAGAGAGAGAGAGAGAGAGAGAGTCCTTTATTTTCAAGGGAAAGTACTGGAGTTAGTTTAACTTCATAAAAATTCTCACATAGACACCATTAAAAAAGAAAAAGAAAAATGGCTGTAGGGAGAAAGGCAGGACCTAACAGGAAGCATAATTCCAACTGTTCTACCTACTATCTTCTCAAAATAAGGAAGCTTCATTTGTGCCTGGTTCAAAAGAAATAAATTCATGGGTTAATTAAAGAAATAAAGGCATATTATAAGCAGTCAAGAGTGCCAGCTTGGCCCTGTGACTGTGCCTGGGGCTGTGGGTGCCATGCAGTGTGCATGGTCCTGGCACCAAAATTTGTGGGTGCCTGGTCCCTTCATGGGGAATTTTGTGGTGCTCGTGCACCCAGTGCCCCAGGGAGTTGGCACCTACGTAAGCAGTACAACTAAGCAGGTTAAAAATTGCTATCTATATATTAAATTAAAATATATTATATTGCCAGTGTTGAAAAGTCACTAAAAACCTGCCCCAGAATCATTGTGGACCACATGCAGCAAAACTAATCCCGGCTTCAGTTGTAACTCTTGTAGCAGAGTATTAACAGTATGCTAAGGATTGGCATCTAGCAGCAGACACCAGATGAGGAGAGACTCCAGGTTCTTTCAAGGTTTGGCTCTCACTGTTTCCCATACAGTGAGCCTAGTGTTGCTTTGTTTGAGCAGCTTTTGCCAAATATTTTCAAACATGATGGCAAGCTAAGACAGAGTCTGCTACCCAATGATGCACATTTCCCTGAATCTGAGAAATGGGATCTCTTGGCAGAACACATGGAATTCAGCTTCCCTCTTTGCAGAGATTAATGGGGTGTGAAACTCAATTAATGCTTTGTTTTGTTTCTCATTCAAATTCGTTTTTGAAACCTTCACTCATTAGAAGGGCATTCATTTTGGCATGAGATTTTGTCCTTCTTGGTCGTTCCAATTCATTTTCATCCCCATTGATTTTAATAGGAGAGCCAGCTCCATTTCTGCTGCCCATAACTTCAACATTTTCAGTCCAATTGGCATGACATTTTGTCACAATCATCTCAGGGGCAGCATCTGCAAAATTTCAGGCAGGCAAGGAAAAGGCCAACTAAATTATCAGCAAGTGTCTTTTTGACACACAAGTCGCTTAATCTAAACTATTAGGCAAGGCAGAGAAGTATCGTGTGAGCAGATCTGGATAAGGCTCCAAGACAGCAGAGGTTTCTAGTGGCACAGGAGCTGGCAGGCAGACAGTCCTGGGTGAGTTTTAAGCAGAAGACTTTGGCAAAGTAGAAGAGCAACCAGATGGATAGAAGATGATAAGATAAGATGATAAGATAAGATAAGATAAGATAAGATAAGATAAGATGATAAGACAAACTTTAATCGCATTGGCCAACGGCCATAGCAACATAAAGCAAGCCATATATACAAATAAAATATATACAAATAAAAAAGACAGCAATGGGTAAAAAGGGCAATCAAATGGCCAAGATTATCGTTCCGATAAAGGTAAAGGTAAAGGTACCCCTGCCCGTACGGGCCAGTCTTGACAGACTCTGGGGTTGTGCGCCCATCTCACTTAAGAGGCCAGGGGCCAGCGCTGTCCGAAGACACTTCCAGGTCACGTGGCCAGCGTGACATCGCTGCTCTGGCGAGCCAGAGCCGCACACGGAAACGCCGTTTACCTTCCCGCTGGTAAGCGGTCCCTATTTATCTACTTGCACCCAGAGGTGCTTTCGAACTGCTAGGTTGGCAGGCGCTGGGACCGAGCAGCGGGAGCGCACCCCGCCGCAGGGATTCGAACCGCCAACCTTTCGATCGGCAAGTCCTAGGCGCTGAGGCTTTAACCCACAGCGCCACCTGCGTCCCGCTATAGTAGCCCTTAATCTCATTGCACCCTCGATAAATCTAGCAACCTTTGCTGTTGTCTGATCATTTTGATCTGATGAAAGTAAGACCAATGTGGCCTCAGATGGGTGGCCTGGGATGGTAAGTAAGAGTGGGGTAATGATCTCATTCCTCAGAACTTTATAAAGGGGACAGGACAGGAGAACTTGAGCCACTGTTTCCAGATTACCATCTCCACAGGGGCAGAGTCGTTTCTCAGTTGGAATCTTTTGTATCTGCCCTCAAGTATGGCAGAGGGCATCACATCCAATCTGGCCAGTGTGAAGGCACGTCTGTATTTTGGGATAGTTAATTTATACAGATATGGTGCCAGGGAATCAAACTGAGAAGGGGGGAAAAAGGCATACCAAGGGCAGAATTTCTTTATAATGGAAGATGGATAGAAGTTGAACTGGAAAAGAGGCTCACGCATATGTATGTGCTTGGGAGGGGACAAAGAGCCAGAGAGCTGGCCTTCTTACTGCAAAAGGGCCTATAAGAAAGTACCCACAAATCATACTGAGAACTTGGAGAAAGTGGATTGTGGAAAACATCTCTCCTTCTCTCGTGACACTAGAGACATCTAGTGAAGCTGAATGTTGGAAGATGCAGACAAAAGACAGTAATGCTTCATGCAGCACATAGCTAAACTATGGAACTTGCTCCCTCAGCAGGCCACCAACTTAGATGGCTTTGAAGGTGAATTGGACAAATTCATGGAGGATATGGCTATCAATGGCTTAGCCACAGTGGCTTTGCTCCGCCTCCACTGTCAAGTGCTCTTGTGCTCTGCTCAGGTTCTGCTTGCACAGGCAACTGGCTGGCTACTGTGAGAACAGGATGCCATTGGCCTAATCCAACAGGCTCTTCTTATGTTCTCATGGGTTTCAGCCCCAAAGGTTCAGTCCCGGCTGCACCCTATTTCCTTCACACCAAGCTTTGGACCCATCAATCCCAGAGCACCCTGGCATCTGGAAGAAGAGAGGAGGAAGTGGTTACTCAATTCCATTGCAGAGCCAGGAGGCAGAGCAAACAGCTAAAATGCAAGCACCTCCTCTGGGGTTTCAGTAACCCAAGTTGTTTTAAATGTCTGTTGATTCTGTGCTTAAATAATGCAAACTATTCTGAATGGCATGTAAGCTATGAAAACAGGGGTTTAAATAACTTGGCAGGATGTTTGTGTGTGTGTGGCTTTCAGGGGTTGGAGTAAAGTTTCACAACTGGTCAGGCCAGAATCATGTCCAATAGATACAAGCTGCTGGGCTGTTTGTTTATCTATTTTGGTAAAATAAAACAGGGCAGGAGGTCGGTGAAAATTCCGTGGTTCAGCCATCAAGCCTAATCCACTCAAGTGAAGATGGAGTATTGCCAGCCACTAAGGCTCTCTTCCTCAGCCTGGTGCCCTTCAAATGTTTTGGACTACAACTCCCATCAGCCCCAGTTAGTGAATGCTGGCTGGGGCTGATGGGAGCTGTAGTCCAAAACACCTGGAGGGCAGCAGGTTAGACTGATGTGAATTCTGAACGAGGAAACTGTAGCACAGCCAGTTGGCATAAGTAGCTTTTTGTGGAATTCCACAGTGGAGAAGGAAAAGCCACCGCAGGATCAATTCCATCCTTTTTCTCTATGCTCAGTGGTTTCTGTGGGTGTAGCTTTCTCTGCTGGTGGCCGTGGCTGGATTTGCTCCCCTCTCCTTCCTAGGCAGCTACTCCTGCCCATTCCATGAAATGTCTTACATTGTTTCCCAGTTTTCAAGTAACTCAGATTGTACAGATCAGGAGCAGAGCTTCAGTCCTCCTTCTGATACCTGAAATTCAAACTTTCCAGGTGTTAGCCGGTGCTTGCAAGGAAGTCAATGGCAGTTACATTTCTGTAGTCATCTTGATCATACAAAGTTAATTATGTTTTGTATCAGAGACCCAAAAGAAATAAAGAAGAATTTTCCCTACTGCAGTTTTGCAAATTGGGCTCCCTTAGATATGCATCTTTATACACATACTGATTCAGTTCTTTTAATTTGAGAACTGCTCCACAAAATCTGAAGACTTGTGAATTTTTAAGAATATCTGTGCATCATTTCATGCATTGTTTTAGTAAACGCAAATTTGACTCTCATTTTAATGCAAACCAAACTGAAGCTGTTAATTTCACATCTGCATGTGTTCATCCATATGTCTGTTGCATCCCATTTCTTCATGAATCTGTATCTTAAACAAATAAAAATGCCTGCATGAACGTTTAGATTTAAGTACCTATTTAAATACATGTTTAGGAACATAAGAAATTGCCTTATTCCAAGAACTGTGTGAAAGGAAGTGTGGAAGCTGGTGCATAATTAAGTCCTGATGTACACATTAATCTAGGAAGTGCAGATCAGGTCAAATTTGTACTGAAACTGCCAAAGATCAAATTCCTCAAACATCTGTAATCTAACCAAGCTCTCAGAGCTTCTTAACCCAGCCTAAAATACAAATGCTTACAGATCTTGCCAGCTAAGCTCTCCTTTTTATTCTTACTCCCTCAGGATTATAGTGAGATTTTTTTGGTCAGCATCCCCCCGCCCCCTGGCCCCCAATGACTTGGGTATTCAATGCAGAAACTTGTAACTGAGTTATTTGCTTTGCTGTTTGTAAGTATCTGTTCATTTCCAGGAGTATAAACATCAGCTAAAATGTGCGTGTTTCTCTTTTTTAAAAATGTCCATAAAGAGTACTCCTTTCCCTGAAATTTGGCTAAGTTGTGATCCCTTGTAGCATTGTTTGGATGGAAAACATCAAAGTTACAAGCAGAAGAAGAGTGTCAGGGATTCCAGTAAAATAATCAGAAATGAAAACAATTGGAAATGATGTCAACCTGTTAAATTTGCCAGCAATGTGATTCTAATAAAAAAATGACATTAGTCAATGTCAGTGATGCTGATGAGTGTGCACTGGAAAAGGGTAGCTGGGAGAGAGGGAGAGTGGTCTGTGGGAATCTGTATCAGCCAGGAGGCAAGAATCAGAGGCCAGGAAAGCTTCAGAGCTGGGGGAAGAGGAGGAAGAGGCAGGCCAGGGAAGTGAAGGGTGAGGTGTTTCCCCATGCTCTCCTGCATCAGTGTCTCCCAGAACCAAGAGGGGATGGATACAGGAAGAGAATAAGCATCTGTGCAGGCGTAGCCTCCAGTTACATGTGTGCTCCACATTTCTAAGCTCAGGTCCATGATTTCCAGGTCCAGGTCTGACAGCAGGATACATGCCTAACCCTCTTTGCAAAGGTTTTGCTTTCTGCATTTGCTATTGAGCAGGGCAGGGAGAGAGTGAGAATTATGGAAGCGGAAGGAAAACATCAGAGAGAGAGAGAGAGAGAGAGAGAGAGAGAGATATTGATGATGATGATGATGATGATGATTAAAAACCCACAATCTCTATTCAAGTCACAGAGGAAAGAACTGAATTTCCTGACAAACCAATCACACCAGAGTTTCTCATTGAAATCCCTTTGTTTCAAAATGACCACTTAAGGGACAGAGTGTCCTATGGGGTTGAAATATTCACCCCTAGTTTCTAAATACTGCCCTTTCTGATGTCTGATTTGTGTCTGTTTATTCTTTTGTTTAGAGACTGGCTTTTTTGTTTTACCTGGAATGCAAAAGGGAGTATGCCCCCCCCCCCCGATAATTAACCATTGCTGCATATGGCCTATGGGTGCAAAACAGTAGGCCACCCCTCCTGTAAAGCACTGTATGCATACTGATATGATGGTGCTGCTGATGATTTGCTGTTTCTGTCCTGTGGGGTAACAAACTCACAGCAAAACCACTCTGAAGGAAAACACAACTGCTCTTGGATTTCTGAACTGAGGGTGGGAGGGAACAGCCCGAACGAGGTCGTGGTGGGGATGGTTCAGTCGGCAACTTGATCAGAAAGGGCAAGGAAGGTTTACCTGTTGCTGACTTGCCAGACCTGAAAGGCATTACCGAGGAACCCGAAAGAAGCCACAATCTTCTGAAAAGTCTGCCACCTGGTGTCAGTTTGAGAGATACTGGAATTCAACAATGCCAATATCAAGTGGGGGTTTGGTGTCATTGGCAGGGTCTGGGCAAGCAAAGAGGCAAACCTGGCAACTACCCAGGGTGCTACCATCCTCCAGAACATAACCGCAGAGCCACTGTGCAAAAAGCACCCCCACTTTCCAGGCAGTGACTCATGCTTCCTGCTCTTGGCAGTAATGCTACACTAAAGTGACACTGATGGCTCCTCTCTTTCTGCTCTGGCACACTCCCTTCAACTTCTGGCCTTGCCTGTGCTCAGACTCTGATATATACTCACCATCCCTGCTCAGGGGACAAAACAGAGAGCTAGCCATTATACAAAGCACAGCAGAAGCTTAATGGCAGGTGGGTTTTCAAAACCCCCAACAAGTGTCAGAATGAGTGGCAAGCCCCAGGAAGAGTGCTGTTTGTCTGAAGTAAAACTGCCCTCCCCTTTGCCTATGCTTTGAGGTGGGTGAGTGGAAGATGCCCTGTTCTGTTGGCAGTGAGAAGGGAGTGCAACTCTGTGTTACCTGGGCCACATTAGGATATTTGCATCTCCTCCCATGGAGTTCTGCCTGCATTTTATATCATGGCGTGGAAGAAGGAAACCTAGGCCAGCCCTCACCAGTCTGGTGCTCTCACAGATCTATAGCAAGACAGAGATGTAGAAAACTGCATTATACCAAATCAGACCGTTGGCCCATTGAGCTCACTATTGCTGACACTGACTGGCAGCATTTCACATAGGAACCTTCTACATGCAAAGCAAGGGCTATGCCACTAAACCAAAAGTACCCTTCCTTACCAGCTGTCTGGGACTGGTAAGAGTTGAAGTCCAGAACATCTGGAGGGCACCAGGTTAGTGAAGGATGCCCGAGATAGCCCAGTGACTTAGGGTGCATTCAGACATGGGAAATATTGTGTTAGTTTTCCTGATGATAATGTGAATGTCTTGTTTTCTAATGTTCCTTTCACACTGCTGCACCTGTTGCATTGTGGAGCTGTGGCTTTCTGATAAGCATACTGGCATGTTGCACTGAATTCTGTTCACACCAGTGGGGGTGTGAACGTCATTGGACAACATTGCGACTTCCTGACCTTTTCTGTACATGCCTGCCTCTGTTCCCCCATGATTCCCCCATGAAAATGGCAGAAAAGAACAGTATGCCATTCTACCACCCCAAATTTCATCACTTCACTCTCACAGTTTTCTGCGTTAAGGGGGCTGCCAATGGATTTTCTCCTGCAGTCAAATAACATGGAAATTAGGGCTAAACTTGCCCTATATTCCATTAATTTTCTAAAAGGGGATTTTACAATACACAAAAGCTCAAATATAATGCAAACATTTGGAGTTAGGGAAATGTTGGGGAAATGGAACAAACTGCTACGTGAACACAGCCTTTGCCTCTTCCAGTGTTGTGCTGCAACTTGGTTCTTGTGCAGCTAGAAAAGTGATTTAAAGGGATTAACATTGTGTTGAGGGGAGGAGATTTCACACCTCTGCCCCAGCTTTGAGATGTTTCAGATCAACACTGAAGATATAATCCCCCCCTTTAACTTTGCACCTATGCAAACCATGTCAGGATCTGCTCCTTCCCTCTGCCCAAGTTCAAGTATACTGTTCATTTAATAGCTCTGTTACTCTGTTACATATTTCTTCTTCTGCTCCCAGGATTGATAAAACAGGGTGCCTGAAGGAAATCTGCTCCTCTTTGCTCTTTGCTCAAAATGGGGAAGATCTTTATTAGGGATGCCAGTGGTTTTGTTTCTAAACACATCAAGGCTGCTGGATAACCTTAATTAAATACCACAGAAAATTGGGGGTGGCTTCTTGCATGTGGGGCTGACGGCATAATTACAAGGACAAAACTAAGCTCCTCTTAGGAGCGATTCCACTTTGTATGCAAATTCTCTGCTGCCGAACCTCATCAGAAATGTTCCCACCCAAAACAGTCTAAAGCACAGCAGTGGAAAGTCACTATGTCTCCAGTTGCACTAAGAAGGTGAAGACAGACGGGCTGGAGACTGACAACATAAACACAATTTTGATTTTAAGAGGAAGTCTGTTGCCTGCCTCACACCTAGATGACGGCTGCTTCAGCTGGTGACAAAGTCATGGCACCATGAACCACGTCTATGTAGTCCCAGCTCCAACTTTCCCTTTGTCAGGAACTCTCAAGGATCAGCCTTTGCCAGCTTTCTTTCTTTCTTTCTTTCTTTCTTTCTTTCTTTCTTTCTTTCTTTCTTTCTTTCTTTCCTTCTTTCCTTCTTTCCTTCTTTCCTTCTTTCCTTCTTTCCTTCTTTCTTGTTCTACGGTTCTCTCCAGGCATTTTGGACTATAAGTCCCATCAGTCTCAGCCAACATGACCTTGAGAAACTTGCAGCAGAATCACAGCTGCATAAAGGCAGGCTCCATCTAGGCCTTTGAGTTCTTATGTGGAGGTTGTGGAGCATGGGCAGTGCTCCACATCACATAAGGCCCAAGGAAGCCCAAGCTGCGAGATATTATGGGAACAGGAGCAGGATTTTCTCCCAAAACAAATGGCAGCTTTGGGACAACAACTGGGGAGGAAAGGGTTAACACACACCCCAGCTGCAGTCACAGGAAGTATCAAGCTCTCCCTCAGTGGCTTCTATTTGCATTCTTTTTTTTTAAAAGCACAGTGTTAAATACAAAGATGTATGCAATGGCTTTTGGATAGTGGATGAGATTGTTTTAAGATGCAAAACTTGATCTGGATGCTTGAGATCCTCCTGCTCCTTTTGTTGAACTCCTGCAGCCACTCAATGTGCTTCCCAAACTGAGGTTGCAAATGTTCTATGAAGAAAAGGTGTTGACCATGAAAACTCTGACATTGAGAGCTGCTGGGTTACATGGGGAGAGGAGCTAGATAAACACGTATTGTTAAATTATGGAATCTTTGCACACAAGAGGTAATGATGGCCAACTTGAATGGCCTTAAAAGGGGATTGGGCAAATTGCTGGAGGATAAAGCTACCCATGGTTACTAGCCGCTGCCAGAGGCAGTAATGTTTCTGAACACCAGTTGCTGGAAACCACAGGAGGAAGAGTGCCCTTGTGCTTGGATCCACTTGTGGGCTTCCTAGAAGAGGCATCTGGTTGGCCACTGGGAGAACAGGAGGCTGGATTAGACGAGCCACTGGTCTGATCCAGCAGACTCTTCTTATGTTCTTATGCCCTTATGTTATGTGCTTATGTACATGCTCCCTTGCGATGGAGAGTTTTACTTAGTGCTATTAAGCTAAGAAGGAGAGGCAGAGTGCTGGAGTTAAGCCCCCACTCCCTGCAGGCCAGCTAGCCCATTCTGATCAAAGAGCAAGATTTTAGCTTTTAAAGACTGGGTTCTCCAAGAGCAGATCCCTTGGCTCTTAGCCCATGGCTTCCAGTGCGGCTGGCAGAAGAACCCTTTGAAGGAGAACACGGTGTCCTCCTGCACCAAAGCCTGGCATCTGTCTTGCAGAGAGTGTCCAAATCGGACACTCACAAGGGCTTTAAAGTCCAGCCAATTGCTTCATAAAAATTTAATTGATGGGGTTAATGTAACTTTTTTCTGACCCACTTCTGAAAAGTGCCAAGGCAGCGTGAGAAACCCAGGGGTTGGTTTGCGTTGCTCATGCACCTGGGCTCAGCCCTGGAACGTGGCTGGCATCACTGTGTACACCAGCACCAAACTCGGCTGGTGAGTGCCAATGAGAAGGCAGCTGAGACAGGGCAGGGTGTGGCAAGGGAGATATTGCCATGTTTGAGGGAATGCCAAGGTTTGCAGCAAAGCAAACAAATCTTTATGATCCCCCTTACCCCTGAGAACCAGTCTGATGAGGTCGAAGGATTCTCAGAGCCCACCTGGGATGGCTAAGAAAGTCAGTTCAGTATGCATTTCAAATGAATCTCTTCCGTTCAGACTTTCTGAGACAATATGAGAACCAAAACCCAGAATTTTTCAGAATTTGCACTTATCTGAAATTTGCAACGTGCTTCACCAACCAAGCGGTGTTTACAAAATGCATATATTAGGGAGACGTGCATAAAAAGGAAGCTACTGATAAAAAAATTGAATACAAAAATGCATTATATTGCTTGCAAAAATATGTGTTTTAGTCAAAACTGAATATACAAATGTGTTAGGAGAAATTTGTGCTAAAATGCAGATTAATTTTGTGAGTATTTTTTTTTAAATTGCAAATTTCTGCAAAATGTGGGGAACTGAATTTAATATGGGGAAAATGAGAGACTGAAGGAGGAGTGAAACTGACAGATCCTTCCATCCCCAGGGACCACAGAATGCTGAGTTTGGGTGGATGCGGAATGGGAGGGTGGGGGAAAAAATGTATCCTGAAAGAATGCTTCATTGATTGGCTGGCTGGCTAGCTAGCTGGCTGGAACATTGATCCTTTGTACTCTTTACTGCAATATTTTGTTGCAGACTAGTTGCTTTCTAGACTAATAGTGAACTCTGATCATGGTACCATCCATGCAGAAAGAGGAGGTATCACCAGGCTTGGGGGAGCCTTGTAGATCTTGCCTGTTTTCACACACTAACAACACATCCTGTGGAGTTTTATCCATTATATTTTATCTGCACAATCTGAATGAATTTCAGCAAGCAAAAAACAAAACAAAAAAGTTTTGAAAAACATGACTTTTGAGCCATCTGGCCCCCAAAAGGCAACTAAGCATTCCATTTTCAGGAGTCATTTGGCACCTAGTTTATGTAACTTGAGTTTCTAACACTGGCTGCACTGCTCTGGCTGGAGATCATGTGAACTGCTTGCTGGGCAAGCAGCAGGTTGGCAAAAGTAGTTCTGGTCTCTCTTGTTTTTAGAAATCAAGTAGAGAAATCTTTATATGGATTTGCAAACCCAAAGGGGTTCTTCCTCTTTCTCTACAACACAACCTAAAGTGATATTTTAGTTATTCCCATCTTCCGAGGGGATCAGGGGATTTGTAACTCTGGGCACAACCAAAAGATCTCTTTTTTTTTTTAATAAATTTTTATTAGGGGTTTTTACAAAATAAAGTACAAAGATAAACAACCTTTCTTTTATCTCAACAGAGTTTCATAACTTCTTTGGACTTCCTCACATCTCCCGCTGCCATTTTCATCATCATAGATTTTTTCCATGCAATTTATCATCTAATTTGCAAATTTTATAACCACTTATTTAAATATAATCCTCTATAAATTAATTTCTCTTAATCTCACTTTACATCCCATTCCGATCCGATTTTGTGGTGGTACATGACCCCAGTTAAACTAGCCAAAATATGCCATGTGCCAGACAATAAATGTTGGAAATGTAAGGAAAATGAAGGAACATTCTTTCACCTCTGGTGGACTTGTCCCAGGGTGAAGGCCTTCTGGGAAATGATATATAATGAGCTGAAAAAGGTATTTAAGTATACCTTCCTTAAGAAACCAGAGGCCTTCCTCCTGGGCATTGTCGGCCAGATGGTGCCAAAGAAGGACCGAACATTCTTTTTGTACGCAACAGCAGCAGCAAGGATACTTATCGCCAAGAAGTGGAAAACTCAAGATCTACCCACTCTGGAAGAATGGCAGATGCAGCTGATGGACTATATGCAACTGGCTGAGATGACTGGCAGAATTCGAGACCTGGGAGAAGAGAGGGTTGAAGAAGATTGGAGGAAATTTAAGACTTATTTACAAAAATATTGTGATTTGGTGGAAAGTTAAGTAGGATGTTTGATCATAAATAATTGGCCACAACCAAAAGATCTCAGCAGCCTCACCAAACTGCAGTTCCCAGCAGCTGTGCCAGAGAAGCTGCAAGTATAGGTCTTTGCAGAGGAGCTGGTTTCCTCCTTGCCCTCTCCTCTAACCACCTCCTTAGCTGGGTTTCTTTTACAGGCGAAGAATGTTTTAGCTAATGTGATCAGTTTGTTTGCAAGGCAGGCCTTCCTCAGTGCCTGGTAATTAAGGGATTATCATCATAACAGCACTGGTGGAGATGTTGAGCCTTAGGATTTAAGCAGACCAAACCCACTGATTTCTTTTCAGCTGTGCTCTCAATTAGCGCAATTCCACTCATGCTCTCTCTGTCACAAAGGAGGCTTTTGTCTCCCTGAAGCTTCTCGATACCTTAATCCTACTGCTTCCAGTAATGCAGGTTGTACTCCCCAGGTAATGCTACCACTGAGTGGGGAAGAGTGCAAGCATAAATATTGGCTTTTTGAGAAACCCATGTGGGGCAGTCGCTCGGCAAAGAACAAATCAAACAGCAACCAGGTTAGAGTGCACTGCTGCTGCATATATGTTTCAATAATAAAAGAACAGCCCTGTTGGGTTATAGAAAACTCTCCCCTAGCCCAAGACCCTCTTCCCAGGGGCAGAGGAAGGGGGGTGCAGTGGGTGTGGTCCACCCCAGGTGTCACCATTGAGGGGAGGGTGGCACAATGCCAGGTGGCACTCACTGCGGGGCTTGCAGCATGCCTGAGCCATGAGTCTCTCCTGGGAGAGACACGGTAGCTTGGGTGTGCGTGGGCTCCGCACAGCCCAAACGGTCAGCCCACTGCCTCCCCCCCCCAGCTGTAGGGTGGCTGAGTGGGAGGAGACAGGCAGACTCCGGAAGCCCCACGGTGCGCCCCACTCTTATGGGCAGCTCCCCCTGCCCTTGCCCTGCCCCTATGGGCGGCTTGCCCCACCCCTGGGCACACCATCCCAGACTCCCGAGCGGCTTCCTCCGCTGCTGCCTCTTCCCAACCCTGGTGAGCCAAATGCAAGAAGGGAATTCTCTTCCCTGATTTTGATTCTCTAGCAACAGGCATTCAGTGGTAGACTGCCTGGAGTGCCTTGGAGAAAATGATGGGACATACGTAAATGCAAGAAATCGATAAATCCATCATACAACTAAAAGCACCTGTCAGGACAAACTACTAACATAGCAGTAAAAGTACAGGAATGAAATGAAGCAATTTGTAATATTCCAGAAGACAAGGGGGGTCCACCTTAGTGAGCAGGGGAAGCAAGGTGTGTGTGGAGGTGTGCCTTCAAAAGGTAATTGAAAATGCTTCCCATATGGCAGGGCTAGGGTGGAAGCCAGTTAATGGAAAGTGCAAGAGTAGAGAATGCTCTTGTGCTCAGGTCCTGCTTGTGGGCTTCCCATGAGGGCATCTGGTTGGCCACTGTGAGAACAGGAAGCTGGACTAGGTGGGCCATTTCTTATGTTCTTATGGCAGCAAAACCACCACAGGCCAGTTTCACAAGTCTGAATGTAAACAGAGTCACACCTCCGACTCAGGAACTTGCTGTGATGTTTTGCTGCTTCTTTGACAGGACCCTTCATGCATCATGAGATGTAACGTTCACTTATACTCTCCAGCAACACAGGCAGATGTTTTGAGTCAATGTGGCTTGTTCATCCACTTTTTACACTCCACAGGGTGGCCATCTTCTCAGGCGGGGCTCTGCTACCACTGGCCATTCTGCAGGATAAAGATAAATGCCAAAGGTCCAGCACTTCACTCTAACCCCATTGCCTATGTTAGGGATCTTAGCATCCACTGAATTTCTGCCTGTTGTTTGCTCTTTTTAAAGGCACATGAGCCCTGCCAGGAAAACAGAGGCGGCAGCCCTCTGACAGTATCTATTTTGTAAACCTCTTGTTTTAGGCTGTGGGACTATGGCTGGCTCATTCGTTTTGCACTCATTTCCTGTTTCAAAGCCATCTGTGACTTTGAGATAAGATCTCTCAAGCTGGTGGACTTCCTCTTTAGGGCTCCAACATCTGGTTTCAAAATGGCCACCCAAGATCATAGCAGGAGTTGGCTTTGGGCGTGACCATTGTAAGGACACAAGCCACAAAACACCCACTCAGAGATAGCAGCCACAATTTTCTTTTTTCTTTTGATGTCACAGTTGCAATGTGGCTGAAAAGCAAGGGGACGGGAATGTGGGGGCAAAGGTCCACAGCAAGGAGCAAAACATTTGGGTTCAGTTCTGGTTGAGGTTCATCAGCATTTCTGACTCTGGTTCAGATACTTGATTGGTTTAAATGGGGCCACTCTGAGCAAGTCTTGGTTTTATACAACTGACTAGTTTTGAAAAATGACTTAGTAACTGGTTCTGGCACTGACCTGTTTCATAGAATCATAGAACTGTAGAGCTGGAAGAAAACTCAAGAGTCACCTAGTTCAACACCCTGCTATGTGGGAATTGTGGCTAAAGAATCCCTGACAGGTGGTTTAAAAACCTCCAATGAAAGAAAATCCACCACCTTCTGAGAGAGACCGTTCCACTGTCCAATAGCTCTAACTGTCAGAACCTTATTCCTAATGGTTCATTGGAATCTCCTTCCATGTAATTTGAATCCATTGGTTCAGATCCTACTCTTTGGATCAGAAAAAAAGCAAACTTGTTTCATTTGGCATGGACTGATGCACTCTGAACAACTTCCAAGTTTTGACCCACCAAAATTGAAGGCAGACCCTGCGCCCAGCAGTGTATTTTGTTTTGCCAATCCCAGGAAGATAGCAAAAGTATAATGTTTCCTGCATGGCTGGTGGACTGCCTTTGCTGCCACTGTTTTGATTCAAACTGTCCCTCCATGGCTGCTATTACAGGCACATGGATGCTTCTCCCTTCCTGACCTGCATCTCTGATGTCACATCAAGTATGGCCCTTATAGATGTCAAGTTCAGTTCAAATTCATAGGGGTGGGGGGAACAATATAATCTCCAAACAGATTTTTTTTAGTTTTGATTCAAGTTCTGTTACCCATTTTCTTCACCTTTGCAGGGCAGGCATACCTGAATCTTCTGGGCCTTTTACTGGCACTGAGATGGGGAAGGCTTCATCTGCTGAACAACCACCTGCCATGCAGGTGTTCGGGTCATGAGGGCCTTGTCAGAAAAAAGGCCAACTGAGCCAGGTTCCTACTCTCCAGATTCTAATATGTTTTACTGATTGGAAACTATGGGATGAAAAGATTCAATTATCTGGAGTAAAATGTTATTTTGTGTGTGTGTGTGTGTGTGTGTGTGTGTGTGTGTTATGCCTTAAAATACAATTCCATTGGGATTCTTTCTATAGGAAAGAACTTGTAGGCTGTGAGAGATAACAGATGTTGAAATAGCATTGCTAACTTATGAAAAGAAAAGAACAATTCTGCTGTTTATATTTGTTTGTTTTTGGCCTTGGGGGAAGTTGCTAGAAATTATCTACATGGGGTTTCCTGCTATGTCATGAGTCAATGGCGGTTGTTCTTTGCAGCCCTCCATGGGTTGCAAGGAAGTTCAGGCAGGGAAAAAGGAGGATTTCTGAGGCATAAATCTTTGCGATGCTCCTCAGTGGGATCTGGGGAGTTCACTGCATCCTGCGGTGCCGTGCAATCCTGTGTCTGCCAACTTGAAAGGCGGAGCAGGAGCAACTTGGGAGTGTGTCCCTGCCATGGATGAGCCTCCATTACCGGCATGATTTGTGGATGGTTCCTCCTTAATTTGGACAATTGGCTTTAATCAAGAGGCTCTCCTGGACTGACATATGCTAATGGGCTGCAATAAATCAGCTGCTGAAAGGAGTGTGCTTGGCTCTCTGAAGGTATTTGAATGTTTTTCTGAAGCTTGAGAATCTTTACAACAGTCAAGAAAGGAAGGGGGAAGTAAAGGTGCATTGTGCTTTGTTATGGTTTTCAAATGGTCTTTCCTTTTCTTGTCCTTCCCTGCACAATGAAAGAGACATGTGTAGTTGTTGCATTGTTACTCTGCCTGACACTTTGAAAAAGAGGGGAGAGGCTTTTGATTTATGATCAAGAATGAATTTAATAAGGTTTTGCTATGCCCACCCCTTCGATTGAGGCTGAATGGATTTTATCAACAATCATTTCTGGACAGGCGTGTTGTCACAATAATACAGGGGGGGGGCAGTGGGAGAGAATGATCTACAGCCCAACATATGTGGAAAAGAGGCTGAATTTGAGAAAAGATCTTGCTCTTAACTGTATGCTTAGAAAGAACTCCAGAGAGGAATTTAATAGCAGAAACCTGGAAGTGCACGCTGTGAGTTATTTATGGCTGCAGCTCTTTGCTAATCTGTAAACAGCGGAAGGAATGGAATGTGGCCTTGTACCATCCAGATAAACACCGCAAAGAACTGAACAATGGAAGATAGTAATGAACTCTCAGAACACCAGGTCTGGAACAAAATGTATGTGAAGGACTACACACGTGAACTGGAATTTATATTTATAAGACATAACAGAGGTGCTGTTTGTAAGGAGGAAAAAGTGGTCAGCTGGAAGAATGGTTTAACGGCAAGTGATGGATGACAACTGGACACTAAATAAGAAATGATGAGGCTGTGGGGTGAAATGATGGACATATGTTTGCAACAGGAGCGGGAAAACTGATTCTAATAAATTGTATTAAATTAAAATAATTCTGTATAATTTTTTTTTAAAAGAATGAAAGAAATTATTTACATGGAAAATGAAGAGCCCCCAAAATACAAAAGCATCTCAATCGCACTAATGCAAAAAATAAAAACAAAAAACAACATGGAAATTTAATCAGCACATACAATATCACAAAATAAGAACAAAATGTTATGAGTTTGCAAGGTCAGTCTGGATGATGTCTTCATTCTTGGGATCCTGTATCTGTGGGAATAGAATTTATGGTAGCAAGCTTGCCAGACCAGTCCCTTGTCTACGTAATGGCTTCAACTGACTAGCTAAGCACCACAATTAGCATAACCAAAGAAGTTGTTCTACACCCTAGAACAAATGGGTGGTCCTTCCTGCACCCTCACGTTGCTGTTAGTTAAGAGAGCAAAAGCCAGAGAGTTGTGTGTAAGCAGGGCGAGAAATAGGCTGGAAGCTGGAGACACAGACACATGCTTGCTCTGTGAAGGATCCAGATATCTTATTAATGGAGAATCAAGGTCTTTTGGGGTGTGGATGCTGTCAGCCCCTCCCTCCTATTCTCAGGTTGTGTATATGTGTAAATAAAATCATATATCCTCCACTAATCACAGACTCTTCATTCCGAGGAAACTGAGCCTGCAACTGAACCTGAGCCTGGAACCCCAGAGTCTCTCACCACTTGGAGATGTTGCTTGTGTATAACACAAATAAACCAGGAATATGTGAAATATTCAAATGAATCCTGGATCAGGAACCAAAAGTGTTTCTTGTCCAAGCCAAAGCAGAATCTCCCTAACGCACCCTCGTCCAAAACAGAAGTGCTTCAGAGCACTTAAGAAACAGAGACGTTGGGGAAATGCTACAGACAGGTTCCTGCAAAACCTGGAAACAAAAAAACCTCCCAAGCTTGGAAAATGTCAGAGTGGGGAGAGAGGCGGGGAGATTTTATGTGGTTGACAGGTCTAGCATCTGAGCAAAGGGATTGGCTTTAGCAGGACTCCCCAGCCACAGTGCCTTGGAAACAGGATGTTGAAGCAATGATGTTGCCTTGTTCTTATCTGTCTTGTGCCCTTTGCTTGCTCATCTCATGGTGCTCTTGCTTGGGAAATGCTGGACATTCAAGGCCTTTTGCCTCTGGGCCACCTGCTCACGCATCCACTCCCATCAAATCAACTATGCACTTGGTTTCTCTGACATTTTGTGTCAACTGAGCAGAGCTCAAGCCTGAGGCAGCTTTTAAAAATCATAACTCCCTTATCTCTGCCCCCATCCTCTAAAATGTTGCTGATTACTTTCCTAGGAGCACCTCTATGATATATGACTCTTCGTAAAAATTCTCACATAGACACCATTGAAAAAGAAAAAGAAAAATATCTGTAGGGAGAAAGGCAGGACTTAACAGGAAGCATAATTCCAACTGTTCTACCTACTGTCTTCTCAAAATAAGGAGAGAGTGTTTTGGGTATGGTGGTTCTGTGGAAGTACCAATAATGATTGTAGGTTTCAACCACACTGTATTGTTTACAGAGCATTTAAGTATTCCAAAAGGCAATGTTTAGAGCTTAATTTATGACCCAAGTTCTTGTTCTGCTTGCCAGATAATTTAAGGCTTAGGCAAAATTCCCCTCACTTTCCTGAAAATATCCCTCCCCTGATGTAATCTCAGAGCCTCTGTCTATAATCTTTGAGAACTCTCAGAGAACAGGTGAGGTCCCTGAAGACTGGAGGTGGGCACATGTTGTCCCTATCTTCAAAAGGGGGAGGGGGAGAAGACCCAGGTAACTACTGACTGGTGAGCTTGACATCAGTAACAGAAAAGGTCCTAGTATGCAAAACTAAATAGTCATTCTGAGAGTACTTTGAAAAAGATGCTGTGATTACCAGCATGGGTTTCTCAAAAACAAGTCATGCCAGAAGAATCCCATTTTTTAAATATAGTTACAAGCTCGGTGGATCAGGGGAATATTGTGGACATAGTGTATTTTGATTTCAGTATGGCTTTTGACAAAATTCCTCATGATAGTATTGCTGAGAAGCTGGTAAAATGTGGGCTGGACAAGGTAACTATTAGGTGGATTTGTAGCTGGTTGACTGACCAAACCCAAAGAGTGATAACTAATGGTTCCTCCTCATTCTGGAACAAAGTGGTAAGTGGGGTGCCTCAGGGCTCCCTCCTTGGCCAGTGATTGTTCAACATCTTTATAAATGTTTTAGATGAAGGAATTGAAGGGATGCTCATCCAATTTGCAGTTGACACCAAACTGGGAGGGGTAGCTAATGCTGCAGAAGACAGAATTGGAATTCAAGAAGACTTTAACAGATTGGAGAATGGGCCAAAATCAACAAAATGGATTTTTCTAGGGGCAAATGTAAGGTTCTACAGTTAGCCAGGAAGAGCCAGCTGTGCAAATATAAGATAAGGGACCTAATATTATTATTAAGTTTCCATTTTATAACAATTATGACACATTCTTATTATCCACTTTATACTTTTGCTCTTATGAGCTTGTCGACTTCCCTCCCTCCTGCCTCTTGGTTTTCAACATTAATATTATATATCATAGCATTTGTATATTTTCCAATTTATGTTTCACTAAATAAAAAATCCCAACTTATAAATAAATATAAAAAGGTAATAACAATTGTCATTACAAGTCTTCTTACAACCCTGCTAGAGTTGTTAGTTGTTTACAATGATCCTTCGAATATTGTATAAATTTACTCCAGTCTTTTTGGAACACTTGGTCATTTAAATTGAGAATGTGGAACATGTGCAGAGGAGGGTGACCAAGAGGCTCAAGGGTCTGGAAACCAAGCCTTATGAGGGACAGTTGAAAAAGTTGGGTATGCTTAGCCTGGAAAAGAAGAAACTGAGAGGAGATAGGATAAAGATCTTCAAATACCCAAAGGGCTGTTACACAGAAGATGGAGCAAGCTTGTTTTTTCCTGCTCTGGAGGGCAGGACTCGAACCACTGGATTCAAGTTACAAGAAAAAGGGTTCTGACTAAACATCAGGAAGAACTTTCTGATGGCAAGAGCTGTTCAACAGTGGAATGGACTCCCTCAGAAGGTGTTGGATTCTCCTTCATTTGAAGTTTTTAAGCAAAAGTTGGACGGCCATCTGTCATGGATGCTTTAATTGAGATTACTACATTACAGGAAGTTAGACTAGATGACCCTTGGGGTCCTTTCCAGCTTTGCAGTTTTATGATTCTATTATTGAATGTATGTGAATATCATGTGCTACTAATGGTACTGCATTTGAACTTCCATTTGGATTTTGTTTTTTCGTTTTAAATTATTTTGTTTTTGTCACCACATGTTCATATTATTACTGTGGATCTGGCATTAAGAAATAATGACAACAGCTAAACACTGTTGCAGAGGTCACATCTATGTGCCCAAAGGGGTTCTGATTGCAAACAGACATTAACTGGGGCTGAAACTTTTAAGTGGCTAGTAGGCGAAAGGTGAAATTATTGGGTGTTTTCAGAAACGTTCCCCCAAAGGTTAAGAGAAAACAGAGTCGGCTTGACATGGTAGGTCAGAATGTCGGCGTCTGGGCTAGGACATTCTTCCATTGTTTGGAGACACTGGTTTTGTGCAGCTGGAACATATCCCCAGAGGCTGTGGTCCAGTGTCGTGGCTCGTGGTGAAGGCTGAGCTGTAGGAACAATAGGACTTCTATGAGAAAGTTTGAGCACACTCAGCTAATGTGGGTCTCAAGGGATTATGGGAAGCGTAGTTCCTGAGTTCGAGAAGTCTGGGACATTTTGCACACTCCTCCCTCTCAGGATTTGGGGGTATTCTAGAGTATGCTTGGTATGCGAGTTGCTCAACATGTTTGAAGCGGGGCTTTGTAATTGAGTCTCTGCTGGGTGAACATTTGTTTGCCAAGGTAGCTGATAGTATGTGGGGGGCAGAAGGGGAATGGGTCACGGTCACAGGAATGACAAAGGGAAAACTTTGCAAGAAGAGTTTAAAAACAACAATAACAACATTTTATTAGTTCTATAATGACAGTAACATTAACAAAAATAAATAGGGCAGTTATGTTACAATGCAGTTTAGACATCCCAGTAGGTTTCACTGTGATATATGTAACTTATGTCAGTTGTGGGTGTCCAGTCTAATCCAGTGTATCCTACCACAGCTAACTGAGCAATGGAGGGGGCGTCCAGCCTTGTTCCTTTTGTGAACTAGAGGCAAGTAAAGAAGCCTTCTCTTTCTGAAAAGTGTCTTTTGTGCTTTAATTTGGTTTGTTAGTTTCTCCATCAAGAACACCGTCCATATTTATCTGCACCAATCCTCTCCCAGGCTGTAATCCACTATAGTGATGATTATTCTAGCCACCACAAAGAAGATCTTTGTGTAAGATGAGATTTAAGGAGGAAGATGATGGTGGTGTTTTGAGAGCTCATGTGCATTCAAATCCCAAATCCCAAATGACATATATTTGAGCTGTTTCTGTTTACCAGGACAGTCACACTTTACGTAACATAAGACGAGCCTGCTAGATAAGATCAACAATCCACTTAGTCCAGCATCCTCTTCTCACAGAGGCCAACCAAATGCAAGCAGGACACAGACACAAGAGCATGCTCTCCTGCTGTGGTTTCTAGAAAGTGGTATTCAGAAGCATTGCTGCCTCCAACTGTGGCAGCACAGCACAGCTATCATGGCAACTAACCATGGATAGTTCTCAACTACATGCATTTGTCTAATCAACTTGTAAAGCCATCTGGGTGGGTGGCCACCTCTGCCTCCTGTGGAAGTGAGTTCCATAGTTTAACTAAGTGCTGCATGAAGAAATCATTTCTTTTATGTGTTCTGAATCTTCTAGCCTTCAGCTTCTTTCAGATAGCAGTGATAGTGTGGGTGACTTCAGAAATGCTGTTCCTGAGAACCTTTTTATTTGCCATCCTGGGTTGCTTTCTGACAATCAGTTTATTCAACATGCATTCTGATTTGTTTGTACAAAGTCTGAGGGAGGTTTAGGCCCAGGGGCCCCTAACCCACTCCTCCCCTGCCCCCGAAATGCCTCGTTTTTGTGGTTTTTGCTGGCTTCTACAAGAGGAATAGACTAGCTCATCAGCAAGCCAAGGGATTCAAACCCCAAAGTGACCCAATTATATATATATATATATTAAAGGGTATTTTGTGTGGCATTCTGGCTTCCTTCTGTCTGAGGCCCCTCCCTTCATTTACTTTCCTTCATTGACTGAGCACTTGCACCAGGTTTGGGGAAATGAACAATGCCCCTTGAATGCAAAGTTTCTCTCTGAGAAGCAGACATGCCCCTTAACAACAGCAATGTAAACAGAACCCAGTCCAAGGCAAAGATCTCTGATATACCTCTAGGCTGTTACCACAACAATTGTATTTACTCACTTTCGCAATAAATCCTTAACACAGGAGCAAGTACAAGATTGACTAGCTAAACAAACCTTAAGATTATTTGCAGACCTGCATGTGGAGAATACACATAAAGGGGCCAAACCTCTTCCCAACTGTTGGGTACTGACCACAGCAGTCTTGACCTCCTGTGTTTCCTGAACTTGCTATGTCATTGTCATTGGTTGCAAAGCATGTGCCTGCTAAGTGAGTTGTCTGGCTGTTGGAGGAGATTAAGAGCAGGACAACTGTGGCTGGGCCAGCAAACATCAGTGACCACATTGGGTCAGCTAAAAATCCCAGTTGGTGACACATACTCATAAGACTGCTGCCTTCAGATGACAGGGCCTGTCATGTATCAAATGAAGTTAATCTGCTTTTAGTGTTGCATTTTAATGCTGTAATCCTCTCTGGGGTGAAGGGTGGGTTATAGATAGATACAGACAGTGACCAATTTATGCACATCCGATTGACATGCAACTGCATATGTGCGCATCACATTGACCTGGAAGTGCCTGGAAAGGGGAGCAGAAAGTGCTCTGCATCTTCCTTTAAGATATGTGCTATGATCCTTCTTTTTTAAAGGATGTAGACTGGGGCCTTCAAATGCATTATATGGTCCTCTTGTTAACCAGCTGAATTATTTTTTTCTTTATTTTATGTTGGGTCAAGATGCAGATCAGTGACTAGTGAAATATTACTACTACTACTACTAGCCTTTTTTGGCATAAGTTAAAACAGTCATAAAATCATACAAAGTCATCCAAATACACTGATAATCCAAACACATTCAATATATAAAAGACTAGATAGCCACCAGTGAATAAATCAGGCAACTTTAGATTTAGCTTTTATTTTATTTTGACAAAGTAATAATCATAAATAAATAAGAATAAAAATGTGCACCCCACCATCGAGACCATTCCATTGTAACTATCCAACCTCCCAAAATTTCAACACCTCTAGCGATGGTTTGACCCCAGTCCATTTAAAATAGCTACATTATGGACAATACAAAATTCCCTAAGTTTTAACCCCACTCTGTTAGTTAATCTATCCTTAGAAGAGTGGGGAACAGACAGCAGGGTAGGTATTATATCTATTCCTTCAAAGCCCAATTGGGATACAATATTTTGGTTGTTGGTCCTAATTCACACATTTAAATCGCCTGTAATAATAAATTGGGCAGATGGAAGTGTTTTGGATAGAGAGAACATAATATCTGACAACTTGTCCCAATTAGCAGTTGGAATGAAATATTGTAAATGACCATCTATTATTGTTTCCATTGATGTTTTGATTTTACTGCAATTTTGTACGAAAAGTAGGTTGTCAAATACCACCAGTTATTCCATATAGCCAAGACTGCACTTGTACAAGAGGCAGCCTTTGCAAATTGGATTATGGGGTCATGTGATAGCAAATGCAGAGGCAGAGCATAGCCATCGTGGCTAGGAGCCATTGATAGCCTTGTCCTCCATGAATCTGTCTAATCCTCTTTTAAAGCCATCCAAGTTGGTGGCCATCACTGCCTCCTGTGGGAGTGAGTTCCACAGCTTAACTATTTGCTTTCTAACAAATGCAGGGCATATTTTACGCCCCTGGCCAGCAAGTACTTTAACTGGAAGGGCACTCTGCGAAGCTGGGGAACTGAAGCTAACTGAGGTTTTCCGTGTGGCTCCAATGGAATGTGAAGCCTTGTCCAACCTCCAGCCTTCTTTGTAATTCCACCAACCACACAGGTAAAGTAGATTTGGATTGGGTTGCACCAGTCAGAAGAGACACTCCACATTCCTTATCCTTTATGAGCCCAACATTTTCCTTCAGCAACATTTTGCCAAGTTAGGCCTTTATTTTTTAAAACAACCTGGAGGGGGGGCAGGAATCCTGTTTTGTAGGTGCTCCAATTAACTCTCCCAGAAATTGCATGGTTTATCAAAACTGGATATCTTAAAGAGCCACTTTCAGCAATATAACAAGGAGTGCCTTATGAAGGGAGAGAGGACTGTGAAAAACCCCCACAAAGCTTTCCTTCTCCACAAAGACTGACTCTTTGTTTATTTCTTTAGTGTGGGTGGCAGCTTGCCCAAGTAAACACAACACTACATAAACACAAGAGATTGGTATTTATGATATTACATCAACATCCTCCAAATGGGGATTAATTGTTGTGGCTAATAATATCCAGCAGCAGGAGAGAGGGAGCCATGTTGTGTTACCCCGAGTGAAAAAAACAACAACATTTCAATAAAGTTTTAAAAATAAAGTTCAGAGCTGAGGTGTGGCCTAAAACAGTGAGACCACCTTTTCTCACTACAAATGCCACAGAAGTGCCTTGGAGATGACATGCGCTCCCAAGTCATCTGGCCCAAATCACTAGGGAGACCTCTTGGAGGAAAGGGCTTTGGTCCCTGCAGAGAAATCCAGTCCAGGGGGACATACAGGAGGCCAAAGGCAGCTGGAACAAGAGCCCACTTGGGGGGATTCTTTGTCTGGTCCCCACAAGAACCTCTTTGACTCCATCTTGATCCCTGCCTTGATCCCTTAGTCTTCCCCATTGTCCATGTAAGTCTCAAGAGTGGCAGCAGCAATGAACCTGTCAGGAAACCTGGAGCACCCATGTGGCTGCCAAGTAACTCTCTTCAGGATGGAGAAGACCAAGCTGCACGTAGTTATACAGAAGAGAGAAGGCAGGGCAAGAACTGGCTGTTGTTGCCTAAGTCTTCCAGTCACCTCTGGACCTTTCCTGACTTAAGAGTTCCCTCTGGAGCTCAGTAACTAGCAGTTCTTTTGCTCGATTTCTTCCTGCCTCAGCTCCTACTCCATGTATAGCTCTGGCGTACCCACCAGGTCAAGGGCCACGAACACCAGATTTCTTCCTGCACAGCCTTCATTCATAAAACCCCAAATAAACAGCTCTGCCCCAAAATGGATTTAGGACCAGATGTGAAGCTGGTGGCCCCTGGGTGGCCCCAGTTCAGGAGGACTGCACACAGCCCTATTTTTATTTCAGTCACTTAGCTATTTTACAGAGGAGAGTCCTGTGAAGGAGTTCTCTGAAGGGGTGTTGGGTCCAAGTCCAGTTTAAGGATAAAAGCCCCAAAAAGAAGAGCCCAAGAGCAGCACCTGAACCGCAGACCAAGCAGGCAGACAGGTCACAGTGAGATGGTATTGTGTTTTTATTCAAACTGTAGTACTTATTTCTAAATTTCCATCTCTATGTGTGCCTGAGCATATCTAATGCCATGCAGATCTGCACCCTTATTCTGCAATCTCTCTTGCTCCTATATTTCCTTCCGGGGGGGGGGGGGCAAATGCAATGTGGGAGATACCAGGGGGGTTCTTCATGATGAGACTGCATGTGTATAGAGGGGGTGTTATTTTGAATCCTCCCCACCAGAAAAATCTTGCAAGCAGAAAGCTAGTTGGAAAACCATCGTAGAGCAAGGAGGTTCTGGACCATACCTCTTCCCAGAAGATTGATTTTTCACTTAGAGGTTCTTTTTTGTTTGTGTTTTGTTTTTGCACTAAAATGTAAGGTTCTTCTCAACTGCAGTCTGAAGCTGCACATTCTACCACAAAGGACTCTTTCACTTTGTTCTACTGCATTAGGAGGCTAGGACTCAGTTTTAGCTCCAGTGCAGTGCTCTGGAACTCAGGGGAAAAGTTACAAGTTATGCCAGAGTTTGGAAAGCTATGTAAAATTTATTCAACTCATCCAGACTGTTGGTTATATATCATGCAGTAGGGAGGTGCAGGGGCTATTGGTGACGTCTGTGCTGGATGGATTACGTTTTTAATTTGTGGGAGGTGACTCTGGAACAGGCGTCACTGGAATCAGATTAAAAGTGCTAACAATCCATGCCGAGGAGTGATGTGTAGCCAAGGAAACTTGTCTTTCTTCTTACACACACACAGACAATAATCTTGTAGTACCTTAAAGATGTCCACTTTGTCTTCATAGGTCAGAGAGCCACTTGAGATGTGACTCAGAACTGTAGTTGCAAAGGTGGCCTACGTAGTTCTCTTCCCCACAGCAGTCGTGCAACTGTTAGGCTGAGAGTGAGTGACTGTCCTAGGGTCACCCAGGGACTTGCATGGCTGAGTGAAGATTTGGTCTCGCCCAGGTCCAAATCCAGCACTCTGACCACTGCACCACACTGGCTCCCCACCCATAGTCCTTCATTACAAAACAGAGAGTTAATCCATTGGAATATTCCATAAAGTTGACAGAAAGGAGAGTCAACCTGATCTAGCTTTAATTCTTCAAAGCCATCCAATATTGATCTTTGTCAGATCAGAGTCTGGTGAGGAACTCGTCATCATCCGATGACACACAAAGGCAGATATATTTTTAATTAATGCTTATGTAAGCAAGCTAGCTTCAGATTATGACTAAACAAGGAGCCCTTTCTAATCAACTGGATTGGACTCCAAATAGTCTCACTGAAGTATTCTTACAAAGTTCATATTAATAAAGCCCAACAGTTGGGAGGCCTAGATATTGCATTGAAACACGCCTTGCCTCTTTCCTCCCTTGAAAAATAATGAGCACAGAGGTCAAGCTGGTGTTTGAATGTCAGATTATGAACTATATCACAAAACTGAGGCAAATTGAGGCAAATTGGCAAAAGTGCAATTCCCCCTGCAAACCTGCATGTTGTTATACTTTCACCTAATACCTTGTTTGTTTCTCTTTAACCAAATGCCCTAAAATATATTCCAAAGATACATACGTTGAATACAACAGATACTTCTTTTCCATTCTAATTGCCCCCTGAATATTTGCATGGCAGCTGTGCTCTGCCTCCATGGCACTTCAAGCACCTCTCTCAGTTCAGATGGAACAGAAAGATAGAGTTGGGTGCCATCTGCGTATTGGTGACGCTTCACTCCATATCTCCCAATTGCAGCTCACAGTGGCTTCACATGGGGAGGCAAGATGGAACCCTGCAGGACAATTTCCATGGCACTGGAGAATACCTCTGCCATAAATACCTTCTAGAAATGGCTCTGGAGCAGAACCACCAAAGGACACACGGTGCATAATTAAACTATGGAACTCTCTTCCACAGGAGGCAACTTGGATGACTTTAAAAGAGGATTAGACCAATTTATGAAGGATAAGGCTATCAGCGGCTACTAGCTATGCTGGCTATCCTTTGGTCAGATGCAGCAATGCTTCTGAAACCCAGTTTCAGGAAACTGCAGGTGGGCAGAGTGCTCTTTTGCTCAGGTCCCGATTGTAGGTTTCCCATAACCATCTGGTTGGCCACTGTGAGAACAGGATGCTGGACTAGATGGGCTACTGGCCTGAGCCCACTCAGCCAACTAAACAGTCTGTGATGGCAACTCTGCATTGAGGCCAAATGTTGCCAGTCAGCAAAGTGTGACGAAGCTTTGGAGTGCATTAGCCATTTATCCACAACCACAGGCATCTAATGAGTATTGTTTATGTGCCATCAGCAGTGGGGCATGCTCAGGCTTGAAAGACAAGTACACTGACCTTCCCTTCATAATCGTTTACACTCCTTGTTTCAAGGACTCCACCTCAATTATTCTTATGAGTCACTTTATCTTGAAGGAGGGAGATTTTTTTAAAAAACTGAGGAATTTCTCAGGTTCCCAAACATAGGACAGAGTCCTTGAGATGAAAGGAGTCTGTGCCATGGTGAAAGGAAAGATAAGCATCACATCACAATGTGAAAGCATAGAAACCATGAGAGTGGCAAAAGTCGGATAATGGTCAGCATTTGTACTGTGCTTTTGCATGTCCAAAGCACTTCTGCGACATTTATCTTGATGACAACAACCTTGAAAGGTGGGCTATCATTTTTATATGACATGTTGCAGATAAGGGTGGGGGTCTTGAAGCTGATAAATTGTAATCTTCCTACTGTATGTCACAGGTCTGATCTGAATCAGGGGCTTCGTGCTTCATAGCTAAGGTGCTTTTGGCTCTGAGGCAGTGGCTCCCAAACATTTTTGCCCATGGACCACTTGTTTATTGCTGAGGATCTAAGACTCCAAGCAAACCACTTGATTTTTCTGCCTGTAATAGCATAGAATTCAATTTGTAATTCAATGAAATACAATGTAAGAAATAAAAGAAGCAATAAAAGTAAACTGAATAATCAATATCAGTATTCAATTTGATGGATGTGCTGTCTTCCATTGTTAACCACAAATCCACGGACATGCAACAGACTATCTGAATGAAGTTCACAGACCACCATCTGGAAACCTCTGCTCTGAAATATTTCAGTGAATTTCAGTCCAATTCTTCATGCCTCTTGTATTCAATGAGCTGAGCTCCAAGCTATGTATGATTCAGTGCTAGAATTATTATTTGTGGGGAGTAGCGTAGAGGAGCCTACTTTTCCTACTTTTTTTTTTACATCCTTTTTCAGAAGATTGTAGGTGGAGAGTCAGGGATAGGGCTAGTGGCTTTCATTAGGGCCCAACTACTCTTCACACCCACACACCAAACAACTAGTTTTGAACCCTTATGGTCCAACTAATACATCACATTACAACAAAATAAATGAGACAAAGATGTGGCAACTTCATTATAAATTGGAATGCTTTTATTGAAAACTGTGAAAAACAGTCTGAAGCAGGCTTCTGGTTCCTGTCCTTTGCCATGGGGATGGCTCTCTCAACATTGAAGGCTGAAAAAGGGGGTGGAAGGGGTTAAACCATCTCTTATAATGGGCACGGGAGGTACTGGTGGTAGCCTAAATGACTCGTCCCTCACGGATCAGCATGGGGACAGGTGGAGGCACTGGGTGCTATGCACTTTGCCTGATGCAACCCCCCCCCAAAAAAATTTTGCCATTGGATGTAGAGGTTCTCCTTATACTTGGGTTTTAATTGGCATTAAGAATAGGCTCGCACCGGAGGAGATGGACGTTGTAACTGCAGTCAATCAGCTGTATGGAACTGAGATTTGAAATTGGGAGAAGATTTTATCCTGTACTGGAGATGGATGGAGGGGGGGGGGGGCTCTCTGCTATATTTTATGGGAGTTTTTACATTTATGATTTGGCAGCCCTCTCCTAATATTGAATTTTAAGATATACAAGTGAGGGTGTTTTGATGTACAATGTAACATTGAGAGTTAAAAGAAGATGTAAAGCTGTGTGCGGCTTGAAAGGAGTAAAGGGGGGGGGAGAACCTGGTTGTTTTGTTTGGAAGGATGTTGCGGGGAAAAATTGAATGTAATAGAAATAAATAAGAATATGAAACACAGTATTATTAGATCATAAAGATCCATCAAGAATGGTATGTGGGAAGTCTCTTAACAAAATTGTATTAATTTGGAACGAATCTGTGTAATTGGGTTTATATTGGAAAATCAATAAAAATAATTGGCACTGAAGCAGAAGTCTGGTGTGCCTACTGAGAAGTAGGTTCTACTGAGCTCAAGGGGGCTTATTCCCGAGTAAATGTGTACAGTACTGCAGCTTTAGATTATGCTGAGGCCGATATTTGTTAGCCACCTTACTCACAGAGGGACCCAAAGCAACATACATTATAACCAATTAAGAACACCCAATAAAAATCTAAAAACACAGCTATACAGGTACTCCACTAAAGGAGACCACAATGCTGCCCTTCAAATTAAGGGCCAAAAGCCTGAGTAAAGAGAAAAGTATTTACCTGGCATTTTAAAACAGAAACAGACGGTGCTAGGCATACCTCCCTGGAGAGAGAGCATTCTTTGAACTTTCCTTATAATTTTGATGAAATGTTGAAAATTCATATTTGTTAGTGTGAATGCACACCCACTCAGACCCACCCACCCACTTACTGTGCTGCAAATTTAACTTCTATCATTTCTACTTCTGGTTAATATTTATTTATTGCATGTATAGCCCTCCTTTTGTCCAGGGAGCTCAAGGTGGTATACACAATACTTCCCCTCCTCATTTAATCCCCACAGCAACCCTGTGAGGTAGGTTAGGCTGTGAGATGGTAACTGGCCCAGTGAGCTTCATAGCTGAGTGGGGACTTCAACTCTGGTCTCCCAGGTCCTGGTCCAAAACTCTCACCACTACACGAGCCTGACAGATAGGTGATTTGAGACCAGAAAAAAATGCCAGAAACAAGCCAAACAGGAATGAGCATGCTCAGTAGTTACAGAATGCTGTTTGGCTATTGAGAGAAAACATGGAAAACAGGGAGGAGCAACTGAATGGAATGCAGAATGCCACATTGCAGAAAAAGTATTTCCAAAGGACTATAGCTAGAACATTGTTGGCAAGAGTTTTCTATTTTGTAGGTGGATATGCATTCACCCCTTTCTCTTTTTCAAGTATATATACTCATTAAGAGATTCTCTGTTCTACTCAAATATCGGTTTATATCAGTGGTTTTCAACCTTTTTGAATCCATGGCTCCTTGACCAACTACATTCTTTCTGCAGCACTCCTGTGGGGCTCAGGAGCCCAGTTATGTCACCCCTTGCCTGAAAGCGTCTCACCCTTTACCAGACATTCCCCCTTGTGGAGTGTTCCCTCAGCCTCCTCTTCTCTCCCCTCTCCTTGGGAGTCCTCTGGGCAGCCGCTGCTGCCATCCCTGGTCTCTGAGCTGCTGGGCACCCCCCCCCCTGCCCCAAAGAGAGGTGCCTCCTCACACTGCCCCACGGGCCTGGGAAGAGGATGCCCCCAGCCTTAGTGGCCCAAAGGAGACTGGCCAAAGTTGAATGTGAGGCCAGCACCTTACCTTGGGAGGCAGCAGTGGCAAAAGCAGGCATTGGCAGGCTTGCATGGCAGAAAGGCTCCCCTTCAGCACTGGGCACTCAGCTCCCAGGCAGGCATGGCACACAGCAAACACAAGAAAGGCCAGGGCAACACCTGCCTGCCTGCCTCCCCAGCCTCCCACTTGTCAGTCCATTCCCAGCAGCAAGGGCTGGTGAACTGACTGGCTGGGCTCCCTCACCCAGTTGCTTACTTACTCCAAGGCTGCCTCAGCTCCTGGCAACCAGCACCCCCTGGCCAGCCACAAAGGTACCATTTGCCTGTGGAGCTTGTAGCCAGGACTGCTGCAACAAACAGCTGTGCAAGCCTTTGGGAGGCAGAGAAATGAGAGGCATAAGAGAAGAGAGGGAAGGAAAGAACAGCATCCCTGACCACCATTCAAGGCACCCCAGGGTGCTACGACACACTGACTGAAAACCATTGGTCTATATATCTTCATTAATGGCATGAGCAAGTTTCATACTTCAAATTCAGCAGATGGTATCAGGAGGGAGAGGAACAGCAGGTTGCAGGTGGCAGCTCACTGTTCCTTGATCTTGTCTGCATCAAGACTGTAAGGCCTATGTGAAACTTTATAGCAGGAGTAGTCAACATGTTGCCCTCCACATGTTTGGCCTACAACTAGCATCATACCTGACCAGGTTGCTTTTCTTTCTTTTTTTGCTTCCTGTTTGTTTGTTTTTTAAAAAGAAAAGAGAATCTGCTGCCCTTTAAACTATGTTAAGGTAACGGGGACCCCTGACCATTAGGTCCAGTCGCGGACGACTCTGGGGTTGCGGCGCTCATCTCGCTTTACTGGCCGAGTGAGCCGGCGTACAGCTTCCGGGTCATGTGGTCAGCATGACTAAGCCGCTTCTGGCAAACCAGAGCAGCGCATGGTAATGCCATTTACCTTCCCACCAGAACGGTAACTATTTATCTACTTGCACTTTGAAGTGCTTTCGAACTGCTAGGTTGGCAGGAGCAGGGACTGAGCAACGGGAGCTCACCCTGTCGCAGGGATTCAAACTGCCGACCTTCTGATCGGCAAGTCCTAGGCTCTGTGGTTTAACCCACAGCGCCACCCGCTAAACTAATAATAAAATAATAATAATAATAATAATAATAATAATAATAATAATAATAATTTATTATTTGTACCCCGCCCATCTGGCTGGGTTTCCCCAGCCACTCTGGGCGGCTTCCATAGAAACCAAAAATACACTAAAATATCACAGATTAAAAACTTCCCTGAACAGGGCTGCCTTAAGATGTCTTCTGAATGTCAGGTAGTTGTTTATCGCTTTGATATCTGCTGGAAGGGCATTCCACAGGGCAGGCGCCACTACCGAGAAGGCCCTCTGCCTGGTACCCTGTAGCTTTGCTTCTCACAATGAGGGAACCGCCAGAAGGCCCTCGGCGCTGGACCTCAGCGTCCGGGCAGAACGATGGGGGTGGAGATGCTCCTTCAGATATACTGGGCCAAGGCCGTTTAGGGCTTTAAAGGTCAACACCAGCACTTTGAATTGTGCTCAGAAACGTTCTGGGAGCCAATGTAGGTCTTTCAAGGCCGGTGTTATGTGGTCTTGACGGCCGCCCCCAGTCACCAGTCTAGCTGCCGCATTCTGGATTAGTTGTAGTTTCCGAGTCACCTTCAAAGGTAGCCCCACGTAGAGCGCATTGCAGTAGTCCAAGCGGGAGATAACCAGAGCATGCACCACTCTGGCGAGACAGTCTGTGGGCAGATAGGGTCTCAGCCTGCGTACCAGGTGGAGTTGGTAGACAGCTGCCCTGGATACAGAATTGACCTGCACCTCCATGGACAGCTGTGAGTCCAAAATGACTCCCAGGCTGTGCACCTGGTCCTTCAGGGGCACAGTTACCCTATTCAGGACCAGGGAGTCCTCCACACCAGCCCGCCCCCTGTCCCCCCAAAACAGTACTTCTGTCTTGTCAGGATTCAACCTCAATCCATTAGCCGCCATCCATCCTCCAACTGCCTCCAGGCACTCACACAGGACCTTCACCACCATCACTGGTTCTGATTTGAAGGGGGTAGAACTATGCTAGTCTACTGCAAAAAAGAAAAAAAAAAAAGAGTATTGTGGCACTATGAAGATGAACACAATTATTATGACACAAAATTTCATGGACCAGAGCCATCTTTCATTAGTCCACAGAATTTTATGCCCTGACCTTGATCTAGAATGGGACAAGCACAACTTTCCCCCTTCTTTCTGATCTATCTGTGGCTTTCAATACCATTGATCATTGTATCCTTTTGGATTGGCTCATTTGGATGGTAATGCCCCCCCCCCAATTTTACAGTGATTCTGATTCTACCTACGGAGCAGAGTTTAGAGCATGGTGCTTTTCAGACCTCTAGAAGACGTGCTATGGGGTGCTGCTGGGCACCATTTCCCCCCAGTGTTATTTAACACCTACATGAAACAGTTGGAAGCAGTCACTGAGGGATCGGGGGCAAGTAGCCATCATTATGCTGATGATACCCAACTCTGTTTCTCCATAATATCTGAATCAGGAGCAGGCCCTGGATTGGTGTCTGGATGCAGTGTTGGGATAGTTGAGGGAAAATAAGCTGAGCCTGAATTCTGGCAAGACAGAGGCTCTTAGGATGAGTGGTCTTATGTTTGAGAAATTCATCCATCTCCTGTTCTGGATAGGGTTGCACTCTCACTGAAGGAGCAGGTCCATAGCTTTGAGGTGCTCCTGGATCCTGCTTTCACAGGCTATGACCAATTCTGGCACTGGAAACTTCAAGACTAGCCTAGTGCAATGTACTCTATGATGGAACTTATTTTACACTTGGTCCAGAAACCGCAGTTAATACAGAATGCTGCTGCACACTTGCTTACAGGAGTGTGTGTCTCTCAGCATATTAAACTTGTGCTCAAAAATCTGCTCTGGCTGCCAGTTTGCCACCAGGCTGAATTCAAGATGTTACTACTGATAAAGCCTTTAATGGCTTGTGGCTAGTTTACTTAAGGGTTCGCCTTGCCCCATATATACAGATTCAATCTGCAGAACTTTCACGCCTACAAGTGTTATGTAATCTCCGTCACAAGTCATGCCTCTAGTGTGGCAGCACCTGTACTTTGGAACTCCCTGACTCTTGACATTAGGCAGGCATCATTATTGCATTCTTTCAGATACCTGCTGAAAGTGGTCTTGTTTTGGTGGACCTATTCAGGTATATAATTGGTTATACGTTTTGTTGTGTTTCATTGTTTTAGATGTTTTTCACCAGTTTTTAAATGTGTTTTTATTTTATATTTAGTTGTGGGTGTTTTTTTTTATTACAGATGTGTTTGCCACCAAAGGTTTCTATGGGAGGAGGAGCAGGATGGAAATTTGATAAGAAATGATACATAAAATAAACGCATTGGCCTTTAAGGTGCCACGAGGTTTGGTGCAAATGGTGCCTTGTGCTGCTGGTGGGCAGGAGTGTGCTGGAGGAACAAGTAGCCTGCCTTGTTGCTGTTTGGGGCAAGCATTAAACTGCAGGTATACCAGCGGGAAGGTAAATGGCGTTTCCGTGTGTGGCTCTGGCTCGCCAGAGCAGCAATGTCACGCTGGCCACGTGACCCGGAAGTGTCTCCGGACAGCGCTGGCCCCTGGCCTCTTAAGTGAGATGGGCACACAACCCCAGAGTCTGTCAAGACTGGCCCGTACGGGCAGGGGTACCTTTACCTTTACCTATGAAATGTTGCATGTGTGAAAGAAAGTGGTATGTGAATGGCCTCTGTGGGTACTTTGTGAGAGCAGCAGGAACAAGAGGATGTGTGGTGGAGCAGCTGAAGATTGACACAGAAATAAATCTCACACTCATAAATTTCTTTGGGGGTCCTTTTTTGTCAGTTCCTTTGCAAAGTTCCTCCTCACTCTCTGGGTTGGAATTGGAGCTGGATTGCTGCCTGGCATGCCCTGCTTTCAAACAGATTGTTCAAAATGTCACAACAACAGGGATTTTAAATGTTCTCATGGAATGGGTCAATGTTTTAGCCCCAGAAAGAGCCACAACAGTGGCAGAGGTGGCTTTGGACCTCTGGCCCTATGTGGTGGCTCCTCATTCTTACTGCATGGCCTCCAAACTATTTGTGCTCACCTTTTGAACTCAGCCCTGGCAAATGTCAGAGATGGAATGTGAGGACAAACCAACTAGGGCAAGGAGGCATCGACTTGGAAGTCTATGTGGTCAACTGAATTTTGCATTCCCTGTGTCTCTTGACACTGACACAGCACTAGACAAATATTATTTTCATGGAAAGGATGCCCATTTTTTACAGCTGAAGGCAGAGCCCAGCCCATGAAGGGGAGATCTAGGCAGGATGCCAGTGCTTTGCAAACAGACAAATTTACGAGCTTTCAGGTACAAACAAGAGTGAATTGTTTTGAAGGTCTGGACTTTTAATATAGCTCTGGAGATACCATCAACCCACACATGCCAAAAGAACACCCTTTCTACCTTGGAGCAAAATGCAAAGCAGTACAGGGACAGCCCAACCTAATAGCCTCCAGTCTTCTGGTGCCCTCCAGATGTTTGGGGCAACAACGGTGCCCCACGCTGGCTAGGACTGCTCGGGGGGGGGGTGTGTGTACTGCACAGCTCCCATCAACCCCAGCCAGCACACCCATGCTCCCTTCTTCCGTCATAAGAACATAAGATAGCCTGCTGGATCAGGTCAATGGCTCACCTAGCCCAGCGCCCTGTTTCCACAGTGGACAGCCACATGCCTGTGGGAAACCAGAACCTGAGCATAAGATCACTTTCCCCTCCTGTGGCCTCCAGCTCATAGCTGTCAACTTTTCCCTTTTCTTGAGAGGAATCCTATTCGGAATAAGGGAATTTCCCTTTAAAAAAGGGAACAGTTGACAGCCATGTTCCAGCTACTGATATTCAGGAGCATTACTGCCTCTGTCAGTGGAGGCAAAGCACAGCCATTGTGGATAGTGGCCAGTGATAGCCTTACCCTCCTCCATAAATTAGTCCAATCCTCTGTTAAATCCATCGAAGCTGGTGGCCATCATTGCCTTCTGTGGGAGTGAGTGCCATAACTCTGCACAGCCTAAATAAGTCATTTGTTTTATCAGCCCTGAATCTTCCAACTTTCCATTTCATTGAATGTCCATGAATTCTGGGGAATAAGAAAAAAATCCCAGTATCATGCAGCCGTTCTCTCAAGGACTGATGGGGGCTGTAATCCAAAACACATAGAGGGCACAGATTGGCACAGGCTGAGGGATCAGAATATGTGTTTACAGATATCTCGAAATGCTCCCCTCTTTTTAAAAACTGCTCTGAGTTTGCTTCAGTGGGGTCTTCTTGGAATCTAATAATATGTGAAGCATCCGCATTACTCTCCCCACCCCCAGTTATGTACCCTCTGATCCATCAGTTTCTTTTCCAAGTTGGCTAACCCTTGCTTTTTGATGTGGTATTTAAAGGCTGCCAGAGTAGATTAAAACGTGTTTATAAAAACATCAGCATAGTAATAAAACAAAACAGCAGAACAGTTAAAAAGTGTCAGTATTAATAGGGTGAGATCTGACAGGCTCTACGCTATTTTTTTATTCTGAAAATTTTAGGATGTCATCAAACAAGCATCAGTCTTGGCGCCACGTGGATCTGTTTGGGGCAAATATTCCCTATCAATATAGGGGAGGGGGTCACAGCTGAAAATACCCTATACCATGTCCCAATGTGCCTGACTTTTGGAGGCAGGGAATGCACAGAAGATCCTCTGGGGATGAGTTGGTCAGAATCAAGGGGTAGGTGGTATTTTGCTTGGTCTCTGGGATTCGCTAGGTTGACCACTTACGTATTGATACAACAAGAGGCAGATTTGCATAAGATTTGTCTGTTCTAAGAGCCAGGATGACCCAAGGAACATTTGGCTCAACTCACAACTAGCCCCAAATCAATTTGTGTGATGAGGCTAATGTTTAGAGGTGGTGTTTCTTTTAAAGGGTTCAGATGGTAAGCAGAGGAGTTCATCCTGCTCGGTTTGGCTGCACCTGTGTGTTCTCCTGCTGGGAGTAGGCAGGTACAATCAAAGCTCCTTCTTCTCATATGATACCAGGTCCTCTGACTGCCCCAGATCATTCCAGGAGGCCTGACCTGAGTAAGATCTGTCTAGAGGTGTCCTCATCTGACCTGGCATAGACCCACCTATTGGCCTACTCCAACCACTACACTGCATCCTGACTCTATTGATAAGAAAAAGACAAGCAGTTAGGCTCCAGCTACTTATAGCTTTCCCAGCCAATCCAGAGGCTTCATACAACTGCTGGCCCACTGCATTGGCTGCTGTGACACCTGTCTAGCACCTCCTGTGCAGCTGCACCATTGACAGGTTGCTCACCTGACCACTGACTGGAAAGGCCCCAGGATATAAACCCTGAAGTCCTGTTAATGTGCTGCTGTCAGCCCTGCAGGAAGCACAACTTAACCTTGCAGTTGAAATCTGAGCATCAAGCCAAGTCTCTAAAACTCAATTGTTTGTTTTGGGCTGCGGTTTACAATCCCCGACAAGCAATAACCTATGGCAAGCTCTGAATGGCATCCCTGTTGATGGATGTTGGGGGGTGAAAAACACACAGTAATTTCTTGCAATTATCTTCAATTTTAGGATTACAGACATTTGTGACTCATAGGAAGGGTAGACTATAGTATCTTTGTTTTACTATGTGGCTCATACCTGAAGATCCAGGAATGCAAGATAGTGCACAGGTTGGCTGTGAAGTTTGGCTGCAGAGAAGCGTCAGAATGTGAGATGACTGTGTTTATAGCAAATTCCTGTTGCACTTACTTATCTTCGTTTTTATCCCAGTCTCCTTCCAAAGACATCAGGCCAGTATACATGGGTCCCCACCCCCATTATAGAGGCAGTGAATGGGTCACCGAGTGAGTTTCAGGACTAAACATCCATTTGAACCCAAGTCTTCCCAGTCCTGTTTCAGCACTCTGCGCAAGCCTTCACCAGCTTGGGACTCTCCAGATGTTTTGAATTAAAACTCTCATCAGCCCCAGACAGCACGGCTGAGTTGTAGTCCAAAACATCTGGAGAGTGCCAGGTTGGCAAAGGCTGCTCAATGGACCAGACTTATTGTGCAGTGGTGAAAGAGTTACAGCCTCCATGCCAAACTCCACAGCAAGCTGATGGCAGCCTGCAGGCCAAGTATGGGGTTTGCAAGGTACTTAAAAGGTGCCTTGCTAGATCAGGCCAATGGCCCACTAGTCCAGCATCCTGTCCTCACAGGGGCCAACCAAATGCCTGTGGTTTATAGGTACTTCACAGTCTTTCCTAATTTTGCAGGTCCAGAGAGCTAGCAGAAAACAAGAAGGGTTATTGAGCCCCTGCTGGGCCACCATGCACCTGCTGGTGGGCTGCCTTTGATTTATGGAGACCTGCTGTGCCATGATGGTCCCTGGGCAGTGCTGGAAGTCGTCATGTGAAGCAACCCCTCTGCCATTGCTGGGCAAGTGCAAATGGGGCCTTCACTGAGAAGACTTTAAAGTTCCTCAACACCTTCTAACAGTATATAGAAGCAGCTTCTGGTTATGTGAGAGCACCAGGAAAAAAGAAGCGGGAGCAATTTCGGCATCTTCTTTGGGGCATCTCTTACCCGGGTGGCCACGTGCCCTGCTGGACAAAGTCTTAAGTGAAGTGCAGAAGCTCCTGAGATAGACAAGAAGGAGCTGGAGGAGAGCAAATCGCAGAAGGGACACAGAGGGATAATTGGAGTGTGTGTGTGTGGTGCAGGGGAAGCAGGACAAATTTGAAATCAGAGAAGTCTTAGCACAATATTTCATTGCTGGTTTCTCAGGTTTGTTTCACTTTGAGGGGCCAGGCACTGGTGACTAGGGTTGGTTTATTTCAGGAGTGGGGAACCTTTTCCGGCCAAAGGGCCAGAATGCTCTCTCTCCCCACCCTGATGCTCCAAAGGTGACTGTTGTCGGTTAGGTGGTATCACGATATACTTTATTTCAAAGCCCTAATTCTCGAGAGCAAGCCAACCATCTTGCTTACTGGGCTTTTGGAAGGAGGTGTGAGGTATCCTGTGACCTTCCCAGAGCCCAGTAAGTAGCCCTCCACCTCACGGGAGATCTGGGGTTTCTTGATTTTTAGTGATTTTGCATGTGGATCCCTGGAACAGAACCCTCACATAAGCAGCAGGCCCATTGTACAGAATATTGCCTCCCTCCTTAAAGGTAAAGGGACCCCTGACCATTAGGTCCAGTTGTGGCCGACTCTGGGGTTGCATGCTCATCTCGCTTTATTGGCCAAGGGAGCCGGCATACAGCTTCTGGGTCATGTGGCCAGCATGACTAAGCCGCTTCTTGTGAACCAGAGCAGCGCACGGAAACACCGTTTATCTTCCCGCCTATTTATCTACTTGCACTTTGACGTGCTTTCGAACTGCTAGGTTGACAGAAGCAGGGACCGAGCAACGGGAACTGACCCCGTTACGGGGATTCGAACCGCTGACCTTCTGATTGGCAAGTCCTAGGCTCTGTGGTTTAACCCACAGTGCCACCTGCGCCTCCCTGCTTAATAGTAAGCAAAATAGTAAGCAAAATGGGGCAAAGGGGGCCTGTGGCCACCAATATCCCAGCTGCTCAGACCCAGGAGTTTTTATTGTGGCTCAGGCGCATCACCTGGCCTATTGCTGGAAGGAAGGCCCCACAGCAGGTGTGGTGGCTCTCTCCTTTAGCCACTGTAGGGTTGTGGTAGGCCATTGCCTAGCAAGGTTCAGGTCCCCAGTTTTTGACACCCAAACCATGCTTGAGCTGTGTTGCAGGAGAGGCCACTGATCCCCTGATATGTGTCTCCTTGAAGTTTCCTTCTTCTTCGTCCTCATTTTCTGCTCCTGTCCTTCCCAGGATCCTGCCTCCCTCCCTGGCTGGCTATGCTCTTAACACTGTTATGAACAGACTCCCATTCTTGGCAGCGAAGTTGTCCTCTTTGCTTCCTGGCTGGCAAACAGCAGCATCATTGCACTCAAGGAGTTTGAGCCATGAGTCAAACATCATTGCTCCTCTCTAAAGGGTGCAAATCCATGTGTGTGTTTGTGTATCTGAGAGAGAAGGAGGGGGAGGGGAGAGAGCGTCAGAGAAGCAGCAGCGAGTTTCACTGAGCTACTACTGGTGGGAAATTGGAAGCCAAGTGAATTAGATTCAAAGTAGGTAATTATGTATGATTAATTTACTGAGTAATGATTGCACCTGGTACAGAGGCTTTATGAACTTTCATGCCACAGCATGTGATTAGCAACAAATCGGGTCAGTGTTTCTTCACAGGCTGTTGTTTACTTTGGAGTCCCAGTCACAAAGTGAGGCATGTGCTCCCCTTATAAGTTCATCACCATGACCAGTGGCATAGCGTGGGGGGTGCAGGGGGGCCGGGTGCACCGGGCACAACATCTGGGGGTTAGGGTTAGGGGGCGCAAATCCACGGGTTAGGGGGCGCAAATCCATGGGTTAGGGGGCGCAAATTACTTGCCTTGCCCCGGGTGCTGACAACCCACGCTACACCACTGACCATGACATTCTAGCTTTCTACCCACCATTTACTGAACTCCTAATGGTGGGGAATGCAGGGACAGAGTCAGGGTTGTGTACATGCAGCATTTCTGCAAGAATGACTGGCATGCATAGGTGTTGCAAAGTTCAGATGAATCCCAGTTTCTTTCTGGCCTCCACTCACCACAACAGTGAAGGTGCTTTTGAGAATTGGTGGGCAATGCCTTGCACATCAGAGAGTGGAGTAAATCAGTTTCCAGCAGTGCTTTGAAAAACTCTTTGCTCCACACCACAAATATCAAAACCAGAATAAACTATGTAAAATCAAAGAAATTAAAGGAATTCACACCATATGTACAGGCTACAGAATTCACTCTTCTTGGCATATAATTTGGATTTCCTGGGCATAGCATTTACATTTTTGAAATGCATGACTCCGCTATAGGGAAGCACATTTAACTTTCCTGTTGAAATAAAGTAATTATCTTTGGCCGGATTGTGTGTCCTTAATTTTTTTATATCCCTACGGGACTTCGGTTTTGTTTTTTGGTGACTGCTAGGAATGAGGTGGGGAAAATGCAGTGTTCTGCAAAAATCATGTCTGTCTGAATAGTGCTCTGCTGTCCATTGAATATCTCCAAAAAAACTTGGTCACAATGCACACAATTCTCAACCCTTGGTTATTGGTTAAAATAGTCTACTGCCTGCTTGCGAGAGTCCCCCCCCCCTTTTTATCCACACTAATTAGCCGTGATATCAGTCCAGAGTGGCCACATGCCCTCCTTTACAGAGGACAGCCCTCTATTTAAACGAATGTTTGGTCCAAGTCCAGTTTAAAGGTAAAAAGAACTCTAAGTAGGGAGAGCAGAAGAGGCCTTGAAGCTGCCCATCAACCGGGACAGCAGATGAAGCAAACAGGTAGGTCACTGGCTCACTATCTGCTCCACCATCTGCTCACTATGGTGAGAAGGAGGGATGGGGAAGAAATTTAATGAGAACCTACCTAATTCTCTCTTTTTTTAAAAAAAAAATAATATTTATTAATTTTCACAGCCAACAAAAGACAAAAAAGAAAACAACAACACACACGAAAAAAAGAAAGAAAAGAAATAGACATATACAAAACACAAAAGGTGTGACTTCCCCATACCTCCCTTACACTGCATCCCTGTTTTGCAATTTTTTAGCAACCCTTTGGTCCTTTTTTCTATTTGTATCTCTCTCCAATTTCTTAACATTATTATTTACAGCTGTAGTTCTCTGTTTCTCCCCCCCCCCCAACATCTTAACAGTCCACAATCTTACAACAGTTTTAAAGATATAATTTAAATTTTTTCCAGTCCTCCTCCACTGTCTCTTTCCTCTGGTCGCGGATTCTGCCGGTCATCTCCGCCAGTCCCATAAATTCAGTCACCTTCATCTGCCATTCTTCCAGAGTGGGTAGTTCTTGCGTCTTCCAATACTTTGCCAGAAGAATTCTTGCCGCTGTAGTTGCATACATAAAAAATGTCCTATCCTTTTTTGGTACCAGTTGGCCAACCATGCCCAGGAGAAAGGCCTCCGGCTTCTTTGAAAAGGTCCACTTAAGGACTTTCTTAAGTTCATTATAGATCATTTCCCAGTAGGCCTTAATCCTTGGGCAGGTCCACCAAAGGTGGTAAAAGGTTTCTTCAGACTCATTACATTTCCAGCATTTGTTATTGGGCAAGTGATAGATTTTTGCAAGCTTGACTGGTGTCATGTACCACCTATAGATCATTTTCATTATGTTCTCTTTTAAGGCACTACATGCCGTAAATTTTATACCAGTGGTCCATAACTGCTCCCAGTCAGCGAACATAATGTCATAACCAATATCCTACCTACCTAATTCTCATTAGGTGGACATCATTGTCATATATAGGTAAAACTACAACCGACCTATGTACACTTTTTTAGAAACCACAAATGGGTGATTTTGACAAAAGAAAGTGCAGCATCCTGTTAATAAACACTTCTGAGAACCACAGCCTATTGGCCCTGCCAATAATTGCTGTTGAGATGCCAAATGATCCAACAATGCTACCAAAAAGGATGAACTTTTGGGTGTGCACACTGAGCACATTAGTGTCACGTGGCCTCAAATGGAAGGATAGTCCCAGCATCTCTCAGTTCCAGTGAATGAAGCTCTTCTTTGAGCTTCATCCCCAAAGTTCTATAACCGCCACCTTGGAAACAGCATCACTCTCCCCCCCCCCAAGCAACTACTGAAGGCAGAAGCTGAAATGTTTTGCTTTAATAATCTAAAATTTCTGTTTTGTTAGTCATTTTCACTTTTGTGAACATCATATTATAAGCATATTATGTGGTGCTAAATAATACTAAATAAATCTTGGTTGACTTGCATGCGAAAACTGTGCCAGATGATGAATGTATCAAGCTGCCTTCCAGGCATGCCAATGTGGTTATGTGAATTGGTCATGAATACTCACCAGGTTCCTTCTAATATAACATGGAATCTCTTTGAGTAAGTCATTTTTTGGCATAGATTTCTAATTGATGATAATCTTCTTAGTTCTGATAACATCCTAGTCCATTTGTGCCAAGGTACCTCCCTGTGCATCACCCAAAAAGAGGACAAATATGTTGCATGCAGATTTCCATACACTAATTTATATGTATGCAAATTTATAAATAATTGCTATAATTTAAATAGAAATGCAATACTTCTCATGGGATCAAAGGACTTGCCAATTTTAGTTCTCTAAGTTTCTCATTTCTCCAATCTTAAATTCAGTCCTTCACATTTCACAGCAGAAGAGAGCATGAAAGGATATTGTTAGGAAAGTCTTCTTACTCAAAGATTATGTCAATAATGTCTGTGTAGGAAAAAAATTAGCCTTGAGCTAGCCTGATATTGTTGTTGTTGTTGTTATTTATTATTATTAAATTTGTACACTGCCCTTCATCAGATCTCAGGGTGGTTCACAACATAAAAATACAAGATAACTAACACAAAATACATAATAAAAGCAAGAAATAGAGAGTAGGCATCACAGTCTTCTCACTAAATCAGGCATCCAGCTCTAATAATGCAGGCATACATTTCCCCTGAAAATGTGACTTAATTTCTATGCACGCATAAAGCTAAGGTGATAGAATGATTCTGTATAAGCCAGTGTAATTTATAGACCTGTGGAGTCCTCTTCGGTGGGTTCCCCAGCAGCTGCTGCATTTGCCAAAATAAAGCTGACTCAAACATCACAATCATGTGGTTATTAAAGAAATCCAAAATAGTTAGCAGAGCATGGAGTACAATGGCCAAGTCATCTCTGTCCAAAAGGGGTCATAGCTGGTGAACTTCCCAGAGCTGGGAAAAGGCATTCCTAGCCACTCAGGCCACCTGAGCCTCCAGTGATAGTACTAAACCCAGGATCATCCCCAAACTGCAAACCTGCTCCTTCCAATGGAGTGTAATCCTGTCCAGGGCAGGCCGCCTCCCTAGCTCCTGGATATGAGAACCTGGAACACATCACACCTCTTCTTTTCAGAATTCAAATTCAGTTTACTGAGCCACCAGGCACTAATCTAACACCTCAGCTACCTCTCCCCATAAAGATGACACTTCATCTATATGCAAGTAGCAACACCCTCCATGGGACATATCAGGAGAGGCGGTCCCGTAGGTATGAGGGTCCTAGGCCATATAGGGCTTTAAAGGTTAAAACCAGCACCTTAAACCTGATCCTGTACTCCACCAGGAGCCAGTGCAGCTGGTAAAACACTGGAAGAATATGATCCCATGGCAAGGACCCCGTAAGGAGTCTCACCGCGGCATTCTGCACCCGCTGGAGTTTCTGGGTCAGTTTCAAGGGCAGCCCCACACAGAGTGAGTCACAATAATCAAGCCTGGAGGTGACCGTCGCATGGATCACAGTGGCGAGGTCAAGGTGAGAGAGGTAAGGGACCAACTGCTTAGATTGGCAGAGTAGCCTTCCATGACTACATTCTGGAAATGGCCCTGGAGACATGAAGTACAGTGCCTCCAACCCCCACCTCCCTGAGATGCCCTGGAAGGATGCTGTGGTAAAAAGTATCAAAAGCCACCAAGAGATCAAGGAGCATGAGCGGGGTCACACTCCATCTCTCCTGAGAAATGTCATAAACAAGGGGGACCAAGGCACTTTCGGTGCCATGACCAGGCCTGAAGCCAGACTGAATGGATCCAAGTAATCAGCCAAAAATTGTTTTACTTTTTATTTATTTGTTTCATTTATTAAATTTATTAGCCACCTTCTTTTTTGCCATGGCAACTCAAAGCGATCCAAGTAATCCAAGCATGTCTGAAGCTGCACTGCCACCACCTTCTAAAGCACCTAGTCCAGAAAGGGGATATTTGCCACTGGATAACAGTTGTTTAACACTTCTGGGTGTCCAGGGAGGTATTTTTAAGGAGGGGGTGCACCACCCCCTCCTTCAAAGCAGAAGGTACCTTCCCACCGCCCAATTAAGCATTAATCACTCCTGGGAACTAACTAGTCAATGTACTTTTATAGTCAGAAGGTGCTACATTCAGGAAAGACTTTTCTCTGCCTGAAATCCTGCTCAGAGGCTTGGCATCTGCCCAGGGCCCACAGGGGGCTCACTGACAAGAGACCCTTGGATTGGCTGCAGCAAGTAGGTAGACACACTGAGAGAAGGAGAGAGCGCCATGGCGGGTGTTTTGTCCAAGGGCTCTGCAGTGACCTTATTCAGCACCTCTGAATGGACGGACAAATAAGATAGGTGTTATGTAAGTTTCCATGTTGTCATTACGTAAAGGCATATACACAAATCTCTATAGCTAAGCACCCATGTAGAAGTCATATTGCTACATGCTTTATCACTGATTTTCAGCAGAATCTCTTTCATCTTTATTACTCTATTGTGAAAGAAGGGTTGCCCTCATATCGCTTGGTGGTATTGCAACAGCAGGTGCTTTGCCTGAACAATTCCTGCATAATAATTGCAAGCCTGGATGCATATACTCAACCTCTTTCACCTCATAGGTGCTTGTGTGTGTGTGTGACAGGTGGGCAGTGCAAAACAGCTGTATCCTTTCTTAGGAGCAGGCGAGACCCCAAAGACCATCTTACCAGAACTGTGATTTAAGATTTCTGGTACAGTGGTACCTCGGGTTAAGAACTTAATTCGTTCTGGAGGTCAGTTCTTAACCTGAAGCACCACTTTAGCTAATGTGGCCTCCTCCTGCTGCTGCTGCCGTGCCGCCACTGCACAATTTCTGTTCTCATCCTGAAGCAAAGTTCTTAACCCGAGGTAATATTTCTGGGTTAGTGGAGTCTGTAACCTGAAGCGTATGTAACCCAAGGTGCCACTGTACTGCTCCAACATCCTAATTCTAATGTAAAATCAATTTCAAGCTTGGAATCTGCAACACACCAAACCTGTGGCAGATGTTTGATTGATAAATGGTACATTTTCAGCACACTCAGCTGATCGTGTCTCTGGTCTCAGAAAACCCTGCTGGAATTAACAGCAGCCCACTTCTGTCGCTTGGCAAAGAGGCAATGAATGGAAAGGGCTCCCCTGTTCATATTGCCTTACTGTTGTTTCATGCACTTGTATGGACAGGGGAGAAAGGGGCTCAAATAGACAATGAGGCAATTGCTGCCATACCATGGACCATGTTTTCTAAAGATCTGGGGTGTAAAATTGGGCTCGGATTTCCCCGTTGGACCAGAGCACCCTCATCCTTTGCCATTCTAAGTGAATGGGTGATTTTTGAATTGAGCTCAGATCAACTGGAAATTGGGTTGGCAAATTTTGAGCATAATTGAAGGATGTTAAAAAACAACAAACCCAAAAGCTTAGCTTGTGGTTCCCCTACCCCCTGAAGTTCTAAAATGGCTCATAATACACAACATTGTGATTCATGGGCATTTTTGCAGTGAATATGGGCACTTAGGAAGCTGTCCTATTCCAAGACAGACTATCTGTCAACCTAGCTCAATAATGTCTACACCAGCCGGCAACAACTCTCTAGGGTTTTAGACAAGGAACCTTTCCCGGTCCTACTTGGAGATGCTGGGGAATGAACCTGGGACGTTTCGCATGCACTGAGCTACAACCCTTTCAAAGTGCTGGCTGGGAATTGCCATCTAAGATAGAGGCAACCTTTATTCCAAGCACCAGACACAGCAGAGCACTGCTTGCAAATTCAAGTACCATCTTCTACAAAAACACCAGAGGACAAATGAGGGCTTTTGATCTGAATGCAGGGGGGGGGGAACCACATAAACTATTCACAAGAAACAAGAGCAAACAAATCAAAAGTCTGCTTGGGTGTGTGGTCTTCTGGTCACATCTCTCAGCAGTCCAGGAACATTTCAGTGAGAGTAAGGCATGGAATGGCTTTTGGGCATGTGCTTACAAGACAGCTGGTTTGGGGTGCCTGATCTGCTGCACAATGGCAATGCATGTGCAGAATATTAATCTCTGTTTACATTCCAAACCACAGGGCAATGTCTCAAGGAACCCTAGAGTCCAGAAGTGACCAGGACACTGAGTCAGAAGCTGCAGTGTCACAAGTTAAAGGAGCCACTCTGAGCCTCATGAAGGCACTCAGGGATCCACTGACCTAGGTACTGGCAGGCAGGAGCCCATTGAACCTGATGCCATAACACAAGGGCCTGTGAAACTGGAGCCAGGGTGCCTTCCCCTGAGCTTGGGGAACCAAGTGCCTTCCAGGCAGGAGTGTCTGTCTTCAGGCCAGAGCATTGGCTCTTTAAGAGACTCTAATTCTCCAAGAGGGGCAGAGCCTAGGAGATGCGGACCGGAGGCAGAGACTCCAAAGGCCTCAGTTCCCCTCCAACCTTTGTTCAAGCAAGTTGCTCATCTGGAGCTCTCCATGGTGTTGCCTTATCCCATGGACATTTCCATGAGTCCAGAACAGAACAATAATACAGCAGAGCATAACAAGCTGTATACATGCATAATGGGAGCCAAGTAATTATGAACTTATGAACTTCAGCAACATTTTTGTTGAGCTGGGCTGGCCCTGCCTGGTGGGTCACGTGACTTGCAGCCCTGCCCTTAGCACTGCTGTGGCTCTAGCCCTGATCCAGCCTGGGAGCTGCACACATGCAAGGGAGCATGGGCAGACACCACTGTTGCCAGAGACATTTCTTTGGCTAGCATGTCCTTTCCTGCACTACAAATGAAGTTAAGAAAAAGCATCCTAACCAAGACATGCCAGCAACACCTTTATGTGGCTATTGTAACCGTTCTGATTGTCCTGCTAAGAACTAAGTTTGGCTTTTCACAGGTGCAGGTAAAAAGGGCTAAAGAAATTTGCAAAACCAGATTTCAAATGAACAAAAATAAAGCATGAATAAGCCCCACTGAAATTAATGTTTATCCATCATATTCCAAATGCGTGGATATATACATTTAACACAAATGCTGAAAACTGAACAACCCTGATTTCTGGAATTTTGCAAGAATTAGACCTTGCACAAAATTTTGTTTATTTGTTCAAAATTATTAGTTAGCTAAGGTTTTTTTTTGCTAAAGCATCTCACAACAACTTACAAAAACACACACATACCTACATTAAAACTGGTGTTTGTGTGTGTGTGTGTGTGTTACATGAAAGCATCCCACCCAGTCTGAAAGGACATAGATAGTTAAAAGCTAAAGGCCTGGTTAAAAAGGATGATCTCGCCTGGCACCTGAAGTTATGTAACAATGGTACCAGTTGAACCTCCCCAGGGAGAGCATTCTGCAAACAGGGAGCCACCACTGAAAAGGCCCGTTCTGATGATGCCACCATCCAGACCTCCCATGGAGGGCCTCAGATGATCATTGCAGGGTCCAGGCTGGGGGCCCCTGGTTCATATCCTGAGAAAGGACTGAGTAGACTTTCCAGGGAAAAGCCCACCTCAATGTCACCAGACACCCCAAGCACCATGTCACAACAGACTGGTATCACCCCAGCACTGCCTCCTGGCAGCAAAGTCTTCCCTCTCTGAGGTGGGACCTGGGACTAGATCAGACAGTGAGCTGGCCAGTTGGCTCTGCCTTCAACACCAAGGATGTGGAGATGACTACAGTGGTGTGAAGAGACCCAGCAAGCCCAACCAAGGAGTGCTTGTCCACATCAGCCATATGAATGAATGTGCCCACCCTGCTTTTCCAAATCAGAACTTTGCAGACATGTCAAGTGCTGGGACAACAGAGCTTATGCCTAGCCATGCACTTAGACCACTACTACTCCTGTGACGTAAATGTCTTGCAGCCTGACTTATACATTGTACTGGCCTATGCATTAAAGCCTTTGGCAAAAACAGAGTCGAGAGTCCACATACTACATCTGCCAGTGAAAACCTGGACAGAGCGTAGGATGCAAACCCCATTTGCACAATGTTTGTTGTTATGCCAGAGGTTACTTTCCAGCCTGCAGCCATGAAAGTAGCAAATAAATATATTACAGTTGAGAGTTCGAAGTGGATAGGATCAAGGCAGTCAAAGCAATCAAGGTTGAAAGCTTAATTGCCACAAAAAGAATCAACGCTTTAAACCTGCAATGGGGCAGAGTAAACACCAACACAATGAGCTTGAGCCAGGAAGATCCTGAGAAAATGATTCATTTACCCTGCCATTAATCACTGCAACGATTCATTCCAGACCAGCCTCAATCATGGGAATCCACAGCCCATAATAACCACTCCGTTGCCTGCAGCAGTATGTGAGTCAGATGCTTTTTGAGTAAAAGAGACTAAAAAGAGATCTTTTCAGCACCCACTGGAGGGATGAGTGTTTTAATTTCCTGATGGATTCCGGAGGGGCTGCCACACCTAGCGATTGCATCTGCATTGTTGTGAGAAAAAGATACATCATAATGCCACCAAGCCAAAGGAGCACTGAACAAACATGCCATATTGCTGTGGAACATCTGTGGCCCGCTGTGCACACTGAAATATTTCCATTAAAACCAATACCCAAAACCACTTGCAAAACCCCAAAGTGGCAATGGTGGTGGTGAGGGTCCCCCAGAGGTGCCCAGGGGACAGGCGGCGTTGATAAACATGCCAAGTTCAGCCATTCACACTTTCAGCACCTCCTTGCTGCTTCAAAACAAGTTTAACAAGGATCTAAGTCAGCACCTGCTTATCTCTAAACCAGTCCATTAAAAAAATGGTTAAAACAATACATGCAATTAACTAATTCCAAAGCATACGTGCAAGGTAACCAGGAGATCACATCTCACAGAGAGCTGGAAAGGAATCAAAAGCAATCAAATTCAACCCTTTACAACAAGAGGATGCCCAGCAGTGGTGCAGTTAAGGCTGGATCTCAGGACTGAATTTTGAAGCCCCCTCCAGCCCAGAAAGCCTCAAAATAACTATCTAGAGTGCAGCAGTTGATGGGGGAAGAGACAAATAGGCCCAGTATCAGCACCTGGGCTGACATGGAATCATAGAATTGTAGAGCTGGGCCACCAAGGGCCATCTAGTCCAACCTCCTGGAATGCTGGATTCACAGATAAAGAATTCCTGACAGATGGCCATCCGACCTCTATTTAAAAAGAAAAGAAAAGTGGGGTCATGATGAGGTCCACCAAGGCTGACCAAGGCTGATGCTGGTTGCCACAGAATACTTTTTTCTTATTTAACATTTTTTTATAGTTGGGGGCAGCCAGTCAAGCATATGCATGATTACCTCTCTCCCTCCCCCAAATATATATTTTCATTTTCCAAGACAAACTGGTGCTTGTTCCAAAACATATGTGTTTTGCTGCAGAACAGCAGAAGCAAATTCCATTTTACCCCTATACTCATGATGGTGATATGATTTTAAAATGCAAAATGGTACATTCTCAGTGGATGCCTTTTTTTAAAAAAAAAGGTGGCTGGGCAGACTGTTCTTATTTGACTGTCATTCTAACATAGCCTATAGAAGCAGCTGTAAAGCATGCAATGGTGCTGAGGGAGGACAGAAATGCTAAATATCTAAAAGCAAAGCCTGGCTCTGCAGCTGTCTGGGGCTGGGAGTTGTAGTCCAAAGCATCTGGAGGGCACCAGCTTGGGAAAGACAGCTGTAGAGTCAAGTCAGAAAGGAGTTGCTATGAAAGGTGATGAAGAAACTGACATTCTCTCTCTCTCTCAGAGCAGTTTTGCCAAAGTCTGTTTGAATGTCCAGATGCATAGTTAACTTGGTCGGTGCAAGCATCCTGACTTCCCCCGCTTCCTCAAACATCGTTACAAGCTTCAGCTGGAGTTATAGGGGATGTGCCTTTCTGCCAAGCTATGTCCCTGCTTAGAAAGCCCCTGCAAATCCCATAAACTTATTCCGTGGGGTTTACACATCTTTGAGTGCTGTGTTCAGGAGTTCTGGCTTCCTTACAATGCACCCCCCCCTCCCAAGAATAACAGTCCCCTGTTTTTTCAGTCCCCCTTTAAAAACTGTACTTATGTGCATTGAGTTTTTCTGCATGATCAGTCAGAGCACAGCACTACCACATTTTGTCCATGATAAAATAGTACGGCTAAGTGAGCACAATAGCCAGTGCTTTTTTCTGGTGGTACTTAAGGATACGCAGTACAGGCATCTTTTTTGCCCAAATGTTAAATCGGGTCCTCCCTTAAAGAGGGCATGTGTTGTGGTGAGACCTGGCAACCAAACCCTGTGTTGTGGGTGGGTTCAATTGATTAGCTACAACACCCAATTGGTAGGTTCCTTAATCAGGCCAATGGGACGCAAGCTAAATGGATCTAGAGACTTATATATACCTATGCACCTGACCCAGAGCTTCTTTTTTCGGCGCGTGCATTCGGAACACCCACCCACCTCTCCCTATATTTAGGGCTGGGTGTTTGACCTTGCTGTGCAGTCATGTGTCATCTGTCATTGGGACAGGGGCACGGCAGGAATTTCCCCCACTTGGCTGATTGGCTGTTGCCATTTGGGTTTCACCTGCCGCGTAGCAAATCGTCACAACTTGTAAGGTTGCGGATAGGCTCTGGTTCAGGTGATAGGGATGGGTGAACACTCTCAGAATACTGAAGAGTATTCTGTTAAAGGAATCCAGGGACTTGATGGTTTGGTCAACCCCTCTGAGGGGGTTGTGCCCGTGCCTGAGTCCAGGGAAGCATTTTGGTGGCGGAGATAGCCTGTTCCCGGCTTTCTACTTATCCAGGTGTTCACCCTAGACTGACCTATGCTGGTGCCCTGGGTCAGCGCTACCTGCAACAGTGCAGGGAGCTAGTCGAACCAGAGCCTATGCAATCATTCACTTGCTGTAATCAGTAAAATTGTGGCCAAATTCTGCCAAAAACCAAACCAGAATTTGAGTCTTGTCTGAATTTATTTAAGGGGGAGGTTTAAAGGTCTAAACACTTAGAAGTGTGGCACTTACTGTAACCACTTCAGGGTGAGAAACTGCACTTTTTTTTAAGAGCACTGACAATAGCCATTCAGTATTTAATGGTTACAAGTATAAATACCAGGTTGTGTAACATGGGGATGGGTGGGTGTTAGTTTACATGCCGTTCGCATTCTTAAAAAATAGTGATGGGAGCCACTCCCTGCAAATCAGTTCAGAGCGATTGGATCAATACTGATCAGCTTTCTTGATATGCATTTAGAACAGACATGGGGAACCAGGTTGAGCCTGAATACCATATTCCTCTGTTGGCAATCTTCCAAGGACCACATGACAGTGATGGGCAGAGCCAGAGGCAAAAGTGGATGTAGAAAAGATGAAAAGTCAGAAGAGGTGTGGCCTGGGCCAAGGGGTGTGGCCATGGGTGAGTCTTAGGAATTGGACAGAGAGACCTCTGTTGCCTTTGTAGAATTCAAGGGGAGAAGGATGATAGGGGGGGGGGGGGGAAACAGACCAAGGAGACAGGAGGAGGAAGCAGACAGTCAGGACCACCCCCTGGACTGGTTCTAAGTAAGAAAGCAGGCAGGTGGGGGCTGACTGAGCTTGGAGAAGTGCCCTATTTGCCCTAATGGACCAGCATCCAGGAGAGAGACATTTCTATCCCACTCTTACAATGCAGAACCTAGGATCATTCAATAAGGCTGATTGACAGGAATGTTAAAAGATTCCGGACATAAACAACTATGTATTAGCAAAATGCATAGTTAAAACTGGGACGTGGGTGGCGCTGTGGGTTAAACCACAGAGCCTAGGACTTGCCGATCAGAAGGTCGGCGGTTCGAATCTCCACGACAGGGTGAGCTCCTGTTGCTCGGTCCCTGCTCCTGCAGACCTAGCAGTTCGAAAGCACTTCAAAGTGCAAGTAGATAAATAGGCGGGAAGGCAAATGGCATTTCCATGCGCTGCTCTGGTTCGCCAGAAGTGGCTTAGTCATGCTGGCCACATGACCCAGAAGCTGTACGCCGGCTCCCTCGGCCAGTAAAGTGAGATGAGCGCCGCAACCCCATAGTCGGTCACAACTGGACCTAATGGTCAGGAGTCACCTTTATAGTACCTTTATAGTTAAAACTATGGCACTCACTGTCACATGACATGGTAACAATCACCAGCTTTAGGTGACTATAAAAGAGGATTTAGAGGAGTTGGTGGAGGGCAAGAGGTTACTGGATATTATGACAATAGGATCTCCAGGATCCAAGGCAGCTTGCCTCTGAATACCAGTTGTTCTCCAGTGGGAGAGAGATGTTGCCCTCCAACTGCAGAGACAGAGCATTGCCACCATGGCTAGAAGCTATTGATAGTCTTCTCCTCCATGAATTTGTCTAATCCTCTTTTGAAGCTATCCAGGTTAATGGTCATCACTGCCTGCTGTGGGAGCAACCTCCATTGTTTAATTCTGCCCTGCAGGAAGAAGTACCAATACTTTCTTTTTTCTGTCCTTTCTTTTTAGCTGCTGCCCCACCTTCTTTCAAGGAGGTGGTCAATAGTACCAATACTGCCACAGTGAACAGATGCCTCACAAGCTACACAACCTTCATTCTTTTGGGTGTCAAATGCAGACTAGGGTTCTATATCTTAAAAGGCTTTTGGAGAAGATGAATCCCCTGCTGTTTTATGTGCTGATTCCACATTTACTGTGATTGTTTCCATAACTGTGGTTTTTTAATTTAGAAATGTTAGTTGTTGGTTGTTTACTTCACTGCTCATCTTGGTTTGCTACCATTGTTGTTCTGATGCCGTAAGTTACTCTGGGTGCATTTTAAAACTATTACCCATACATTTGCTATATAAAAAAGATAAACACAACCCTCTCTTGTCCCCTTCCTAGCTCCAGCTGCTCATCCGACTATGAAGGAAATGCTAACGGAGCACTGCAGGAGGTCAAAAAGAGGTGAGATGTTGTTGTAGCACCCAGAACTGGACACAGAACTCCAGGTGGGGTCTGAGCAAGGCAGAAGAGAGCAGTACTATGGCTTCCTTTGATCTGGACACTATACTTCTGTTGGTGTAGCCTAGAATTGCATTAGCTTTCTTTACTGCTGCATCACACTGTTGACTCATATTAAGCTTGTGGTCTACTGAGACCCCGGATCCTTTGTACATGTACAAGCCACGAGTTCCCCATCCTATATTTGTGCATCTGATTATTCCTGCCTAAGTGTAGAAACTCAATGAAATCCATTTTGTTCATCTGGGCCCATTTCTCCAACCTGTTAAGGTAATCTTGAATCATGATTCTATCTTCTGCAGTACGAACTACGCCTCCCAGTTTGGAGTCATCTGTCAATTTGGTGAGCATCCTCTCAATTCCTTCATCCAAGTCATTTATAAAGAGTTGAAAAACACTGGGCTCAAGACAGAACCCTCTGGCAATGCACAAGTGTTTTCTTGAGGGTACGGCAGATCTCTGCTCCAAGTTCACTGCAAGAAGTGTGCAGCAATTATCATTTCCATAACTATTATTATTAAACTGGTCACCCAAAAAGGCTCTGGACTTGCAGTTCTCAAACCTTCTGCAACTGGAGGATTCTTCAAACATGTAAACCAGGGGTTCCAGCACCTTCTCAGAGTTTGGTTTCCTTGGAATGAAGGTCAGTGGAGACTGTGTTTTTAGGAGGCATGGTTTTATTTACACATATATACAACTTGAGCATAGGGTGAAGAGGCTTGCAGCATTAACTCCCCAAAAGTTCTTGCTTCTCCATTAGTCACAGCTTTGGATCCACCACAGAGCAAGCATGTCACTGTGTCTAACTTCCAGTCTGCTCTTGGCTTCCTCAAACAATACTCTGGCTATTGTTCTTCTACCTATTTGCCCTACGGCACAGAGCAACTTTTTGGGTTATGCTAATCATGGTGCTTAAATAGTAGGCCGAAACCATTAGGGACTGCTTTGACAAGCTTCCACATACATTCTACCCCCAGAAGTACAGGATTCCAAGAGCTGGAAGGGTCTCAGGGCATCATCCGGACTGACCCAACTCAAACTTGTAACAATATTTCTAATCCACACTTTCCCATGAAACTATATTAAGGGGGCATGTAATGTGTAAGAATAAACCCAGCAAACCCTACTGACGCAGAAGTGTAATATGAGGCAGGGGGAAGGTTGAACATCCCAGGAATAGGTGGTGCTGTCAGGTCCAGGCAAAGCAACGCCCTGGTTTGAAACAGGACACATCTCATAGGGAAAACAAACTATGGAAAAGCTGGCAAGGAAAGAGGTTAGGTGAGGTAGCGGAGATTGCCAGAGGCACTTTGGAAAAGCAGGTTGCTCTTGATTCTGCTGCTGCCACAATTGGCAGGGAGTCAGGCTGAGCCGTCCTTCGCACTACAGTCCAGCACAATCAACACAACACAACAGATTAGCACAAAGACAGGATAATCCTCAGCAATTGAGTTGAGCAGGCATGGCGGTCTGTTGCTTGCACAGTTCTTAAAGCAATCTTGCAAATTAATTTAGCTGAACATAAAACGTCACCTTCTCTTGTAGGTCTCTGGAACAAACAGGATGTGACATGGGATCCCCTGCCTCCTTTCCCTTTCCCCTTTCTTTCTTTCTAATTAAAAGAACCTTACTAAGTGGAATACCCTTTCCTCCTTAACCCTTTCCTTGCCTGCTTTTTGTCCACAAAAGTCAAGCCCCCCTCCAGCTGCAAATGTTAGTTGCTGGTTAGTTCTCTGAACCCCTTGAAGTAAGGAAGAGTCTGAACTGTGGCCATTAAGTCTTTTAAAACTTGATTAACCACCCACCTGGTCCTGCAGATAATAAAATAAAATAGAGAATAGCAGAATAAGCTCACAAGAGAGCCAGTGTGGTGTAGTGGTTAAGAGCAGTGGACTCGTAATCTGGTGAACCGGGTTCGATTCCCCGCTCCTCCACATGCAGCTGCTGGGTGACCTTGGGCTAGTCACACTTCTTTGAAGTGTCTCAGCCCCACTCACCTCACAGAGTGTTTGTTGTGGGGGAGGAAGGGAAAGGAGAATGTTAGCCGCTTTGAGACTCCTTAGGGTAGTGATAAAGCGGGATATCAAATCCAAACTCTTCTTCTTCTTCTTCTTTTCACAGTTAAGGACCATGATTACAGCAGTAGACAATGCTATTGACAAAGTGGAATTGTTTTAGTAAGCACACACAATACAGCAGCCTGCTGTTCCATATATTGAATATTAAGTGGTACAAAGGTGCAGCTTTGAATATTAGTTATGACTGCTTAACCTTTTAAAAATACAATAATGTTGTTATAACATGGATCAGAAAGTCACCCCTCTTTCTTTAAAAAGGGATTTGCATCCTTTGATTTCAGTGGATTGTGTCCATTGTTGGCCATGCTCAAGAAGAGACCCACTGAAAGTAATGGGCAAGACTCACGCAGGTTCACACATTTTAGTGGGTCCACTTTAAGTAAAAGTGAATTGGATGCAACCCAATAACGATACTCAAAGTGCAGATCCAGTAAGTTGGCTAGTGATGTAGGAGATTCCCTCAGGAGCACTCAACATGGGGTCTGAAATACGGTGAATGTGGCAGTGTGGCTCCTTCACTTGTTCTCCATAAATGGTGCCTTTGAAGCAGCCTCACAAGGAAGACTCCCAATTCTATTATCATGCCAAGTAGGTGCCATTTTGTGCAAGCAGATACATATTGTGGCATGATACATGTGCAATTCACAAAACAATAAAGGGTGGAGGTGGAACACTTTGGTCTGAGACAAAGGTTTGGTTGTGAGGAATGCAGAAGAATAGAAGCATAACCCAGGTAATACATGTTGGTTTTTTGGTTTGGTTAAAATAAGAAATATTAGATATGGTAAAATAAAAGGAGAATTCCTTGGATGCCTAGATCCAGGTTTCAGGCAAGTACTCTTTGGTAAGACAGACCCCACAGAAATTTAAAATCACAAAACAAAGTAAAGCATGTTAGACCTTTAAAATATCCCCTTCTAAATTGCTTCCAGACTACCCCACTTCCCTTAGCACACGTTTAAAATGATTTACTTACAAACTCTTCAAAGGTCGGATTCATGTGCTTTTACATACGGCAGCAAGAAAGCACGTAGTATAACTTAGGTTCCAAAATGTTAAGAGTTTGTACATTTGTATAGAAACACAAAGATGGCTTGCTTAAGCCACACAGCCTAAGATTATATCTCCTTAGTTGGTGGAAATGGGAAGAACAGAGGCTTGATAACCTTTCCTCCCAATGTGAGAGGGAGTCACCTAACAAAGCTGGGAAGAACAGATTACTCTGTGGTCTCAACCCCTTCATGCATTAATTAGAGTTAAGTATGTTGGGTATTTGAGACTATCCCACAAGACAAGCTACTGTTAGTCAGTGGGCAATTTGATCTGGAAGTAACTGTACTATTTTTAAAAAATCAGGTTTGCAGATGGGAGGGCTACATGCAAATGGTGAGGGCTAGTGATCCCTCTCATAAGATTCAGCTAGTGTGCCGCTTGCGCTCTTTCCTAGAAAAGTCATGATCATTTGACTACTATATTGTTGCCCTCTGGACCTCTTGCGGAGGAGACACACAAAGAGGCTCCCCAGATGATGGCGGCAGGGTCCAGGTTGGTTCATATGGAGAGAACCAGTCCTTGAGGTATTGCAGTCCTGAGCCATTTAAGGCTTAATAGGTCAAAACCAGCACTTTGAATTGGGCCCTGAAACTGATTGTCAGCCAGGGTATTCAGGCCAGGATTGGCATTATATGCCCAAACCATCTTGCCCCCAATGAGCGACCTTCCCTCTGAATTTTGCACCAGCATTTGGCTTATACTTATTATTTGGCTGGAGAGCTGCTTTGCAAAATTTGGAGAAGTGTGAATTTTGAAGGATGTTCTTTTTCAGGAAGTGTGCATTGTTACAATGAACCAATCTGGATTTCTCCTCCATCTCTACAAGTACATATAAAAAGAGAGCGAGAAGCAGTTTGAACGTTAACTACAAGAAGTGGCGGGGTCAGATACACAAGGGCCTGGGTCATCTGTTGGCCACGACGTCAGTGAACTTGGCTGCCAGTCAGCCCAGCTCAGGGTCAAAGCAGCTGTGACGGTGGTGGCCATGTTTGTTTAATTGCCTCTCTTCATAGTTAAAACCTCTCCCTCTCCCTCTCCAATCATAAGTTTTACAACAGAAGGGGAGTGTGATTGAGAGGAATCTAGCCTTTCCCTGTATGAACTCCTCATGCCCCATTAACTCAAATACTTTTATCCTAGCCTGATTCATTTCCAATGGGAGCCAAGTGGGAGAAAGTTGTGAAATGGGGAGGCAGTGAAGGCAGGGGAGCAGGCCCAGTTCTACTGTTAGGCAGAATGAGGCAGGTTCTGGTGGGTTGGGCAGCATTCCCCACCTCTGTCCCTGAGTCTCCTAAAACAGTGGTTCTCTACTCCCCCCTTGACCAGATTGCTGAAGGTCTTGTCTGACCACTTGACTATTTTTCTGCTGTAATTGTATTGCTCTGTGCTGTTTTTAAAATTGTATTTTTATTGCTTCTTCTATTCCTTTTACATTGTATTTTATTGTATTACAATTTGCATTCCACATAATTCAAATTGCAATGCAATAAAATGCATCATAAGAAACACAAGAAGTAATCCAACTACAATTAAAAATCAATATGAATATTTGATCGGCCATCTCCTTTCTTCAACCACAAATCCACAGACACACTGGACCACCCGAATGAAGCTCATGTGCCATTGGTGACCTGCAGATCACACTTTGGGAACCCCTGTCCTAAGATAGCCTGCTGCCCCCAGGGGTGGTGGAGGATGCTATGCCATCACCAGCGTTGAACTCACAATGCCAGTCCAGTTGGATCCTATGTTAGGAACGGGAGGCAGTAGCGGAGCTTCATGCTCCAGCACTGGGGGTAGAGAGCAGGCGAAGTGGGGCTGGCGCACGTCCTGGGGGCGTGGGGCACCACCTGTGGGGGTGAGGCACCCAGCATGGCCAGGGGGGCAGCCACGATGGCACCCTGGGGTTCGTGCTGCCAGGGGCAGTGCGCTCCCCCTGCACTCCTTTTCCTCTCCCAGTGACGGGAGGGCCACCATCTTGTTTTTTGCCTCAGGCACCAACATGTCTTGGGCCAACCCTGCAGGGGAGAGTTCAGCTCCCCACACCCCAGCACCCATTTCAGTGTTAAAATCAGACCCACCCCCACTTTACATGTGAACAGGGAACATAAGAACATTGGGACCTATCTAATTCTAGGGCTGCATGCACTCGGCACATTATTCACTTTCTGGGGTTTTCCCCTAACTGTTAATTTCCACATTATATGTGAGCTTCCACACAATGTATAGTGGAATATAATGCAAGTTAAGTTTTTTGTTTCCTATGTTATTTGCCTTTGGAAAATATCCACCTGCAAATAACACAGAAATGAGCACTATACTTGCACTACTGTAGATTCTGCAACATTCCTGGAAATGGCTTTTACGTTGAGTGAAAGCTCAAATATAATGCTGAAATTAACAGTTAGGGAAATGACATGAAACTAGAATAAACTTACATGTGAATGCAGCCTTAGAGACTATCACTGCATTTAGCTCAGAACTGCCTATAGCAGCCCACCCCAAGATGGTACCCTCCCAGAAGCCTCATCCAGCACAGCCATAATTGCTGGTAATGGTTAGAGTTGTAATTCAAAACATATGGAAAGCACTAAGCTGGTGACGTCTGGCCTATAGGAACTAGCTACAGCTCTCCAGCGATTCAGAGAGATTCCTCTCCCCCCCCCCCCCCAGCTTGGAGATGCTGGGAATATCTGGGTGAAAATGGTGCTCTGCTACTGAGCTACACTTATATGACTAAACTATCATGGCTAACTCCATCACATCCTGTTTGGCCTTCCCCCTATGATGAAAGGTTGCAGCATCCGGGAGATTTTAGTTTAGCGAAAAGGCGAGTAAGAAGAAAGCTTGAAGAAAGTGGCTAGAGAAAGGTTTTTGTCCCTCTCTCCTAACACTAGAACTCGTGGGCATCCAATGAAGCTGAATGTTGGAAGAATCGGGACAGATAAAAAAGGACTTCTTCACACAGCACAGAGATAAGATGTGGAACTCAGGAAGCAGTGATGGTCATCAGTTTGGATGGCTTTAGAAGAGGATTAGACAAATTCGTGGAGGAGGATAAGGCTACTAACCAGGACAGCTATGCTTGCCTCTGAATACCAGTTGCTGGAAAGCACAGGAGGGGAGAGGGCTCTTGCGCGTGAATCCTACGTGCTGGTTTCCCACAGGCATCTGGTTGACCACTGAGAGAACAGGATGCTGGGCTACATGGGCCATTGGCCTGATCCAGCAGGCTCTTATGTTCTTATGTTTAGTAGGCACCTGGTTTTGACAATCCTAATCACACTTACCTGGGAGTAACCACCACTGAATTCAGTAGAACTTATTTCTGAGCAGGCATGGCTAAAGATCACACTGTCTAATCCAAATACTTTTGATGAGAAGAGACCGTGAGAAAGAAAGAGAGAACTATTCATGAGACAAGGATGGTAAAACTGACAACTATTTCCTGCAACACAAACATTCTAGAGAGGAGAACACCAATGTCTTGTTCTGTACATTTTTGCTGCAGTACTACCTGCTGGGTTCACAAATAAACCTGTCAGCATATCTCTGTCCTCAGTTTTTCACTTTGCTCTCCCTCTGAGCATTTCAGTTGCATCATCCACTGAGGGGAGATGAGCCAGGCACTTTCGTCTAGGGATGATGGTGATGGGCAGGACAGAGCCTATAAAGAAGCACTAGAGTGAAGTTCCAGTTACTGATTAACAAAGAGCAACTGGGCTTCAACCTTGACCTTTTTATTTTCATTTGAGCAAACAAGACTTTTCCGGACATTTGCAAACTGCCCAAGTTACATACTCTTTGCACAGCAGACAGGGCCAGATTTAGGTTTGATGAGGCCCTAAACTACTGAAGGTAATGAGGCCTTTTATATGTCCAACTGTCCTTTGTCAACAACAAATTGTCACTGTTTTTTGTGTTGAATATTTTAGGGAGCAGGCTAGTAGGTGGGGCCCATTACTTACATCATAGAACAAAACACTATTGTTGTATGTGGGTTTTATTTTATTTGTTTTTTATCTTATATTTTGGAAATGTACACCCATTTTTTTCTATAATTTTTTTGGGGGGCCCCAAGAGAGTGGAGCCCTAAGCTATAGTTTGTTTAGCTTATACGTAAATCCAGCACTGACTGCAGAGGTGAAGCTTTCCCTCTCACTCTGATCAAATATATTTGGAACACATTTTAAACATTTGTTAGAAGCAAGGATCCAACCCATGCCTCACAGTTCCTCTTCACCCACTATAGATCATTCTCTCTCCAGACATTCTCTTGCACAAGCCCCATTCATAATTCATACTTGAGATGTAAATAATGCCACATTGCAAAAGCAAAACAAAACAGTGCAACTTTTCTGTGACATCTAGGAATGCAGGGAATGGTCATCTGAAGGGAGAGTCCAAAATGTTTGTGATCCACAGATGCGAGAGCATGTGAGCACTTTGTGGGGGGAATTTGAAATGTAGAGATCAGGAGGCTGACTGCTTTTAGCAGTCACTGGGAATCTGATAATAAGTTCTACACACACACACACCTCTATCCTCCATCCAGGCAACTGAAAGGCATGATCAGAGTTCAAGGACACATTCCAGGCAGGCAAAAACATTTGTGGTGGGTGCAACAGGAGAGGGGGATTGGCCGGGTGGGGTGACTCCTGAGAGTCAGGCAGAAAAGCTTATACCCCCAGGACCTCTTGTTTCAAGTCTGCCCTAGTAGTACCATCTTTAAAATTTGTATTTTATTTTACTGTGACTGCAAACTGTGCTTTGAGGCAAGTTTCTGTACTTTAAAAAAACCATATACTAGAGGCTGCTACCCCTGCTCACTCTGCTCGCTGAGCACCCCTACCCCATTGCCAACAGCCCTCTCCCCACATACCTAAACAAATCCCTTCATTTCACTAGTCACACCTCACCTATTCCCACCCGCTCACCCCAAGCCTCTCCCCTCACAAGTGAAATGTGCCATTCTTATACAGGTGTAGATCCCAGGGAAAAAAAATCTTTAAAACTTTTCAGCCTGGCAGGCAGGGCACTGTTGGTGTCAATGGGGTTATACTGCTAATCTGGGCTAAAGGTTTATTATTTTCTTGCAGATGAACTGTCAGCTGAATCCAGTTATCACTCTGAATCATGAAAATGTCAGGTGCTGCATAAACAAGGTGAAAATATTAGCTAGTGTCTTTGCCAGTCAACGCTGTGATCCTTTATTGTGAGTGGTAATTATTTGGATTAATTACAGACTCCTTTAGGGTGCATTATGTCTCTGCATACATGGAAGCATTTGGAATACAGAGGAAGGGGAGAGAGACTCTGGCTTTTCTTGTTTCCTGGCTTGTTAAAAAAGTCTTAGCATTTGCCGACACAAACTGAGCCTAACCAAACCTGCATCTCATTTAGCCACCAATCCTTCCACACAATTCTCTTGAATACACTGAACTTGAATATAGCGCTTTGCATCTACTTTACTGTGAAGATTTGCTTACTTTTTGCTCCAGTGAAAATCTGCTCAAATTGACAGGTTAGAATCTAAATGACTTCATTGTTCCCTCCAGTACAACTCAGATCTTGTTTATTTTCAGGGTCCCACAGGCACATTTATACGCACATGGGGCTACATTAAGACATAATCCCATTGGAAATATGGTCTAGGCAAAGGTTGGAGATCCTTTTAAAAGTCACGTTTGAACTTCTCCACTTATCTTGAAGTTTTGAATCAGATGGTCTTTTCTGAAGAATGTAGGATGGGTTACCCCTGCTTTGACAACAATACATGTGAAAAGGATCTACAGTTTAGTAGATCACAAACCACATTAGGATGTAATGTTATGCCCTGTGAATTAAGCAAAAGGTTAATCCAGCCCACCACCCTAGGATTCAGCCAGAGTGGGCCCCTGGATTGCCGCAGGTGAGATCAGATCCACCAGAGCTGTCAGAAGGAAGGTGGTCTATTGGGGGGGGGGGGAATAGAAGGAGACATGCAGGTAGCCTCCCTCTGTGCCCAACCACATCTTTAATTAGGTTTTAAAGCCCTGACTCAATCTGGGACCTGTATCCATGTCAGACCTTCATCATCAGGGGTTGGATTAGGGATGCTCTGAACTGAGCTCCATGCACAGCCCACTCCTGGTCTTTTCAGAAGCTGGAGAAAACATATTTCAAATGGATCCAGGTCACCCAAATGAAGATGGACAGTTGCTATTCCACCCAGTGTCTTTGTGTTTATGGGTCAGCAGCTGATGTTCGTTTATGTGGATAGTCCCCTTACTGACTAAGCATGGACTGAATGCTTACATAACAGGGATTTTGTAGGTGGATTTCCTGCATCAATAACACAGGCATTGCACTTGATGACCTCTGAGTTGCCAACTAACTCAGTGATCCTAAAAGGAAGTGATGCACTGTTCCTTTTTTATTTCTAGGTGTTCTGTCTGCACAATTTGTTGCCGCTTTCGTTTTCTTCAGCCAATGTGTGTGTTTTTCCATTACCCATTAAATGATGCTGGTGTGCATTGTTCAAACAATGCAAAAAGAAGAAGAAGCAGTAATGATGTGATCATACATATGATTTATATTATTTTTACAGAGTTTTGCTAATGCCTATGTGTGCTTCTGTGCATTGAAAGAAAGAAAACAAATGTTGTTATTGTATCTGAGGCTGTCTTTTTGCAGGGTGTTGCAATGATGGGCATCAGTGAACCATGACATACACAAAGGTATTGATTTGCTGGCACATCAAGATGGAAAGAACCTCTGAAGAGGGGATGTAACTCAATGGCAGAGCATATTCTTTGCATCTCAGGCTCAACAGTAAAAAGGTAAAGGACCCCTGACAGTTAAGTCCAGTCGCAGACGACTCTGGGGTTCCGGCACTCATCTCGCTTTACAGGCCGAAGGAGCCAGCGTTTGTCCGCAGACAGTTTTTCTGGGTCATGTGGCCAGCATGACTAAGCTGCTTCTGGTGCAACGGAACTCCAAAACCAGAGCAGTGCACGGAAACACCGTTTACCTTCCCGCCGGAGCAGTACCTATTTATCTACTTGCACTTTGATGTGCTTTTGAACTGCTAGGTTGGCAGGAGCAGGGACTGAGCAATGGGAGCTCACCCCATCGTGGGGATTCGAACCATCAACCTTCTGATCGGCAAGCCCAAGAGGCTCAGTGGTTTAGACCACAGCGCCACCCGCGTCCCTAGGCTCAACAGTAGTGTAGTATTAAATTCAGAAGTACAAGCTCCACAGCCACACCCCTTCTATGATTAGATGCAATGCATTGTTTGTGGGATGGTCTCCCCAAGGAGGTTCACCTGGTGTCTTCATTGCATCTCTTTAGGCACTAGGGGAAAACATTTATCTTCTCCCAGGACTTTGGCTTTGGCTAATTAAACCATCTATGGCCTTTTAAATTGGGATGTGAGGAATTGCTTTGTTTGTTATCATGTTATGTATTTTTGTGTTTTTATACTGTAAACTGCCATTTGATCCTCAGATGAAGGGCAGTGTGTGTGTCTGTGTGTGTGTGTCTGTGTGTGTGTGTGTGTGTGTAATCAGTGTAGCTCTCCATGTGTTGTGTTTCAACTAGATCTACTATTTTCTGTGCATGAACATGGGCAAGTGATTTGGATTGCTCCAATATCTTCTTTTAGAGTGACTTAAGTTGTGTTTCCATGAAATTCCCTGAAATTCCATTGCACGTAACAGACTTTGCACATCATTCTGTTGAAACTGATGCCCCTTGCATCTTCAGTGATACCTATATGCTTTGCGTTCGAGCATACAGTGGCTAAAAAGCTCCTTTCATGCTGATTGGGAGCTTGTAGGACCCTGGGGACAGGGACCCTGCTGCAGAAATAGTAATAAGCCTTTGATTCCCCATGACCCTGGACTACTGAACCACTGAGTTTCAATCCCTAGTATCTCTAGGTAGGGTTGGGAGAGATCCCTGCCTGAAACCCTGCCTAAGTGCCACTGCTGGTCAGTATATGCCAGCCTTTGCCAAGCTGGTGCCCTATATAATCTCAGTAGAATCCTGAGGCTGCCAGCGGCCATCTGGAAGAGCCAATGGCACGTTGTAGTCCAGGTCAGGCTGATGTCAGGGCCCAAAGCAGAGAACAAAGATGAAAGGGGTCAGAGAGCTGCACACTGTTGTGTCAGGCAAATGCCTAGATCCCCAAAGAGGTGAGGTGTAGGACTCTTTGACAAGTTGCACAAAACTGCAAAGACAACCTTGAAGCAGCAGTTTTATAAAGGGTTGCCTAACCCCCTCTTGGCTCTCCAGATCACCTAGCACTGCTGGGTAGATGAGCCACAATACCCTCCTTGACCATTATCTGAGTGGTGGTGCTGAGCAGTAACATTCAAGCTAGGAGCTTTTCTGCTGAAGTCTAGTTGTCAGTAGTGGCATTGCTAATGATAATTAATAACATCATGCCCTCCAACATTCTTCATGAAAACAGGGACATTCTATTCATGCAGAATGTGGGAGGGTATGTCATATTGATTAAACTAGCTGATATGATTGAAGAAGAGATGTGTTTGAGATGTCCTGTCTTTACTTGCCTGATTTGCCTCTTTTGGACCTGTACATGGTGTGTTTCAATTAAAAACATAAACACAAAAGTTCTGCAAAAGTCTTCCTGCATTTATGAAAAACTTGGGGCTTAACCTGGTACACCAACAACCATTTACCATCACTGATATTAACAAAGCCAAACCTGCCGAGCCCAAAGTCAGCAAAGCTAGCAAGACAAATGACACAACACTTGCCTCTGGAGAGTCCATGAACCTCAGGCTGACCCTACTGAAAGCACCCTGGGGGGCCACAGTCACCCCAAGATGTCACAACTGAACTAACCAGTCTCACCCACAGGGCCATTAAACAGGGCAGACAGTGCTCTGGGTGCTATTGAGACACAGACAGAGTGAGCCATACGTGCGAGTGATAAAAGAGGCACCATGAGGACACGAGAAGATGTGTTTGCAGTGGCTTCTAGACAGCTGTGAATGGTCCTCCCCTTAGAGACTATGTGTCCAAAGGCAGACTCACGTGTTACATTATGCTTGGGCCAAATTGTCTCATGAGAATAATTTTATGATGATTTTTCTAAGATATGCCCCTCCATCTGTCCCCAAAACTGCTGGGGAACATCAGCTTCCTCCTGGAAAATATTTGATGAAATACCCCTCACCAATTTGGATGGACAAGACAAATTCATGGAGGACAAGGCTATTAATGGCTACTAAACCATCTAAATCCTTTATTTCAGCCCTGGTTAGGGAAAATTCATTAAAAATAATACCTAAATGGTTTTTAACTCCAGTAAATCTAAACCGCATGCTTTATGCATGCTCCTTTTGTTGGCCGGGTTTGCAATATGAAAGGTTCTTACTTCCATATGTGGTGGGATTATGTGCATGTATGTAAATTTTGGGATTCAGTGGATTTTGAACTCAGCATCATCACCAGACAAAATATCTATAGAGCTCCAAGGTTGTGTTTACTTATATTCTGCTTTTCATTAAAAAAAAAAAAAACAGAGCAGATTACAGCAGTTATACTTAAAACCATACAATTAAAACCATATAAAATCAGAGATCAACTAATTATTATGGCAAACATTTCCACTGGTGTCTCAGCCAAGGCTAGACTATAGAAGTTGCCCTCTCGTTTGCAGGGTTCCTTTGTCATCAAGCAAGAGGAAAAAGTGCCGAGTGTTTCCGAAACTCCTCCACCCCAGACCACCTGAAAATTACTGGGGGCCTTGGCAGACCATTTAAGGGTTTTTGTGCCTGTTTTTGTGTAGCAATTGTAATGCTCTGTGCTAGATGCTATATGATTTTAAATTATATTTTTATGGTTCTTCTATTTCTTTTATGTTTCATTTCATTTTATTGTATTGCAATTTGAATGCCATAGAATTCAAGATGTAATGCAATAAGTTCTATCGCCTATACATTTTGGAAAGCGGTTTGTCTGTCCCTTTTTCTCTTTAGGTTTTTTTGCCTATTGCAATATCATCACCAAACCTGGCACAATGGTTCCTGAGGTGAGGGAGGTGAAGTGTGTCAACATTAAGGTGACAGATGCCGTTTTTAATCAAGATGATGGTGGACCAAAGCATCACTTTGGCACAAACTTTTGACATAAGCTTGGCTTCCTCTCAATATTTTATCACCAAGCTTCACATGAGAGTTCCTGAGATGTATGTGTCATGGTGGTGGTGATTTCATCACCATTTGGATGCTGGGCACCATTTTGAACCAAGACAGTGGACCCAAACATCACTTTGGTGTAATGTCACATGTTGGGTTTTTTTATGTAGATTCAGTATATCCTCCAACATGTTGAGCCCCAAAACTGGGATGTGCGTCTTCCCAGCTGCACTCCTGTGCAAGTCACATTACCAGCATAAGAACAAGGAGCCCAATATTGTGTGTTTTCTATTTGAGATATCTATACAGTCATACCTTGGTTAATGAACTTAATCCATTCCAGAAGTCCGGTCTTAAACCAAAGCGGTCTTAAACCAAGGCATGCTTTCCCATAGAAAGTAATGGAAAATGGATTAATCTGTTCTAGATTATGAAAAGCAACCCCTAAAACAACAATTTCACATGAGTTTTACTATCTAACAAGACCATTTCTGGATTAGAGTTAGGGTTAATTTTAGAACTGGGTTAGGGTTAGGGTCAGGATTAGAATTAGGGTCAAGGTTAGGATCAGTGTTGTTTTATGTTTTCTAGTGATTTTGATTCATTTCCAGTTGGTTTGCTGGGGAGCACCTGGCTGCACTTGGTGGTGCAGGGGCTCTAAGTTGCAGTTTCCGGGCTGCCTCCATCTTCCCCGACCCCAGCAAGTATTCAGCCTGACTGCGTGCAAGCAAGAGTGGGGTGGGGATCTCTCAGCTGTGAAGGGAGGCTTCACACTGCCTATTAGAGCAGCCCTGAACCCAACTCCTACTTGCATACAAGCAGGAGGGGGCAGGGATCCCTCCTTCTCTGCCTTCCATGCCTGACCCACCATGCACTGCTTTCCCACCACCACCGCCGAAGAACCAGTAACTCACGGGGCTGCCCAGGCCCATGGAGAAAGGAGAGAGAAGCCTCAGAGGACAGGGAAACGTGGCAGTACCCCTGAACATCAATTCGTATACCAAACAAAAAACCCGCAACCCGGAACACTCATTTCCAGGTCTGAAGTGGTCGTAATCCAAAATGTTTGTAAACTAGGCTGTTCATAACCCGAGGTACCACTGTATCAGATTTCTGCATTGCAGGGAGTTGGGCTCGATGATGCTTGAGGTCCCTCCCCTCTCTACATCTCTATGATTTCAATAACACAGCCTTTTTCGGTTTCTAAAAAGTCCCAGACAGTGCCAGGCACTCCCAACTACAGTGGTACCTCAGGTTAAGTACTTAATTCGTTCTGGAGGTCTGTACTTAACTTGCAACTGTTCTTAACCTGAAGCACCACTTTAGATAATGGGGCCTCCTGCTGCTGCTGTGCCGTCGGAGCATGATTTCTGTTCTCATCCTGAAGCAAAGTTCTTAACCTGAAGCACTATTTCTGGGTTAGCGGAGTCTGTACCCTGAAGCATATGTAACCTGAAGAGTATGTAACCCGAGGTACCACTATAATAAGAAACAAAAGAAGCAATAAAAAAAATTACAATTGAAAATCTATTTTATGTACAGTAATTGATGCACCTGTGCTGTCCATCCTGCTCACCTTCTGTATGGACACTATGGACCACTTGAACGGAATGGCCACAAACTACTGGTGGTCAACACACCACATTTTGGGAAACTGCATCAGGGGACACCTCTTATTGGCCTGGTCCTCATGCATGTTTGTATCTCATCTGTCAGTGCTTGGAAGGCTGAATGTGTGAACTGGAAAGTACTGGTGGAACTGAGTAATGTGGCCTTTTTTGTGCATTTGGATGGGTGTATCTTCAACTGAATCTGCAGCCATCATTCACTGTAATACAGATGATGTGCGAACCAGCTGTAAATCATTGAGGGTGGAGGTGGTCAGCTCTCCACTCTCATGACACCAAGGCTTGATTTACACATCACTGCAAAGCCTCTTAACCAGCTTAATCTCCCTTTGGAGATTAATGATCATACTTCAGAGGAACTGAGCTTCTTCAATTGCCACCGATGATCCAGGGACCATTGCCTTGGCACCTACTGATATCAAGCCCGATGCTGCCACAGGCATAATGAGAATGTTTTGCAATCACTTTCAATCACTTTGCACTAATTAATAGGAAAAGGAGCCTGCCAGCTTTGATGACAGTTCTCATGGCAAAGGTGCTTTAGTGAAATTACTGTCTCCCCTCTCCATGATTCATCCATACTCCTGACTCCATAGAAGATATTCTGCTTGACTTCATTTCTCAATAGTTTCTGAGCATAACTCATGGGGCAGATTGCCAAATCTCACTCACTTTGCAGGCTGATCCCCCACTAGTCACTTGGGCGTTGATCTGCCCTGTAAAGAAGTAAATCCTGACACACAACAAATGCACTGACTTAGCATGATCAGGTGGGTGGGCTGATATGAAAAACACAGCCCAAGTGGGTGGCAGGAACCCAACCCCTAGTAATACACCCAGTGGGAATGTCCCATGCATGATTCCATTTCTTCTGAGTTATGGTTATTCTGTAGAAGTGCCCATGGGATTATGTCATAGAATCATAGAATTGCAGAGTTGGAAAGGACCCCAAAGGTCAACTAGTCCAACCCCCCTTGGCCATCAAACCTCTGTTTGGAAGCCTCCAATGAAGGAGACTCCATCACCTTCTGAGGCAGTCCATTCCCGTGGCTAACTGCTGTTACCTTCAGAAAGTTTTTCCTAAGGTTCAGCCAGAATCTCCTTATTTGATTTATTTGATCTCCTTTCTTGAAATTTGTCTGGACACACAAAATATCTGTACACACAAACTGCCCTCACATGGCACGGTCAAAGTCTTATACTATACCAGCACAAGAGGCACTGACAGCAACCAATATGGATGGTTTTAAAAGAGGATTAGATAAATTCATGGAGGAGAAGGCTGTTGATGGCTACTAGCCATGATGGCTATGATCTGTCTCTAGCATCGGAGGCCATATATGCCTCTGAAAGCCACTTCCTGGGAATCACCTGCAAGAAGTCCCCCCCAACACACACTTCTGGTTGTTATTCCTCTAACATTTGGCCCAGGCAAACATTGCTATATCTTTAAATACTTTACTGTCTTCATACCAAAATCTGTATGTTTTCGTATATGGTATATTTGTATATAATGGTGTAATGTGGGATAACTATTTGCGAGAACCTTTTCTTACTTGCAAGGCAAAATATTTCAATTGCTGTTACAAAGCTGTAAAATACATTTAAGAGGAAAAAGGAAAACTTTCCCAGCTATTCCAAGAGGCACAGTTTGTTGGTACTGGCCTTGGATGATAGGTTGTGAGGCAAAACCACTGAAGGCATAAACAAATTCATTTATTTTAAATTTATTTTCTTTAACCAAGTTTACACACCACTTGATTGCAAGCAAAGCTCAAAGGGGTTTCAAAAACATGAAATAAGACATTTCATTTATCAATAAAGACACATATTTTAAAATATTCAAAGATGGTTAAAATTAACAATAGCTAATAAGCCTGCATGTAACATGTAACTTCTACGTGAGTTGGGCAGGCTTGCCTAAGCAAAAATATTTTAAGTAGGTACGAAAAAGAGTACAGTATTGTGAAGGCTCCTGCCTAATGTCAATAGGCTGGGAGTTTCAAAGCTTTACACTATGTCTGTTGAGAGCAGCCTTCTCCAATCTATTGTTCACTAGTTCTGTTGCACTGTCCTTCACCTAGTTTCACTTAAATGTTTGAGTGACCATCCATAGGTTCAGGCTGCGGACATATTAATAGAAATGTGTGTGGATAGCGCTGGCTGAGAAAGATGGGAGTTGAAGTCCAAAGGGGTCCATAGGGCACCAGTCTTGCAAAGACTGACTTGTGCTATTTGAGTTTCAAATCATCCTTGATTGCTGCACAATGAGCTTTGCACCCCCTCCTGGCCCTTCTTTGCCCTCATTGCATCCAGGTGAGTTTTTATGCATCTTGTGACACTGCTGACATCACATTGCACCCCTCCATTACCGCAACAGCCTATCGATGCTACAAAACTATAATCAATTTACACTATTTTTAGTGCCACGAATCTTGGAGGAGTAGTTGGGTGAGAATGTTCTGTTTGCCTTCCCTGTGAAGAAGGAATTACCGTTAAACCTGTTTTTTAGTCTGTAGTAGAGATATACCTTCTGACCCTTTCCTTCCCATTTTTTTGTGTATATCAACCAGCTAAGGTAGCTGACAACAACCTCAGGCTGGTCGATGAAGAAACAAGGCAAGAAATGGCTTTGCTGCCAACAGCAAAGTTTCTGTTTTCCCACTTGGGCCAAGTCTGGATTGCGCAGAAGAATTGTGGGTTTGTCAGGATAGACACAAGTCAAGCAACAAGCCACAAAGAGGAAAGCAGAAGGAGTGAGGCATGAAATCTTCCCCAAAATGAAGCCTTTTACAATGCCAGAGTGGTGGCTTTTAGGGAACCCATGCCCTCCATCACCTTGTCTGCTAAGTAGCCCCTCATGCAAGGGTTAAGGAGCCTTTCTCAGCTAGAGGGCTGCATGGGAGCCACATGGGAGGTGGGGCCAGAGGCAAGAACAAGCAAAACCTCCTTTGTGCAGGAGGCCACGTGAGTCCAGTCAAGCAAAAGTCATATTTTGCAAACCAACACATCCATATCTCAATCCAGGGGAGCAAGAGGCATCAACACTGCCCAAATGGAAATAGCAAATATAAGGAGGGCTCCTGGGCTGTTCTAGACCACCAGGGCCATCAGGCAGATTTGGTCCTTACTCCTGTGCGGTGTCTTCCAGAACATTAGAGAATGCCTCCCTGTCACATCTATGGATGTTTGTGTGGAGTGCTGCTCTTGGAAACAACAGTTCAGTGAGGCAAAACCTCAGCGATGAGCCTGCCTCAAATTCTGCAATGAACCTACTTCTGTGATGAATCTGCCCTGACCCCTTTTTTGCTCTTCTGGTGTTGGTTCCCCCCTTCTTCTATTTTGATTTGATTTTAATACCTGGGTTTTATTGCTTATATTGAAGGGTTCAGGTACCCTGGAACTAAGTTCTTCAGAGTTTTGTAAATGAATACAAGGACCTTGACGAGGGCAGTGCAACTGATGTGTCTCTATGCTAGGCCTCCAACGAACTTCAGAAGCTCTTTGGTGGTGGGGCAGATTGAGATGGACCATAGTTATTGCCTGACAGCTGGCCCCATGCAACCAAGTCCACCCTCTGATTCATTTATATATATCCCCTTGAGCCACTTCTGCTTGGTGGGATATCAGCAAAAGACTGATGTATTTCTTCTTCTTCTTCTTCTTCTTCTTCTTCTTCTTCTTCTTCTTCTTCTTCTTCTTCTTCTTCTTCTTCTTCTTCCCCCCTCTTTGGCACCAGGATTGGAAACTGTTGCCCAACAAGGCCCAGCAATTTCTGTTGCTGAGGCAAAACTGAGGGAACCTGAACGCCTCACCAGGATGAAGGCAGGCGTCACTGGGAGGGTGGCTTAAGCATGAAATCTCTCTCTCCCTTGCCCTGGAGCAACCACAAGAAGTGTCTGCCGGCTGGGATGCCTGGCAGGGAATTGCATACAAGTGAATCAGGAGGAGGGATATGGAAATACCCAGCAAACACTCAGACAGAGGAGGATCTTCTCCTTTCCTGGAGACGCACTGTCTTTTTGCTCTGACACTACCAGCTCCAGCTCAGAGGGGAATCATGTGAAACCTCCTACATGTTTTCCTTCCCTGAGTTTCACACCCACCTGAGTTTCACCTTGACTGCATCCCAAAGCTCTGGCCTATATGCTGAGGTTTGCTGGCCTAAGAGGGCAGGACAGGGACAGCCAGGCTGCATTGTAGGAGGTTGGCTAGATGACCATTTGGCCCCTTCCAGCTCTACAATTATGTTATTCTATGAGTAGATCAGGGACAAAACTTGGTGATAAGGTTTGCCCAACAGGTACTGGTGCACTGGTGTCACACAAGCTCAAAGCTCTGATATCAAGCTGGACAGCAAAGAAACCCTGGTAAATTCGTGCCTCATTTTCACAGACAGAAGATGAGCAAGGATACCTGTGTCTAGAGTCCTGGAAGAGCAACAGGGGAGAAATTTGTTTCACAATTTATTTTATTAGCACTGTTATAGGTGTCACATAATGCCCGTTCCACATTTGTAAGAACTCAATCTCTTAGTGTGACAGCACCTACACTTTGGAACTCCCTGCCTGTTGATATCAGGCAAGTGCCCTCACTGTACTCTTTTCAGTGCCTGCTAAAAGCTTTTTTGTTTAGACAAGCCTACCCAGATGGCTACTAAGGGTGGCTGCTTAGGAAGGTGCAATTTTGATAGACTGGGCTTTAAATGCAGACCAAATCAAATTTATCCACCCTCCCTATTCTGGACTGGTACCTGGAGGGCGGGTTTGTAGGTGCTGGATTCTGCAACACAACATTGCTGCAATAATAGTACATTGTGGTAGATTTATACTAAACCACCCACACTTCATTTCACTTTATTAGTTGTTCTGCAATGCTTCCCCCTTGTTGTCTCACTATTGCCATCTGTACAGGCACTCTTGCATTATAGCACAACTAAAGGTAAAAGGTAAAGGACCCCTGACCACACGGTCCAGTCGTGACCGACTCTGGGGTTGCGTGCTCATCTCGCTCAAGAGGCCGAGAGCCGGCGCTTATCCGCAGACAGCTTCCAGGTCACGTGGCCAGCGTGACTAAGCCGCTACTGTCGAAGCAGAGCAGCACACGGAAACGCCGTTTACCTTTCCGGTGGAGAGCGGTCCCTATTTATCTACTTGCACTTTTGAGGTGCTTTCGAACTGCCGACTAAACTAAAACACAACTAAAGTGGGCTGAAATAATAAAATAAATGAACTAGAAGATTTGTGTTATTAACAAGTTACAGGATTTCCGCAGAAAGTTACAGAGTGTACACCAACTGGACATGAAGCAGTATGTCTGCCCTGAGACCTTTGCAAACACAAACTATATTGAAACTGTGATTGTATCTACCGGCTCCAATATCATCATGAGTTCCAGTCATTACAAATGCACATGGATGCCTGGAGGTGCCCTGAATGATCAGCAGTGCTGGTGGGGGCTGGTGGGAATTGTAGTCCAAAACATCTGAAAGGCAGCAGGTTGAAGAAGACTGGTCTGTGCTTTCCAGGCTATGAGGAACTAGCATAAGGAGGAAGTGAGAGTTAGACTGCACAGCCCAGCCACAGGAGAGCATTGGCTGCATTCTAGGGTTCACTGGCAGTTTACGCAGAGCAATGAAGAAGCCTAAAAGTGCTGGCTGTGCATAGCATCCTTTATGGACAGAGAGTGTGCTAGAATATTAGTGGGCAGACACTGCTTGTTGAAAGAATTTGCTTTTTGTACCAGAATTCCAAGCATAAGAGCCAACTCCAGGGGGCCATGGGTGCTTGGGGGGCTGGGCACCCACAAAGTCAATGGGAAAAGCCAGCAGGTGGCAGTGGCACTGCCTCCAAGTTCAGCTCCACCCTCTGCAGCCAGCCAGCGAGGCACCCTCCCCATGGAAAAGGGTGCTTCGCTGGCTGTGGAGAGGAGGAGGAAGAGGAGCTGCCACCACCGCAACACAGACGTGAGATGTCACAAGCGCATGCCTGCACGTCATGCATGTGACAGGCACCCACAATCCATGAGAGATGGCACCCCTGATTCCAAGATCCACTAACCAGAGGCGGGGCAAAAGACATATACTTAGATTTAAAGAGCAGAGTGCCTCTGAGCATATACTAAGCAGAGGAATTTCTTTTGTAGACTGGAACTGAATTCACACGGTCCTTTTGCACAACAACCCACTCCTTCTGGATAGCTTTCTTCATTTCAGCCACCTGATTTAGGTGGAGATAGTCATTTTCTTGTGGCTGTTGTTAAACAGCAACTGGGAGTCTAAAATCCTTGTCAGTCTTCTGCAAATCAGCCAAGGATCCACCAAGAGATATTAATCTACTTTTGCCCATCCCTGCACTAGAAAACCCACTCATCCTTGGCAAATGAGTCGGCTGTGGCCACATGCACTCCATACATTTAAAGCACCATGAGAATTCTGGGAGATAATTTGTTAAAGGTGCTGGAGATTGTTAGGAGACCCCCGTTCCCCTCCAAGCAGTTTAAGAATAAAACCCACTTCCCAGGAAAATCTGAAAATTGTTGCTCTGTGGGTTGAATAGGGGTCTCTGAACAACTCTCAGCACCCTTAACAAACTATAGGTTCCACAATCCAGTTAAAAGTGGTGAAACAGTGCTTTAAGCGTAAGGTGTGAATGTGATCCTTGAAAGGATTCACTGGAAGTAGGTATGCCTGTAAAATATGGTCCTAGCAGAGAAAAGAGTGTTGAGTTTGTGTTTGTCTGTCATCTGAGCCATGAATTGGATGGCCTTAAGAGGATGTAGATAGACAGACAAAAAGATAGAAAGACAGATAGATTCAGATATCTCTCTCACACACTATTTCTCCTTGCCTCTGTTCCCTATTTGTGCACAATGACTCAGACCTCTTTACTGGTGACTCAGGAATGCACACAGACCGGCACTTCTCCATGTGACCAGCAACAGGAAGGCAGGCACAGAGCAGGTGGCCTTGTCCACACAGTGGCACTCTGTGACCCCACACTCTTTGGCACACTACTTCTGTGGGTGCAAATGCTGGTACCTGGGAGGATCGTACCTTGTTTCAGCCTCTTCCTCCACACCAAGGGCCTCACTAGAAGGGGAGAAGAGTTCTGGCCTGGAGGCCCCCTAATTTGTAGAAGCAAGAGGTAACAAAGCTCTGATCTATTTGGAAACATGGCCAAGGTGTGGCCTCAAGGCACAGTGGGCCCCCACCTTGTCAAAACTAAGCAGGTCCAGATCTGATCAGTGGGTTAATGGGGGACTAGCAGGAAATCACCTGTAGGTTGCCTTAATGGAAGAGAGATGAGACATAAAACATAAGAAAAATCACATTAGATTCCTTTATTTATTACTACACATATCCGGCCTTTCCTCCAACCAACTTGAGGCAACATAGATGGTTTTTTTCACACACACATCAACTTATCTTCACAACAACCCTTTCATATAGGTTAGGTTGAGAGATAGTGGTTGGTGCAAGGTTGAGCTTCATGGCTATGTGGGGGATTTGAAGCTAGGCCTCCACAGGTTAACACTCAGGAGCTGGAAGCTCCCTCACCTTGTGGTGTGAGGGAATGCACTTTGTACCTGCTTGTAGATGCATTAATCTTTTCTGACTTCATGGGTTCCACAAATTAAGCTCTGCACAACCCTCAGTTCTTGTCCCAATTGCACTTGACAGGGTGTCAGAAGTTTTCTGCATTACATTTTGCATAGCCTCTCGAGAAAGTCTTGCATTTGTTAGGATCTGATCCAAACTGGCTGGCCACTGCTGTTCACCTCAGTGGTTGTCTGTTCCCTGTTCCCAGAATCAGCTGTAAAAAAGTTATTACTTTTATCTTATTCCTTCTCAGACCTGCATCCCGCCCTTCATCAATGTTCCCTGAGCAGCTGTGCTGATTCCTCCATGAGCACCACCTCCCTACTCTTGACTCTCTTGTGGACATGAGTTGACATACTGTACAACAAGCATAATAATGATCATGACATAGTGGGTGTTATCTAGGTAAATGATTTTTAAAAACAACAGCAACCTACAGTTTTCAATAAATAAAATGAATGTTGAAACATTTCAGGGAACGTGCCTGCAGCACAGCTATATCTCCATGGCTGACATGTAGCCAAGATACGTTATGAACTGGGCTCTAGGGAAATTAAACAAGATGCAGTGGAAAGTGGAATAAATCTTCCCCGTTAAAACATCAGGGTGTTCCCACCTAGCCTACCAATCAGAGAATCCATTTTCCAGGGGCCCAAATACACCCCTTTGCGAGCAGCCCTTTTTTAAACCAAATTGCTCAAATTATCTCTTCGTGGCTTCTGGCCACATTTGCAACATGTGGGTGGGAAAGCTGTCATGTAAGGGGGGGAATATTCAACAGAAAAGGAAAAAAAAAACTTTGCAGAAACAGCTGAGTCATTCCTTAGCAGTTAAGATAGATTCAGCTCCATGATGGGTAAGAGGCCATTGGGTCATGTCTGGCTTCAGTCCCACTATTTCTGCTGCCACCAGGTCATATTATGGGTTGACCTCATTTTGCACATGTGTGACTTTAACTGAAAGTGCCAAATTGAATATAATGAACTCCTTTTGCTATTATTACACAGTATAGAAAATAGCAAGAGTAGCCTCCTCCTCCGCTGCCCATTCTACCAACTTACTCCTCTTTGTTTTGGACATTTATTCTCGCACACCATAGTTTGGAAACCAACAGTATCAGTAGATGTTGGGCAAGATCTTCCCCAGATGGGTTGAAGTTCCCAGAGTACCTGAATGCTAAAGTCTGTCCCCTTCCCCAAGGCAAAGGTTAGCAGGCTGCAAGAGAACGAAAGCTCTTCAAGTCTGCTGGTGGCACAAATGTGAAAGGAAGTGCAACCACTATAGAGGATGAGATCATGGTTTCTACAAGTGCCTTGGTAGTGTGGAGTAATGGAGGCAAAAATTAAGTGCAGCTTTGTGAGCTAACACTAGCAGGCCCATGGCTACCTCTTAAGAACATATGAAGAGCCTGCTGGATCAAGCCAATGGCCCATTTAGTCCAGCACCCTGTTCTCACAGTGGCAACCAGATGTCTGTGGGAAACCAGAGCACCAGACCACACTCCCCTCCTGTGGTTCCCAGCAACTGGTATTCAGAAGCATTGCTGCCTCTGGCTGTGTAGGCAAAGCATAGCCATCATGGCTAGTAGCTGTCGATAGCCTTCTCCTCCATGAATTTGTCCAATCCTCCTTTAAAGCCATCCAGGTTGGTGGCTATCATTGCCTCCTGTGGGAATGAGTTCCGCAGTTGGGACTCACTATCCACTGTGTCAAAAAGGACTTTCTTTGGCTGTCCCGAATGTCCCAACTTTCAGCTTTATTAAAGCCTGCAAGTTCTAGTGTTATAAAGGAAGGATAAAAACTTTTCCCTGTCCACTTTCTCCATGCCATGTATCATTTACAGACTGTCACCACTTACTCTCTTTTCTCTAAACTTTCCCCTACTTCTGCTGCTGGGGAGATCTCCTGGTGGAAAAGGGGCCATACACCTGTGTAATCTTAGTCTGCAGTGGTCTGGCGAGCAGAGAGCCAGTGTGGTGTAGTGGTTAAGAGCAGTGGACTCGTAATCTGGTGAACTGGGTTCGATTCCCCGTTCCTCCACATGCAGCTGCTGGGTGACCTTGGGCCAGTCACACTTCTCTGAAGTCTCTCAGCCTCACTCACCTCACAGGGTGTTTGTTGTGGGGGAGGAAGGGAAAGGAGAATGTTAGCTGTTTTGAGACTCCTTAAGGGGAGTGAAAGGCGGGATATCAAATCCAAACACTCTCTCTCTCTCTCTCTCTCTCTCTCTCTCTCTCTCTCTCTCTCTCTCTGAGAAAATGTAGCCAGTCATTTCCCTTCTATTATTTTTAGGGTAGCCTAGTATTCTACCTTACATAGAATGATCCTCTCTTTATAGGTAGAGGACAGTTCTATTTTTGAGGGTAAAAAGGTAAAGGTAAAGGACCCCTGACAGTTAAGTCCAATTGTGAACTGGGGTCGTGGCGCTCATCTCGCTTTACAGGTCAAGGGAGCCAGCGTTTGTCCGCAGACAGTTTTCTGGGTCATGTGGCCAGCATGACTAAGCCGCTTCTGGCACAATGGAACACCGACACCAGAGCAGCGTACGGAAATGCCGTTTACCTTCCCGCCAGAGCGGTACCTATTTATCCTTTTGCAATTTTGACGTGCTTTTGAACTGCTAGGTTAGCAGAAGCTGGGACCGAGCAACAGGAGCTCACCCCGTTGCGGGGATTCAAACTGCCGACCTTCTGATCAGCAAGCCCAAGAGGCTCAGTGGTTTAGACCACAGCGCCACCCGCGTCCCTCTTTCTGAGGGTATCCTCTCTTATTTGAGGGGCTATCCAGTCCAAGGCTGATTTAAATATAAAGAACCATAAAACCCAGTGTGGTGTAGTGGTTCAAGTGTCAAACTAGGACCTGAGAAACCTGGGTTCCAATCCTACTTGGCCACTGGCTTACTGCCTCTAAGCTTAACCTACCTCACAGGGTTGTTGTGGGGATTAAGCGAGGAGAGGCAGAACTATGATTTCCACCTTGAACTCCTTGGAGAAAAGGTGGAATATTAATTAATTAATTAAGCTGGATAGTTCAGTTGGTTAGAGCATGGTGCTGATAATGCCAAGGTTTCAGGTTTGATCTCTGTACAGGACAGCTGCATGTTCCTGCATTGCAGGAGGTTGGACCGGATGATCCTTAGGGTCCCTTCCAAGTCTACAGTTCTAGGATTCTAACTGGGAGAGTAGGTGCAGCCTTGAAGCACTTTAGGGGGTTCCAGCTCCTATGACTGGACAGCAGATGGAGCAGGTGTTTCTTCCTTGCTATAGTGAGATGTATTTCTACTGAGATCCAAGTCATTATTTCTAACTTTGTAGTTATAAATGTAAATCAGCATGTGCAAATCTCATGCAGACATGGATCACCTTTTGCCCTCTTTTTTTAGATGATGCATAAGTGGTTCCCTTAATAATTCTGCACAGAGGGGGGGGGTTGTCTCTTGGCAGAGAGAAGCCCTCTGCTCTTGAGCCCTCTCCTCTCCAGATTGCCACCATCGATGTTTGCCTGCAGACATCTCCAGTTTGCCTTATAAATAGATGCTTCTCAAGATCCAGTTTTCACTCTGCAGGCCAGCAATGCAGTTTCTGGGGAGCTCTTGCAGACTGTCTGGGGCCATGGAAGCGCCTCTGCTAAGTAGTTATGAAGATCAAGGCAAATTAAAGGAACTGGTTCAAATGTTAATCACAGGGAAACTGCACACACATAACCAAAGGGAAAGGAAACTCTCTCCAGTAACCCCAGAGCCTAGATCAAATCCTCCACTCCAGGGCTTGCTTTCACTCAGGATTCACTGGAGGCCAGGGATCCTGAAACAATGCACTAAACAAGACAGCAATACCTCTGACTATGTGCGGAGGATCTTCCTCTCTCCACTGAAGGTCAAACTTGATCAGAGATCTGTGAATAGGGTGATTTTGATTATTGATTTTTTTTTTAAAAAAAAATGAGTAGCTAAGGCACCCACAGCAGCTGGGTGTGTGTGTGTGAGAGAGATTTTGGTTCATGGCACTACCCTAAGGGACTTTAACCCTTTTCTCCCATCCTATTCTGCCACTTAAAGTTCACCCGCACTTTACCCTGGTTGAAATTCTGGAGAGCTAGTACCAGTCAGAGCACAGGATGGATGGTGACAAACAGATTGAGGTTAAATCCTGACAAGAGAGAAGTACTACTTTGGGGGGGCAGGGTGTGGGTGGGTGGGTGGGGACTTCCTGGTCCTGAATGGGGTAACTGTGCCTCTAAAGGACCAGGTATGCAGCCTGGGAGTCATTTTGGATTCACAGCTGTCCATGGAGGCACAGATCAATTCTGTGTCCAGGGCAACTGTCTACCAGCTCCATCTGGTATGTCAGCTGACAACTTACTTGCCCGTAGACTGTTTCACCAGAGTGGTACATGTTCTGGTTATCTCCTGCTTGGACTATTGCAATGTGTTCTACATGGGGCTACCTTTGAAGGCGGCTCATAAACTACAACTAATCCAGAATGCAGCAGCTAGACTGGTGACTGGGAGTGACCGCCAGGACCATATAACACTGACCAGACTAAGGGATCTTCACTGGCTCCCAGTACATTTCTGAGCACAATTCAAAGTGTTGGTGCTGACCTTTAAAGCCCTAAATGGCTTTGGCCTAGAATATCTGAAGAAGTATCTCCACCCCTATCATTCAGCCTGGACATGGTGGTTCTCCTCTGAGGGTCTTCTGGCAGTTCCCTCACTGCAAGAAGTGAAGTTACAGGAAGCCAGGTAGAGGGCCTTCTTGGCAGTGGCACCCTCCCTGTGGAACACCCTTCCATCAGATGTCAAGAAGATAAAGAACTTGCAGCTTTTAGAAGACATCTGAAGGCAGCCCTGTATTGGGAAATTTTCAATGTTTGATGTTTTATTATGTTTTTATATATACTGGAAGCCTCCCAGAGTGGCTGGGGAAACCCAATCAAATGTTTGTCATTTTCTTATAGAATCATAGAATTGTAGGGTTGGAAGGGACCACAAGGATCACGGGTAGGGTATAAATAATAAAATTATTATTATTAGTAGTAGTAGTAGTCCATATGGGTCGGTGTGGATGATACCTGCGGGTCCCTTCCAAACCTGTGATCCTGTATCTGTGTGGTTAGAATCTTTAAGAGGAAACCTGATGAAAATTGAGGTGATTTTAATCTGTTTTAGTATTTTAACTTACGTATGTGTCAGGGCTGCCGCTAGGTCCCAGCTCACAGAGGACCAACGCCCAGTGGATGTTATATACAAAAGTCTTTATTAAAGTTTAGTTTCCATTTCCAAGCTCTGGGCGCGCAGACCCACGTCTTGATGCTAGACCGGCTAAGTCCCCTCTGACTCACTGCTCCACCCACACCAGTTTAAGATTCTAGCCCGGCTCCACCTCTTGCGCTGCTCTTTCCTGCGCTGGGTCCTTCTGCCCTCTGGGGTTCCCTCCTTCCTGGACTCCTCTGACGCTGAGCCTCCTGAGTCTTGCCCCTCCCTCCGGCGGGCTTTAGGACCTGGCTCCCTTCCCGGGCTCCCCGCTGTGCCGCGCTCCTGTACATTTGAACTTGGCGCGCGCGCCCAGCCGGTGACTTTCCTTCTGACCGTTTCCCCGCTTCCTGATGTGGGTGTTGCCAAACCTGACTCCTCTCCTCCCTCTGGTGGTGAGGACACTGGTCCCGACTCCTGGGACTCCCCCTCCCCACTGCGCTCTGGTGGAGACGCTGGTCCTGATCTCCAGCTGCTGCTCAGGGACTCCCCGCTGGCCCCTTCCTCCTGGGGCTTCCCCCCTGGACCCCCCTTCGCTCTGGCCACCGGCGCTCCCTTCTGTGAGTCCTCCGATTCGCTAGAGAGGCTTGTGGAATAACTCTGGCCACTGTCACTGCCTGCGCCCCCCTCGTACTCCTCCTCCTCACTCTCCATTTGCTCCCCCTCCTGTGTCTCTCCTTCTGAACCCCTGACATCCATCCCCCCCTCGAAGCCCCCCTTCCCCCTCCCCCTCTTCAGGTGCGGGTTCCGGGTGCTCTAGAGTTGTCGGGGTGAGTTCAGGATACAGTTCGTCCCCCGAGGCGTGCAGCCATCGTGAGAAGTCCGGAAAGTCCTCCATGGGCTTGTCGACTGCGATTCCCTCCGCTTCCATCTCCTGGGCGGTGTGTTCGAAATCTGAGGCCGCCCCCAAATCACTCACAACCCCTTCTCCCCCTGTCGCCTGAGGTGCCGCCACTTCGCAGGGTCCCTCCGGCACGTCTCTGCGCCATCCCACTTCGGGTTGGTCCTCCCACCAATAAGATCCCCCCGTGCCAAAACCTGAGAGCGATCCCTCTGGGGAGCTGCCTCCCGGAGCCGAGTCCTCCGCTGACGAGAAACCCCGGAAAGTGCTGGCCGAGAGTGTGGGTGTGAACAGACAATCATCGAAAAAGCCCGCCGGCATAGGCTTGTGCGGGAAAAGTGTATGGAATTCTTCCTTGAGCAACTGCTCCTCCAATGCGTAATCCAGCACCCACCTGTTGGCGCTGGCCGGGGTGTCCTCTGTGGCGAGAAGATATTCAATCCCGTCCTCCCCCCACCTTGAGTCTAAAATCTCAGTGGCTTCGTTGAGTGGCCCCCTCCTCGGCGACCCCCCCTTTTTGGGCGCTTCCCTGAGCGGGTCTGGCGCTGTCCCTGGTGCCTGAAACCTGTGGGGCTCTTTGTAGGGTGTGAGCACTGATCTATGAAAGACCGGGTGCATTCTGGACCCCTCCGGGAGTGTTAAACGGGAGGCCACTGTGTTGATCTGCGCCTCTACTTGGTAAGGCCCTAACTGCTTGTGCCCGAGCTTCTTCTTGGCCAACGATCTGGCCGGAACTGCCTGGGCTGCTAACCAGACCCAGTCTCCTACCCGGATATCTTCCCCAACCCTCCTGTGTCGGTCTGCCTGCACTTTGTAAGCCTGTTTCACCATCTCTAACTGCCTCCTGAGCTGCTCGTGGATCTCCTGCAACTCCGCTGCCACTGCCTCTGCTCCCTGCGGCTCCCCCACCCTCACTTTCTCCAAACCCGGGAAGGTTCTGGGATGCCGCCCATTGTTGGCGAAAAACGGTGTCACCCCCGTGGACACGTGTTTCGTGTTGTTGTAGGCGAACTCGGCTAGCGGTAGGTAGTCCACCCAGGTCGAGGGCTGCTGGTTCGCGTAGCATCTCAGGTACTGCTGCATGATGGCGTTGACTCTCTCCGCCTGTCCGTTAGTCTGCGGGTGTGGTGCCGACGCCAGGCTGACCTTGACGTTCAGGAAACCCATCAGCTTTTGCCAGAAGTTGGATATGAACTGGCGCCCCCTGTCGGACAGGATGGATCGTGGTAGGCCGTGCACCTTGAACACGTGGTCTATAAACAGCTTGGCGGTCTGCTCGGCTGTGGCCACCTTCGCGCAAGGAATGAAGTGGGCCATCTTGGTGAACAAGTCTACTACCACGAGTACTGCCGTCTTGCCTCTCGAGCTGGGCAGATCCGTGACAAAGTCCAGGGCCACCCTCTCCCACGGCTCGAACGGTGTCTGTAGCGGTTCCAAGAGGCCCGCCGGCGGCTGGTGTACTGGTTTGGCCCTTTGGCAGGTGTCGCACCTCCTGACGTATTCCGCGACATCCCCCCTCATCTTGGGCCACCAAAAGTCTCTGGCCACTAGGTCCACCGTCTTCTCCTTGCCGAAGTGTCCCGCGCTGGGCGCGTCGTGCAGCTGTTGCAGGACCCTCGCGCGGAGGTTGTCTCCCGGCACGTAGAGGGCTCCTTTGCGGATGAGCAGGCTGTCGCGTATTTGGAAGTCGTCGTCCCTCGCCGTTCCGCTACGCACCTCCTCCATCTTGGCTCGCGCGAAGGAGTCCGTCTGCAGCGTGCGACGCACCGCGTCCAGGTCCACCGTGGCTGACGCGCATGCCCATGCCTTGGGTGCGAAAATATGCTTGGCCGCCGCCGGCACCTCTTCTTCAAGATACTGCGGTTTCCTGGACAGCGCGTCCGCCATGATGTTGTTGTTTCCCGGGATGTATTATATTCTGAAGTCGAAATCTGCAAAGAACTCTGCCCAGCGGATGTGTCTCTGGTTCAGGAACCTTGCCGTGCGCCAGTACTCCAAGTTCTTATGGTCTGTACGGACCTGTACCGTGTGTTTGGCCCCGACGAGGAAGTGCCGCCACGCCTTGAAGGCTGCATGTATGGCCAGTAACTCCCTGTCCCAGATGGTGTAGTTCTGCTCCGACTTGCTGAGTTTCCTGGAGTAGAAAGCGCACGGCCTCCAGTCCCCCTGGTGGGTTTGCTGCAACAGGACGGCCCCCACGGCCCTGTCTGACGCGTCCGTCTCCGCTCTCATGGGCCTGCTGGGGTTCACGTGTAGCAGGTGTTCCTCGGACGCGAAGAGGTGCTTGAGCTTCTGAAAGGACTGCTCTGCCTGCTCCGTCCAGATGAACTTCTTCTTCTTGGAACTGAGGGTGTCAGTGATGGCCGCTGTCTGCATGGCGAAACCCTTGATGAACTTGCGATAAAAGTTGGCAAAGCCGACAAACCTCTGGACTTCCTTTCGATTGCGTGGGCTCTTCTAGTCCAGTACTGCCCGTACCTTGGTACTGTCCATGGCGAGTCCCTTGTCGGACAGTTTGTAGCCCAGGAAGTCCACCTCCGTCTTGTCGAACTGGCACTTCTCCAGCTTGGCGTAAAGCCGGTGCTCCCGCAGCCACTGCAGGACTTCCCTGACATCTCTCTCGTGAGCCTCCGGCGACTCCGAGAAGATGAGGATGTCGTCCAGGAAGCAGACGCACTTCTTGTAGAGAAGACCCGCCAAGACATGATGCATGAATGCTTGAAAACAGTGGGAGCCATTTTGTAATCCAAAAGGCATAACTCTATATTCATAGGTGCCCAACGGCGTAAACATGGCCGTTTTCCACTCGTCACCTTCCCTCACGCGAATGAGATTGTACGCTCCGCGCAGATCCAACTTGGTAAAGATGCGACCCTTCCTCACCGTCGCCAGCAGGTCATCAATCTTGGGCATAGGGAAGGCTGAGGGCTTAGTTTTCGCATTTAAGACGCGGTAATCAACTACAAGCCTCTTTTGGGGCGTGTCCCGCTTCTTTACAAAGAATACAGGGCTGCCCCCCACTGCCTTGGACTCTCGGATGAATCCCCGCTTCAAGTTGTGATCTATGAACTCCCTGAGCTCCTGCAATTCATCCTCAGACATGGAATACAGCTTCCCCGTCGGGAGCGTCGCCCCCGGCAGGAGGTCAATCTTGCAGTCATAGGGTCTGTGGGGAGGCAGCTTGTCCGCTTCCTTCTCGCAGAAGACCTCCAAAAACTCTTTGTACTTGTTGGGTACTGCTTGCAACATGCCTAAGTGCAGCTGTGGTCCGTCATCGTGCCCCTCATCTTCTTGGTTAACGAGGATGCAGTGTTCTGCGCAGTAGGAGGAGCAGAAGGTCAGTTGACGCTGGTACCATGCCAATGCCGGGCTGTGCCTGTCCAGCCAACTCATGCCCAACACAATGGGCGTGTCTGACAGGCGGGTGACGTTGAAGCTGATGACTTCGCGGTGATTACCAATGCGCATCACCATTGGCGGCGTCTGCTGCAGCACTTGCCCTCCCAGTAGCTCCCTGCCGTCCACCGTGACGACGTTCAGAGGTACCGTCGCTGGCAGAAGGGCTATGCCATGTTGCTGGATGAAGTCCATGCCTATAAAATCTGCATTGCTCCCAGAGTCAATCGTAATGGGGATCTCTACAGTGAGCCCATTGGGAAGTTGAAGGGATGCGGTGAGCTGCACTACTGGTTTGGGTGGGAGGGGGTCTGTGGGCTGTAACCTTACTGGGGATTGCTTCACTGACTTGTCTGGCTGGCCCCCAGTGACTCCATTTCCAGCCAGACAGTGGAGTTTTCCTGCTGTGATTCACTCTGCTGAACTGCTTCTGTTACTGTCGCTGCGGCTGCAGTGTGCTTGTGAAACCGCTGGGGACACTCTTTCGCCATGTGCTGAGCACTGTCGCAGATGTAGCACTTCCTGGTCCCTCTAGGAGGCTTCATCTTGACTGCTCCCGGCGTTAGGGCTCTGGCTGTGGACTGAGCCTTAGCACCACCTGTCTCCATCGGCTCCTCTCCTCCTCCCAGCGGAGGCATGGATCGAGCGCACGCCGCTACCTTGGGAAAGGGGGGTGGTGCTTTCGTTGGCGTGCGGCCCCAATGCCCCTCCTCTTTGTCCCAAGAGCGTCCTTCCAGCCTAACCCCAATGGTGAGTGCCCTCTCCACAATGTCCTTGGTGGTTTGGGGTCTCTCCCCCCTTGCAATTTCGTCTTTCACAGCTCCGTTTAGCCCCTCCCAGAACAGATCTCTGACGGCAGGCGAATCTCTCTCCCACCCCAGTGCGTTCACCAATGCAAAAAAACGGGAGTGATATTGCCTTACAGTGGCTCTACCTTGTCTTAGTCCGTGAATCTGTTTCCTAGCGATATCCACATCAATCTCAGACAAAAAACACGCATCCATCACTTTAAGGAAGGCACCCGCATCTTGTAGGGCTGGATCCTTATCTCTCCAGAGATTGCGCAGCCACGTTTTCGCCTCTCCCCGTAAATGCGAAACAATAAATCCCACTCTTTCTTCCTCATTTTTAAAGTCCTTGTCAAGTAGCTGCAGTGCATATAGTACATCTGCTCTGAAGTTAGGATACTCCTGCAGGTCCCCATTGAAGTGAGACACAAGGCTCCCTCCTCTGTTCCCCAGCCCAATCCCTTCTGGTCTGGCGGCCGGTAGCCTCTGTGTAGTTAGCACTTCTAACCTGGTTCGCAGATCCTGGCAGGTAACAGCTGCTTCCTGCTCCTTTTTTCTGGACGCCGCAATTTCTGCAGTCAGCTGCGTCACTGCGTTTTGCAGACTCGCTATCTTCTCTTCGGTAGTCATTTCCCTGGTTTTCGTGAGCTCGCGAAGCACCAATCTTCACCCCTCGCTGCTTTCCCACACTCCACGAGGTTGTAGAATTGGTGGACAAGTGAGAGGGGACTTACTGTCAGGGCTGCCGCTAGGTCCCAGCTCACAGAGGACCAACGCCCAGTGGATGTTATATACAAAAGTCTTTATTAAAGTTTAGTTTCCATTTCCAAGCTCTGGGCGCGCAGACCCACGTCTTGACGCTAGACCGGCTAAGTCCCCTCTGACTCACTGCTCCACCCACACCAGTTTAAGATTCTAGCCCGGCTCCACCTCTTGCGCTGCTCTTTCCTGCGCTGGGTCCTTCTGCCCTCTGGGGTTCCCTCCTTCCTGGACTCCTCTGACGCTGAGCCTCCTGAGTCTTGCCCCTCCCTCCGGCGGGCTTTTGAACTTGGCGCGCGCGCCCAGCCGGTGACTTTCCTTCTGACCGTTTCCCCGCTTCCTGATGTGGGTGTTGCCAAACCTGACTCCTCTCCTCCCTCTGGTGGTGAGGACACTGGTCCCGACTCCTGGGACTCCCCCTCCCCACTGCGCTCTGGTGGAGACGCTGGTCCTGATCTCCAGCTGCTGCTCAGGGACTCCCCGCTGGCCCCTTCCTCCTGGGGCTTCCCCCCTGGACCCCCCTTCGCTCTGGCCACCGGCGCTCCCTTCTGTGAGTCCTCCGATTCGCTAGAGAGGCTTGTGGAATAACTCTGGCCACTGTCACTGCTTGCGCCCCCCTCGTACTCCTCCTCCTCACTCTCCATTTGCTCCCCCTCCTGTGTCTCTCCTTCTGAACCCCTGACAGTATGTTTTAAAGTATGGCTGTGATTTTTTCTTGTTTTATGTTTTGTAAACCACTTTGAGAGTCCTTTTTAAAAATTGCTTTCAATCAAGCAGTATATAAATTTTATGAAATAAATAAATAAAACCAGCCAGAGCAGTACCTTTGTTAAGACAGCAGCCTTAGCTGGCCAGTTAAGTATTGACATTTACATGTCCAAAGAGGTTGCCCTGTCGCCATAGAAACAAACAGGTGGGCCTTTTCTCACCTCATCTAGCTGGATGCCACAACATCCTAGGCTTGAGAACAATAGGCTTGCGGGAGTGTATGATAGAGTTTCAGCTGCTGCTGGGAGCTGGAGGCACAGAGGCTTCTTTTGCTCTGTGCTGGACCCAAATCTGTGGCTTGGGGACTTCCCTGGAACCTAATGGGGAGGCAAGATCTGTGAAGTGCTAATGCTGTGAGCCCCTCCATCCTCTGGTTAGGTTATATATATGTGTGTGTAAATAAAACCATATATCCAAAAGACCCTACACACTGATCTTCATTCCAAGGAAACAAAGCCCATGATAAGTGCAGGAACCCCTGGAGACTGCTGCCATTTGGAGCCTGGAGCTTGCAACATGACTGCGCTCAATGAACTGGTGCTATGAATCAGTATGAGTCCACTTCCTGTGCTCGCATTTCAGAGTGGCTGGTTGCAAAGGGCCTAAGAAAAGCCTGCTGGATCAAGCCAATGGCCCATCTAGTCCACTATCCTGTTCTCACTGAGGTCAGCCAGATGCCTCAATGGGAGATCAGCAAGCAAGATTCAAGCAATACCAGCAACTAGTATTCAGAAGCATTGCTGCTTCCAACTGGTGGCAGCACAGCTTAGCCATCATGACTAGTAGCCAGCAATAGCCCTCTTCTAGATGAATTTGTCTAATCCCCTTGTGGGAGCGAGTTCCATAGCTGAACTCTGTACTGCAGCAGTACACAAATCGGGAGCTGCCTAATATTAGCCTGATGGCTGCTCCCTAATCCCAAGAAACCTCAGTCAGCCTTCGCCAATCTGGTGGCCTCCAGATCTCACCAGCCCCATAGCCAGCACAATCATTGGGAGTTGTAGCTCAAAACATCTGGAGGGCACCAGGTTGGTGAAGGCTGATCCTCAGGCTACTCACCCATATCTAGATTTAGTCAGCCCCTTGCGTCTCAGAAATTAGCAGGGTGTACTGCATTTAAATCACCAGGTTTCCCCTGCAGAGTCCATAGAAGCATATATCAGCAAAGGAACAACACCTCACACCCTTCTTTCTAGGCATTTTGGTGCAGAAAGTGCTGCTTTAAACCTGCCGCAGCATCCACAGTGGGCAGAAGTCATGTGAATTGATGCACAATCCTGGATGAAGTGTTGCAAATGACGTCTCACCTGGGCGAAGTGGAGTCAGCTGCCTTGTTTGTTTAGGTTGCAATTTATAACCCACCAAATCACCCTAAGCACACATTCTCTTGGCACCTAACAGTAAACAATATAGTATTACCATAAAACCTACTATAACAGCAATAAAACCCATAATGGCAATGCATATTAGGTATAAAGCATTAAAATTACACATGTAGCGCTGCAAAAGATATGCTTGCGGTTTGTGTATTTTGCTACTTTTTTTGTTCCATTCTATATGGCAGGGAAAGAGGAGGAAATTGGTCTTCCTTTTGTCTTCCCTTCCCTTCCCTTCCCTTCCCTGTCCCTAATTCCTGCTTCTTGCCCAGAACCACTGAAGACGGAGAAGGGACAGAGAAGCAGCCAATCCTTGCCCGAATCTAGAATGGCATGTCTAAATCCAGTGCCTCCTCTGAGCAGAGTTGCCCTCTATTCCACCCATGTGGAGTGACTTCTTCCAAGCCCACACCCCTTCCACTGTTTGTTGCAACCAGGACATCTGCATGTTTAGCAACAATCTAAATCTTCTGCTGCATTCTTGGACAGGAATCAGAAGTAAGCAGTGGGCCCCGTAGCTAAGACTAAGCTGTGGTGAGAGAGCCTGGTCTGGTGCACTAAAGTTTTGTTTGTTTGCTTGCTTGTTTGCTTTAGTTAGTTAGGTAGATAGTTAGTTAGTTAGTTAGTTAGTTAGTTAGTTAGTTAGTTAGTTAGTGCATTTATATATTTATTCCCCAAGGAGCTCAATATGGCATACTCCAACAACAAACCAGTGCAGTAGGCTGAGAGGCAGTCTGACCTACTGCCACTTGTTCCTTTGGAGACAAGCAATGTTCTCCACTTGTGAACAATATTGTAGAGGCTGTCGGTACCCTCAATATTATGTAGACAATAACTCCCTTGATCCCCTGCCAGCAATGGCTGTTGGCTGGAACTGATAGTTATAGTGCAAAACAACTGGAGGGTGCTAAATGAGGATGAGTCCTGCTGGACCAGACCAGTGGCCCATCCAGTCCCCTATCCTAGTCTCACAAAGATGCCTGAATGGGAATCCCAAAAGCAGGACCCGAGCACAAGAGCCCTCTCTCCTCATGTGCCTTCCAGCAAAGCCACTTCCGGGACCTGGCAAGGAGGTGGGGTTGCGGGCTTCACGCCCACCCCACGTGCGCGGGGGCTGGGTTGCAGCCCCCGCGAGAACAAGGGAATCCCGGCTGCATCGTCCGCTCAGCCAGCCAATCGGGTGGCTGAGGGGGCATGGCCTGCCCTATTTAGGGCCGGCGCGGCCGGGGCTTGCCCTCTTTTCGCTGCGCCAGCCATATTGCTGCCTCTGACCATGGAGCCAGAGCATAGCCATCATGGCTTGTACCCATGGATAGCCTTTTCCTCCATGAATTTGTCCAGTCCTCTTTTAAAGCCACTCAAGTTGATAGTCATCACTGTCTCCTGTGGGAATAAGTTCCACAGTTTAACTATATGTGGAGTCAAGAAGGGATTTTTAAAAATCTTTCCTGAATCTTCCAACATTCAGCTTCATTGGATGTCTGTGAGTTCTAGTGCTAAGAGAAGGATGGAAACCTTTCTCTAATACATTCTTTTTTATCAGCTTCTGCTTCTGTTATGTCACCTCTCACGTCTTTTCTCTAAACTAAGCTTGGCAAAGGCTGCATCCGTTGGCCTTGCTTTGTTCTCCCCCACCCTCTTTGCCATGCACATGTGCATGAAACAGGAAAGGGCAGCAAGCGCAGCAGCAGCTGCTTGCATGGATGGTTTGCAAAATGCATGCAAACACAATTTTTTGTGCCCAATGAGAAAGGAAGAAGCGAGGAGGAACTGGAGCACAGTGAAACCGCTGGCTGCAGAGCAAGAGCAGCAGCGTGGAGTCACTCTTACTCTGTGGGCTGAACTTGTTGACACCACCCTTTTCCCACTCTTTGTTTGTAACCACCCCCTCCTCAAAATATAGATTGGTAGGTGGATAGACACATATTTTATTTATGTTGTAAAAATGTATATACCACTTGATTGTAGAAAACCTCAGAGCAGTTTATAAAAAGAATAAAAGAGCAAGATTAGCATGCAAAGATATTAAAAACCAGCAATAAACTAAAAACTCATCAGCATTCTACACATCTGGGTAGGCTTGTAAAAAAAAATATTATTCTAGCAGGCTCCGAAAAGTGTACCGTGAAGACGTCTGCCTGATGTCAATTGGCAGGGAGTTTCAGAGTGTAGGTGCTGCCACACTAACAGATTGATTTCTTACAAATGCAGTGTGGATATTATGTGCTACCTGTAACAGTGCCAATCCCACAGATTGAAGCAGTTGAGAGGGCAAATATGGGGTAAGGCAATCTTGCAGATACTCCAGTCCCAAGTTTTTATGCTGATAAATAGAGATAGATAGATGATAGATGATAGATAGATGATAGATAGATGATAGATAGATGATAGATAGATAGATAGATGATAGATAGATAGATAGATAGATAGATAGATAGATAGATAGATGATAGATAGATGATAGATAGATAGATGATAGATGATAGATAGATAGATGATAGATGATAGATGATATATAGATAGATGATGATTGATAGATAGATAGATAGATAGATAGATGATAGATAGATAGATATATAGATAGATAGATAGATAGATAGATGATAGATAGATAGATGATAGATAGATGACAGATAGATAGATATGCACACGGAGCAATAAGACAACTTTCTCTTCCTTGGGGGAGTACTAATCAGTCTTCTCTCCTATGGAGCTAGAACAAGTGGAGTGAATAATCCAAGCATGAGAGGAGAAAAACCAGGAGGTAGTCTGTTCCACTGTCAAACAGCTCTTACCACAAAGAAAGCTCTTCCTAATGTTGAGTTGGAATCTCCTTTTTTGTTATTTGAATTTGTTGGTTTGGTCCTACCCTCCAGAGCAGCAGAAAACAGAAAAAAGGAGGGTTCTGTTTATTTTCAAGCTTTCATTAATGAAATTCTATCTGGTGTAACATATGTCAAAGAAACAATTTCACACTCTTATCAAACTCCAGGAGGTGAGGAAGGCAGATATATTCCCTCTCCTTGAGGTACAGAAGATATACATGGTATGTACTTGTGTGTTTATTTGCTAGGAAGGGCCAATGGGAGCAGCAGTCCGAAACTTCTGGAGAGCACCAGGTTGGTGAAGGCTGGCTACTAGCCATGAGGTAGTCCATTTGATATCTGTTTTTGCCTCAAGTCTGGAATCAGCTCCTTCTTCCCCTGACCTGGCAAAAGCTCTCTGGCTTCACCCTCTGACTCACCCTGCTCAGATATTTGCAAAGCCACAAGCTGGCAATGTGGGGGACATCCACCAGAACTCTTTCCTCAAAAGACAGCAAGGTTAGCAAAAATGCACAGAATAAAAATGAACATTCGGATGGCAAGAACTATTTGACAGCGGAACGGACAACCTCAGAAGGTGGTGGAGTCTCCTTCATTGAAGGCCTTTAAGCAGAGGTTGGATAGTCAGCTGTCAGGGATTATTGAGCTGTGATTCCTGCACTGTGGGGGTTGGATTACATGACCCCTAGGTCCCTTCCAGCTCTAAAATTCTGTGATTCTATGTATAACTGTGGGTGCTTCCAGACAGCAGACTCGGCACAGCTCAGGCAGGCAATTCTTTTGTGCAGCACCATCCTTTTTGATTTCTCTATTTATTCCTGATTTACCATTTATGCAGAAAATCCAGCAAATTAAAAAATGTGTGGAAACATTAGATCTGGATTAAATGTGAGAGTGGGGAAACAGTCTAGCTCCCATCATCCCTAACTAGCTGGAGAGCCACAGGTTAAATACTGCCCTGGCTCTCACTACTCTGAGGACACCCCCCCTCCAACAATGATTGTTGGCTGGCATTAAAAGGTCATATAATTGGGGGTTTGCCTAAGCAAGCAATGTTTTAGAGCTGGGGTAGAGCAGCAGCATTCACATAATGCTTAGCCCTGCTTGTTCAGTCCCCAGCCTTCCCATATTGATAAAACAGGGTCCCAAGTAGGGGTTTCTATCCATGTTCAAAAGCATGTGAGGAAAAAAAAAAAACCTCTGCAGGACTTCCTACTCAGCAAAGGACAGTCGGTCTGATGCACAGAAAGATGGGTGTGTAGGGGAATGTTGGATATGGGGGCCTGCCCCTCATTTTTTAAAAAATGATGCGCTCTGACAAATGCCTGAAACGGACCAGGGTGAGAAACAAAAGAATCCTTGACAGATGGCCCTCTAACCTCTGCTTAAAAACCTCCAACCAAGAGGATTCCCAAGGTAGTCTGTTCCACTGCTGAACAGCTCTTACTGTCAGAAAGTCCTTCCTGAGGTTTCATCAGAATCTCCTTTCTGGTCATTTGAATCCTCTGGTTTGGGTCCTCCGCTCTGGAGCAGCAGAAAACATGCTTGCTCCATCTTCCATGGGGCAGCCCTTCAGATATTCACTGGTTTAGACCCCTCCTCCCTTCACCCTCCTCCACTTGAACGAGTCAAACTGGCAAGGGGATGACTCTCTGGTGACCTCTCGTTTTATTGGCAAGACTTTTACTCTGGGCCGAAGAGTGCAGAGGGAGTGTCAAGGTTAGTGGGGAGGAGCCTGAACCAGCCAGTCTCCCTCCAATCCTCTTGCCTTGGATTTTTATTTTTTAATTAAGTTGGCAGCCTGGATCCTGGGGGAGACCAGCTGGCTACCATGCAAGCCAAATAAGATAGGGATGACGCTGGCTGAAAACGCAAATCAGGCACCAGCTACTCCCCCAGCATCCACCCCTTGTGAGGCAAAGGGCTTGTTGGGGTTTTTTGCTGCAAGCAGGAGACATCCATGCTTGGACTGACCCCCCCCCCCCCGCCACCATCACTCTGGCTTTTCCAGCTCTGTGCTAATCACTAGGCTCAGCCTTGCACCTGGGCATAGGCCCCGTCTGGGAAGGTGGCATCACCCAGCCACCGAGGGAAGCTGAGAAAGACCAGTATCTTTAGTCATAAATATGAAAAACGAGAAAAACTGGAATCCGGGCTGCACAGTGGAGGTGGGGGTGCGAGTAGGAAGAGCCAGGCAAGCCGTGGCAAGCAGTGAGCATCACCCAAAAGGGAGAGAGGGCTGGGAGGGAGGACCCAGGTCAGATCAGGAAGCAGGAGCCCTGGGTGCTTCGGAAAGGGGGTTTGCAAGCAGCAGCCCTTGGTCGCTTTCCCCTCCCTTCCCTGATAATGCCAGATCTGGGGGGAGGGGTGAGAAGACTTCTCCTACTTCCTGGGGGGTGGGGGGCAAGTTGACTCTCCAAGGCTGTTCTTAGCCAGGCTCCTGCTTCAGCAACAAGTGACAGCCTAGCAATGAATAATTAGTTGTGATTTCTGAATTGTAGGGGGTTGGACTAGATGACCCTTGGGGTCCCTTCCAACTCTATCATTCTATGTTTCTATAAGCCTCAGGAGCCTGGGACCTGGCTTCATTTCCCCACTAACTCTGACAGGTAACCAAAGATGAGTAAACCTGTCAGTTTCTTATTTTTCCGTTCACCACATTTCTACAACAATTTGCCATGAAAAAAAGGTCCTCACCACGATTTGCCTGCATGTTAGTGCACATTTCTGCTAACATTGATTGATTGATTGATTTAACAGGGTGAAACCTGACAGGAGTAAACATGGACCACTGGTATCAAATTGTTTGGGAAACAGCCTTACTAGAAAAGTTAACCAATAGACTGAAACTGACACAGGGACAAATAGAAGTGGACACCTTCACTTTACTATGGCTCCCCTTTATCACATCCACAGCCCAAAAAGACAACAAGAAGAATCCACCGACAGCATAAGAATCAATATGGTTCCTGTGACATAGAGGAATGTTTTCTGATCTTCTCTTGCTATACCTGTGTCCGTTATCCCTAGCAGAAAAGCTTCTGTATTTTTCATAAAGTTATACTTAAACGTTTTTTTAAGCTAGTCATGCGCTGTGTTCCAGAAGCTTTTGATTTTTTCACAGGTCCAGCAAACATGTATAAGCAAGGATCCTAATTGCTAAAAACTGGGGGAAAAGAAACTGTGCCAACAAAAAAGGAATGGCAGGATAAACTGTTACGAGTATATCGAACTGGCTAGATTAACAGAGGCAATTAGAGATCACACTAAACGAGTTTCAAAAAGCATGGGAGAAATGCAGAGAATATGTCACAAAACAGTGCCCTAAAATACATATCTGGATTTGTTTCAGTTAATGTCTGCAGGAGACTTTATGGATATTTAAGTTATAATTAGAAAAGTCTTAATAATTATTCATAAAGGAAAGAGTTTATAAGAAGTAAATAAGGCGGCCAGATACAGGATAAAGGAAGTCTTTTATTTGGTTGTTTGTATTGTTGCATGTTATGCTCACTGTATGTTATGTTCACATTTAATGAGGGTAGATTTGTGTATTGGGGTGGGGATTGTGTTATGTTGTAAATAAAATTCCAATAAAATTAAAAATATTAAAAGAATCAATATGGCTAACTTGACCCCCCACACACACACACACATGAACAAATATCACTGCAGCCAACCAAAGACAACCAACCATGCCCTAGGCCACTCTAACCTCTCTCACTACCAAGGAAATATAACAAGTGAATAGTAAGAGAACCTACCCAAGTGATGCTGACACTAAACCCCACACATATGTTAAGTAAAAGAATATAAGCTTTACCACCCCAACCCCTCTCCCCTCTCTTTTATTCTATTGAAACAATGTGCATACTTTTGTAAACTAAGAAAATCTTTAATAAAATTTATTTTTAAAAAAACAACAGGGTGTGTGCCCCACCAAATTGCAACTAAAACTTCAATGTGGTTTACAAAAAATATAAAATATCCAAGGATAGATTGTTTTCAATATCAAAGGCTGGCTGCCAATATACACATGTTTGTATGTTGTTTTGTCTAATATACACATTTTTGCAAGCAACTTCCTCTGTTATAATGCATTTTTGTATGACATTTTCACAAATGCTTTAAATCACCCTAATGTGTGCCCCTATTTTTTTAGTGGTAGAACTGTATCACAAGAGAAGGGCAGACTTACAAGGATAGCTGGGTTCCAGTTCATTAGGAAATGCTAATTATGTAGGTTTGCATCAAAAGGTGAACTGTTAGAATTTCTCCTTCATCCCTGGTCCCTATAGCTCTCCCTCTTTTATATTTCATAGAATCATAGAATCATAGAGTTGGAAGAGACCACAAGGGCCATCGAGTCCAACCCCCTGCCAAGCAGGAAACACCATCAGAGCACTCCTGACATATGGTTGTCAAGCCTCTGCTTAAAGACCTCCAAAGAAGGAGACTCCACCACACTCCTTGGCAGCAAATTCCACTGCCGAACAGCTCTTACCGTCAGGAAGTTCTTCCTAATGTTTAGGTGGAATCTTCTTTCTTGTAGTTTGGATCCATTGCTCAGTGTCCGCTTCTCTGGAGCAGCAGAAAACAACCTTTCTCCCTCCTCTATGTGACATCCTTTTATATATTTGAACATGGCTATCATATCACCCCTTAACCTCCTCTTCTCCAGGCTAAACATGCTCAGCTCGCTTAGCCATTCCTCATAAGGCATCGTTTCCAGGCCTTTGACCATTTTGGTTGCCCTCCTCTGGACACGTTCCAGTTTGTCAGTGCTCTTCTTGAACTGTGCTGCCCAGAACTGGACACAGTACTCCAGGTGAGGTCTGACCAGAGCAGAATACAGTGGCACTATTACTTCCCTTGATCTAGATGCTATACTCCTATTGATGCAGCCCAGAATTGCATTGGCTTTTTTAGCTGCCGCGTCACACTGTTGGTGTCACACTGTTGGCACTGGACTTAGACCATTCAGCCCTTCAGAAAGAGGAGTGTCCTCTATAAATCAGGGCAAATGGCCACCCTAGCCATGCCTTTTACCAAGAGGGTCTTGCTTTGGTTTTCCTCCTCCCTTAAGAATGGGTTGTCCTTGACCACTTTCTCTGCCATGAGCAGAATGCTGAGGACCATTGAGAAAGCATGTGATGGTTCATGAAATGCTGCTTTCCGCTCATACTGAATAAAGTGAGTCGTTCCCGCCCCCAGTGAAAGAAACCCACAGCGGAAGATGCAAGTGATGCAACAGCACTTTCTGGCTGTGACTGTGTGTCAGGGCCTTTACACCCACTTCACCAGCCCACAAGAATCCTTACTTGCCTGTGGGAGTCATTTAGGGGCCAAAGAAGGAAAGCAAACAGCAACCCTGGAGGATTTATTTTTACTTGGCTCCAGCAACCGGGCAAGTGAATGTTCACAGGCCTATTGTAAATCCAAAAGCCATGGGCTGCTGGTTTAGGAGACATGTTCTCATTCAACTCTCCCAAGATGTTCTGAAATCAGAAAGGATACCCTTACAGGAGCTTTGAAGTCTCCCTGCTCAGATGCCTCTTCATTGTGATTCCAACAGGTTTCCAAAGTGGTTGAAAAGTGCTAGGCCACCTAAGGAGGAGACAGTCAGTCAGTTCCGGTTTCTCTCACATTCTTGTTTTTCTCATGTTACGTTCAGTCACCCACATATCCACACCAGTTTAAGATTTAGGGTTGTGTTGTTGTTTTTTATGTCATAATGAAAATTCATCAGCATTTTAGTGCAAATCTCTCTTAATGCACACATTTTTGTATGCAGCTTTTCCCCTAGCGTACACATTTTTGCACAGCACATTTCTCCTAAATATTGATATTTCCCCATCAATATAATGAACATTGGTCTGTTATTTTTACTAATGTATGCATTTTTTCACACATTCCTTGGCTAGAGAACTGCATTGCAAAATTCAGAGAAGTGCAAATTTCAAAGGATGGCTATGTTTCAGCATACATAGTGTTTCAGAAAGTGTGGATTAGGTCAGTTAACCTTTAAATAGTGCTCTCTTCAGCAGCACATATACTAAAAATTAATGCCAGTGCAATTTCTTTCTCATCCCTAATGGGGACCTTAAAGTTGCCCATACACCTGGACAGCAGACTGAGCAGGTCACCTGAGAACAATCTTCCTCACCAGGGTGAGATGAACTATGTTTCTGAGGAACGTAGAGTAGTTCTTTCCAAATTTGCACCTATGCATGTAAATTAGCATGTGCAGCATTTATGTGCATCTTGTGGTCACCCTGGCAGTCATGTGCATGGACCTGCCAATAACCCTCCAAGGGAAAGACCAAAAACTGCCACCAAGACAGCTGGCAACTCAGCAACTCTTCATTCAAAAAGAAAGAAAGAATTGAATTGAAGGCCCTGCAACACTATTGGCCAGATTAAAACAGCCTAGGCCTTAGGCCACAGAGTGCTGCTATGTAAAAAGGGCAGCAGGGGTAGCAGCTGGAGTTGCCCATATATGGGGTGGGCTGGAACTTCTGCTGGAGCTGTTTGAGGGTTTATTTTGTTTTTTGCAGAACTTCCTGGGCAGTTTTGTTCCTTGGCAACTCCACACAGGGCTTCAGGAACTGGGTTTTTGTCTGGGCAGCTTCCTTCTCTCTCCCCCCCCTCCACACTCTTGGCTGTTTGATGCAATGGCGGAAGTTGTGTTGCACAGCCCCTAGAAAAAACAGTGAGCAAAGATCATCAGGCAACTGCCGGCTGCCACCAGAGCCTGCCTCGGCCCTAGCCTTCAGTGTGCCCTGACCAACTCCCTGAAACTCCCTCCACAGACGCTTTGACATCACTTGCTACTCCTTCTGCAAAACCCACTTCTCCTAGGAAGCCCTTGGCATCTGCATCTTTGTGAGATTTTCCCTGCCACCCCGCCTCACCAGATAGCTGACCCTAGTGGTTGAAGCTACTGAAATTGGGGGGGTCTCCCCTTTAAGTAACTCTTAATGCAGGCCTCCCCAACCTGGTGCCCTCTGGATGGTAGCTGGCCCTGGTGGTAAGGACTATAGGAAGCTGCCTTCTACTGATTTAGACAATTGAGCCCATCTACCTCAGTCTTGCCTACACTGGCTGGCAGTAGCTTTCCAGGGGTACAGACAGAGAGTCTCTCCCAGCCCTACTTGGAGATGTCAGTGGGGACTGAACCTGGGACCTTCATTATGCTAGGCAGATGTTCTACCACTAAGAGGGGAAGCTACAGGTGAGGGTCTCTCCCTTTTAAGCAACTCTTAATGCCACCTTCCCTAACCTGATGCCCTCCAGATCCTTTGGACTAACAATGCCATTGTAAGGCCAATGACATCAAGAGGCACAGGTTAGCAAAGACAGTCTTAAAGGCAGAGGACTCCACCCCCAACAACAGGTGGGGATTTGGCTTGGGCAGCTCTGTCCTTCCTTAGCCCTCTGCACCCAACTTCAGGAAGAGTACATTCCTGCTGGAGAAGTGACTGCTGTCCCCAAAAGAACCTAATTCAGAAATTAAGCCACGACTTTAGTGTAGCTGTGCTTCTTTAGCGCTGCTCCTCACCATAAAACAAAATGTAGCAACCAAGGTAGAAGCTGATTGTGGTCTTTTTTCAATTTTCAGTTTGATTTCAACAAATTTTGTAACAAAAAACACATCTGATTTGCAAGCATCAACTCATATAGAAATCAAACCACTATCTTCCCTCTGTTTTATATAGCATTTTTGAAAACAGAGTCACACAGAGAAATCCTAGCTCTAGACAAGCAGCAGCAGGGTCTGACTGCTGTGCCAGCCTGGAGTTGGCACAGATTGTGCCCAATGCCATCAAGCAAGGGCAGTGAAGCCATGGTTGGATCCAGTGGATTCCAGGTTGGCAGAAGCCCCTCTGTGCTCCCTGGATGCTTTCTGATGTTCAGCAGGTCAAACGGAGAATTATGCACCAGAGGAGTGATACCAGCATTCTTAAATTTAATTTACAATGTTACATAACAGCAAAAAATACATTGTGTGTGTTTTACTATAAATAGAGAGAGAACAAAAATAAACTAGTGCAAATGTATCCATCTGTATACTTAAGACAAAATTGTATATGGATGTAATTCATGATCTTTCCAATTTGGGTCATATTTCATGCAAGAACAACAAAAACAGCCCCCTCTCCGAGTTTGAAAACTTTTTTTTTTATCTTGCCAATTCCAGTGCAGATAAAGTCCACCACAATTCATACTCCATACCACAGGAGGTGAGATTGTGGCTGAGAAAGCCTGCATTACACCAGCCCTGCAAAGTGCCCTAGTGTTATACTGATTTTGCTAGGAGAGGGACTTAGAGCAGTGTACAACAACCCTGCAGTGCAGTTCAGTGTTGTCATTCAGTCTCCCAATCTGTGCTTTTTAAAGAGAAACTGGGGGCTGGGGGCTCACTTTGAACTTGATTGTGGCAGCAATACCATGAATTAATGGAGAGGTGAAGGGAGCAAGAGAAATAGAGCATTTTAGTTGCAGGTGAAAGATACCAGCTGGTACCAGATCTATATGTTTCATTATTTAGCTAGAGCTGGGAAAGATACCAGTTCTGATATCTTGGTGAACCACCACCACTCAGTGTAGGCAGTACTGAGCTGGATGGATGAGCGGTATGGCCTGATCCTGCAAGGTGCTTTCTATGGCCAGTTCACTGCGAATGGGAGTTGCAAAGGGAGCCTGCTCTTGGTTTTCTGGAAATGTGAAATAATGGAACTTCTGCCTGGAAGTCATGCAGTGGGCCCCTCTGATCCCTTTGCACTACTCCCGGATGTCCCCGTGGGTTGGATGTGGTCACTTAGCATCACAGGCAAATACTTCTCTGTGTGTGAGATGAGGCACGTTCCCCTCTATTTCACATGTTGCAGAAAAGGAACATTTACATCCAAAACATATTCTAAACTCCTGGCTCAGATAAACCCACTTGTATTTAACAAACTGAATGCTGATGGGGTGTGTGTGAAGATTTTGTGTCTGTGTGTGTGTGCAGAAATCAATCCAGCACATAATCTAGCAAAAATCAAGCACTTTTAAAGTCCCCAGACTGAAAATCTGGAGAAGCTTCTGCCTACAAGCATAGACTAGCTTTCCTTAACCTGGTGCCTTTTAAGATTTCTGCACTACAATGTAGCCCCAAATATCTGGAAAGCACACAGTTGGGAAGACTGATATAGACAATACTGAGGCACGTGAAGTAATTGGTCTGACTAAGGTTTTTACGTGTGTCCTTGTCTTTATTAGAACCAAAATGTAGGAATACTAGAGGAAACTACAGACTACATAATCCCACTCAATCCAAAAATATTTTGGGAAAGATTTATTGACTACTGCATGTGACAATCTACAGGTGCCTAGATTTACTGTGTTAGCTACAAAATAATGAATTGCTTTGTACTGGGAATCTCCATTAACTCTGCCAGTAGATGATTGTATGAAAGTATTTAGAAAGTGCCCTTGTAAACCAAAGTGGCATATTCATAAGGCATCAAGGAGAGAGAATTCATACTCAAACAGATTAACTGAAATATGTATTTCATTCATAGTGCTTTAAAATACTAGACTGCCAGAACAGTGTTCAGCATTATACATTATTCCCTCTTATGTAAAGATCATGTACACTTGTACTACTTGAGTTTATGTTCTTTGATTATGTACATAGTTTTAAAATGTATATATATTTTTAAGTGCTACATTCAAATTCAGTCTTCTTCAGTCTGGTGCCTCCTGATGTTATGTGCTACAACTCCCATCAGCCCTGGCCAAAGCCAGGGATAAAGTTCTTTGTTTTCCAAATGCTGCTCTGAATACACAAAACTCAAGGAACAGCTAGCAAAGCTGCCCTTCCTGACTTCTGCTCTTCCTCATTAAAGGGCATGTTCAGGTTGCCCAGATGAGGATGGGGGTGGGTGGGAAAGCGCACTTGTCCTTCCTTCAAGGTAGATAGCAAGACTCTTCACATGACTCATTTCACTCTCTCCTCTCTGCCCTTTCCAAAGCAGCCAAGGAAGTCAAACCATCACAGCAGCCACAAACATCTCAAGGAACATTTCCCAAACTTTGGATTGCCCAGGAGCAACCCTTGCTCCTAATTTAAACCTCAAGGTACATTGCACTCTGTACTCAATAAGATGTGTAGAGATGGGACCCACAACAATACGCTTGCAGGGTGGAGTGCTCATGTGCAGCTTGCTTACCAGCCAGCCACCAGGCCCTTCCTGAGAGGACTCCATTCCATTCCCTCCACCATCCACTCAGTTTTTGCTCCCAATAGACACTGAGCATTTTGTGGCTGTCGTGCACACCCAATCCTATTTTGGAGAGTCTCAACCCCCGTAGTTTTTTTCCTCCTCCAATTTTTTCGGTACTTTTTCAAACCTTGGGAACCTACTGAGACCTCCCCTCAAGTGCCTGGGTGGTGCTATTCCAGCTTCATAAGTATCAGCACCCAGAGATTGGATTTGCAATTACTGGTAGTTTATACCACATCTTCTCAAGCAGCTTCCAGGACGCTGGGCCATAAGCCACCCCACCCCCCATCAGTTGTAGGATAGGCAAGTCAGTCAGGGATGGGACTATATCATGTGCAGTATGAGCGAGTTCCAGTGCCATTTGCTATCCCTTCCCTTGTAGCTGCTCCCCCTATACTGGTAAAAATGGAGGTCTCAGTGCAGCATGATGACCTTCTCAATATGATGGTGGTGACTGTGCCTTTGATCCTGCCCCCCCACCCCAAAATACACTGCTTGTGAACTGCACAACCTTCCCTTGTCCTCTGGCAATCTAGAAGTGCCACAGAGCTTCACAAACGAATTTAGTTGCAGCTCGTTTGCATGCCCAGCTCTCTCTTTGCAGTGGGCAAGTGAAGCACAGAGATCTGAGCCACCAAAAGGCAGCAAAATGTGATCAGCTTCATAGTACTGCCTTATGCTGGGGAGAACAGCAGAGAGATTCGGGAATATAAGGAGAAAAACAGTTTAGAAACAGAGGCTGATCTCTCTCTCTCTCTCTCTGCTAGTGGCACTTTTTGCTCTCTCTTTTTGCTGAGGAGCCAGTGGTTAGGAGAATGCAGCCTAATGATGCAGGAAATGGACAGAGTTGCTCAAATAAGCCACTAAACCAGGAAGGAACAGTGACGGGTGATCTGAGAGTTTTTGGGTGCTGATCCCAGTAAAGGTAGCTAAACTCGCTTCTCTGCATTTAACTCCCACCTTGCAAAAGAGACTAGAAAAAGAAATACAGTGTATTCAGGTCTCATGACATTTTTCATTTTTACCTAAAAGCTGCAGTGGGCTCAGAGCACAATTGGATAAGCAGCACTGAGAAAGAGCTTGTAGCACTCATCAAACACACCCTGCCCCAAAGGCCCAAGTAAGCTTCCTTTGCAGTGCTAATAGCAAGGGGTGATTTAGAGCAGGGAGATGACTGCCACTGTTCTGTCCAAAGCTTTGGGCACCAGGGAGGGGACATCAGAACAGGGAAAGGACACAAGGCAAAAGGACTCTCCCTCCCTTCCACCAGGATGGACTTTGACAATACGGTGCCCTGAGCAAGGTCAAAAATCCCCCCCCCCAATATTTCTTATTTTCACAATAATTCCTTTTGGTATAAGTTGCTTTTTAAATTTTGTGCCCCCTCAGCTCTGCGCCCTGTGTAGGGAACCATCTGCACGGCCCTAAATCCAGCACTGCCTCCCCAGTGCCACTCCTCCAGGCGAACTAAAAGCCTCCCACATAATAACCTGGCCACAGATCTTGGCTGCTGTGGCCCCAGTCTCTATCATAGAAAGTTATGAGTGCACAAATTATTTTTGCTGAGAGAGCCCTGCCCACACAACTCTGCGTAGCCTCAGAGAAATGACTCTTGCTGGGGATCCTTTCTTGGTCTCCTGGAGGGAATTCCCACCACAGCCAAGTGGCTGTTTGCAAGTCTGCTCGATTCCCAACATCATCACCATGATGATGATGTACCTGTGCAGTCTCTCCCCTATCCCTTTTGATAAAAAACGTTTTGACAAACACCAACAGCCCAGGTTAAAGTTGCAATACTAGCACATGCTTACTCAAAAGAAATGGGTGTCATGCTACACAACTGAGCAAAAGAAATCTGGTTCTAAACCATCCTCCTCCCCGCCCTCAAAATATTATTTTTAAAATAAATAGGCTGACCTTATCATACCGCCAGATGCAGTAAGAAGTGGGGGGGGGAGAGCACCCACCCTAAACTTCATTTACATGACTAAAGTAAAAGTAACATTTCCCATAAGGGTCACAGCCAAAACAGAGGTGGTGTTGGGGAGAAATAATTCTGTAAAATATAATTTAATATTTTTCATTTAAAGTGTGTTCAAAATGTATGGTGAATTGTTAAAGAGAAAGTTTACTATACCTGTGTTACCTTCTACAAAGCATTGTCACGGGATTACCTGCATCCCTGTCTCTGCGGCCTGAAACACTGAGTATTTGGCTCAATTCATTAGATGCAAGTTAAAATCTCATTTAAAAAGGCACCTTCTAATCAAAGCTGGATCCTGTTGAACAGGTGCAAGCCTCTTCTACCAGCACATCTGCAGCCCAAAACCAAAACGCATTCAGCAAGTCCAACCATGTTCAGTAAAGCTTACTCCCATGCAAGCATGCAGGGGCATGGATCCTTAACAGTACAACCCTAGGCATGCCTACTTAGGAGTAAGCAACATTGAGTGTCATGGGATTTATTCTGAAGTATGAATACACAAGATTTTGTCCAAGAGCATTTTTCTGTCCAATCCCATCCCCTGCCCACTATAGCATACAGATAAAATAATCTGGTATTACATGCTTTTGACAGTCAGTTAAGAAACAGTCATGTGAAACCCCTTTGCTCACATGAAGTCCCAAAATAATAGAAGCCACACAGACAAAAAGGGTTATGGCAGAATATTTTACATTTTATTTATGACTTTTAAAACCAGGATATTTAAAGTCCTGGATCTTTGTTTAGCTCCAAAAATACACCATATATAAAAACACATTGATTTCCAGGTATTCACACTTAAAAGAAGACAAACTCTTAAACATTTTTACTACCTGATACTAAGAGGATTCAGAATTGGCACTTAGGTAAAAATTCAGTGCTGTTTCTTTGGAGGAGAAGCACCAGCTGGCTAAAAGTGCTTACTGTGACTTGGGATCCTAAGTGGGGGGCACAGACAAAACAGAACCGCCTCCCCTTCACTCTCCAAAGAATGGAAACTCCGCACAGACAGAACTCGGTGCAGCTGGGACCCCAGAGCCCCACCTCTGCACCTCCAAGTCAACAACAAGCGAGCGAGACTCTCTCTCTACCTGCCTTCAGGTGGGAATCCCAGGCAGGTCATACTTGCTGGAATTACAGAAGCAACTCCAAAGTTGGCTTTCACTGTCAAGGAAGCCAGCGGGATTATTACTTTTTCTTTTCAAAGAGACAGGACACCACTAGTTCCAGCTGGTGAGATGGCAAGGATCTAAGCAATAAAATACAAAATATTAATAATAATAACATTAATAAAAAGAAGGGTCAGCAGACACCGAGGGGACCCCTTCTTGGCTTTCACAGTACAGAAGGCACAGGTGGGATTAAGGAAAGGAGAGAGAGAACTTGGGAGGGTTAGATCAGTCAATACCCGCATCCAGAGGTCCTTCAGTTTGGGGGTTTGCCACCATTAGCATACAGTGCAGGCCAAAAATGCTGCTCTTCGCTTGGGTAGGAAAGCCCTCCCATCCCAAAGCTGCCTTCTGGGGGAACCGTTTCCCTTTGAGTCCAGAATTTCAGTCCAGGGTGGGGTTGAACAACGTGGTAATGGAGAGAAATCATGCCCCCCCTATCCTTTCCCCAACCTGCCTCTCAGCCTTGTTAAGGTGGAGGTGGAGGGGGAATTCTTTTTGAAAAGTAGCAGCAGCAGAATCCCCCATTGCACACTGCTTCCCTCCTCACCCCGAGAGACTCCCCAACCCCCGAAGCATCAACAGGCGCGTCAGTAAAACGTCTCTGCTCCTTCCATTCCGCCACAAACTCGCTCCAGTCCGATTTCTGGAAGCTTGAGAGACCGCCGAGTTTGCACCAGGCAGCCCAGGATCTGCCAGGCACTGACATTCCGGGGCGGCGGGGGCGCAACCGATTTCAAAACACCACCTGGCAAGTCCTGGGAAGAGTTCAGATTTCAGGAGAAAGACCCTACCAGGCTGTTGTCGGGGTCCTCCTCCCCGTCTAAGGCGCAAAAGTCCCTGCGCATTTGGCTCTGCACCCTGCAAATGGGGCCAGACTGAGGGAATTTTTTTTTATTATTTTAGTCCCAACGTAGGTAAAGGGGTTGATTTTCTCACGCGCCCCCGGTGTGCACCCCGGCACCTACTTGCGGGCAAGAAGGGCTCCCACCATAGTCTGCGCGCCGCAGCTTCCCCGGGCGAGCGCTTCAGAGCCCTCGCTGCTGGCAAGAAACACACAGAGAGAGAAGCTAGGAGAGAGCACTAGCTAGCAGCCCTTCTCGGCGGCGGCGCAGGTCGGAGTCCGGCTCCGTCGGGGCGCGCGCTCAGGCGCAGCTGCCCATGGCCTTGACGAGCGAGCTCTCGGGCAGCTGTCGGAAGATGCCGCGCAGGGTCTCCAGCTCTCGGCTGAGCTGCTCGACGCGCTTGCGGAGCCGCTCGTTGTCGTTGCTCAGCTCCAGCACCTTCTGCTGCGTCTCGGCGTTGCGCTGCTTGGCTTTGTCGCGGCTCTTGCGCACGGCGATGTTGTTGCGCTCGCGGCGCACGCGGTACTCGTTGCTGCTCTTGTCCAGCAGCTTCTTGGACTTGCCCGACGACGCCGCGGACCCGCCGCCGCCGCCCGCCGCGTGGAGCCGGTGGTGCGCGTGGTGCGGGTGGTGGGCACCGCCGTGGGGGCTGGGCGCCGGCGTGGGGGGCGGCGTGGGCTGCCCGCCGGGCTGCAGATGCACCGTGGTCTGGGCGCAGTGCGCCACCTGGTACTGGAGGTGGCTGCAGTTGGGCCCGGCCGGCGGCGGGTAGAGGGCGGCCAGCGCCGCCGCCTCGTCGTCCTCGTGGGGCTCCTGCTTGATGAGCAGCGGGCGCAGGCCGGGCAGCGCCGGTCCCCCGGCCAGGCGCTCGTAGGCCGCGCCGGCCTCCAGCTTGTCCGCGTAGCCGTAGAGCGGGCCGCCTTGCGGGAAGCCGACGCCCGGCATCGCGGCTCCGACGCCGTACTCCAGGCCGGCCTTGGCGGCGCGCTCCTGCTTGTTGTGCTGGAAGAGGTCGGCCAGGAACTCGTCGTTGAAGGCGCCCGGGTCGATGTAGGCGCTCAGGTCGATGGAGTTCTCGTGCTCGCAGATGTCGGGCAGCTCCGAGGCCGGGTAGCCGTAGGCGCCGGCGGCGGGCAGGTGCGGGTGCGCCCCGGCGGGCGAAGCGGGCTGGTGGCGCTGCTGCTGCTGCTGCGCGGGCTGCAGGGCGTGCGGCTGGAGGGCGCTGCTCTGGGGGGGCCGCGAGTCCGCCTCGTAGAAGTTGCCCGACTCCATGGAGTAGCTAAAGCGGGCCGCCGCGGCGCATGGTGGGGGACCCGCTGGCTCCAGGCTGAGGCTGCACAGGCTCTGCCGCTTGCACGGATGAGTCTTTCCTACTCCCTTCGGCTCTCGGCTTGCTCCCGGGCTGCCTCCTCCAGCCCTCGGCCTCCTATTTATACCCCCCGCTTCGCAGGCAGAGCCGGGCATCGCCCTCTAGTGTCCAACCTCCTGGGAACTTTGACCGGCCTCGCCTCCTTTCGGCGGAGCTCGGATCCCCGACGGGGCCTCCCCGGCTGCCCTGCCTGCCTGCTTGCCCGCCCACCGCCTCCTCCTCCGGGCTGCCTGCCTGGACGGGACGGACGCCAGCGCCCTGCAGAGGGACGCGCACCTGCCTGCCTGCCTCTGAGGACCCAGGAGCGGCTTCATAATGCACATCGGAGCCGGATCGCTTGCTTCCTCCCACCCCACGTAACACACATTCACACGTTAATCGCAACACGGTTCCTGTCCTATTCGTGTCAGTTGTACGCTGCAGCACACAACTGCGTGAAATGGATTTTTGGAGCCTAACTACTACACTAAACGCGTGTTAACTAAGCGCCGCCCCCAGCACGTTCTCAGTATATCAGTTCATTCTGAGAAGCACCTTTGAGGAGAAGGAATTTAAATAAGAGAAGCAGTGCGCTTGTGTTGGGAGACCGCGGGCGCGATTACCTTTCTGCTGGCTCCAACTGCCCCCCTTCCCCCCCCCAAAAAAGTGCTCCTGTTGTCACGATTCTTCGGGCATCACTGAAATCTCCCCACCCCATCTTGCCCCACTTTATACAGACACGCATTTGCTTCTGTTCTGATTTGAAAAGCGGGGGAAAGGCAACCCAGGCACCGAATCCATTCCACAGTGCAAGTATAACCATGCAGCTTGGATCTCGGCCAAAATGTCTTTTTATTTTCTAAATTGCCAGGCAGATTAATACTGTCCAAAGGCTTTAACAACCTGGAAACTCAGATAAGGAGCTCTCTGAAGTGCCCAGGGAAGTCCAAGGTACTTTCAGTGTGCATTCCAAGAGAGGTGTGTGTATGTATGGCTATGTGTGTGTGTCTGTGCACACCTGCCTGGAGAGAGAGAGAGAGAGAGAGAAATACCTTCTGCCCTTTTCAGAAACGTTTTCCTTATAGTTACAGCCTTTGCAGTTGCAAACATCACCATCAACAACAAATAATAACTGAGGTGTAGTAGAGGAAAATCCCCCAACCTGGTGCTGTCCAGGGGCTTTGGATTTGGATTAGGTATGGAAAGACTCAAGACAAGGATTGAAGAGATGAGGCTTCAATTCCCCCTCATTCACTTAGGGATGAAGTTTGCCTAGCCTACCTTACAGGGTCATTGGAAGGACAGGAGGAAAGACCATATTCACTTTCATGAGCTCCTAGGAGGAAAGAACAAGTAGAAATATGATAGATCTAAAATACAAAATTTATCACTTTGGTTCACCCTTTCTACCTTTGAATCAGTTGCAGCCGGAACCTAAATGCATGTACTGAGACTGCAGCCTTAACCCCCCCACACCAGGGATAAGCCCAATGGAATTCAGTCGGCCTTACTTCTGAGTAGGTATGGCTAGGGTTTCACTGTTACTCCCAAAGAAGCATGCTTACAATTGCAGTCATTTTGCAACTTAATTTTGCTTGTTTACTTTGAAATAAGTCCTATGGAGTTTATTATTTGTTAGTTTGTTGCATTTATGTTTACATCCAGACAGCTCAAGGTGGCATATGTAGTTCTTCCTCATTTTATCATCACAACAACCCTGTAGCTTAGGCTGAGAGACAGCGACTGGTCCAGGGTCACCCCGGGAACTTCACGGCCGAGTGGGGACATAAACCCTGGTCTCCCAGGTACTAGTCCAACATGCTAACAAACCACCACACTTTGAGTCTTTTTGCAACAGCACAATGAGAGCGTTTTGGACCTCGCTTGACCTATCCAGAGCAGGGGGAACCAACATGGTACCCTGCAGGTTTGTTGGATTCCAACCCACATCATCCCCAGCCATTGATTAGGGCTAATGGAAATGGGGAGGGGGGCACCATGTTGGCTACCTCTAATCAAGAAAACCGAAGCATTCTGTAATCTCATGCCTAGTCCAGCAGACTATTTGTGAGATGTACGTTCCTAAACGGAATGCCTCCCTTGTGGAATTGCAAATTAGCAACTGGGATAGACAGACCCACCTAACCCTCAAAGCCTTTCCTCCCTCAGATTGTACTTCCAGACAACTTCAAGACTTCCCTCTATTCTTTTCTTCATGCTGATGTCAGGGCTGAGCTGTAGAAGGCAGCCTGAAGCAGGTCCAGATCAAAGAGCAATGAGGAACTCAGTCCCACAGGAGGCAGTGATGGGCTCCAACTTTAAAAGGTTAAAGTCATGGAGGTGAGGTCTATCCACCAGCAATGGTGGATATGCTCTACCTCCATGGTTGCAGGCAATAATGCTTCTGAATACCAGTTGCTGGAAACCACAGGTGGGAAGAGTGCTCTTGTGCTCATTGCCTGCTTGTGCGCTTCCCACAGGCACCTGGTGGGCCACTGTGAGTAAAGGATGCGGAACTAGATGGGCCACTGGCCAGATCCAGCAGCTTGTCTTACATTCTCATGAGGACCAGAAGAGAGGAATAACACATGTAGACCTTGTGGCTCAAGCAGAATTTGGCTAGAAACCCTTTCATGATCATTCATAAGCCAAAGGAGGAGGGGAGAGTTGGTTGGATTCAGTTCTGAAGGTTCTTAGCTGAGGAGTTGCAGTGACTTGGCTCACCACCTGGGGCAGCAGTCAGCAGCTCCTGAGAAAGCGCACTTGTCAGATTTTGGTACCCAATGCAATACTTTCTGGACACGTACAAGTGCCTGATGCTCAGTCCAGCAACAACAAATAGGGTAACAGAATACATGCTTTCACCAGACATAGTCTTGGTTTCAATCTCCTGTTAAAATAACCAGGTAGCAGGCAATGTGTAAAAGACCTCTACCCAAGATCCTGGAGGGTTGCTGCTAGTTAGAGCAAATGATTCTGGGGTTGGCTACCCCTGCCAGAATGGAATGGGTGTATGTTTTAGCTGCTGCACCTATCTAAAAGGCTCCAAACATGATCAGACTCATCCGTCAAATGTGATGAAGGCCTGGAGTTTGATGTGAATTTGCAGCTGTTTGTGTCCCTGTGCTGCTGGGTCCCCCCCCCCCAGTGTCTATTAATTTTTATTCATTTATTGCATTTATATCCCACCTTTTCTCCAAGGAGCTCAAGGTGGCATACAGGGTTCTCTTCCTTTCCATTTTATCCTCACAACAACCCTTTGAGGTAGGTTAGGCTCAGAGACTGTGATTGGCCCAGTGAGCTTCATGACCAAGTAGGGATTTGAACTCTGGTCTCCCAGGTCTCCCCTCACCTCAGACCCTGAATCAGAAGCAATATTTGTAAAACTGAAGTTTAAGTCCTCCCACTGACCTAAGCTTGGGAAAGTAAAATAGCAACACTTTTTTTCCCTTCCTCACACAGGTGCATGGAACTGACTGATATCATAGCCAGCCAAGAGGGGATTAACCCTACAAAATTTCAGAAAGGTAGATCCATGGGTTTCTGTGCTAGTCAAGAATAGATGACAAGGTAAAAGGTTATTTGCCTATTTAAAAGTTGTTTTTTGCTTAACTTTAATTGTACATCACTTAGAAAATCTATATTATGAGGTATATAATAAATATGAATATTATTACTTATTAGGCTAGGAGAGGATCAAATGAATAATGATTTAACAGGCTTTATTTGGAAGTGTGGCGTTTCCGTGTGCTGCGCTGGTGCTGGCTTGCCAGAGCAGCTTCGTCACGCTGGCCACATGACCCGGAAGTGTCTCCAGACAGCGCTGGCTCCCGGCCTCTTAAGTGAGATAAGCGCACAACCCTAGAGTCGGACACGACTGGCCCGTACGGGCAGGGGTACCTTTACCTTTACTATTTGGAAGTGTGTTAACTAAATGCTCCATCTATTTAAACTTGGCAGTTTAAAAAAAATGGCAAGCAACAGATATGTGGCTGACACCATTGAGTAAGTTATGCCTCTTTCCCAGAAGAGGCACATACAAGCCCTGAGTTTGGGTTTGTTGCTCCATTTGCTCCAAAGTCTGTCTGAAGAGCTGTGTACATTTATTTTCTCTGTGGCTTATTTCCACCCAAGGCAAGAAGATGAACACCATCTGCCATGATGTTGTCAGATTTCCATCCCATACAACTAGTGTGCATGAGAAAACTGTCTGGCCATGGTTTTAAATAGACATCCTTATTTTGTAAGGAGAACACATGACACTCCGATTTGCTTTGCTGCCACCACAAGTATCTTTACAACCATTTGCTACATGTGTGTCTAAGAACCCATGTCTGAATGCATTTACACACAGCACCTTGCATGAAAGGTCAGATCTTTGCTGGAGTCTATTGCTTTAAGAAGGGACGCGGGTGGCGCTGTGGGTAAAAGCCTCAGCACCTAGGACTTGCCGATCGAAAGGTCGGCGGTTTGAATCCCCGTGGCGGGGTGCGCTCCCGTCGCTCGGTCCCAGCGCCTGCCAACCTAGCAGTTCGAAAGCACCCCCGGGTGCAAGTAGATAAATAGGGACCGCTTACTAGCGGGAAGGTAAACGGCGTTCCATGTGCTGCGCTGGCTCACCAGATGCAGCTTGTCACACTGGCCACGTGACCCGGAAGTGTCTGCGGACAGCGCTGGCTCCCAGCCTCTAGAGTGAGATGAGCGCACAATCCTAGAGTCTGTCAAGACTGGCCCGTACGGGCAGGGGTACCTTTACATTATTGCTTTAAGAACATAGCTGAAGTATCCTGTACCCAGAAATGTACTCTTACCCAGAACTATTCCATGGAGGAGTAGTTATTTTAAAGAAATAACAAAGGAATTGATAAGAAAATAGTGTGGTGCAGCATTTATATTAAAAAGCACAGAAGCATTTAACTAATATTGCAACTCATTTAAACTCCTAGTCTAAAGGAAAAAAGAGTTACTACACTTTTAGAGGAAAATAAAGTGGAGGGCTTACAGGATTCCATAGTTTGCAAAACGTTACCTATCCAGGCTAAGATGAACTATTCCCGCAGCTATCTGGGTGTGAGGATGTGAGAGACCAAGACTAGAAGCAGGATCAGGAATTTGGTGCCTTTGTGATTTCAATTCTTTGGGAAACCTCTCTAAACTTTCATGCTGCCAGCCAATGGAATCCTAACCAGGCTTCTTGATCCAGCACTGACATCAGTGTGGTGTTGCAGGGAAAGTTGAAGGGGTCTGGGAATCTCTAGTTGGGCATGCACAAGTGAGGGACAATGAGGGGTTTGCTGATATGTACGTGGGTGTGCACAGGGCCAGCCCACCTATGAGGCAAGGTGAAATGACAACCTCAGGTGGCAGGTTCCATAGAAGCAGCAGATCCGGATTTTGATCTTTCTCGCCCTCCCCCTGTCACGGTCTGGTTCACGGGCGATCGAAGACCCGGCAGGGGACGTCAGGACTGGGGCATGGTGGCAGGGTGGGAGCAAGAATGGGGATGCAGGAGTCAGGAAGCCAAGAGTCCGAGGGTCAGGAAGCAGGGAGTCAGGAAGTCAAGGGTCCAAGGATTAAGAAGCTGGGAGTAAAGAAGCCAAGGTTCAAGGATCAGGAAGCAAGAAACCAAACTCAGCAAGGCAGGAAGTGTGTTGCTGTGGCAAAGAGCCGAAGGAAAATGCTGACCTTATATCCCTTCCCAGCTCTTGCCACCAGGTGCTGTGAGTTACCAATCGTCCTCACGTGCGAGGCCACGACTTGCCTCTTCAGAACAAATTTAGGAAGGCCCCAGTCCTGCAAAGTCCTATTGGTCACAGGGCCTAGCTCCTGCACGCACACCTGATACCCCCTTGTTCCTGGTGTAGATCTTCCCTGGCACCTTCTTCCCTGGCAGGGAGAGGGGGTGCCATTTGGGGGGGCAGCTCAGGTGCCAAAAAGTCTTGGGACTGCTCTGGGTGTGCACAAGGCAGGGTGTGTGAGTATCTCTTCAAGATAACCTCTTGAACAGATTTCCTACTAGGCAGCAAATATTCTGCATGGGATTTCCTGGCCTGCCAGGACACCTGGAATGAGATGCTATTGTTCTACTCACCCCAAATTTACATATCTATATTTGACCCAGTAAGCCTGTCTTGGGAAGTTAAGATAAGGGTCTTATGTTGGGAACTCTGCATCCAGGGACCTTTTTGTTGCCATTATCATCATTTCAGTGATTGAACCATCAATGTTCCTGTCATACAATAACTTGCTAGAGAGGGTCAGAAAAGAAGTGGGAGTGGTGGGGTGCAATTACCAGAGTCTGCTGCTGTTCATGCCAATTTCTGGTCTGGTTACAAACATCAAACGACAGCCAATATAACACCATGTTTAGCTTTCACAAAGGCATCTGGCTTCACTGTCAAAAGTACACATTGGCATTCTGGTGCAGCATCAGAGATTGAGAGCCTCAAAGTGAACTTGAAACATGCCATTCTTCTATCCACAGAGATGCAACTGCCCAGAATATTTTACCTAAAAAAATATCGTATTTTTTCGTCTATAAGATGCCCCCATGTCTAAGACGCCCCCTATTTTTGGGAACTCAGATTTAAGCAAATGGGGAAGATGTAACCGTGTATAAGACGCCCCCTAATTTTTGACATTATTTCTAAGGGGGGAAAACCTAGTCTCATACATGGAAAAATACAGTAATTTGCAAGGTATTAGCAACCTCACTCCACCATCAGGCCCAACACCCTTAAAGGAACAAAATGGTCTGTCACAGGTCAGATGCAAAACAAGAGCAGGAAAGTGGTTGGGTTTAGAAATCAATGGTGGCGGTTCTTATAAGAATGTATTTTTAATCTTTTGTTGGAAGCTGTTGGGGAAACCCAGCCAGATGGGTGGGGTATATATTATTATTATTATTATTATTATTATTATTATTATTATTATTTACACTATCTTTCATTTTGAGAAGAAATACTAAACAAAACACCACAATAAAACTAATTCAATAAAACCATCACAATAAAACAACATCAAACTATCAGGAATAGCGAGAACTGGTGTTAATGCACAGGAAAATGCTCTGGTAAACAGGTACATTTTCAGTTATTGGCAGGAATGATTATCATTGGAGCTCACCTGATCTCCATGGGAAAATCATTCCACAAGGTAAGTGTCAGCATGGAAATGTGTTTGGTTTTCTACCCCCCACCCCACTCCCCCATGAACAAACAAAAAACCAAACCCCCGTGCTCCCAAGACAGTTATATACAAGTTGGAACTCTAGGTTCAATAAGGAAGGAGAAACAAAATTCTCTACACATTTTTGCCGATTCCAACTGGAAAATGTGCAAAAGGAAACTCTGCATAATGCTATTCTCTGCAAAATAAACTTCTCTTCCCAAACTGCCACTTGCATGGATGGGGAGAGTTTTTTGTTTTTTTTTAAAGAGGTCACTGGAATGACAGCTGAGAGGTTATACTACCTCAGGTTAATCCATTATCCCATACAGAAGTTACATTTAAGATGTACATGCTCCTGCATAGCTTTGGGTGATGGGGTACCTGAGAGCATCTGAAATGGGGGTGGCTAGCCGTTTTCAGCCAAAGGAAACCACTCTTGGCCAACCCTCTGGGAACAGTATGCCAGCAGAGGGTGCAACCCCCCTGCACTGTTACATGCACATCCAGGACAACCCGTTCAGGGTGCTGGGTTCAGCAGACAGTTTTAAACCTCTCAATCCACCCCTGCACAGTGTTTGCTTTAACATGCTTTTCTTTTTGTAGCCACCACCACTACTGGTCCAGGAAAATGTGCTTGGTGCCCTGGATCAGGCCGCAGACCCCAGGTGAGCCACCCTGGTCTATAGTTGTGATGGCCTGGGATTTGGACTCGGAGGCTGAACCTGAGGAATCCCAGCCTGCACAGGAATCCCCGCCTCCAGAACCAGCTGAGCCGGGGCTGGGGCTTGAGCCTGAAGGGTCCTCACCTGTGCTGGATCCTCAGGTGCAGGCACCAGCTGAGTCTGCTCTGGCTCCTGAGGTGATGGAGGACCCATTGCCTGCAGGTGCTCCACTCTTAGCCCCGTCAGGGTAAGCTGAGGTTGCCTCTGGCTCTGGTAACCCTCCAGCCTCTCCTGATCTGCAGAGGCTCAGGGCAGAAAGGCGGAGGAAACTAGGTTCCCGCAGGAGGAGTGCTCGCCTCCAGGCCAGGCGGGGCGAGTCACCTGTGGGCAGGAGCCGCCCTATGCCTCGGGGCAGATAAAAGCCAGCCAGACCCAGTCCCAGGTTGGGGGAGCAACATTGTTGGTAGCTTGTTCCTGCCTGCACCCTGTCCTGCTCTTCTGCCAGAGTTCCTGATCTCACCCGACTCCCTGCCTTGGACCCCGCTTCAGCTTTGATGAACAGCTTCTATACTGTACCCTCAGACTGGACTCGGACCTCACCACATGGTTGACCCTCAGGACCAGCACAATAGTCTAGAAAGGAGTCGTGGAATGCATTAATAAAGTGGCTGCCTCTTAAGGAAGGTTTTGTGGGCATTATAAGTGCCCCTGAACTTAATTCTTCACCCAGGTGATTGGGAGACCACCCTTTGCTTGTATTTTAGCTCTTCTGCCTCCAACAACATATTATTTAATATATTTATATCTCACCTTTCCTTCAAGGAGCTCAAGGTGGCATACATAGTTCTCCTCCCATTTAATCCTCACAACAATCCTGTGAGGTAGGTTAGGCTGAGAGACTGAGACCGGCTCAAGATCATCCAATGAGCTTCATGGCTGAGTGGGTATTTGAACCCTGATCTCCCAGGTCTAGTCCCACACCATGCAGCCACAGGATTTGCTAGTGTAACCATGGCTTGGAGAAAGTGGATAAAGAAAACATCTCTTTCACTCTTTCATGACACTAGAGACAACCAGCAAAGCTGAATGTTGGAAAATGTAGACAAAACTGTAATGCTTCATGCAGCACATGGGTAAACTATGGAACTCGCTCCCTCAGGAGGCAGTGATGGCCACAGACTTGGATGGCTTTAAAGGCGGATTGGACAAATTTATGGAGGATGAGGCTATCAGTGGCTACTAGCCACAGTGGCTATTCTCTGCCTCCACTGTCAGAAGAAGTAATGCTTCTGAATATCAGTCGCTGGAAACTGCAGGAGGGTAGAGTGCACTTGGATTTCCATAGGCATCTGGGTGGCCACTGTAAGAACAGGATGTTCAACTAGATGAGCTATTGGCCTGATCCAGCAGGCTCTTCTTATGTTATTTTCTTACGTTATTATGTACTGTTCTCCAAGTGGGCCACAGCAAATAAGCTTAAGTGCAGTTCAGAGGGTGCGAAGTCTTCTCACCAGGACAGATATTTCACAGCTGGCTCCCTCATCACTCAACCATAGGAGCCTGGTGGCGAAAAGAGGGAATTACTGGAAGTGCCATGATGGTGATCCTTCCTCGCCACCCTCCTAGATGTTCCATCTGCTAATGCTGGTGTTACTGCCATTGTGGTTAAAAAATACAAAAGAGACCTCATAGAGGACCACCAAAGAGACCCCATGAGATGCAGCTCAAGATGATGAGCAAAAGTGACAGCACCCAGTAAACCAACCAGAGGAGACAGAACAGCAGCCTCCCTGCAGCTCATCAGGGGTCTGTTTCGTGAACTGAGTTGCACAGTCCCCATCCATTCTAAAGGAAGGTAGGAAGGAGAGAACGGTTCTGTAAGTTGATCAAATAACCTGAAGGTGTCCCAGACCAAAGGTGGAGAACCTCAGGTCCAGGTTCCAAATGTGGCCCTCTAGTCCTCTGTATCTGGTCCTTGAAACTCTCTTAAGCTATGCTCACCCTTCTTTGCACCCTGGCTGGACTGTGCCCTTGAGCTCTGCTGTTGCCCCTTGCTTGTCTGGATGGAGAATAGAGGCAGATGGTGCATAGAAACTAGCCCACTGTACAAAGGTACAATTTAAATATGTTGATCCACCCCCCTTTGCCTCTGAACCCACCCCCCACAGGCATGTTGCCTAGAAGGGAATGTGTCCCCTAGGCTAAAAATGTGCCCTCCATTTAGACCAATGAAGAGGCATCTCTGTGGCACAATTCAACTCATTTATTGAGATCTTTCTGGGTGGGATTTTTCCCCAGAAAGAAAAAAAGTTTGGAGGACTGGAATTTGGGGATATTGTTTATCAGTGGAAGCCGGTCTATTGGGGCAAATGGAGCACTGTCCCAGTAAATGCTTCACCTCATCCAGCCTCCACCTGCCTGTCTTCTTACTTACAAACAAATCCAAGGGATGGAACTACCTATCAGCCTCCTCCTCTGTTGAACTCCCCGCTGCAGTGGGCATCAGTCACCAAAGTGGCTTGCTACAGTGCAGGTGACAAAGTCCTACAAGCCCAACATTTATCAGATGCATGAAGTGTAATCCAAAACTTGCAGGGTATATATGGTCACATGTTTCACCCCATTCTGACTGCAAAACTGAACTTGCAAAAAACAATATGCTCTCTATTATTCCATGTGCTTGGCTTGGTTTCCCTGCTGGCAAGTTCTGATCTATCAAGCAGCCTTCTGGAAACAGTTGAAGCTTTCTCTCCCCCAACCCTCCAGCCCTGCCTCAGTCTTAGAATCTTGCTTAATAGCTGGATTTGTTTACTATGAATCACAGGGTACCTTTCTTTACTATTATGTGTATTATGGGGAATGTTTTATAAATGCCCTAATAATTATGGGTGTGGGTTTTTGTCCTGCGGTTAATGAACTCCTTGGAAATGTGCTCCAGCTTCCACCAAGCTGTCAAAAACCCTCACAGCTTTTGGAGTAAAGAACAGGCGTGGCACTCAGTAAAGCCCAGGCATGAGAAAAAAGCATCACTCATTTCCAAATGAATGCTACTTTTTCTAATTCAGACTTGCTTGGAGGCTTTGAAAATCCTGTAGCAATCTTAAGGACGGCATCCATCATTCCTTCCTAGAGGAACTGGGTTGAGTGCCAATTAGTCTGGAAGTGCAACAGTCTTCCACCTCTCCCCAAAATAAGGGTGTGGGTCTTACATACTTGGGGAATCTCCTAGGTATGCAGAAGAATAGCAGATTTTAAATTAAAAGAAATATCCTCCCTGCGAAGTGTCCTGATGCCAGGAGAATTTACTATCTAACACGTGCCAATATAGGTGGATGCAGTTCATAAATTATGCAACAGGGGCTAAATTATTTAAATACAATTAATCACAAATACACCCTTTTTGAACCCCTTCTGTGATTGATACAGGATTAGATGACATGCCCCGAGATATTCAAGCACTGGCGGAGGAACAGGGGTGCGGGGGGAGCGCACCGCTTCTGGCGGCACGATCCCAGTGGGGTGCCATCGTGGCTACCCCCCACCACGCTGGGTGCCATGCCCCTAGGACGCGCACCATGCGTTGCGCCCCTGCTGGAAGCACGTCACACCCCCAGGATGCGCGCCAGCCACGACCCTGCCTGCTCTCCGCCCCGCCCCCCTCCGCCGGAGCTTGAAGTTTACACTGTATTCAAGGTGTAATTTTTGAAGCACACTGATAAGAAATGAAAACTTTATGCCAAAGTCTTCCCTTACAGATAGTCAAATGCAGATTTAAGATATATTAAAGCTGCAAAATGTCTTCCTCTGGATGGTCTGGAAAATTTCTCCACCTTGTGTGCTAAACTGCCATTGATAGCCCTTTCCTCCATGATAGCGTTTTTGTCATGAATTTATCTAATCCTCTTTTAAAGCCATCTAAGCCTCTTGTGGGAGAGAGTTCCATAGCTTAACTATATGCTGCATTAAATAGTCATTTCTTTTATCTGTCTAGAATCCTTCACAGTCCAGCTCACAGGAGCCAAGTCCTAAGGGCCAAGATCCCTCCCCCCCATAAAATATTTGAAGGGTCCCCCCCCCCAGTTGATGGGCATTGCTATTCAAATGGGGTGTGTGTGCTGCATCTTGTGATTATTTTATTTAAGTTGGCACCCCTGGTCCAGCTTCATTAGATGTTGACAAATTCTTATTTTATGAAAGAGAAAAAACTATTCACTATCCACTTTTTCCACACCCTGCATAATTTTATAAACTTTTGTCATGCTGCCTCTTACTGGCCTTTTCTCTCTAAGTGAAAAAGTCCTAAACGCTGCAACAACTCTGCAATATGCTTTTTTTAAGTGAGGTGACCAGAATGGTACAATGCATTCCAAATGTGGTTGCACCATAGATTTGTATAGAAGCATGATATCAATAGTTCCTGCCCTCCCCCCCAATTCCTTTCCTATTGTTCCCTAGCATAAAGGTAAAGGTACCCCTGACCGTTATTGTATTTTAGTGCATTGTTGGAAGCCGCCCAGAGTGGCTGGAGAAATCCAGCCAGATGGGCAGGGTATAAATAATAAATTATTACTATTATTATGACCGTTAGGTCCAGTCATGGATAACTCTGGGGTTGTGGCGCTCATCTTGCTCTATAGGCCGAGGGAGCCAGCGTTTGTCTGCAGACAGCTTCCGGGTCATGTGGCCAGCATGACTAAGCCGCTTCTGGCGAACCAGAGCAGCGCACGGAAATGCCGTTTACCTTCCTGTCGGAGCGGTACCTATTTATCTACTTGCACTTTGATGTGCTTTCGAACTGCTAGGTGGGCAGGAGCAGGGACCGAGCAACGGGAGCTCACCCCGTGGCGGGGATTCGAAACGCTGACCGGCAAGCCCTAGGCTCAGTGGTTTAGACCACAGCACCACCCGCATCCCTAGCATAGAACTTGCCTTTTTTATTTAATGGATTTATTGCATTGACATGTAATCTCATCGTTTCCCCCCAAGGAGCTCAAGAAGGTGGCGTACATGGTTCTCTCCGTCATTTAATCTCCATAGCATCCCAGTGTGATACATTAGGTTGAGAGGCAGTAACTGGCAGAAGGACATCCTCTGAGCATCATGTCTGAGTGGGAATTTGAACACTGGTTTCCCAGGTCTTAGTCCAGTACATAGTCCAGTACTAAGGCAGTGCTGCCACACGCTGGATCACCATCTTAATCAATGTATCCATTACAACCCCAAGGTATCATTCCTGGTCAGGCCCATGAGCGAACAGTATATGTGAAATTGAGATTATTGTGATTATTATTTTTTTGCCCCATATGTACATCAGTTGATGCAATCTATTTATTTTTTACATTGAATTGCATTTGCTATTTTTCTGTCCGTTCAGACAGCTTGGAGAGGTGCTTTCGGAGCTCTTCGCAACCCCTTTTTGTCTTAACCATCCTGGTTTAACCACCATCAGCAAACTTGGCCATCTCGTCGGTCCACCGCGAACTCTAGATTGTTCTACCTGAATTTAGACCTCCTAACGCCAATAGTTAGGCCCCATTAGGAAGTACGACTGAGGGCCTATAGGATACATCCAGGAACACTTTTATATTGAAAGTTACTTCAAAAGTTGCCTTTGAAGGGGTGTTGGGTACAGGAAAGGATAAAAAAAAATGTAAAAGAATCCCGAACACCTTCAACCATCCCGCCTACTTCTTTTACACAAGAAAAAAAAACACACGAGGCAATGTATATGATTGGCTTCCGAACCTGCCACTCCAAGCACCTAGGTCTCGGATTGACGCCTGGGGATGGCAGTCCCTGGGAACGCGATCTGCTATTGGTCATGGTAGCTGCCAATCCGATTAAAGGGGCCGCTTCAACTCTGAGGTAGCCCGAAGCCTGATTGGTTGGGTCCGGTTTCGCAATCGCCTCTCTCCTTCTCTTGCCCCCCCCTCCCCGTGTTTGGAAAGAATCGAGAGAGAGAAAGAGAAAAAGCGAGTCGGGCCTGGCCGGGCTCGCGCCTCCCCCCCTCCCCGCGCAGCCCCCCGGATCGATACCTGGGCCAGGTACGGCACGAGACTGGGCGGGGCCGGGGAGAACGTCTTCCTTCCCTATGGGGCAGGAGGAAAAGGGGGCATGGGGGGGGGGCAAGCATGGCGGGAAGAAGGAGACGCGAGAGGGCCCCCCTCCCCTCAGAAAGGCTTCTATCACCCTCCCCCCCCACTTGTTGTGGGGATTTATAAACGGGACGCAAAAGGGGTTGGGGAGGCGCCTATGGGGCAGATTGGGGGCGGTGCCAAACGCGGTTAGAGGGGTGAGAGCTCCCCCTCCCAAGGAATGTGTTTGTTTGTTTATATGTGTATATTTACTTCACCGATATAGGGCCGACCGGAGAGCAGGGAGTTCTCACGGTGGCTCGCGAAGGCCCAGAAACGTGTGGGGTGGTGGTGGTGGTGGTGGTAATAGTGATGTGGGGTAAGGAGGAGGGGGGTTCGTGGTGTGGAGGGGGGAGAGTTTCCCATGTTTTTCTGTATGGGGCAGGAGAGAGTGGGGAGCGGGGGCTGGAGGGTTAGGGGGGGACTCCTAAGGTAAGGTAGGAGCATCTGTGCCCCATAGCCGGGGCGAGAGGCGCGTGGCTTCCCCACGGAGGGGGACCCGCCGGCGGTGCCGAGGAGCGCGTGTCTGGAGCGCGTCTCTCTCTCTCTCTCTGAAGTATGATGCAACCTTCGAGCAACTCTGCCTTCGTCCCTGCTGAGATGAGGTCATGTCTTGGCACATGGGAAATCCCCCAGGGGAGGGAGGGAGCGGGAGAGAGAGCGAGAGAGCGCCTGAGTCCACCCTTCTTAGCCTGCCTAAAGGGTCTTTCTTAGGCTGCACCTTCTTTCCAGGCTCTGAGCTGCAAAGCTGCAGGCTTCCCTTAATAACCTGTTCTGTTTTTTTAGAGAAGCTCCCAGGACATTTGATTCCGAATGCAGCTGGTTTGGGCCGCTCGTTCCTTGCCCCTACTTGTGTTGAGGCGAGCCTTCTCCTTTTTTTTTAAACCCACAAGAAACAAATCCAGCTCAGGGCGAACTTAACAGAAGAGCGATCACAAGCATTTCCCACAATTCTCTCTTCTCCACGTTTCAGTTTCCGTACACATCGGCACAAGTCTGGGCTTTGCTGTTCGTAGGTCAGTCTGTGCACCTACCTCCTCTGTGCTCTCAGGAGTTTCAGGAAATGGTAATTGTCTTGTTGATAAAGAGTTGTTCAACATGTAAGGACACTGAGCATTGAGGCTAGGGTTCCTATCTGTGGTTAGATGAAGGCAAAAGTGAAAACTGTTTCCCAAGTTAGGGGAAACGTAAAAAAAAATAATTAAATTTGACATGTATTCTAGGATTATTATAACATTCTTGGCTTCAAAACTAGCTGCTTTTTCTGCCAGGGTGTCTGCAGCCAGTGATCTTTGAAATAACTTTCATTGCTAAAATCCTATGCCCAGCCTAATGCATTGCTAAAATACTGTCCCCAACCTGATACCCTCCAGACATTTTGGATTACGATTTCATTAGCTCCAGCCAGCATGGCAGTGCTAGCTGGGGGTGATGGAAGTTGTAATCCAGGACATCTGGAGAGCACCAGGCTGGGGAAGTCTGCTCTGTAAAATAAAATCCATGTTGTGCATACAAGTCCTATAGATTATGAGGGAAGTTGTGACTTTTCCCTGTATGTGTCTCAGGTCTTACACTTTTGGAAACCTCTGTGAAATTCTGCAATGTACTTTTAAATGTATTAAGATCTGCCACTCAGGATACAACATTACTTTGCCTGAGATACTACTTTTAAAATGGGGACAATTAGAAGCAAGGGTGGACATATTAAAGGACACATTGTCTTTAAGAGGGATTGCCACTTTTCCTATTCTCACTACCAGCCACACCCTCATGATAGAAAAGTTGCTGCTGTGTACAAGTATGCATTGATTTGTAAGTATGGAGCACCTGTGCTTTGGCATAGTTTACCCACCTCCTTTGGCATTTCAGTGTCACATTTAAGTGCTTTTTTAATGTAACTTGAAACTGTAGCCAAATATTTTACCATTGCTTGATTCAAATTTGTTAGAGCTACGAAGGTCCTGGGGGGGGGGGGCAGCGCTAGTTTGTGGGCTGCCAGTCAGTTTTTTCTGGGCTCACCACTTGGTCACCACTGAAGTTTTATTTGCTACATTTATATCCTGCCTTTACTCCAAGATGCTCAGTGCAGTGTTCATAGTTCTTGGATTGTGTACAACTAGGTTTTAGGAGTCAATCCACTGAAATATTTAGGCTCCTGGTGAAAATGTTTCTCTTCAACCAGTCGTTCGGCTGATTAACATTCTGTGGCCTTTTAAATGTGTCTGGGGGGTGTTATTGTAGAGACCTAGAAACTTCATATTTGACTTTCCAGACTTTGTTGAGCATTGAATGGTATGGCTTCTCTCCTTCGTTAGTATTGGTGCTGTTTAAGGGCTTAGAGAGCAATATTCAGTTCTCACAAAAAAATAAAAATAAAATGGAGAGCCCTGTTCCAGTGAGGCAGCCATGGTATTAGCCAGCTAGGGTTGGTGGGATGGAGCTTTTAGCAACAGGTATAAGATTCTAAAGCAGCAAGAGAGGTACCTTTACCTGACTCCCATATCCTTTCTGTCATGTATCCTAATCAATATTATTATTTCTCAATAGTCTCCTGCCAACTAGAGTGAAGTAGCTGAGTATGACAGGGTGTGATACCCCAGGGAAACAGGTCTGGCTGGCCTTATTATATATGTCCTGCTATCTTGGGGAAAACATGTTTTTTGTGGGGAGGTTGACTTGAGATCATCTGCTGCTGTGTATATTTCTCTTTCTTGCATTTTATTATGTTTAGATTGTTTTTTAAAATGTATAGCTCTCTTTTCTGTTATTAGACTTCAATAAGAATAAAACAAAAGGTGGCAGTAGACATGGGATGCTCTGTGACAAACCTGAGGCTCAGGGCTTCAACTGCACTTGTGTGTCATTTGCTGGGAATTAGCTCACTTCCTATCTTCAGCATGCACAGTTTATCTCAAGTGCCATATGCTGTTCTTCATCACCCTCACAACATCATCACTGTAGATAACTGCGGCAACCATAGCTATTGAAAGATAGGGTGTATGGCTGGAGTCCTGATTAACAGCCAGGAGACTGAGAGGTGTTGAGTGGAGAGATGTGTAAGAAGGAAAAGGAATGGTTTTCTGTATATATTTATTTGTATTGATGGTTTTATTGTGTATTTCTGTAACATTTGTTGTGTTAGTGGTGGACTTCTTGGGCCACAGTCATTTGAAAGGTGCCCATCAAACCAGTATCCAGAGCATATCCCCCCTCCGTGAAAACTACCTTGATCACTTGCAAACCTTATGTCCAGTGCATAGCCTACACTCTACAGACTTGGTAAAAGAAATAGATGCGTCTGCATTATCTGGTGCTGCAGTACACCATTAAGACTACCATGCTGAGTGGCAAAAGCAGGCTTACTATAACTGCTTGCATACCTTTTCTTTTAAATTGGTGTAAATGTTTATCTTAAATTTGTTCTTATGATACTGATGTAGGACCAGTTATGCTAGTATGTTTTTCTTGCAGACAATATCAGAAAATTGCTTTATCCTCTTGTGTGGCCATCCCAGGGGGTTTTCTCATTAGAAGATGGTTTAAGACACTCAGCATTTCTGCTTTATTCAGTTTTTCTGATTCTGTCTCTCCCCGCCTCCCTTCTTCCCATCTTTAACTTCAGTATTTTCTTTAATTTTTCAAACAAAAAACTTTAGCAGCTTGGTCTGAAAATTATGCTAAAATAAACTGTAAATGACACACCATTGAAGTATAAGTTGGATTTTTAAAAATAATGTTGCTGTAATAAGGAAATGAACTTGAAATCTGCCTTGGCTACTTCCTTGTAACAAATGGTTGTGCCTGCTTATACCTTTCTAAGAGGCTAATTTGAGCAAGAGGAAGCAAGTGTTGCAATTGTGAGTTAACAAGGTAGCTGGAAATATGCCTCTGTGTATTTGGATCATTCTCTTGAAGAGCTTTTTCCAGAGCGTAAGGTCCAGAACTCCTCACAGCAGAATTCATTTTACAAGAAAGAAATGGCATCTCTTTTTATGTGTCTTCCTCATTACTCTGTTCAGCCTTCAGTTTCCATGGGGACAGTGCTGTGGGGAAAACTTCCAGCATAATATGACCACACCTTTTGGGTGCATCCTATTCTTTTCTTTACAATTGCAGCAAGGCAAATGAGGCTCAGTGTTCTATTCTGAAAATACCTTATCTGGCTTTGGGTATCGGGTGATGGCAGTATTGCCTCTTGCTGGTGTACTTAAACATCTTGGCTCTGTCATTAAACTTTATACCCAATAGGTTTCTTCACTTAAGCTGAAGGAAAGAGGCTCTTCTGTTTGTCCATCCTGACAAATTATTTTGGGAATTGGTCACTCCTTGCTTGTGTTTTTTAAGTTGTTGCCGTACAGTGCAGTTCTATGCATGTCTACTCAGTAGCAGAGCCTTTGAACTCCTAGGTAGGTGTTCGTAGGATTTCAGCCTCGGTGTTGGTCTGTTAAGCCTTCAAAGGGGTCCATATGCTGTTGGCATTGACCTTCCTATGTTTAATTTGCTTTGGCTAGATTCCTCTGTAGCCAAATTTCTCTAGGTTTCCAATATTTTATCCCTATATTACAGATTAATTATAGCATCCCTGTGTACTGAATAAAAATATCAAATGTATAACAGAATAATGGGAAAATGTTTGCATGCCAGTTGAAAACTTACAATTTCCCACAGGCCTTTTGAGATTTAATTACCTGGACAAGTTTTGGATATTTGTGCTGTAGCTGACTGGCTGTTTTTATCTCTTGACTTGCTGTAGATTTTGCTTTTACATTTTATGAATGTATCCTGCTCTGGCATCAGATGGGTGGGTTGTTTTTTTTTTAATACAAAAAAGGAGGTTAATTTTATCTCCCAAGGTCTAGGGCCCCTGCTCAAAGCAGTGTATCTGAAAAGAGGAAACACTTTCTAGGCTTCGGGAAGGGCTGGGCATGTGCTACATTGAGAGATTCTAGACTGGAGCTAGTGGAAGTTGTGGGCCTTTTGCAATGGCAACCTCTCTGTGTGACACCTTCCCAAAAAAAGATTTGGCCAGCTACCTCACTCATTGCATTTAGAAAACGGATCAGGTCCTTTCTTTTTATTTCCTTTTTTAAGGACAGCTTTTATGAATTAAGTGTGTTATTGAAGCTGATTGTTGTATTTGCTATGTGTTTTATAGAGTCATGTTTGGCTAAGAGGTAAAGAGTGAATGTAATAAGGGTGTTTGGCAGCCCAGGATGCAAATACCGTATATTTCGCTCTATAAGACGCACTAGACCACAAGACTAGTTTTTGGAGGAGGAAAACAAGAAAAGGAAAAATCTGAATCTCAGAAGCCAGAACAGCAAGAGGAATTGCTGCGCAGTGAAAGCAGCAATCCCTCTTGCTGTTCTGGCTTCTGTGATAGCTGCGCAGCCTGCATTTGTTCCATAAGACGCACACACATTTCCCCTTACTTTTTAGGAGGGAAAAAGTGAGTCTTATAGAGCAAAAAATACGGTAATTCATTCTATGTATTAGAGAGGAATAATTAGAAATTGCAATATTTGGATGAGATACTGAATTTCCGACTAAATATTAGGAAGGATTTCCTGACAGTAAGAGCTGCTTGACAGTGGAAAAGATTCCCTTGGATGGTAGTGGACTCTCTTTCCTTGGAGGTTTTTAAGCATTGTTGGATGGCCATATGTCATGTTAAGTTGTGATTCTTGCATTGCAGGGGGGTTGGACTAGATGATTCTTGGGGTCCCTTGCAATTCTACAATTCCATGAATCTATATATTTAGGGATGCAATTCCTTGCTTACTTCCTGTTATGAAAGTGCACATTTCAGTATGGTAGTTCATAATAAAGGTTCAAGCATTAAACATATGTAAAATCCAAACATTAGGTAGAATTTTGAAAATAAAAAGTTCATTGTTGGCTTATCTGCAGTTGTGAAGGTTAATCACATATGCAGCTGCCCCTACATTGCTTGGAATATAAATTTCTGTACTTTAAGCTTTCATGATGCACAGGCTTTGAGACTTTCATTTGCCACTGAGGGCATGTTCTTGCCCTCTGGTGAGTGCCATGAGCCCTGGACTTCTGCCGAAACCTGGACTTGCAGAATGGTGGTGAGAATCCACACATTAGTGTGGGAATAGTCCATGGTTGGGAGGAGGATGGGGGCCTACAAAGCATTATAAATCCCATAGCAGCATAGTGTTGAACAGACAAGCCCCTGCTATCCTTTTCATAATTGCCCCTAGGAAGTGATGGTCCAGGAGCTGCACTAGGTATATATGGAGACATTATGGAGATAGAAAAGAAAAGCCTCTGTACTCACTTACAAGTGAGTAAATATACTTGTTTGCATGACTCCTGTATTCAATTCAACCTGGAAAGATTTGAGCAAAGTGTGTCTAAAAGTACAGCAAATGTAGAGCAAATGTTAGACAGTAAGACCAGTTGCCAAGACAGGGTTGTGAAATTGGAAGCTTTTAAAGACCTGGCTAGACATTTGTCCACTAGGGATGTCTTTATGATAGCTCAATACATCCAGGCATGTTGCCGGGAGGTTGCCTAAGGGTGAGGCAATAAGGCAAGTCAAATAGCTGTAAAGGCCCTCAGCAAAAGGCATAGAAATAAAAACTGCATTTATTCCAGAGTCCAGACATGTTTTGACAACTGTAATTCTGAAACTACCAGTCCGTAGAAACACCATATTCTTCATTGTGTACATATACATATGTCTGCATGCCTGTCAAGAACACCAACCTATGCCCTTAAAGCAGAATAATTCAAATGCAAATTTGCTAATATCCAAAGACTTCAAGACTGTCTTGCAACATAATCTTCTGTATATCTATTCAGAAGTAAGGTTCATTGAGCAAAATAGTACTCTCATCCAAGTGTTTGATGGATTGCACAGCATTTTTTGCTTTTTCTGCTAATTTGATGGACATCTAATTGTCTGTGTATGTGTGCCGACACATACATACATAGATGAATATGAATAATAACAGTGATCTGTTAAATTAAGAATTCTAAAGTATTGGAAAAGGAGAGAGATGTCCAATAGGGCTGTGCAAAACAATATTTGTTGCAATATCTGAAAAGTGAGTACAGAACCCTAGTCTCGAAATACATTTGGAGTAAAGAATATAGTATCCCTGTACTGCTGTGATCTTTTGTAGGCTGTAGTATCGGACACTCCTTCCCTCAGTAATGCAACTTCTGCTGCTGAGTACACAGCACACCAAGTACAAGCAGATCTGGCCTACTGAACACAGTGCATTCCCTGGGAATCATTAGTTAGGCGAATGTTTGCATTAAGAAGTCCACAATTTCCATTATTTCTTATGGAAATATTTCTAATGTGGGATTGGTCCAATATCTTTTCACTCCCTCTTTCCATGACTGATGCTGACCAGCAAAACACAAATAAACAAGAAAGTTGGCTGTTTGGTTATGTGAATCTGCAAAATGTATAGCAAAGTTTGGGTGTAATTTTTTATGTGTGGATAAGTGAATTTTTCAGATAGCGAGCATTCAGATAGCAGGACCTGCATGTACAATATTCCTGTACAAGGTACAGAAGATGGGGACTTTTTTTACTATATGATTCCCTGTTGTTGTTGTTTTAAATAAACCTGGGAGACTTAAGTTTTCAAATAATTTAAAAAACTTAAAATAGTAGAACACTTGCTGTGCTGGAAGGTTGTTATCATCCTGGACTGTGTTCTGTTTTTAAAAGGCTGCACAACTATTTGACACCTTTGTGTGGCATAGTGCAGGAGCGCTCAGACTGAAGAATTTTAAAAATACAACACACCATCATTGTCTGTCACACTTGCACAACCACATTCCCTAGTAGAGTTGTCTGGCTGGATCAGGCTACAAGTCCATCTAGTTCAGCATCTTGATTCTGGGAAGCAGGACAGTAGCCCTTTTGCATTCTTAACCCCTAGCAATTAGTATTCAAAAACACAGTGCCTTTGAAGCACCTGGTCTAGTAGCCATTGATAGGCTTGGCCTCTGTTTCATTTGTCCTTTTAAAGGCATCTTAGCTAGTCGCCAAAGCAGCATGGCTGGCAGTTTTGCCTGTAATGCCAGAATTTTTTTATAACACTGGATGTGCATTGGAAATCACAACTGGGTTACAGTTCGAACAGTGGCATGTATTTGATAAACGTTAAAGTTCTTGAGCTACTGCATGTTGAACTTGGGTCACAAGTCTAACAAAGTTGAAGGTTTTTGGTAGAGGGTGTAGCCTGTACAACTTTCCTACACAAGAAACAGGGCTGTTCAGGACCCACTTCAGAAAACTCATTCTTTCTTTCTTTATTTTTTATCAGATCTGTTTTTGTTTCCATTTGAACTGGTTTGTTTGTTTTTATTTAAGGCGAAATTTGATGATAAAGGGTTCCAGGGGGCATCACATATCCCTAAGTTGATTTTTGTAAAAAAATATATAAAAAAAAATCAAGATCAAGGCATTGAGGTTGGTGATTGGCATACTGGAGTGGGAAAGGATGCAACTTATTTGCATGAAGAATCCCCTATGTGTTTTTTCTATGCAGTCTTCTAATGCAGATGACAAAGACAATTCTATGGGTGTGCCATTGGAAATTTCCCAACACTTTCTTTTTCGTTCTAGGTTTAGATCCACGTGATCTGTTTAAGAAACATCCTGGCAATCTAGAACACCTTACTTTCTCTAATAAATCATACTGTGGGTTTAAAGAAGAGCCTGTCCAAATGAGCAAGACATCACAGCAGAACACAACTGCAGAAAGCAACGGAGTAAGTGTCATCTACACCCAAGCACAAGCGAGTGGGTTGCAGCAGGTTCCTCAGTTGGTGCCTATTAGTCCTGGAGGTGGAGGCAAAGCTACGCCTCCCAGTAAGCAGGGCAAGAAGAATTCCACAATTGATAGAAACAGTGATGAGTACCGCCAGCGCAGGGAGCGCAACAACATGGCGGTAAAAAAGAGTCGTTTGAAAAGCAAGCAGAAGGCCCAGGATACTCTGCAGAGGGTCAACCAGCTCAAAGAGGAGAATGAACGCTTGGAGGCTAAAATCAAGCTCCTGACAAAGGAACTGAGTGTACTCAAAGACTTGTTTCTTGAACACGCTCACAACTTCACAGACAGTGTGCAACCTCTTGGCACAGAAAGCACTGCCACAAATTCAGATGGCTCTGGACAATAGGTGCCCTTTCTCAGCTCATGGGCAGAACAGTATGGACACAGCCCTCCTTACACAAGTCAGGTGCAGCAGCAGAGAAACTTCTCTAAACTTTGTAACATCTGTCATTTTGTGGCTTGTTCTGTTTTTCTAAATAGTAGGCTTAACACTGAAAGGTTGTTTCAAGTAAACTGCAAACTGTTTATTACTAAGTATTTGTTTTTCATTAAGTGTTAATGTATTTTCTGCTCTGGCATTTTTGACTAATTGAAATGATAAAAATGAACAAACACCCCAAAAACTTACATCAGAAACATTGGCCCGCAGTACTTGGGCAACTATAATTAAATGATTAGTTGTTTAATGTATTCTGAGTGGTTTAAATTGTGCTGATTAATTGGGCTGCAGTTCTTAAATGTTTTTAGTATAACAAATTTCAGAAATCTTGTTTGAAATGGCAGGTGACACATAAGGGTCATCCCCTCTCCTGCACTCCACTTTTGCAGGAAGGAAGCCTCTTTCTGAGGTGGTGCCTGCTATGACCCTTAACAGTCATAATCTGAAGTATGGACAATCTAAAGAGTGTTGATATGCAGAATCATAGAGATTTACAACTGTTATTAAGTTGTGATTTGTGATTAAATCAACACAGGTTTTTTTCACCAGGGTCACTGAAACAATCAAATACCCAGTGTAGAGATTGACTATTTTAAAATGATTGGTGCAAAAGCTGGTTTAAAGCATATTTATTTCTTCATTGCTTATTTTTTGTGGTGTGAGGTTCACTGAAGCAACCTGTTTTTGATTGTCAGGGTGGGATGTTTCAAACATGTAGCATAAAGCCTTGCTGGATACAGCTCCCATAGTCTTATGGGTTATGTTCAGTAACAGTGCCTCAGAAACAGTAAGGCTTGCTAAGGCTCAGATGACGACCACATTTTGTAGGCTTGTCAGGCATTATTAGTCTGTGGTCTGAATGCAGGTCCAAGCCTCTCCCTAACATTGCTACCAACAGTGGGAGTGAAGCAGCATTGCCTACCTGCAAGCTGATCACCATTTTAATTGCCTACAATGCCCTGACAGTGTCAGCCTTTCTGGCATTGTGAGAAATCTTGTGCCTCCATATAAGTCTTTGGCTGAGAGGACCAGAGCAGTCGTCAGCATTGATGAGGCCAAGGTAGCTGGTAGTGCCAGTGGGCTTGAAGAGTTCTAATTTCAGCCCTAGGAGTGGATTTCAAGATCACTCTCTTCAGTTCCCATCACTGTGTGCAGAAGGGAATGACTTCACAGGGAAATGGTGTATATTTAAATATGGATTGCCCTGTCTGAGGTTTGCAGCTGATGACAATGTAGGAGCTTGGGACCTGAGAAGTATTGTGGCTCGCAGCCCCTTTTGTGACAAATGGCAATGAATGGTAAGTGCAGGAGATTGGTTTGTGATAAAGGGTTGTGCAGAAGGTAAAGGTCAAGGTACCCCTGCCCATACGGGCCAGTCTTGACAGACTCTGGGGTTGTGCGCCCATCTCACTCAAGAGGCCAGGGGCCAGCGCTGTCCGGAGACACTTCCGGGTCACGTGGCCAGCGTGACATCGCTGCTCTGGCGAGCCAGAGCTGCACACGGAAACGCCGTTTACCTTCCCGCTAGAAAGCGGTCCCTATTTATCTACTTGCACCCGGAGGTGCTTTTGAACTGCTAGGTTGGCAGGCGCTGGGACCAAGCAGCGGGAGCGCACCCCGCCGCAGGGATTCGAACCGCCGACCTTTCAATCGGCAAGTCCTAGGTGCTGAGGCTTTAACCCACAGCGCCACCTGCGTCCCATTGTGCAGAAGGAGGGCCATTCAAAAACTAAATGAGATGGGCATTTCAAACCCCCTGACCTCCTTTATCCAGGGACTTCTACATCCTAATACTCGAACTGCACTGCTGTCAAGATGCAAGGGAGCTTCATACTAATTAACTGGGGCTGAAAGAAACATGAAGCACTGGCCTTTGATACAAGGTTAGTTGACCTGGCTGTTCACTGCCCTGTGACCCAAATTAGTTGGTTATTCTGCAGCCAGGACTTTTTCAAAAAACAAGCCTTGTAACAGGGTCCACAAAATTAATTCCTTGCTTATTGGCATTCCTTTGAGAGTGGGTGGGTGGGTGGAGAACCTTAGTTTTTTATATATACTTTTCAAGTGCTGGTGATAAGCCCCCTTATTTTATCTTTGTGGTGTATAGGAAACTTAACACATTAAAAAGAGCAGGGAAGTTGATATAACCTTTAATTTATTTTCCCTCAACTATTTTCATTCATAGTATGTTTGCATATTGGATTAGCAAAAAATACTTTTATACCTCCCCTTTGCAGTCATTGTGTTGTACATGTATTTAGAAAGACTGAGTCAAGAACTCAGTGATGATAGACAAGAATAATTAAAAAAAAACTTTACAAAATCATGCTTGTGTGTACTTGTGGAAATTTCTCTTGAAAGGGCTAGTCACAGAAGGCCAAGTAAAGTAGCTGGTGGGGAAGATTCAGTGCTTGATGGAGCAGGGAGGGGAGCAGGGTAGCAGATTACTTTCTTGGTCATACTAGAAATCTTGTTCAGTATGCATGAGCCGCTACTTACAAGATCAAAAACTAGGAGAACACAATATCTGTCTAGAAGCAAACAGAGCAGGTCCATGCCTCATCATGACATAGAAAGGAGCTCTCACTTTGGAAGCCAGTATAGTGTAAATGGACAGAATGCTGCATGTTGGATTCCTGTTTGGCTAGGAAGCTGATTGGGTGGCTGCGAGCAAGTTGTTGCTTAGCTTATTACTAAGGGTTGTGCCACACTCCACTCACCATCCCTCCTTCCGTTCCCCTCACACTAACCCCACCCTAGAGCTTCCCCTTCCCAGCCCATACAACTACTAAACATGCTTTTCACCTTGCACCAAATTTTCAGATGCCCCTTGTCTTCTGTAGCCTTGCTTTGTACCGTTTTCACCTTGACTCCAAGTTTCCTTCCTCTCCTTTTGTCAACTTCCCCATGTACAGAAGCTAACACCAAAAAGCCTTTCCTAACACCCCTCTAGCTGTACTCTAACCTTGCTTTAATCTGCCACTCCCCCTACCCACTTCTCTGCCATTAAAAAAAAAAAATCACCACTTTCTCCTTCTGTTTTTACTCCAGCCCTGCTTTATTCAAATTTCTGCTTAAAAATTGTAGTTTAAAACTACAATTTTCCTTTGCTGTCCTGCAACCTGCCTTCTCTTTCCTCTCCTCCCTTCATGCAAATCCAGGATTGTAATGGAGCACTACATATCCTCCAATAGGGGATGCGTATTGACGCCTTTACATTTTTATGTATATGGGAAGATAAATTATCTTAAGCATTATGTTTCAGGAGACATATACATATAATCATATTCTGAATCAAATACATGTTTATGAAATAAAATGCTGCAATAAAAAGGACACCTGTGTGATTAAATAACATTACAACTGAGCGAAGGAGTAATTCCTATAAACCAAAGTGTTGACAGGGTGCTAAACTCTCCCTCGCTGATGCTTGGGCTGATGGAACAGAATGACATAAGTTCATGCTGAACTGTGAAATCAGGCTAGCTAGAGGCTGCACTCATGACTTCATGTACCTGGGAGTAAGCCTCAAATTCAGCAGGACTTAACTTCTGAGTACAGCACACATGGTGAGACCTGCTGCCATAGGTGGCTTGCAATGGGTTAGCTGCCACTTCATTAACTTTATCATTAAGCTGTGACAAGACTCTGTTTTTGCTACTAAAGTCCAGCAGGGCTACCCCTCTGGAAATTAATTTAACTTTGAAAGGGAACACACTGGGAAGGTAATGGATGTGTAAACATCTGTTGATGGCTGAAATATGTATGTCTGTTGTGCACCGTGAAATACTGTATATTTCTGCATCATTGGAGGAAAAGCTGAAGAAACTTGTGCAAAATGAACCAACTGCAGCAGAACCCAAAATGAGGCATGTTCCTACATCCCTAACTGATGTCCTGCTCTTTTTCTCTTGTAGGATGAGGGGTGGGACAGCAATTTGGCAGATAAAGTGGTTTTCTACCTGCAATTCCCTGTTGCAGTAATGAGTTCAGGGCTACACACTTCCTTGGCTAAGGAGAGGAAAAGATGTGTTTTTTGGAGGTGGATATTGGTGCCAATAACTTGGAGATGACCTCTGCTTAAGTCTTGCTTCCTGCTAACCATGAAGGGCTAGCCTTTTGGGTGTGGGTGTGGGTGTGGGTGTGAGAGGAAGTCCTTTCCCCATTGGCATAATTTCTTGAGTTACCAGAGGAAGTGTTCCCCAAAATTTAAAGACTCTCCCACCTTGGACGCTCCAAAGAAGAGGCCTACAGAGGTTGCTGTTGATAGGTCTATATTAGCTCCAGTGTGTTCAGTGTTAGGGGACCACAGATGGTGTAATTAACTTGCCCCAGAACAGTAAATATTGATCTTAAGAGGAATAACTGGGGGAAAAAATAGTTGGCAGCCCAGCCTTCTGCAATACTGCAAAGAGAATTCCAGAGAAAGAAATGGAAGCAGTGGTTTTAAGGCAAAGCTTTTATTTCTGCATTTATTAGGCCAATAGTACATTATATTAGACCAATACAGTCATACTGAGGTTGAAGTAGCTTTGGGTTGAACGTTTTCGGGTTGCGCTCTGTGGCAACTCGGAAGTAACAGAGCGTGTTACTTCCAGGTTTCACTGCTCACGCCTGCGCAGACGCTCAAAATGACGTCATGTGCATGTGCAGAAGCGGCGAATAGCGACCTTCGGGTTGTCTTCGTTTCAGGATGCGAACGGGGCTCCGGGACGGATCCTGTTCGCATCCAGAGATACCACTGTATAATGATCTGCCTTAAATCAGAAGAGAAATTTGTCATCTGTTTAAAAATTAGCTTTAAGATTACAAAGTCTCCCAAACAGGGGCTATGTCCATCATTCAAAAAGATCCTTTGCAACAGTAGGGTTGGACTGCTTGCAGAGAAGCAAGAAACAGTTAGGCTAAGGCTATGATCAGCTTAAGGCATTGTCACTTACAATATCTTTTCATTTGGCACGTAATGAAGGGCTTTTCCCTTTGCCATAAAGTAGCTGCTTTATCCCACCTGCAAAACTGGACACATTTCCTTAGATGCTGCAGTGCCAGCAAGAGGGGAACCAATATCCTAGCGGTTACACGGAGGCGGAAGCAAAGGATTTGGTGACCCCATGAGCTTCAGCCATAAATGATTCAATCTCCTCCACAGTCCGGGGGACGCAGGTCAGCAGCTCCATCCCATTAGCTGTCACAGCAATGTCGTCCTCAATTCGTACCTGGGAAAAACAAGCATCTGGTTGAGCACTCAGGAAGAAGGGAGCAATGGCCTGGCTTGCACGAGGCCCACCCAGTTGGAAAGGATGACTTTGGGAGCTCAAAACAACTACAGAGCTATAGATTCCCCTTCCCTTTCTAAGCCACCATAAAATGCATGTAACATTCTGGATTTGCTTTTCTTTCCAGGGTAAGAGCCCACATTGAGGAACTGGAGCCTATGCCCCCTTCTCAGGTAGTTCAATACTGTTGGAGGGGAGGGAGAGCCGTATTCAGCCCCCCAGCTGCCCCAATGAAGTCAAGTGGATATGTGAGCTCACAGTCCTTTGCTCCCTCTCACTTGCGCACCTGTTTCTTCCAAATGGGTCATGGCACAAGCATTTTGTGCCTCTCACATCAGCCAGGAAGGAAAGGGGTGTGTGGCAGCATGGCTTATCTGATGTGCCAGCATGGAGGTGCAACACTGACAAAACCCCTGAGAGCTGGCAAAACCTATGCAGGACAGAGAACCCCTCCCACCTTGCCTCCATAAACTGCTCAACATGGGCACATCCTCCTCGCACCATCTCCCACCCCTCAGCCAGATCCAGCACACTCCCTCTTTGCAGACCATTACTCAAGAATCCAGATCTTCATCTTGCTCTGCTTCACTGCAGATTTGTGAAGCTCTGTTCACCAATTTAATGCTCTCTGACTGTCTCTCTCTCTTTAAAAAAATGAACCATGACAGTGGATGCCTTACAGCTGATAGTGTTACCAAGAACTTTGAAACCTTTCCCATTTTCACTGGGTGCGCATGAAAAGGCCGGACCATTTTCTGTTCTGTTCTAATCTTCTCTGCCAGTTAAATATGCAGACTCAAGTCATTATCCCTTATCTTATCAGAAAGAAAGGTAAGTCTCCAAGCTGCAATAAAAGCAATTTTAGCAAGGTGTCAAATCCAAAGGAACACAAAACCCAGTGACTCCCACCATACAAGCGCTTTAATTGTTTCTGACCTCTGGGCATTTTAATCTAAAAATAATGCTAGTTTAACATTTGTCCTCCTGCTTGCAAAATAATCCATTTGTTCAAACAGAGCAAGTCATCAAGCCCTATTAAAGCGTTCAAAGAGGTATTTGCCAGATTATCTTCTTTATTTGACATTAATTTAAGTGTATTACAGAACCGAATTAAATAAACTTTCCAGAATTCACACCCAGGAGGGTGACAGCTGTCTGGTTTCCTCTACGTTTCCTGCTCAAAACCTTCCTGAAAGAGACATATTCATTGCCCCAAAGAGAAGGCAATTTCTCAAGGCTTGCTTCTTCTGATAGCACAATGGCAACAGGCAAGCCACAAAAGTAGCCATATGTAATAGGGCTGTTTCGGCTGATGTAAACTGCTAGGTCCCATGGAAGAAATGATGGCCAGCAGACACAAAACTTGGGGTTGACTGCAATCCTCTTAGACAACACGCAGTGGACAGATTTGCACCTGTGAAAAATGTCTTACACCTGCAAAATTGCAGAAATGCAATTTCAAAATTGTAGAAATTGACATAGAAGCAAGAGTTGGTGGCGCTGACTTTTTTAAAAATTAAACTCTTAACTGCAATTTATTGCAAGCATTTTAACACAAGTGAATCCCCAAGAAAACTATAAAGGCACAGGTTACAGGCTCTGTCATGGGTTATATGGTTCTGTTAGGTATCTTGCCTCTTATTTTTAAGGCACATCCCTCAAACAACTCCTGGCTCGCGAGCCCAATGACCTAAGCAGCTTCAGGGAGAAGCCAGAGATTACAGTACAATCACATCTTACACAGGCTTTCGGTTCCAAGGGTTATGCATACACACAAAAATGTGCATGCTCAAACCCTTGGAACTGTCCCTGTGTGAGCATCCTTACTCTTCCAGAGCTAGTGTGCCAAGAGGACCTTGCCTGGTAAGCAAGTAAGAGAGGTTTCGTGCTGGGGAAACCCTACGTGCAGTTTCAACCAGCCAGCCTTCAGCTGCTCAAGTTAAAGCTGTGGAAGATGCAATCAAGCCACACTCACTCCTATCAACCGCAGTGATGCAGCTATGCGCAGCCTACGAGGTGAACCTCAGGTGTTCCAGCCACACAGCCTGCTGGGGGCTCCCTGACCTCTCCCGCTGCAACACGGCTTCTTGGAGCACCAATATCCTTGGGCCAGGCCTCCTCCCAGCCTCCCATGCCCCACAGCATGCCCCCACCTCTTCCTCCATGCCTTCACACCAGGCCTCTCACCCTTCAGGGCTGACGCTGCAGAATTAGCTGGTACGTCAAAAGTTGCATTTAAAAAAGAGAGGAGGGTGTCAGGCCCTCGGATCCTGGCTGGCCTGCATGCGCTGATAAAGAAAGAACAGTGCAAAGCAAAGATGACCTCTCCAACCCAGCGGGGGGAGAGAATCCAGCAGCAGAAGGTAAAGTCCCACACGGCTTGATAAGACTGTATGCTCTGCACACAGGGCTTACAAAGCGCTGAGACCAAAGCCAGGACCGAGTGACTCAGAGAGCTGGCTGTTAAGGGAACAAGGGAGCTTCGGTGTATAAAGGTAGTGAGAGGAACTCGGCTTCAGCAAAGGGGCCTGAATTCCCCATTTCCTTTGACGGGGTGAAATCATTGGGGGGATTTCAGGCAGGGGGAACACTTTCCTTCTCTGTGGGCTCATTTCTTGCAGGTCCACCCCATTCCTGCAACACTACATTCTGCTCCCAGAAAGGATCAAGGCTGCACAAAATGAGGGAAGGGATCTTCCATTCTGAATATAATTGAGTACCAACTCTTGGATGTTTCCCACAGTTTGGCAGAAATGGCTGAATTCCTTCAGAAAATGGGTCCAGTTCCAAGTACCAGTCATAGTACCCTTTAAAGTCCTTCATTGCTTAGGATCATGGGAAACTTGAAGGTTCATCCATCTCCACACGGGCCTCCCTGTACATATAATTTTCACAATGGAGGGTCTCCTTTGGCTGACCCTGTAACCTAAGCTGAAGGAAGGGGTGGCTAACTGGTCTGTGGGGGAGGCTCCCACATCCCCCCCCCCCGATTGCCCCTGAGGGGGGTGGGCTGTGGTCTGGATGACTCCCCCCTCATACTGATGTGTTTTCTTTTTTCACTCCCCTTCCATGGTTGCTAACCATGCAATTAAAATAAAATTTACTTTGAACCTTAATTGCAGAAGAAACTCTGCTATTTGGGACACAATAGGCCAAAGACACTTTATCCATGAAACTGGTGCCTGTGATGTTGAAATCTCCTGCTATGGGAGGCCTAGGAACGAGAGGTTCTGCTACAACAATTGCTTGTGTCAGGAGGAAAACATACTAAGTAACTGATCCATTCAGATGCCCAGCAAAGCCCAGCGGCTAAGAAGCTGAGCTATGAATCCAGACACCCCTGGTTCAAATCGCACCTCAGACATACATTTCTGAAAACCCACTTTCTGTCTCAAGTTCCCTGTCTGTGATGTGGGCGCAACAGCAGCCGAAGGATTAGCTTGAAGGGTTGTTGTAAGCTTTGCACAGTACCTAAGGATGCAAGTTCCCTTTCCACACGAGGCAAGACATCCAGTGGCAGAGATCGCTGCCCTAAGAGGTGCTAGAAGCAAGTAACTCACCCCTCCAAAACCCCGAAAGCGTTGCAGAACTTCGTTATTGATGAAGCAAGCCTGGGCAGGGTCAGCCAGGGCCTGGTCCAAGAGGTGGTCGATGAAGTAGATGCCAGGCTCCACTGTCAGCACCATGCCTTGGACAAGGAGGCGGGCAGTTCGCAGGCTCCGCAGCCCCGGAAGGTCAATGCGTTCCACACCCTAGAAAAGTGTGGTATAATGGTTAGAGTGTTCAACCAGAACCTGGGAGAGCAGGGTTTGAATCCCAACTCAGACATGAAGCTCATTGGGTGACCTTGGGCCGGTTGCTGCCTCTTAGTCTAACCTCCCTCACAGGGTTGTTGTGAGGATGAAGCAGGAAACAGAGATAACCCTGATATGGTTAACTTGGACCACTGTGTTCAGACACAGTCTGTCGTGCTTCTCTCATTTCTTTACCGGGCAGAATAGTATTTCTTTCCCCACTTAAAACATTCCTAACATTTAACAGGAAGAAAAACTAGCTGCGACTGTATGACACCCACACATCCAAGGCCTGAACTGTTTGGATGAACAGAGGTGGTGGGAAATGCCCAGCGAGAATGAGAAGGAGCATGTCTAATTTCCTCGCTGCCCCTTGGGCTCCCAGCCCCATCCCACCCAGGAATACATTGAAGAGCTAAGAGTGCCTAATCTCGTGGATTAATGAAGTCCATGATCCGGAAAGGATTAAATTAGCGGCTGGACCCCTGGGCCACCAGCCTTTTTTAATCTGAAAAATAAACCAGAAGATGCTTCAAAACCAAACACAACCAGGTTCTCTTGGGTCCATCGCTCATAAGCATCCCCCAGTGATGAATGATCAATTTCTACTAAATGGATATGAAGGCAGGGCCGGGCAGGATCCCCAGAAGAAAACAGAAGGAGGAATGCAATTACTGCTCCCCCTGCCCCAGAATCAGTTGGCCTGTGTTCCACTGACTTCATTCTCTTAAGAAAGCAGGGCAGAATTGGCGTGTGTGTGTGTTTGTGTGTAACGAAGGGTGGCAACTGGCAAAACCCTTGAAGAGAGGACCTAGGAAGGGGCATGGAAAAGGCTGCTTCTTCAGCTCTAAGTCTGCAATCTCACATACGCCTTGGTATGTGGAAGAAGGTAGTTACGTCTTTGGGAATTCCTCCTCTGGGAAGCCCATCTGGCTGACTCTCCCTCTTCAAAACACTTGCGAGAATATGACCTTTCCCAGCAAGGCTTCAGAACAGGGGTTGTAAAAACCACAGGCCCTTGAGGGACAAGTGTGGCCCTCCAGGCCTCTCCACCGGATCTTTGGAGCATCTCCTGCACCCATTTGCACCCTCCCTGTGTGCTTTTTTGCCTGGTTGTGTCCTTGAGCCCTTGCTTTTACTTGCCTGAGTGGAGGACAGAGCAGGGTATACATTGTGTAGAAACTAGCTTACTGTACAAAGGCAGAATTGGCATTCATTGCTCTGTCCACTTCTGCCTCTGGCTCTGGGGAGGCTGCCCAGAAGGTGGTGTGTGGCTCTTGAGCTGAAAGACTATTCTCCATCCCTGGGGAAATAGTGATCTGACTTTGCTGCCTTGCTTGGGGGTTGCCTTCTGGCAGGTTCTGCAATTAATTTGTGGCTGTTGCTTATGTTTTAGTTTGCGGCTTCTACTATAGGATTTTAAAGCCCAATAATGGGCTGGCAAAGCACTAAGCATGTTTGCATAAACAAGTAAACACAGACAGCTGTTTGGAGGTGGCGGGACACGTGGAAGAAGGGGGACAGAGGCATGCCGACTTGATTGTTTCCAGATCTTTTGACTCCCTTTTGCAATCCTGGTGATTTAACTGGCACCCTTGGAGACGCTCCGATACTGACCTCTGGGTAGCCTCCCACATCATGTACGTCGATCCCAAGGAGGTGTCCAAGCCCGTGGGGCATAAATAACGCGCCCAGATGAACCTTCACCATGTCATCAACGTTGCCTCGGAGGATGCCAATTTTTGTGAGCTCTTCCAGATGGATTCGGTCAGCCAGACGGTGCATGTCAGGCCAGGAGACTCCTTGAGGGGAGCAGAGAAAAATGGCTGCCATTAACTATTATTTAGATGCTTATCCCCCTCTTTTAAATAGAAAATTGGGGGGGGGGACACACAGCAGCAGAAGTGCACCCAACCAACGCCAGAATTTTCATTTTAATACAAATGATGCTTTAAAGAATAAAGACATGTTACTCAGCAAACAAACAAAATAAAACCGGGAAATAAAGACATATACAGTGGTACCTCAGGTTAAGCACTTAATTTGTTCTGTTCTTAACCTGAAGCACCACTTTAGCTAATGGGGCCTCCCGCTGCCACTGCGCCGCTGAAGCATGATTTCTGTTCTCATCCTGAAGCAAAGTTCTTAACCTGAAGCACTTTTTCTTGGTTAGCAGAATCTGTAACCTGAAGCGTCTGTAACCTGAAGTGTCTGTAACCTGAAGTGTCTGTAACCCGAGGTACCACTGTAACATTTTTTCCTTTAAAGTAAAAGAGATACTAGACGCCTTTGCTTTTAGAGCAAAGGTGGGGAGTCTTTGGCCCTCCAGATGTTGCTGACCTACAACTCCTATCATCCCTGCTGGCTGGGGCTGATGGGAATTGGGGTCCCAAGAGGGCCAAGGGTTCCTCACTAATGCTTTAAGATGTCCCATATGAACAGCTAATTAATGCAATAGCACCTTCACAGTCTTTGTGGGGTGTTAATGTGCCCCACACATCACTTGGGAATGATGGATCCAATTCTACATTGGACTTGGGATTGGGAGACCAGAGCATAAACTTAACCCTAAAGCTCACTAGGAGCACTTGGGCCAGAGACGATCCTTTCAGTCAAACGTGACCCACATGCTTCCAGGAAGGGACAAATCACAAATACTGCCTCCAAGAAAGGAGGCAAAGCAATAAATCAGATGACTAAGTGAATTAATGCCACCAGCACATGACTTATTCCTCATCCTAAGAAAGAATAATTGTTTGAATTTTTCTGTGTGTCCACCTGCTAATTTCCCCAGAGGGTTCACAATTTAATGAAGTCTTTCCCTCACCCACTCTCACCTCCACAACTCGGCCAACCCCTTGTTTGAAGGAGCACAGAAATCTCACATCCTCTTTCAAGCCAACAGGCCTATCTGCTTGCCCAGCCCAGCCCAACCCTGTGGAGAACAATTTTTCCTCTCCTGCTGAATTCTCACTGCCCAACAGGAGACATCTCCTTACCCAACCCCGACCCATAAACACTAGCAAATCCACAAAGCTATCACCACTTTTGTTATGTTTTATATTGTATTTGGAAGACTGATCTTCTTATTTAAGATTCAAATAGATCACCCACTCACTCACTTCTTTCCTCTCAAGTCATTTGAACAAACACAGCCTGTTTTGTGAATGTCCAGGCCAGCCATTCCCAATCTGGTGCCCTCCAAATGTTTTGGATTGCAACTCCCATCAGCCCCAGCCAGCAGAGCTCTATGCATGATGCTGGGGCTAATGGGAGCACAGCAATGCCAGGTAAGGCTGATGGGAGCTATAGTAATCCAAAATATCTGGAGTCTACCGGGTTGGCAAAGGCTATCAACACTAATGGGTCCACCTTCCATCTCTCCCTGTTCGCTCTCCATCTCCCTGAGGCCATTCAGATTCCCCCAAATGCCCCTGGGGTGAGATCTTTCACCCCAGAACATCATCCTGCCAGGTGACAGGAAGACTTTTGACTGGCATGCAGTACAGATGTGTAACAAAATGTCCACACCTGCAAGCTTCTTTTCTCTGCAGTGAGCAGCTTGGAGTATCTGCAGTTCTGGCTGGCTTTCCCTCTGACTGAAGCCCCTCTCAGCAGCAGATACCCTCCCCCCTACCCAGAGCAAACTTCATTTGGCCGACTGACCATTTAACCAAAACCTCGAGAACCGTGATACTTATCCGACAAAGGCACTCCGAAATCTGCTGATTGACTACTTTTAAATGAGCTGCGGTGACACAGAGCACATTGTTCCCTTGGTGGCGGGCACTGCACAGTCTTGCAGTGCATCTTTTGCACTGGCTGCCGTCACGCTGCTCCCTCCCCCAACCCCACTACGGGGCTTGAGTCACTCCCAACAGGACCGTTTGCCAAACTAAGGTAACTGGGGTGAAGGTTTAGCAGCTAACGCTTTCCTAGTTCGGATTTGGCACACTCGCGTACGAGTCAGCAGTTTTTGCATCCAAGAGGCCCTCCTAGTTTACATTTGCTTTACCCCCCTCAGTGGGGGAGACAGCTTGGGGGGGGATGGGGGCATATCTTGTCTGAATTATGTTAACTTTTAAAAAAAGGAAACACACGCACAATGTGCTGAAAATAATCAGAAGGGAGGAACACTCCCCTAGCTCAGCACCAATAAAAAATTACCCTTGTCCTACCTCTCTGGAATAAAGGCCAGTTAACAGATTATCCTTTTTTTCCAGTGTGTGGTGTGGGCAACATAGCTGTTCAACATCCACAGAACCACAGAGCTGGAAGGGACCACCAAAGGTCATGTAGTCCAACCCCCAGCAATGGCAGGAATAGCAGCTAAAGAATCCTTGACAGATGGCCATTCAACCTCTGTTTAAAAACCTCCAAGGAAGGAGAGTTCAGCGTCTTCCAAGGTAGTCCTTTAAACTGTTTAAAGTTAGCTGGTTTCTGATTTTCACATTTTTATATGTGTTTTGTTGTTTAGTTTAATGTGCAGCTGTTGTAAACTGCTCTGATATTTTTTTTTAAGAATAGCAATATATAAATAGTTTTATCAAATGAATAAATGAATGTAACAAAAATCCCATTACATAGACACAATGAAACTTACTGAAAACAGTATGTAAGTGTTTGTATGGAAGGGTTCTAGGATGTTAGCTATTTTGGAATCAATACTTTTATATATATAAAAAGGGAGCACCTGAGAATGAAGACTGTGGGGCAATGACTTCATCTGAGAGGGGAGGCTCTGTCTACTCTTATTATGCAGAGAGGCAGAGACCCCTCACCCAATACCTTTGGAAATCACAGAATCATAGACTTGTAGAGTTGGGATTCACCCAAGGGTCATCTAGTCCAACCCCGGGCAATGCAGGAATTTTGACAGCCCAACCTCTGTTTAAAAACCTCCGGTCTCCTCTTTACCAGGCTAAACGTACCCAAAGTCCCTCGACTGTTCCTCATAAGGCTTGGTTTCCAGGCCCTTTATCATCTTGGTCGCCCTCCTTTGCACATGTTCCAGCTTGTCAATATCCTTCTTAAACTGTGGTGCCCAGAAATGGACACAGGACTCCAGGTCTGGCCTGACCAAGGCAGAATAGAGTGGCGCTATTACTTCCCTTGAACTGGACACTAGAGTTCCGTTGATGCAGCCTAGAACTCCAATAAACTTTTTTTGCTGCTGCATGACACTGTTGACTCATGCTAAGGTTGTGGTCTACTAAGACCCCTTGATCCTTTTCACATGTACTAATAATTTGGAAATCAGAGGAAGGTTTATTTTGGATCTCATTAAGCTCCCATATATCACACAATGCTAAGAAATGGGGAAGCTGGCCCAAGTCTGGCTCCGTTTGCTTTGATCTTGACAAAATGAAGTTGCACTTTGGTGCTGAAATTGAAAGTATGATCAAAGAATCCCGGTGACTGGAGCTGGCATCACCCTGGAAAAGAAGAGTTCCTTGAGAGCCTCCCCCCACCCCTGAAAAAAATAAAAAACTTTGCAGACCAGAACTTGAGAAGAATTCAAAAGAGGGTCTAATTAACATCAGCTTTTTACATGAGAGGCCCTGATGGCACATTAAAAGTTAGGCTGAGGCCAAAAAGACTTTGCAGAAGTTGCACATCTCCTTTCCTTTTACTGGCTACCCATTTTCATTAAGGAGGTGCTCAGAGACACATTAATATATTATGCTCTGAGAGATGTCAGATTTTTCATCCTTCCCACCAAACCCATCCACCCCTCTAAATTAAAAGGTTCAGGGTCCGAAAGTCAGAGAAAACTCTTCATTATTTTTGCATGCAACTCAGGAATATTCAGCTTTAATCAGAGAAGCAATTTTAGGCCCCTTATAAGACTAACCCCCCTCTCCCAAGGCACAGGATACTCTCACAAGGAAAAATCTTCTTAACTGCCTGCATTCCCGATGACTAAAGGAATCATCCGCAGATACTCCTTTGAAACAGGACAGGCTCCAGAGGGTGGTGTGGTCAGGCGTTTGCTGCCCCCCCCCCCCAATTCCCCACTTTGCACCTGAGATGGTCAGAGGCAGCAGAGGCAAATCTTTAGTCTCTATACTACTACACACTTCTTTCAGGTTAAGGTGTCCAGCTGGCAAAGGCTGCTCTAACCACTACACAAGATTGTCTAACATTGGTGAAATGCTCCCCAGGTTTTAGTGAACTGCTCTCCACTGGGCTGCTTATAGATCCACCCCCTAACCCACCTGGAACCTTGGAAAATGCAACCTGCTCCCCGATACTGGGAGGTTCATCAGCCAGCCAGCCAGCCAGCTGTCAGCTACTCGAGGGCCAGGTTTACATAGTCTGATTGGAGAACCCTTGGACTTTGGACCGCTGTCGCATGAGACGTCTGTCCTAAGGGGAAATCTGCTGATGAGGCGTCTGCTTCATTCTTAATTCACTGCCAAATGAGATACGGTGTGATGTAGGTCAGATGACCTTCTCACCCAATGAGCATGGCTCACTATGGTTCCCCTGCTTCTTCCTGAGCATCGATGGAAGCTTGACGGGCCTGGACATGACACACCTTCTAGGGTCTCCCCACCCAGCTCTCCCTCTCCCTCTCTGCGGCTATAACAAGGGCTGCTTGACTGCCACAACGTTGACTGTAGCCTTGGGCAAACAAGGTAACTGCGCTTGACAGGAATATGGATTAGTTAGCAAAGAGATTACGGCATCAGAAGCCATTCAGCATTACAGAGGGCTAGCACAGTGAAGGCAGATTTCAACATGACTTTCAGGCTGCAGGAGATGGAGCGAGGTGGTACTGCAGGGACCCTGCCACTGACTCTGCTAAAATACCAACCCCAGAAGGCTCCTCCCTCAGCTGTCATCCTTTCTGTCAGAGTACAGGAAGAGAGAGAAAGGACAGCAGAGCCTCTCCATCAACTCTGCAATGTCTGACTCCTCGTCTCCTTGGAATCTGTCCAATCCAGCTGGCCAGCAACTCTGTGCTACGAAATAGTGCAGAGTTGACTTCCTTTCCTCCTCCCTCCTAAACCTTCTTGTCCCCTTTTGTGCTGTGTCTTTCATATTGTAAGCCCAAGAGCAGGGACTGCCTTCCCACAAACAATTTGTAAATGTTTTTTTCCTGCGAAAGAGGGAGATAAAAAATGCTATAAACAAAGAAACACTTTAGAAAAGGGCTCTGAAGGAAAGTGAACAGAGGAGGCTATCTCATCCCAAAGACTTGGAGACCGCTCACCCCACTTAACAGCAGCGTTGAGGAGACTAACAGACCCGATTCATGCAGCACAAACCACCAGGATAGGGATGAGGAACCCCAGGCCTTCCAGGCCTCTCAGCATGGGCCCCACGCCAATGGCCCATCTAGTCCAGCATCCTGTTCTCACAGCAGCCAACTGGATGCCTCAATGGGAAACTAGCAAGCAGTAATTGAGCACAAAAGCATTCAGAAGCACATTTGTCCGGTCCTATTATCAGCACATGGAAGGAGGAATTGCAATTCTAATTGGAACTGGGGCTGGAGAGGGAAAGGTGGGAATTCCCTACCACCCCCAGCCCCCATCCAGTGTATTGCTTCCAGGCGATGCACTGAGCATCATGCGCAAACCTGGCCATGAAGCTCTTTTTGACAATCTGTTTCTCTAGATGCGCAGTTGCCAGTAACATAATTTAAAAATTTAAAAAATAAATAAAATGCTGGCTGGGTGGAAAAACAGCAACGACATCTGAGCATATTTGGAAGCCCTTTCACATTTTTTCATACTTTGTGGAAGCAAACAGCATCCATCAGCGCAACAGCCGCCTTTTGCCCAGCGAGTGTCCAAGTGCCATGTCAGTTCAGCTGGGACTTTGGGGCACACGAGGCTATAAATAAATGGAGGAGAGATAGGGAGAGGCGACCTGTTGCCAAGTTGGCCCCGCTCGCTCCTTTCCTCAGGAGGCGTTTGAGAGACAAAATAGCTTTTAATTGGAACGTGGGCGGAGTGTGTGTGTCTGTGGGAGGGGGGTGTCAATGCTCTCTTACCGGGAGATCTGGTTTGATACAATAGGAAACTGCAAAGCAAGAAGAATGGGATTATAATGTTCATTAAAAAATGGTACATATGGGTAGGGAAAAGCAAGAACGAGATACAAACCCACCTTCCACCAAGTACTTCATTCCTAATTTATTTAACACGTTTTTATCCTGCTCGTCAGATTAAAAAAAATAAATAAAGGCTAGCAGAGTAGCTGGAAGATCACTACAACTCCCATGTGGCTGGCATGGCTGGTAGCATTTGTACTCCAAAACATCTGGAGAGAACCAGGTGGGGTAAAGGCTGTTTGTTGAAGAGCCACAAGGAGGCCCCAGCAGGCCTGGCCTGTAACCTGGAATCTGGAATAAGATGAGGTGAATAGCCCATCTAGTCCAACATCCTGTTCTGATAGAAGCAGACCAGATGCCCCCTATAGGAAGCCTGCAAGCAGGATCTGACTGCAAGGATCCTCTCCCAACTTGCCATTCCCGCCAACCGGCATCAAGAGGCATACTGCCTCCAATAGCAGAGGTAAAAATATGTCTCAGAATCCTTTACCACAGACCAGGGTTCCTCAGGCTGACCTCTAGGTGGAATGTCAAAAAGGCCCTCTTTTAATTTTTTAAAATTAAAATAACAGTCATTATTGGTGCCATTCCATGCCACATCCACACCGGACATTTAAAGTGCTACAATACTTTAAACAGTCAGGACGCCCCCCAAAGAATCCTGGGAGCTGTAGTTTGTAAAAGGTGCTGAGAGTTGTTAGGAGTTGTTATTCTGTTCCCCAGAGGTACTATTCTCCAGAGTTCCCTAGGAAGAGCAATTGATGCTAGGGAGGGAGCTAGGTATGTTTAGCCTGGAAAAGAGAAGACTGAAAGGAGACATGAGAGCCATCTTAAAATATCTAAAGGGCTCTCACCTGGAAGGTAGAGCAAGCTTGTTCTCTGCTGCTCCAGAGGGCAGGATCCAAATTGATGGATTCAAGTTAAAGGAAAGGAGTTTCACACTAGACATCAGAAAGAACTTTCTGACAGCAAGAGCTATTCGACAGTGGAACCGACTGCCTTGGAAGGTGGTGGACCAGGCTTCCTCAACCTCGGCCCTCCAGCTGTTTTGAGACTACAATTCCCATCATCCCTGATCACTGGTCCTGCTAGTTAGGGATCATGGGAGTTGTAGGCCAAAAAAACATCTGGGGGACCGAGTTTGAGAACGCCTGTGGTGGACTCTTGGGCCCCTTCCAACTCTACAATTCTCCAATTCTATTACTGTTAAACCATTCTGGAAATGTAGATCTGGGGAGGGGAATAAGGGTCTCCTAACAATTCTCAGCACCCTTAACAAACTACAGCTCCCAGAATTCTTTGGGGGAAGGTGTGACTCTTTAAAGCAGCATCACTCCGTGTATCATTCAGTCCCAGCAGAGCTAAGCAAATCTGCCGCAGATTTTAAGCAGTGGAGGGAAGAGGTGAAAAGATTCCTGATTAATGGAAGGCAGGGGATATGCAGTCTGTCTGCTAGCAGTGGCACAAAGGGGGCAGCCCATCTCCTCAATCTGGGGCCACTGTGTGAAGCATGGCCAGCCCATTGCAAACCACGAGGGCTAAACATCACCCCCAGCGAGTCTAAGGTGCACCATACGCACAGAAGCCTCTGGCAGGGCCACCTCCACAGAGGCTCCTTCTGTTCTTTCGATGTATTCTCTCCCCCCCCCCCTTCTTCTTACCTGGCTTGACGGCGCTTAGCACAGCCCGGTTTGACTTCAGCACAGCTTCGTAGATCGCCCGCTGGTCAGGGGTGAACTTCCCATTTGCTGGAAACGTGCAGGTGATGTCTGAGCCATAGCAATAGTACTCGCCTCCCATGTCAAAGAGGCTGTAGGGAAGAGAGAAGTTTAGCACCTGGGAGAAAAGGGCATTAAGGACAGGAAGACTCCCTCCCCCCTAAGCTCAACTTAGACCTGGATTCAAGGCTCAGCAGCACCTGAAAGTTAATCTCCGGGTACTAGGCCCCATCATCAAAATTATTTATTTTTTAAATAAGATTTCTACATCACTTGATTGTTAAATAAAACCTCAAAGTAGTTTGCAAAAAAGATAATTATAAAATTATCAGTAAGAAAGGCTTGGCTACACAATAATGTTTTGAGCAGGCCCCAAAAAGTTACATTGAAGGTGCCTGCCTGATAACAATAGGCAGGGAGTTCCAAAGTGTAGGGGCAGCCACACTGAACAATCAAGTTCATGCAAATGCAGAACGAGGGCTATGTGACACCTGTAATAGCGTCAGTTCTGCCAGTTTTACTCATCCCTCAGCCTAAGCGACTTCCCAGGAAGGTTGTAAGAACAAAATGGGAGCAGGAGCCTGGTCAGTCACCCTGAACTCCTTGGAGGAACCCGCTGCAGAAATTGAAGGAAGACAGACAAGCTGATTCCTAACAGCAACATAAAACAAAGGGCTGGGCCGATGACACGAAAGGTCTGATTGCAGCTCAGTGGCCGAGAATCTGCTTTACATGCAGAAGGTCACAGGTTCAATTCCCACCATCTTCGGGAACAGATGGGAATCACCCCCGTTTGAAATCCCAGAAAGTTGCTACCAGTCAGTGTAGACAATACTGAGCTAGATGGACCAGCTGTTGGATTCAGCATAAGACAGTTTCCCATATTTCCCGTAGCAGACCCTGCAATGCACCATATCCACTATTACAGGCCCCCAGCAACACCAGAGGCTCATTTGCCTGCTCATCCCCCAAGGTAAGATCTGCCACCACCAGTTGCCCGCCTGCAACCAACAGACCAGTCTGAATGGATACAAATCTGGCATCTTAAAGTCACTGTGTGCCGGCCTTTGGGGGGATGGCTCAAGTGGACTCTGTTGACAGCTCAAAGCAGGCATAGGCAAACTCCGGCTCTCCAGATGTTTGGGACTACAATTCCCATCATCCCTAGCGAACAGGACGAGTGGTCAGGGATGATGGGAATTGTAGTCCCAAACATCTGGAGGGCCAGCATTTGCCTATGCCTGGCTTAGAGTCTCTGAAATCCAGACTGAAATGGAAACAGGGTTCCCTTCGTATTATACTTCAGGAGCTAAATTTGTTTGAACAACAGTAGGGCTACCAGTGACTTCTGATGAGAACAGTGACTTATTCTCTTCTCCTCTCATAGGAGGAGAGCTGTTCCAACAGTGGAATGGACTCCCTGAGAAGGTGGTGAACTGCCTATATCCAAGCAGAGGCTGGATGGCCATCTGCCAGGGATCCTTGAGCTGTGATTCTTGCATTGCAGGGGGTTGGGATAGATGACCCTTGGGGATCCCATCCAACTCTACGGCTCTATGATTCTATGAGGCCAGCTGGTGATCTTGTATCAAGCAGATTTCTTAAGACTCCCAGGACCGGCCAGGCCCATCCTCCTTCCTCCCTGGGTCTCTCGTGCCTGACTCCCAGCACCAGGTGGGGACACATCGTTCCCAGTGTGCTGATCAAACAAGCGGTGATTAAAAGAAGCAGGGCAAAAGCCAGCCTTTGGAGTATGGACTTTTACTGTAAATAGCGTCACACCCACCACATGTACAGGAAAGGTCAGTGTGCCTCCCGTTTTGTCTCAGTGAGTAAGGCAGCCGGCATCGGACAGCACATGGAGCAACTGATTGCATTTTCTTAAAACAGTGCACAAGCTCTCCTTGCCCGCAGAGGACGACTTCAATGCTGTTGCTTAACTTTGCCAGCTAAGGAAGGATCCACATGGCCCAGGCCCTTGGGGAGCAATGTCAAGACTGGACTCGCAATGGCTCACCTTTCCCACAGACGGTCCAAAGTGCGACCCAGATGCCGGGGGATGCAGCCCTCACAAGCTAAGGATACTTCCTGCTGGTTGGGGAAGTTGTACTGGCTTTTTAACACAAGCCAGCTTTTCAACAGCTCACAGTCAACCCCTGAGTGGCCTGGCTGATGTGCAGAGGCAGCTGTGTTTCCTGCACTGGAGTGGGTTGGACTAGTTGTCCCTTTGAGTCCCTTCCAATTACAATTCAGTGCTTCTATGGTTCTAGCTCCTTGGGCACTGACTGTCATCCAGCCCCCCAGGATCAGCCACTCCTGAACTGGGAAGTACAGTGATACCTCGGGTTACAGACGCTTCAGGTTACAGACTCCGCTAACCCAGAAATATTACCTCGGGTTAAGAACTTTGCTTCAGGATGAGAACAGAAATTGCGCAGCAGCAGTGCGGCAGCAGTGGGAGGCCCCATTAGCTAAAGTGGTACCTCAGGTTAAGAACAGTTTCAGGTTAAGAACGGACCTCCAGAACGAATTAAGTTCTTAACCCGAGATACCAATGTAGTTACAAGTGCCTGCAAAGCCAAAGGACGCGCGATGGGAGGAGTCTGCACGAGACAGTTCTGAACCTGCTTCAGTTCAGTCAGACTCCACTGGGGGTAGAGAGGTTTCCTGCTCTCAGAGGTGACTGTCTTGCTGCCTGCTCCTTCCAGTGAGAAGGCACACCCACCTTACTGAACTCTGGCAGAGACACAGCTGGTGATGCCAAGCCTCTGGTGCAAAAGTCCTGATCAGAGCAGGATCTGCATCTCCCTCAAGTGAACCATGTGGAGGAACAGGTGGGGTCAGGCAAGGCTGAGCCTGGACTGTCAGGCCCTACAGCATTCCAGCTGCCACCATCTCTGACAGAGAGCCCAGGGTGAGAGACTTGGAAGCCTGAGAGAGTGCCAGAACATGAAGGAACATAAGGACATAAGAAGAGCCTGCTGGATCAGGCCAGTAGCCCATCTGGCCCAGCATCCTGTTCTTATAGTGGCCAACCAGAGCCCTCTGGGAAACTGGCAAGCAGGACCCGAGCACAAGGGCACTCTTCCTGCCTTCAGTTTGCAGCAGCTGGCACTCAGAAGCATTGCTGCCTCCCACTGCTAAGCAGCCATTATGACTAGCAGCCATTGAAAGCCGCCTCCTCTATGAATCTGTGTAATCCTCTTTTAAAGCCACCCAGGCTGGTAGCCATCACAGTCTCCTGTGGAAGGGAGGGCTTTCCTTTATTTGTCCTGAATCTTCTAGCATTCAGCTTTCATGTTCCCTGAGTTCCCATGTTATGAAGAGGAAGGAAAACTTTTCCCCGGCCACTTTGCAACCTTTCCTCATGTTCCCTGATGGAACAAATTTATTATCTGCTTCTCCAAGATGTAGGGCCAGAATCAGTATTTTTAAACCACGAGAAATGAAATTAGGAAGGACTTCTAAGAGCTGTTCTCACTTGGAAACTGATAGACTCTCCTTGGTTTTGAACAGGGGTGGGTGATCACTTAACGGCGATGGGTAACAGTGGGTTGTGAGTGGGTTGAATTAGACGACCTTCTAGTTCTTATGACTCCAAAAACTAGATCCAGGGGAAAGGTGAGACAATATCACATTTTTGTCTGGATTTCATACATTCAAGTCACCAATGTCAAGCAACTAACTGCACTGACTCACACAGCTGCAGTATTCTTTTACCCTACTAATCAGCAGAAATTGTTCCCAGTGGGGAAAAGTCATGACACAAAAGGAAAAATAGATGGGTAGGGAGAAGAAAATAAGCTAACTCTAGCACCTAAAGTTCCTAAAGTTAAGCAGTAGTTCTTACAATGACCACTGGGATGGAAATAGAACAGTCTGTGTGTGTGTGTGTGTGTGTGTGAGAGAGAGAGAGGGGGGGGGCTGGGGCTGGGGGCTCTCTGACTGTCCTCTGGTTAGTTTACAGAATCAGGCCCTGCAGGCACAGTCAAAATTCTGTTCCCCGTCTGCATTCTTTTGCTGCTCCAAGGCCACGGGTAGTTAATTTTTAATACCGGGGAAGTAGGCAAAGCTCTGGGAAGCTGTTTTACTGGCCCAGGGAGACATGCAATGCTGAAGTCTGAGTCAGGCCATCAGAGCACCCTGTGCTGTACGGCCGCCTCTGACTCACAGCCCCTCTCCAAGGTCTCGGGAGACAGCCGTGATCTTTGCTCGGCAATCTACCTTTTCCCTTTCATCCACACGAGAGGCATCCCAGGGAACTGCGTTAGAAGTTTATAAAATTATGCCTGGCATGGACAAAGCGGGTAGAGAACATTTTAGTGCAGTGGTACCTCGGGTTAAGAACTTAATTCGTTCCGGAGGTCCATTTTTAACCTGAAACTGTTCTTAACCTGAAGAACCACTTTAACTAATGGGGCCTCCCACTGCTACTGCACCGCTGTTCTCATCTTGAAGCAAAGTTCTTAACCCGAGGTACTATTTCTGGGTTAGCGGAGTCTGTAACCTGAAGCGTCTGTAACCCGAGGTACCACTGTAGCAAGGCCAGTAAGAGTCAATAGGACAGAGGTTTATTCCCCCCCCCCCATCTCATAATACTAGAACTAGCGGGAATCCAACAAAGCTGAGAAGTAGGGAAATTCAGGAAAGTTAAAAGAAAGTACTTCCTTCCTGCAGTGCATTGTTAAACTATGGAACTCACTTCCACAGGAGGCCGTGAGGGCCACCAACTTGGATGGCCTAAAAGAGGATTGGATAAATTCCTGGAGGAAAATGGCTAATAGCCATGAAGGCTCCACAATTGGAGGTAGCAATGCTTCTGAAGGCCAGTTGCTGAAAGCCGCAGGAGGGGAGCGTGCTTTCTGATCAGGTCTTGTTTGCAGGTCTCCCATTGAGGCATCTGGTTGGCCACTGTGAGAACAGGATGCTAGACTAGATGGGCCATGGGCCTGATCCTGCAGGCTCTTTTTATGTTCTGAATGAAGCACTCTTCCAGTTGCAGGGCATGTGCAGCACTACTTAAAACTTTCCTGGCAACCCACACATCAGCCAGGAGCACCCTCTCTCTGCAACCCAGGGGCATGTCTAGGGTTTTTCTTCCAGCTGGAAGCTGTACAACAGACAGTATCTCACTGCTATCTACTCAAGCGACCTAAGTCAATGGCTGTTTTGATTTAAATGCCTTTAGATCAGCCCTTTGCCAGGCTGGTGCCCTCCAGATGTTTTGGACTACATCGGGCTGCAGAGGGTTATTGGGAAGTGTCACACAAAACATCTGGAGGGCACCAGGTTGGCAAAGGGTGCTTTAAATAGTATCTTACAAGTATGAGATAATTAGCTTTTTTCCAATTCAGGGAACAGACAAATATCATTCTACAATGGTTTTTTAAATGGCCCTCTAATTAACAGATAACAGAAGAGAGGAATTTGCTGAAGCAAATTTGCTATTTTAAACAGATGGAAATTCAAAAGGTGGAGGAAAAGGAGATAAGTTTATTTTATTTTTGCTAGCAAAGAAACTGATAGAAATTCACTTTAGAAACAAATTGTGTGTTTTTAATGGAAGGTGTCTCTGCATCTTTCAATCACAAGATGGCACTATTAACTAGAAAGACTTGGCAAATTTCTCGTGAGTGACTGAATTTTCATATATGGATACAGAGAACTCCGAAGCCCTTTTCTCTTTGCAGATCAAGACACGTCAATGACAGCAAAGACCGCAACTTTTATAAGCAGCTGCCATTAAAATAAGGACCGCAGTGACACTCTGGATGTTAAATTGTAATAAATTTTAATTCAGTTTGGCAATTTTATCTGCATAGCGCACAAATTACAATAGTAGGTGTTTTAATGTAGTTTTGCAGTTTCTTCTTGCTTTGTTGTGTTTATACATATTTGTAGTTTGTGCTGAAACTGAAATTGCAATGGCAAGTGGCCAATGCAAACAAGTGTCTGCCTACACCTCTTCAGGCATTTGAGCGAACATGTGGGGGGCTTAATTTCTATCTCATTCTCTATAGTGTGCCAGGTCATGTATTCTGTGCACCTGAATGGAACTATTCCAGCCAAGAGAGTCATCAGCATGGTGTAGTGATTAGAGTACTGTACTAGAACCTGGGAGAGACTAGGGTTCAAATCCCCCACTCCGCCATGATGCTCACTGGGTGCCTCTCAGCCTAACCTACCTCACAGGGTTGTTGGGGGGAGGAGTTAAATAAGCAGGGGGGAGGAACTATGTACACCCCCTTGAGCTCCTTGGAGAAAAAGGTAGGGTGTCTGTGTAACAACAGCACACTACCATTTGTATTCAAAAGGAAGACAACCAAAGGCTCATGGGAGGAACATTCTTTTATCCTGTCGCATACGTGGTACCCTCCAGACCTTGTTGGACTACAGCTCCCATCATTCCTGACCATGGACCGTGCTGGCTGGGACAGGCTTATCTAGCTTTCGTCTTTGCAAACCAACCAAGGCAAGAATTTAAAACAGAGGTCAGCAAACTTTTTCAGCAGGTGGCCAGTCCGCTGTCCCTCAGACCTTGTGGGGGCCCCGGACTATATTTTGGAAAAAAAATATGAACGAATTCCTATGCCCCACAAATAACCCAGAGATGCATTTTAAATAAAAGGACACATTCTACTCATGTAAAATCACACTGATTCCTGGACCGCCTACGGGCCAGATTTAGAAGGCGACTGGGTCGGATCTGGCCCCTGGGCCTTAGTTTGCCTACCCATGATTTAAAAGTTTCCTCTCTTTTTGACGACAATCTAACAGACTGCATGGACTCAGCCCCCCCCCCCCCGGCTGGAACTCACTGGAATTGAGTTTCGCCACCTCTTTGGTGAATTCTGGCACCCCCATGGTCATGGCACGGTGGCATGTGGCCTGAAGGTGTGCTCCAGAGGCAATTGGTGTGGCTGGGTGGCAGCAGAGGGTGAGCAGATGAAGAAGAGAAGCCCTCCCATTTAAAAAGCCCTGAATATACATATAATTTTTCAGTTTTAGCAAACCATTTAATGAACCATTTTATTAATTTTAAAGTGTTCTGCACAATCAGTTTGCAAGATCCTCTGAGCCGCGTAACAAAAACGGCTTGACAGGAAAATAAAGACTGAAAGGATATTTTATAAATGGGAGTATGAGATATTAAAATGGAAACCGTTGCACTTTAAATATGTAACCTTTGCTTGAGGTAAGAAGAGCTTAAATTCCTAATGGAATGAGGCTAATCTGGTACAAGCAGAAAATCAGATTTTTATCCAGTTTATTGAGCACATTTTTATGTTTTTCCTTATCAATTTGAAATTTCGCAAGCCTGAAAAATCCACAGGCAGGGAAATTTTAATCAATACGACCAGAATCTACAGGTATCTTTTTATGTAATTGAAAGCTAACTGCTTTGTATCACAACTACGGTTACTATTAGCTGCCTCTGATGTCTTTTGCAACAGAAAGTTGGGAGTAAAAAAATATGTATGTATGTTATTTAATTTTATTTATTTATTCATTTATATCCTGATCGTCCCTTCAAAAGAGCCCAGGGTGGCAAACAAGAAGTGATAAAACAATAAAAATGTATGCAAACTGGGATAAAGATCTCAACTTAAAAGGATTGTTGAAAGAGGAAGCTGGAAAGGCAACAGAGAGGGTGCCTGTCTAATATTCACGGGGAAGGAATTGAAGAGAGTTGGGCCACCACAACAAAGGCTTGATTCCTACATTGTGCAGAATGGACCTCCCAATAAGATGGTGCCTGCAGAGGGCTGTGATCAACTGGGTCTATAAGGGGTGAGGTGATCTTTCTATTATTGTTATTATTATTATTATTATTATTATTATTATTATTATTATTTTGCAAGGCTGCTTGGAAGCAAGAGAAACCTCCAACATCTCCCAGACAAATGCAAAACCAAGCAGTGAGTGCAATGATATAAACCAGAACTACGCCTTTTAAAACAGGCTTTTAACATGAGCAAATATACCTAACTGATGCTTCATATACAATGTCTGAACATCATCTGAGGCAGTTTTGCGGGAGGTGGGAGACAACACCTAAGATCCTATTAAACGACGAAAATGACATTCTCACTTTTTAATGCAACGTTGCCACCATCTGGACAAACAGATCCTAGCACCAAATGTTTTCAAACCGTTCCCCTGAACGTATGGTGTGCATGTCTCAAGATCTGCCAGTAATATGTCACCATGTGTGACCACGCCCGAAACACTGGACCAAAAGGACATTTCCTTGGCAACAGAAGCAACCACTTTTGAAAAGGGAAAGATTCTATGGTTATTAAAAAGCCTTCTGGAGTTTAGCAAGTGGCAAATGAATTTGACTGCAGAGGGATCCTATTCCCAAGTGACACCCACTGGCCAGAATATGATCACCGTAAAACCCTTTGAGTAATCAACATTCACATGACCACTGATGATCTATGGTGGAGTAACTATGCCCAGCGAAACACTCATGTCCATTAAGTGGGGAAATGTGGTGTATTGCTCTTTATGAGGACCTGAGTGCAGCCACAGGCAGCCCAGCCACTTCCAGCCCTGCCGCCACTCACATTCCTTTCTGACCACAGGAGTGGAGCTGGCATGGGCTGGAGCTGGGATTTCCCCCTCCTGCCCCTGTATAGTGTAGACCTAACTTTTATACTTTTATACACACTAGGAAAGCAAAATAAAAATAAAATGTGCAACTCGCTTTATTGGTATATTAGCTTTCTTGCAGGGGTCTGGAACCGAACCTGTTATATCTCTAAGGTATGCCTGTATATACAGTTATTATTGTTTCAAGATTATCTGCTTGGGGCTAGAAAACCTGCCAAGTTTAGCTAACACAATGTTGGATTTTATCTACAAGGTATTTATCAAAAGAATGAACAACATCTGATAAAAAAGGCAAAGAAGCAGCTCTCCTTCCCTTTGGGCAATCCAGCTTTTCATCTCACTCTGCATTTTGCACTGTGCAAAAAAAAAAAAGAGGGTGGGGTGGGGGGGAGGGAGAGAGAGAAAGAAGCCCTTATTTCATCTGTGGTTAGTGAAATTGTTTACTCCCTCTCTCTCCTCCCGCTAGTGCTTCCTAGGACTCAGTGAAACTGGCTGGTCCCTTGAATTACCTGGCCTACAGCTGCATCCCCACCTTCCCTGGCCACTAGATTGCTTTGGTGGAATCAGGCAGAGAGAGCTGCCACACCTTCTTCTCTCAGAGTTGTGGAGAGTTCGTTTTGGAGGAATATATGGTGCTGGGGAGCCTTATAGAGCAGAGCAGGTGGGTGGCATTTGTGCTGGAGGAAAGAGATCTATCTTGTGACTCTATTCAGAAATACAGCCTGCGCACTGGTGAGAGGGAACAGAAGGATCAAACTCAACCTTACAGATTCCTCCGGCATACTGCAACCCGAGATATATGGGGGCAGTCTCTTTTAGAAAGGAAGACCCCAAAAAACCCCCCACGCAAACAAGGAGCTCTGCAACTCATATTTCAAAAAGCAACAAGATTTTGCTTCGGGGGTTCTTACAACGGCGCCAGGTGCATCTATGTAGCATGCCTGAGGAACGCGATGTTCAAAGAGGATCAGAAAGAGTACAAGGCTCCTACGTGACTCCTTTTGTATTGAAGTAGTTCTCCCACCCATCGCCTTTTTTTTTTTTTTTTTTTTTGCTAGGCTCTTAGAAGATCTGTGCATGGAAACTGAAAAACCACAGGGACAAAATTTTTGCAACGGGCACAGCATGTCCCACTTATGACAGTGCAAGAGAGAGAAATGATTTCTGGGGAGGGCAGAAAGGCTGAGACCCGAGTACTACGTCCCAGAAATATGCAGTGGGTGATCTCGATGACAACTGGGGAACGTTCATTTGGACAGCCAGCACACAATTCTCCCCCTTGGACTTTTCCAGGGAAGCGTGGCTTTACATTACGCCGAGACTGTGTGGCAAGCCAGCACTTCTTGGGGTTTTCCGACAGAGGGCTCCCCTGAGCCATACAACAAAAAGGTTTAGCAAAATTCCAAACAAGGTATATTCAGCAGACACTAACTTTGTTACAGCTTTACGGGTGCAGATGTGCAAATGACATGATTACTGCTGGGAGATACAGCTTTCTGGACTAACAAACTAGCCTTACAAGCAAAGCAACTATTAAATGAGAGTCTTAACACACAAACATAGAAGTTAGTATTCTGAGAAGCAACTTGGAAATGTAAAGAGAACTGGAAATCTTATGCATGCAGCTGAGTTAGACTTCGAAGCTGCATCGGTAGAGAAAGGAGACTTCATAGAAGTGAGGGCTGACTCTGCAGCCAGGTGAAAACATCTGGCTGGTGGGGGGGAGGGGGAGGAAGGGTAAATGAAACTAGCAACTAATGTCTGAATGGTGCAGTTAGGTTTTTTTTGAAGTGTTGGCCCGTATGTGTGCATGTGCGAGGGCATTTGATGCTCTGCTTCAGTCAGCAAATCGTCTTGGGCCAACAGTGATGGAAGTCAACATGCAATTCAACCCCAAACAAACAGACTAGAGATCAGAAACTAAGCCTGGACTGATGCTCATTTGATTTAAGAAAATGTGGCAAGCACATCCTCCAATCACTATTGAGATCGGGACCAAAAATGAATCAATCCTCTAGCTAGAAATTTCCAAGCATCCACTGCAAATCCCATCCACATATGAACAAAATCCATCTTCTGCCCAGCCTTCTGCCCAAAGAAAATGGTCCAGTAACTAACAATTACGCTGTTACTTTATTTTAAATTATTGGCTTTGGGTTTAAATACTAAACAGTTCCAAAACTGGGGGGTTTATTGTGTTTTTGTTGTGTAAGCTATCTTGGCTGTGAGTCCTGGAAGGCCTGCTCCCTGCCTTGCAGGCTTTTACCCACCTGGTCTGGGAGGACAGAGCCCCGACTGACTCCAGCTACAAAAACCGAGGATGCAGAATAAGCCAGAGACCCCCTTGGCTGTCTCCTACTGTAGACCCAGGTCATGAAGCCTGAGCTTCCACAGCCACCCCCCGCCATGAACCACCATTGGCAGGATTGGCAGCAACAGCAGCAGATACGTTTAATGTCTTCTTTCAAAATGTTTAATGTATTATTTTTGTTAACTTTGCTGCATCAAATGTGCACTGTAGTTGACGTCTCTCGTAAGGTTTTATTTTGAAACCTTTAAGATAATATTTCAGTCTCCTGTTAATTATGTTGCTTTGAATGTATACTGACTTTTTTCAGTGATGTTTTATTCTGGATTATTTTATTTCATGTTCTAACGTAGACAGTAAACCGCTTTGAGATTATTATTTTTTTTGAAAATACAAAGTGGCATGAATAATAATAAATAACTACCTGGCTACAGGTGGGGGTTGGGGCAGACAGAAGAAAATAAAATGAATACAAAGGAGGTTGAATACTAAGCCAGTCTCTGCCCCACCCCAAAGCTTGTAGATTGCTGAGGATCCAGGTTCTTTACCAACTTGGCTTAAGAAATAATTAAGATGACCTCGCCACTCCAATTTCTTTCTTTGTTCTTGTATGTTATTGAAGTGTATGTCCTTTATTAAATAAATAAAAAAAGAAGTAGAAGGAAAAAGAACTAGGTACCTGGACTCTTTGGTGCCAGGACAGGCATTATTATTATTATTATTATTATTAAGAATGGATGGTAGACATAGTTCTATCACAGAGGAATCTTTTACTCACCACAAGTCTCCATCTTCAATGGTTTTCTCATTTGGAGCGCCAGCATGTCCGTAGTGCAGAACTGAGCTATTATGCCCACTGAAACAGCAAAAATAATGGCATATATATGAATCAGTAGTCTTAAACACAGAGAAAGGAAACATAATCCAGTGTATGGGGGAGAAAATCTGCACATGTTAACAAGCAGGCAAGCATTTCTGCATACGAAGTAGCTCAGTCTTCCCCATCCTGTTCTGGCTGGGACAGAAGGGAGGTGTTTGGTTTGATGCTGGCTCAACTTACACTGCCATGCCTTCAGGGCTGGATTTAGGTTTGATGGGGCCCTAAGCTACTGAAGGTAACGGGGCCCTTTATATGTCCAGCTGTCCTTTGCCAACAACAAATTGTCCCTGTTTTTTTGTGTTGAATATATGCTATATGGCAGGGGTCAGCTAACTTTTTCAGCCGTGGGCCAGTCCACTGTCCCTCAGACCATGTGGGGGGCCGGACTATATTTTGAAAAAATATGTATGAACGAATTCCTATGCCCCACAAATAACCCAGAGATGCATTTTAAATAAAAGGACACATTCTACTCATATAAAAACACGCTGATTCCGGAACCGTCCACAGGCCAGATTTAGAAGGCGATTGGACCAGATCCGGCCCCTGGACCTTAGTTTGCCTACCCATGCTATATGGTAATTTATGGACCTAATAGGTATCTAAAGCCATTTTATTGGTTTTTTTATCTTATATTTTGGAAATGTAGATCCAGGGTTTTTTTTTCCTTTAAAATTTTTTTGGGCCCCCAAGAGAGTGGGGCCCTAAGCTATAGCTTGTTTAGCTTATACGTAAATCTGGCACTGCATGCCTTACACCACTTTCTTATGCATAGGCCTGCTCCCTGGGTGCTCTTTTCTTGCTTTGAAAATGGGGTTAAATTTGAGGTAAAGGGGGAGGGGAAATGAAAAACAGAACCGCCTAAGAAATGAGAGAGAGGAAGAGAGAAAGAGTGAGTGTTTCCTGCTGTGTTGGGAATTCTCTTTGCAGCACAAAGTGTCACCAGCAGTAGTACAAGTCAAATACATTGTCATCTCTCTCTCTTTACCTTTTTTGTGGAGCACACAAAAAGGCTAGCTTTGACCAAAGGAGTCAGAAAAGTACTTTTGTTCTTACAACCCGTGCAAAAGTGCTGAATCAGACGGAAGGCAGGAAGAGGGACATGGGTGTTTGCCCCTCACTTCTGAAGGTTCCTGTGATCCACTCAGTGACCTAGTTTTGGTTCCGGCTCTTTTTACTCCGTCTATTGATATTCCTTGAGGTCCAAACGTTAAGTTAAAAGGAAGGAACAAAACTCACTCGGCTCTGCAGATTTTCTCGTTGCTATTCTCAGCTATAAGCTCTCTGTCCTTTTAAAGAAATGCTCAAATAATGAAAAAAGGCTCATTCAAAGCCCCGAACCACACACCTCAAGATTTCTCACAGTGCCCATCTGGCCTCTCAACCTCAGCCGTTAGGTCACATCCAACCTTTTGAACCTAGAATCCAATTTGCTACTCAGTTCAAGAAGAAAACTTCAGCAATTTGGACAAAACCCAGAGGGGTGGTTCTATTCCGGCAGAAGGGAGGACCCTCTGGCACTTCAGAAGAATCCAATGCAAACCGTGCGGCATGAAGGTTTTGTGGGCCAGATTCAACTTCACCAGCTGATTTGAAGGAGTGGGCGCTGGCTCTTGAAAGCTCACGACAAAATGCGTCTGCTACTTCAAAGTGATTAGATTGTGTGCAAAATGAGAGAATGAGCCACGAAAGATGTGGGATTGAGAAAACATTGCATCACGCCCCCTTCCAACTTCCAGGCATAGATTTATATGAAGATGTTAGCTCTGGGTACTTATCACAGAATAAAACAGCCAGAAACAATACTTGGTTTGCATATGCTGAAAAAAGAGTGAATCTGAATTTGTGGGCTCAAACTGCACAGAGATGTGAGGGTGCCAGTCCCTTCCTCACCCCCCACTCCAACACCCCCATGCATGGGCTTTTAATTGAAAGCTCTGTTGTACAGGCCTGCTGGAGTTTTTAAGAAGTATTAAAAAATTTGCTGTTTGATCAAATTTACACACACACACACACACACACACACACACACACACTTGTCCTTTTAAGGAATGGCAGCCTGGTTGCAAACACTCCCCCTTTCTGAGATCCGGCTGGAGTCTACTTTTCCTGTCTTTCCTCTTTCACCAGGCCTTTGGAATCAATTGTCCCCTGTGCCTACTCTCTCGGCTTCCATTTGTGGAAGAACCAGAGAAAGTAGGATTTTTTCCAACAGCTTTAATATTCAGATTGGTGCGATATGTATGCAAATAGCTGGCCCGAAGAACAGCAGGCAATGCACACAGTTAATCCAAGGATACACAGAGGCAAGTGATCCAATTACTTAAAGCTTGGACAACTGACCCAACACTGACACACCCCTTGCAATCCTATATAAATGAATGGGGTGGGCTCAGCTTTGTGAATCCAGCAGTTGTGACCTGCCTTGAGACCACTGGTGAGGAGGGGCAGGATATAAATCCTAGAAAGAAAATAAATGAAATGGCATTTGGTTTAATGTTCTGTTTTATGCTCATACATGTACGCTGTGTGCCACCTTGACATCTTTTTGATGGAGGGAGGTAGAAACGTATTTTAAATAAAGCATGCTAACAAATATACACTAGTAAGGCCATACAGAAACAACAGTCTGAACTAGAGGCATAAACTGAATTATTTCCTTTTTATGTGTGAGAGTCCTGCTCATCTCTTTTAGAGCTCATTTAAAGTACTGCAATTGACCTTTACCATCTACTTATTGAGTTTTAAAATGCATCTTATTTATTAAAAAGGATAATAATTACTTCTTACTGAATACGATATGATCAGAACTTTCCCTAGGCGTGAGTTATATGGCAAATTTGCAAATATTTAAATAATTTAGAAAGTGCACAAAACAAAGCTTGAGTCACAGGAAACTGCCTTATATTGAGTCAGAATGAAGCTCAGTACTGTCTACCCTGATCAGAAGGAATTTCTCAAAGTTTAAGGTTGGGGGGGGGTCTTTCCTGAAGAAGCTGGGGATTGGACCTTTTGCATGCAAAGCAGGTGAGTGATACAGGACTTGGCTGCAGGAGAACCAGGAAGCTCGTTTGGAGATCCTGGACGCATCACTCTCTCTTAGGGAGTTTTTGCAATCAACACAGCGAATGTAATTCTCTCGCTAATATGCCTGATTTGATCTTTTGAATCATTTTGTTGCGGTGGGTCTAATGCAAAAACAAACAAAAACCCCCACAAATAATTAATGCAAATCACATCTCTACCTATCTGGATTTATAATTTGAAATGAGCCGACACACTCACGTTCCTGAGCTGGTATGAGTTATTACTTAGTATGAAAGTTCAGGGCTCTCCTCTTGCCGGAGAGACCTCTCACAAATTAAAGTGAGATGGGAGGGGGGATGAGGAGAGTGAAAAATATTCTTTGGTGAAAGATCACAAAGCGGGGGCCAGTGATGTTACCTTGGAGATGCATGGAATTCAAAAAGAATGCATTGCTTGCGAAAGCAACCTCAGTTTTGCTTGACTCATAAGGTAGAAGCAAGACTAAGGTAACAAAGAATTGTTACCCACCCTGTGTTCTTGTTACAGGGAGGGAGAAACATCTAAGTAGCAAAATAAATTAAGTATGTTAGCAATTAAATCATGAGCTAGATTAAACCTTAAGGGCATAATAATTGCATTGCTGGTTAAGACCCTAATGCTTGGCCAGGTCATCTCTCTGAATCTAACTGTGGCCCACTGGTTTGGTTCAAACATAACACAGGCCAAGCCATGGTTTGTTTGGTTTGTTTGACTGTCCAAAGCCAATCCAGCAGACTAACCAGCGTTTCTTTTCTGGAAACAAAAACTGGTGTGAAGTTCTTGACCAGGCATAGGCAAACTTGGCCCTCCAGATGTTTTAGGACTACAACTCCCACCATCCCTGACCACTGGTCCTGTTAGCTAGGGATGATGGGAGTTGTAGTCCCAAAATATCTGGAGGGCTGAGTTTGCCTATGCCTGTTCTTGACTCACAAACTATGAATTGCTTTGATGATGCTTTGGTGCTATTGCTTGCTTAACCATGGTCTGTGCATCCCCAGACACTTATTAGGCTACAGGGACAACACAAGAACAGCTGGGAAACAAACCAAGCTCAGGAGGTACAAGTACCATGGTTTGTTTTACTTGTATGTGAGATGATGTGCAGCTTGTTTGACAAACTCTGGCTGTGTAGTGCATTATTGTGTTTTTTTATATGTTGTAACCCGCCCAGAGTGCCTGGAGCAACCCAGTTAAATGGGCGGGGTGCAAATAATAAAATAATAATAATAATTATTCAGACAAAATGCTGATCTTCATCTTGTGTGAAGATCAATCTTTCTTTCATATACATCTATATCTATGTATATCTATATACAGTGCCTTTTTCTTCTAAAAAAAAATGTTTATTGGTGCTCTCATTTTGACCCCAGAAAATCACCATTTCATAGTTCAAATCAGGAAAAATAAATATGGTAAATGGACCAAAATACAAAGATTCACAAAATGTTTATGGAGATAAGCAGTGTCCAGTGCACAGCGGAATGATGAAAAGTACGTGCCAACATACTCTATATTACTTTATTTACACTTCAAAGCTGGTAATTTACAGAAAAACATCTTCCCTCTGCCGGAGCAGAGAAAGGCATCCTCTCTCCTCTAAAACACGGAGAGAATCACACTGAACTGCAAAGAACAGTGAAAAACAGGAAACCAGTGTACGTCACATCCAGTCTCCTTTCCCGTGAGAAAACCCAACAGCACTTGACTGTGGAATGTAAACATTGTCTTGTGACAAGCACTTCGCTGCTCAGTGAAGGAAGCAGAAACCAACATCCTCCCCCTTTCTGTGAACATCACTGGGCAGCGTGTTCGTACAATATCAGTACAAACCCAACTTCTGCACATAGGTACAGTGTTGATCCCTTGATACAATCTTGGACAATACATCAGCAGGAATTTCATTACCTGGCATATAGGACACAGTTACGAGTCCCTTCTGAATACGTTCCCTAGCATGTTGCAACTTCAATTGCAAGTGCTTCGTGCTTTGCTTACAACCTTCAGAATTCAGCAAAGCCAAACATGCTTTGTTGTCCTGGTAAACCTGGATTGGACATTTGACAGGAATTTTCATGTCTTTGCACAATTGTAACAACCATTCACAATCCTTAAGTGAATAAGACAGTGCATTCAGTTCAGCTTCACAAGTACTTAAGCTAACTGTTGTTTGCTTCTTGCATGACCAATCAAATAGACCCTGATTGTACTTATAGCAAACTCCAGACGTACTTTTCCTGTCTGTAGTGTCACTTCCAAAACTTGCATCTGCAAATATCTCAAGACCACCAGACTTTTGATTGTTAAATCTCAGTCTGTAATGCATAGTGCCTTTCAAATACCGCGCTATGCGTTTCAGAGCTTTCCAATCCTTAACAGTAGGATTGTTGACTTGTCTGCTTAGCAAATTACAGCTAACAGCAATGTCAGGTCTTGAACATCTGGCAATGAAGTTTAGCTTGCCTAGCACACTTCTGTACAGTGTAGTATCAGAAAATGCTTCTCCAGTGTCATCTACCTGATAACCTGTTGTCATCGGTGTGTCTACAGGGTTAGCATCCATCAGGTTTAGTTTGCTTAACACATCAGCAATTTTACGTGACTGGTGTACTAGAATGTTACCATCTTGATCCCTCTCTATTTCCAGAGATAGGTAGTTGTTTACCTCACCAAGATCTTTCATGTCAAAGTGCTCTTTCAATTGAGCTAGGGCATTATTGTACATTGTGACATCCTTCCAAAAGAATAAAAGATCATCAACATAAAACAAACAATACAGTTTCTTTTGCCCCTCCTCTTTGACAAATACGCATGGATCAGCTTTCCCTTGCTTAAAACCTAGAGAAAACAATACTTCAGTGAGTTTTGTGTGCCAACACCGTGCACTTTGTTTGAGACCATAAAGGGACTTCTTCAGAGCACAAACAAAACCCTGTTTTACCTGTACGCCATCAGGTGGAAGCATATAAAGTGATTCATCTAGAGATCCGTACAGAAAAGCTGTATTCACATCATGGTGACTAATGTGTAGATTCTCTTCTGCAGCTAGCTTGAGCATAAGCCCAATGCTCTCATACCTTACGGTGGGTGAGTAGGTCTCGTGATAGTCTTCACCTGGTACCTGTGCAAAACCTCTGGCTACCAATCTGGCTTTGTGTCTGACTATCTTGCCATTTTGATCAGTCTTCGCTTTGAAGACCCATTTGCTTCCAAGCAGTTTCATTCCTGGAACTACTGGAACAAGGTCCCATGTTTTGTTCCTTTCCAAGGAATCAAGCTCAGCCTTCATGGCATTTAACCATGGCTCAGCTTCCTTTGAATCCAAATCCTGGATTTCTTGGAAACTTGAAGGTTCAAATACCTTCTTGGAGCTTTTAACAGCTGTTACTGCTATCTTGGCAAACTCATCAGCAAATCTCTTTGGAGGTCTGCCTTTTGTTGCTCTCTGTGACCTGCGAATTAGCCTTAAGTCTTCAACACTCTCCTCTTCCTTCTTAGGAGAAAAGTGACCTATTGTGAACAATGGTTCCTCCAATTCTTGATCAGAGCTTTCAGAGGGTCGCATAGAGGCTTTCGCACTCTTGAAATCCTCTGAATCACCCGATTCAGTTTCAGACTCAGAATCAGAACCTTCATCAGTGGGTGTGGGTTGTTGTGGTTGCTTTTGATTATCCTCAGTCTCATCACTGTCATCAGGATAACATTGGAAAATTCCCACATTCTCCCCCCACTTGGCATTGTACTCAACACTTCTTGTGAGCTTAATTGCCTTAGAGTCAGTCATCATTATTCTGTAAGACCCTTTCTGATAACCTAGAAAGATACCATGCAATCCACGCTTGTCTAACTTGGAGCTTTGTGGTGAGTGAACCCACATGTCAGAACCAAAAATTTTCATGTGTTTGATGTATGGCTTCTTGCCAAACATCTTCTCATAGGGGGTACAACCAATCGCTGAAGATAACCTGCGATTATAACTGTAAGTGAAACATGAGAGAGCTTCGGCCCAATAACTCTCTGGAAGATTGGCATCATGCAGCAAGGTTTTTAACCCTTGAAGCAATGTCTGATTTGCTCGTTCCGCAAGTCCATTCTGCCATGGCGAGCGAGGACTAGACAAATCGTGTTGAATTCCTTTCTCAGTCAGAAAAGCTTCAAACTGCTGAGAAGTGAATTCTCCCCCGCGATCACTGAAAAGAGTCTTTACCTTCTTACCATGCACATTTCCCAACCAAGCACAGAATTCCTTGAACCTTGGAAAAGCCTCTGATTTCTGCTTGAGATTGTACACATAAATATACCTGGAAAATGCATCAATGAGAACCATGAAGTACCTGTTTCCACCCAAAGAGGGCGCTAGTGGTCCAACCAAATCAGCATGAACAACCTGGTATGGTTCTGTAGCTTGCCTACTAGACACCTTACCTTTCGCAGCCATTTTTACCTTGTTTGCTGCGCATGCCTTGCACTTCATGTGGTACCTGCAGGGTTTAATAGTCATACCTTCAACCAAGGCAGGCATTTTAGATACTGCCTCAAAATGCAAATGACCAAATTTTCGATGAAAATCGTGAATACATTCTGCATGCAAACTTTTGTTAGAACCTGCAATGCAACAAGTGTCATCCTGCACAACATCATCAAAATACAAAACATACAAACGATCAACATATTCAGCATGCAATACATAATCATTTTTCTTTGTGATGATGCACCTTTTGTTCTTAAAGGAAACGTCAATTTTCCGCTCATTCAGCTGTCCAACGCTGAGCAGATTATGCTTGGCATCTGGCACATAAAGCACATCCTGTATCGATAAGTCCAAACTGTGAAGAACAACAGTTCCGTAGCCTTTACTGGGAATTGTGTGGTCATCCGCCTGGTGAATCGCACCTTCCTGCGGTGTAAAAGACACGAACAGTCGCTTATCGTTGCACATGTGGTGGGTCGCCGCTGAATCAACAACGAAGAAAGATCCAGATGTCTTCTGGACCTCTGCAACCTTTGGAGTGAAGCGTGAGACCATTGCCTTGTGCTGCGTTGTCCTGGACACCGGACCTTTGCCTTTGCCTCGGCCTTTTCCACGCGATGAGCTTTCGCTGCGCTGCTCTGTCTTGGCCCTGGGATATCTGCATTCCCTCTTCATATGGCCTAGACGTCCACACGAGTAGCATTTCACTGCCTTCAAAGCTTTGGCGCCATCTGGTGGTTCCACTGCACTATGGGATGACGTCTGTGAAGTCTCCCCCTTGTTGATGCAGCTAGCACCCCGGCGATCCGCTTCATTCAATATCACGGCAGTAACATAGTCCACTGTTAGCTGAGCAGTTGGCTGTACAGCAATCTGAGTCGCAACAGACTCCCAACCTGAACCCAAAGATTGTAGTATCATAAAGGAATACACTTCCTCTGGAAAGTTGAGTCCTCTCTGTTGCAGCTCATGTCTCAGATTCTGCATCTCCATCAGATGTATACGCACATCTCCACCTTCAGCAAGAGCCATATTATGCAGCTTGTTAAAGTAAAACATTGTGGACCCAGCTTCTGTCCTCAAGTGAGCCTCTCTCAAAGCGTCCCAAATTTCTCTGGCTGAGGTCTTATCACGCAACAGACAGAGCTCTTCTGGGGATACTATCAACGTAAGAGTTCCCCTTGCCTTGGAATCCATAGCTTTCCATTCATCTGTAACTGGAGCTGGGGGGGTCTCTGTAATAACTTTAAACAGACCCTCTTTCCGCAGAATAGCCTCTGCATAGAGAACCCAGTCCGCATAGTTCTTCCTATTGAGCTTAGGAATCCCACAAGCATCCTGAAGGGCCATCATGACTTTGGCATTAGCCTTTAGCGTCATCTTTGCTGCTTTAAATCAGGCTGCTTTATACATGCTGCGTCTGTGTACAGCTGCTTCAATCCAAAAGCAAATTCAAAAACAGCCTCTGCCTGTGAACCTGTGCCTTTCTGCTTAACTGCTTTGCTTATCTGCAGCTGCTTCAAACCGCATTCCAAAGGCAAGTTCAAAAGTGAAAGTTCTCTCTGCTGTCTTAAATTCATGCTGCGACACTGCTGCAGCTGCTTTACTTTTGATTTCCCCCAGCATAGGAAAAATTTATCCTTCTAGCCTTTTGCCTGTGCCACGGCAAAACCGGCTATAAAAGTTCAAAGTCCAGCCATAAAGCCATTAATTAGAAGCTGGCAGGCTGCCCGGAGCTGTAGCACATACCTCATCAAATCATCTTGACGTGCAGAGATATCGTCCGATCCGGCCCTCTGCATTCCGATCCTTTGCCGGCACTCCAATTCTTTGCTCCTTTGTTCCTTTGCCAGGAGCCCGACTTCTGGAGTCCATTCTCAAAACACTGCGTTTTTCTGGGCCCATATCCAAATGTTGGAGATAAGCAGTGTCCAGTGCACAGCGGAATGATGAAAAGTACGTGCCAACATACTCTATATTACTTTATTTACACTTCAAAGCTGGTAATTTACAGAAAAACATCTTCCCTCTGCCGGAGCAGAGAAAGGCATCCTCTCTCCTCTAAAACACGGAGAGAATCACACTGAACTGCAAAGAACAGTGAAAAACAGGAAACCAGTGTACGTCACATCCAGTCTCCTTTCCCGTGAGAAAACCCAACAGCACTTGACTGTGGAATGTAAACATTGTCTTGTGACAAGCACTTCGCTGCTCAGTGAAGGAAGCAGAAACCAACATGCGTACCCCTGCATCCCCCCAGAAAAAAACACTCTCTCTCTCTCTGTCTTGATTGCAGGAGTCAGCAGTGGATCAGCCTCACCCTGGCAAAACCCCTTCATGATCATGGTATATAGGAGCAAATTAATTTTATTGCCCCATGTGAGGATCAAATGAATTATATTTATTATTGCATCTACATCCCACTTTTTCTCCAAGAAACTCACGGTGCTGGAGATTATTGTCTCCCTCTCAATTTTTATCCTCATCATCACCCTTTGAGGGATCTTAGGCTAAGAAGGAGTGACTGGCTGAAGGTGAGATTCATGGCTGTGTGGGGATTCAAACCCTGGACTCCCAAGTCATAGTCCAATACTCTAACCACTACACCACACTAGTTTTCTAATGACCTCTTGGTTATAATACTGATGTGCTGCTTGCTGCACTAATGCTCATGCTTTTTGCCCTGGTGTGAACATCACTTAGACAATTACTAATCAAGGATTAGGAAATGAAGAGAAAATTAAAAATGTCAGCTTGCATTACAAGCAGATTTCCAGGGGGAGAGTGGTGTAAATGGAATGGACGGCTGGCGATCCCGCCTGGCTGCATACAAAGCAGGGCTGTAATGCAGTTCAGCGAGAATTTTAATTGCACAATTATCACAATATCAAATATTTTCGAACTGATTACATCAACGCGAAAAGAAAAAATAAATTATCTTTGTTTTTACTCAACTGTCCTTTGGGCACTCTGTGCTCTCTCCCCCCCCCCCCATGCACTGATTTTCTTGACGGTTAAAAAGGTATGGAATTCTAAAGGCAATCGCAAAAAACCTCAGATGCAAAAGGGCAATTTTGTAAAGATCTATAGACAGAGATGCACAGTCTTGCAAACACAGAGTCTGAGGATAAGATCTGCATTCCAAAGGTGGACAGCCAGGTGGTGGTGGTGTTACCTGTGTTACCTGTAGTCTTCCAAGTGAATTTAAACTACAATCGTTGGACTAAAGACCTAAAGAACTCTGGACCAATGACATGAAAGCCTGACTTTCCCTCCACTGCCTGGCTGCTGGTTATGGGGGATTCAACATCCCTGCCTAGGTGACTGGCTCTGGGTTGGCTCAGGACTTCATGGCTGCCATGACAACCATGGGGCTGTCCCAATAGGTCATCACTGGACCTCGTTTTCTCAACTGGGCAGGAAGAGTGTGTTCTGAACGAGGGAGATACTGGCATCAGTCCCTTGTTGTGGTCAGACTGCTTCCTGTTGAGATTTAGGCTCTTAGCACCTTTCCTCCTCGGCAGAATTGGAGGACCTATTAGCATGGTCTCCCCTGAGAGGCTGATGGCTTCAATGAGTTTCCAGGCGGCTCTGGGGGATTCTCTGGCTGATATGACCAGTGCTCCTGTCAAAGCCTTGGCCAACCTCTGGAACATTTGAATGGCTCGGGTCATTGATATGATCGCCCTAGAGTGCCCACTCCCCCTTTGTGGAGCCCACTTGACTCCCTGATATATCCCTCAAATGTAATAACTTGGCTTATTTTAGCACCAGCAAATCCAATGTGAGCTGGGTGGAGTGGGGAGAACCTGCCTGTCACTTATCAACACTAAGAGGATGCTTTATATATATATAATAATAATTTAATCACAGATTAAATATGTATGAAGGAACTTAAGTGCTGATGGCACCATTCAGCCATCCATGCATGTCTCTTTATTCTGCTGGGCTGTTAGAGAGTCTTCTGAAAATCATATCGAACTTCCATTTCCTTCTTTCCAGAACTATTGATCAGCAAGACGTTATTTTTATTGAACCAACTTGGCGGTTTAATGATGACGCTGCGGAGTTCCGCTGAGCTTTTTGCCAGGAAGTTGGAAAACTATGAAAAAGGTGGCCTGTCAAGAGCCAAGATGCACAGTCAGCCAACCCCAACCTGGTGCCCTCCACATAGCTGTCAACCTTCCCTTTTTTGCGGAAAATTCCCTTATTCCAGCGCCGTTTCCCGCTGCTTCCCGCTGCTATCCCAGATTGTTAGACATCCCATAGACTGTCCCTGGGACAGGTGAGGCTGCTGATCCCTTATTTTTGAGGCTGCCTATCCCATCTTTTCAAATCTGAAAGTTGACAGCTATGGCCCTCCAATTGATGTGGCCTTCCACATCCACCAGGTATAGCCAGTTAGCAATGTGGAAGCGACCCCACCCATGATATCCTCACAGTTTAAAAGGCCACAGATTGTTTAATAAGCCTGGGAGAAGAGGAATTTTTTGCCTGGTGCCTAAAGATATGTGACGAAGGCGCCAGATGAACCTCCCTGAGGAGAGCATTCCACAAGCAGAAAATAACAACAACATGGGAACACAGCCAGAAGTTTTAGAGTAAAAGGGCGAAAGCCATGCAGAGCAAATTTCACTTATCCAGAGGCATCTCTTATCTGGACATGGCTTCTAACCTGAAGTGTTCTCTCCCCCCCCCCCCCCCCCGCCGCCCCTTCGCCACCCCACAGTCTCTTTTTCAAAAGGTCAGGTTCATGCTTCTGATTAAATATTAGCAAGGAAGAAGCAACATCAGCAGAGCTGTGAACTCTGAGAGAAAGAGTGAAAAACGCGACATTAGTGGGCAAGATGAAGCTGTAACAAATAGGCTTACTGCAGGAGGAAAATCCTACAGTGAACATTAAGGCACCATGAAGCAGAACAAACCACTTCAAGTGTGACTCGGAGAGAGAATAGGCTTTGTCCAAAAGGGGCCTCTCCCACACCTTTGCATGCAAGAGAGAGGGAGAGCAGTCAAAGTGAGGAGAAAGAGGTTGTGGGGAAGTATCATTTCGTGTGTCCTGTTAGCACCTGACCCCTTTCAGTGAAGTGAACTGTGTTAAATTAGAGTAAGGATGGTCTGCAGCCAAAGGGCAACCAAAATGGCCGAGGGGATGAATCACCTCCCCCATGAGGAAAGATTGCAGCATTTGGGGGTTTTTTAGAGAAAAGGTGAAGAAGAAGCAACATGGCAGAAGTTTATAAAATTATACGTGAATAGAGAAATGTTTTTCTCCCTGTCTCATAATGCTGTAACTTGGGGACGTCCAATGAAGATGAACACTGGAAGATTCAAAACTGATAAAAGAGAGTTCTCTATGCAGTATACATGGTTAAACTGTGGAACTCATCTCCACAGGAGGCAGTGATGGCCACCGACCTAGAGGATTAGGCAAATTCATAGCCACAATGGCTATGCTGACTCCACTGTCAGAGGCATTATGCCTCTGAGTAACAGTTGCTGGAAACCATAGGCAAAAAGAAAAAGAAAAAGCCATGGCTTGTTTGCTTGCCTGTGAGATGACACGTTGCTTGTTGAACTAAACCATGGTTAAGGTTATGTGTGTGCACAGTCAAAGCCAAATCAAATGCAGCCACCAAGAAGACCCACCATTCGATGCTATGGGCCTTACTTCACCCTCAAGATGCATGCCAGTTTAGCCATGGGGCTTTCTTCCTAAAATATCTGTGGTTAAATAAAGCAGAGTTTACTGAATGCTTCTAAATGTCTTTCTGAAGTGACTTGAGCTTAGAATCATAGAATCATAGAGTTGGAAGAGACCACAAGGGCCATCGAGTCCAACCCCCTGCCAAGCAGGAAACACCATCAGAGCACTCCTGACATATGGTTGTCAAGCCTCTGCTTAAAGACCTCCAAAGAAGGAGACTCCACCACACTCTTTGGCAGCAAATTCCACTGTCGAACAGCTCTTACTGTCAGGAAGTTCTTCCTAATGTTTAGGTGGAATCTTCTTTCTTGTAGTTTGGAACCATTGCTCCGTGTCCGCTTCTCTGGAGCAGCAGAAAACAACCTTTCTCCCTCCTCTATGTGACATCCTTTTATATATTTAAACATGGCTATCATATCACCCCTTAACCTCCTCTTCTCCAGGCTAAACATGCCCAGCTCCCTTAGCCATTCCTCATAAGGCATCGTTTCCAGGCCTTTGACCATTTTGGTTGCCCTCCTCTGGACACGTTCCAGTTTGTCAGTGTCCTTCTTGAACTGTGGTGCCCAGAACTGGACACAGTACTCCAGGTGAGGTCTGACCAGAGCAGAATACAGTGGCACTATTACTTCCCTTGATCTAGATGCTATACTCCTATTGATGCAGCCCAAATTGCATTGGCTTTTTTAGCTGCCGCGTCACACTGTTGGCTCATGTCAAGTTTGTGGTCAACCAAGACTCCTAGATAGTGATACTCCCTTGATAGTGATACTGATACAACTCAATGGGAAATGAAGACTGGGGTGGCTTACCTGCCACAGATGCAGGTGTAGGAAGTGTGTCGCATGCCGCCGCGTTTGTAGCAGTAGTGCTGAAACAGGCTGCAAAACAAAGGAGACAGAAGTTAATCAATTGTTGAGGACCAAACAAAAAATGCAACGAACAATGCAACGTTGAAAGAACCAGGACTTATTTGTTCTCTGCTGTCCAGCTCAGACATCAACTCATCATCCCATCTCCATTTTGAGCTCGCTAGGTGCCTGAAGAAAATGGTAGAGAAACAACTAGAAGAGGAATTGCAAAGAAAGTCTATTTAAGCTTCAGCAGGAGCAAATCCATCCCCTAACCTTCAAAGTTTACCTGTCACTGGAGCTAAACAAGTAACAATTCAAGAGATGACCAAAAGCCGACTGTGTCCTCCCCCCCCCCCCCGGTTGTTGCTTTGCTTTGCTTTGGAAAGTAAGAAGCTCCCTCCTTCTCCCTCTTTTTGTTCCCAAACCCTGAAGTTTCTTTGACCACAGGTGAGAGTGGGAGGAAAGGGGAAGTTGCAGGAGTCCATTGCAGGAAGCAATCTCTCTCTCAAAAGACTTCCTGAAGCAAAGAACTGCCCGTCTCTTCACGTGACGATAAAGGCATCCTGCAGGAGGAGCTCTTCCGCCTTCCCAAGAGCGCCAGCATCCCCTAGGACATGATGGATGCTCTGCCGTCAGGCAAGGACAGATGCACCCAAAGTACAATTAATATAGGATTAACTGCTTTAAGAGTCAAGCACATATTAGAGCCCCTTTCAGTCTTGGTGAAATATACTCTAATTACAATCCAATTCCCTTTTAATACTGAAAGGATTGGGGGGAGGGGGGGAAGACCTCATTTGTTGTAATATTAAAATCATTTCATTAACAAGGAGTGATAATGGAACCCATTCAGATTTCAGAGACGTTCGCAAGCCTTTGGCAGCTGCTGCGACAAATGCAAGCTATTAGACGGACATTTAAGATATTGCTTCAGCTACACACCCGGTTAGCTATATCTAACTGCTTAATGAGACATTAGGATGGACAGTCCCAACACTATTATGCACATATCAAGGAGATGAATGTGCCACATTTCACAGGTTGCTGAACCTCACAAATGTTTTTTGGGGAAACCTGACAGGCATCCGCCCAGGATGTTATAGGCAAAGTATGCTGTGCTTCTAGATAAACTTTCTGTTACAGGATCATAGCCATGAACAGCCGGGTCCAAAAGGAGCACTGCTAAGATATCATTAAGCAACAAAACTCTGCAATAGGAATGAAAAGAAAATGGAAACGCCACCAGCATGAAACAGGAACCGGAAGCTACTAGATACCTTATTAATATTAATAACACCCATAATTAAAAAGTAGTAGTGCTTCCGACATGTCTCCTTAGCAACCCAAAGGAAGAAAAGTTCACCCTGGCTATATCTGATCAATAGCCAATGTGTGCTGAGGGTGACAACCTTAATACAGGAAGGTTATACTGATTAACTTAAAAGGAGGGTCCGATTTTTATACAGGCTCTGCCTACGATTCCTAATCATTTCCTTGGAAGAGGCAGGAGTTAGGAAAATGAAAGCATTTCATAAGTCTACTGGAGATATGGATTCCAAAAATAATAGTAGTAATAATAATAATAAATCAAAGGAAGTGATCATGGTGAGTAGCCTGGCTCGGATAATGTGCTACAAATGGAAACAGCTAGCTAAATTTAGAGCCCAGATCTTAAGAAAACTCTAGAGATCAATTTGGAGCAAGCGTGTCAACAAGTTAAGCTCTTAACAAGCATTTGGGTCGACAGTGCAATGCTTCAAAAGTGCGAGGCACAACAAAGCTTTGGTTCTGAGGGACTGGGATGTTCTGAAGTATTTTAGAAGCATGTTAAAATTAAAGGCATCTTACAGCACAAGGAACACTTGGCAAAACTGAACTTAAAAATATTAAAATCTCAATGATTTTTCCTGGTATTCTCATGGTGAACCAGCTCTGAAGACACGAGCTATGATAGTCATAGTACGATGAGGAGACAATGTATTTGTTTCTGAACAGCACACTTACAAGCACCCTCCTTTGTAGCCCAGAAACCTAATGTCCTTGGATGGTCTGAATATTTGTTTGATGGTTGTTCTCCCACCTCATGTGAAAATCCTGTCCCTCTTACACCCTCGGAGGTCACCATGGCCTTTATTCGGGTGTTATAGAAGCGCAGGGGTTCCAGTTGTGAGGAGTGGGGCGTATAGATGAGCCTGCTGGCTGTTCACCTCCATCACCACCACCCTCTGGGAGTTGAAATGCAACTGCCTGGAGCAGAGAAATCTCTTGCACTTCTGTGATGTCAAACCATGGAAAACTGGGGAGCAGTGAGGGAGCTCGCAAGAGCAGAGGTTGGCTCCTCATGTCACACAGTTACTCTCCAACTTGCGGAGCATGAAGCCAGCACACTCATCCCAGTAAGCACCCCTCAGACGTGCACTTTCCACATCTCAGTAGGGCTCACATTACAGCATTTGGTCCTGCACTGATGTTAACAGCAGCCACTGTTCTGATATATCCAGGGCTGACATGACAGTGCCCAACCTCAACTACAAGCTTGAGCATGAATCCAACCATGGCTAGAATAAGCTGGATGCAGATTTAAGGCAACTCTCAAAGAGGAAGAGAAGAGGATTTACACATGATAGAAAAACATGAGGGGGTGAAGGACTCAGCCACATGTTCCGAATGGCCCAGTTCATGAGTAACACTAAGCCATGGTTTGTTTTGCCTAAGTGTGGCTTTTCTTAACTTTTGAACCCAGCCAAGCAGACTAACCATGGTTTCTTGTTAGCTTGTAAACCGTGGCTTGCTTTAACTATGGTTTGGCATTATGTCCAAACCAAACAGCCTTGCTTAACCATGGTTTGTTTGACCAGCCCAAGCACTTTCCAAGCCAAGGAGGCCTGAGTGACTGGGAGGCAAACCACAAACTACAAACCACGGCTTAGCCAATGTCCCATCCACAATTTTATGTCTGTACTGGCCTACATGAAAGATGGTCAGCAATTATAGGGAAACTGTAGTTAAAGCAGGGATGGTACATAAACCTTCAAACCCAAGCAGTAGAAACCAATGCAATTTCCCCTTCTTTTCTACAAAACACACAGAAACTGGAGAGACGTTCTCTGAGAGACAAAGCTTAATTGGAAAACGGACAGGTGCCACAGGGGGGGTGGGGGAAGAATGGCAGTTCGGAGTTAATAAATTAAAAGGAAAACAAAACACATCCCAGGGACATCTATCAAGGGTAATTTACGGACAACAAAATCAACAGATCGTTTAAGCTTAAGAGAGGGGAGAGGTGGGTGAGGCATAATTGGCATTTTAATTGTGTAAGAGGATTGTAAATCATCTTCCCTAGTCAAACAGCAAGATCCCCCAATACCACAGATAGCATCACTTGATGGATCCTTCCATCAGTTCAGCCCTTGCCAACTTGGTTCCCTCCATATGTTTTGGCTGATGGGGGCTGTAGTCCAAAAGAGCTGGAGGCCACTTAAATTGCCAAAGGCTGCAGTGACATTTTCTCTCGTCCATCCAGGTGGGTATATTCCAAACTAGAGTGTTTAGTAAAGTAGGTGTACTGTCTGTCAATGTGTGGGGTGCTAAAATGGGCCACAGCAGGAGTGTGTCTCCAAATGTAATGGTCACCTTGTTGGCTTGCATGAAAAGCTGGGTTTAGGGGGCATCGCTTCCCCGCAAAAAAAAAAATCACAAATAGGTGAGTAAACAAGTGCATTGCCCACAAACTGGCACGGAACATGAGCAGAAGACAGTAGAAAACAAGTTGGCATTTAAGCAGAAGGTAAGCTGGCATCCTTGCTACTTGGCGTCATTTATCCGGGTACCAAAGGGAAACTGTGGGTGGAAATTGGTCTTGGATTTACCCTCCAAATGCACAGCTAATAATTATATAAACTGCAAGGAAGAATATCCTGTCTTGGTTTAAGCAGGGGTAGCTTATGGGTTTCTTAATGGTGTGTCAGACTAAGACCTGGGAGACGAGGGTTCAAATCTCTACTTAGCCATGAAGCTGCTCTCTGGGTGACTTTGGGCCAGTCACTGTCTCTCAGCCTAACCTACCTCACAGGGTTGTTGTGAGGATTAAATGAGGAGGAGAACCATGTTGGCTAACTGTGGCTTAAACGATCACTGGGAGAATCTGAAATCTACTTCTGAGGAAGAAGACCTATGATCCTTTAAGTTGCAAGGCAGAATCGGCTCTCTGAGGACGTGGTTCATCTGAGTCCCTTCCCCCACCCCACAAGACATTTTTTCCATAGGTTTCTGCTTCTTATATAGCAATGACACAGAACCACAAATACTAGCACAACGCCACAATTTCACACTCAATTTAATATGAAATAAGAGTGAGACCACACCAAAAGGTCCTAAGACCCACAGCTCTGTTTCATTATTAGTTTTTAAATACTGTAATTTTGGATCTCAATTGGCATATCTTACACTGATTTTTTTTGTTTATTCATAACTATTTATTAACATGTAATTAATGAGGTCTAAATCCTTTGATGACAGAATGATTAAATTGTATGTTAACTAATCCCTCTTTTAATTATGATGCTGCCGGGAACCCATTCGTGGATATATATAAAAAGGAGACATTTATAGGCACCCATTCTTTAAAGAAGCAGTATGTTAAGCCAATAATTAGAAGAAATAGTGATTTCAATTATATTTTAATTACTGTTACACATAAAACATGCCTTAATAGATGTAGCATAATACATACTCTCCTTTTATGAATCACTAGTAATTCCTTTTGGGGTGTGATCCAAATAAAGGCATTTTAATACCCATATGCACTGATACAGACGAATGCAGTGAATATTGTCAGCTTTGCCCGCTGCAATGGATAAAAGATACTTAATCCTCAAACGAAGCTGCTTCTCAAAGCAAGCCATTCTCTTACAACACTAGAACCCAGAGCCATTCATTGGAGCTGAATGTTGGAAAATGCAGGAAAAACAAAATAAAGCACTTTTCTTCATGCAGCACATACCGCCGTATATTTCGCCCCATAGGGCGCACCGGCCCACAGGGCGCACCTAGTTTTTCTTTGGGGGGGGACAAAGAAATTTGTTTTTATTTCCCCCCTAGGCGCGGGGCTGGGGCGGGGGAAGCCCGAGCTTCCCCCGACCCCAGCCCCCGGAACAGGCTGCTATCCGCAAGCCTAGGGAGCCCGTGGGAAGTCACGCCGGTCTCCCCAGGCTTGCGGATATCTGCCCAAAGGCTTCGGGATGCAGGCATTTCTCTTCGGGATGCAGGCAACTCCGCAAACCAGGTCGGGGAATAGTGGGATGGAGGCGCTCCACCTCCCGACTGTCCCCCGAGCTTGTGGGGCTGGCCGATATCTGCACGAAGCTCCAGGCCTGATATCTGCACAGTGTGCCCCAGGCTTCGGGATGCATGCTGCTATCCGCAAGCCTTGCGAGCTCGACGGGAACTCCCGCGGAGCTCCCAAGGCTTGCAGATAGCTTCCTGAAGACTGGAGAGCGAGAGGGGTCCGTGCGCACCGACCCCTCTCTCTCTCCAGGCTTTAGCGAAAGCCTGCATTCGCCTCATTCGCACACACATTTCCCCTTCATTTTTGGAGGGGAAAAAGTGTGTCCTATAGGGCAAAAAATACGGTAGTTAAACTATGAGATTCACTCCCATGTGGAGGAACAGTTTGCAAACCTGCTTGAAATCCTGATTTTAAATATGGGACTGGCAGAGATGACGGGCAGAATCCGAGACCAGGAGAAAGAGACAGTGGAAGAAGATTGGAAGAAATTTAAAGATTATCTTAACAAATACTATAAAATTAATGAAGGCTAGAATGACATGGGTTGGAAAATAATTTGGTGTTCAGAGATGTAGATTAAGAAAAGGAATGGAATTGTCAAAAAACTTTGGGAAATAAGGGAATGGATTTACTGACTGGATAATGAAGTTAGAATACAGAACGGGGAGGTATGAGGGAGTCGGGGAAAGTAGGTTGAGAAAATAAGGTTTGAAACTATACTTGTTGTTTTTGTTTATGTTTGTTTTTTATTGTTGTTTTGTTTGTACATGTTCTTAATGGAAATCTCAATAAATATCATTTTAAAAAAATCCTGATTTTAAGCCCTGTTAAAATTAACCATGGCTAGGTTCAGTGCAGATAGGAAGCTGCCTTGTCCCAAGTCAGACTTTTATGTATTTATTTCATAAAGATTCATATGCCACTTGATTGTAGAAAAAACAACCTCAAAGACGCCTGGCCTATCTGGCTCTGTACCATCTATTCAAAAGGTAGTCACTGTTGGACTACAACTCCCATCATATTTGACCACTGGCCACGCTGGCTGGGGCTGATGGGAGTTGTAGTCCAACACCATCTGGAAGGCACCACATTGGCTACCCTTGTTATGCTGTCCGGCAGCAGCACTCCATGGTTTCAGACAGCGATTTTTACCAGCCCTGCATGGAGATGCATGCAAAGGAGGTGCCTCGAGCTACAGGCCCATCTCTAATGCAACACTCTAATACCATAGTGAATGCTGCAAAAGGAGAAGATTTGGGATTGTGTGCACACACAGGAGACAGGGGAGCATGAAAGAGTGTGTAGCCTTGCATGAGTCATGTGGTATGCCCACTTTCTAAACCACACCCTGGAGACTGGGAAATCTTGATGTCTGCATTAGGCTAGGGGAAAAGGGCAGAAAGTGCAAACTTTTTTTTTTTTTTTTGCAAGGTGCAGCCACAGTTCAAAACAGCACTTGGAGGGGGCAGTTTAGTTTGCCAAGCAGAATCCCCCAGACTTAATCTCTCTCTTTCTTGACCTCCTTCACATAATATGATGCGTATTCATGCCATGTGACAGTCTCATGCTCAGGTGAACACTGTGCGGAAGTGCCACATCACCACTGTCCTTATGGTTAGGGCTATCCCAAAATCAGGGGACCCCAGAAGTCCACTGCTTAAGGACTGAGCCTGTCTGGCATCTGCCTTGAGTAAAATGCCAAACAGGAATGGGTACAACCTTTTCCTATTCACCGACATTGCACTGTGGGGCAGGGAAATATGCCAGATCAGACCAGGGCTTCATCTAGTCCAGCATCTAGTTTCTAACAGCACCTAGGAAATGGGCACCCCCAGAATATTTTGAGGTTGCATGTACAGTGGTACCTTTGGTTAAGTACTTAATTCGTTCCGGAGGTCCGTTCTTAACCTGAAACTGTTTTTAACCTGAAGCACCACTTTAGCTAATGGGACCTCCTGCTGCTGCCGCACCGCCGGAGCACGATTTCTGTTCTCATCCTGAAGCAAAGCTTCTTAACCCGAGGTACTATTTCTGGGTTAGCGGAGTCTGTAATCTGAAGCGTATGTAACCCGAGGTACCACTGTATATGTACCATCTTGCCCATTTCTTAAGATCAGTGGGATGTCCCACCCAGGGTGGAGGCACGACCCACGGTGGCATATCCAGCTATGTTGGAGCACACCCATTGAAATGAAGAGGCCCAAGTTAGCCATGCCCATTTCAATAGGCCTGTTCTTAGTACTGTCTTAGTTGGATACTACCCAGGGTTTTTTCATTGGCTGCTCCAACAAGGTCGTGTACTCCATGAAGTCAGGTTCCCCTCCCTCCCACCCTCCCTCTTTCATCTGGCTATCTTTCGCTGACTAGTGAAGACATTTTTATTCTGGCACAGAGTGGGGGGAGAGCTAAAACTTCTGGATGCACATATTAAAATGCATAGCAAACTGACAGCGTAAGATTTATACTGTATATATTTCACATCAGTCTGTGTCAATGGCAAGTTATCTGATGCATGCATGTTACCCTGGTTAACTCTATAGACTTTGGGTAATTGGCCTGTAGGCAGCGTACACACAATAAAACTGAATTATTCTTGCAGGCTTTTGCCCTTGTTTCCTTAAAGGCTGTTTATGATTTGTGGCTTCTGGCTGTACTGTATTTTTACAAAATGTATTAAGAACATTAAGAGCACAGGAACCAACTTCCCACCACCACTCACATAAATCCTTACCACCACCACCACCACCACCACCTTAAAGACTATTTCAAGGATTGCCAACTTGGAGCCCACCAATACCTCATGTGGTGCCTGCAAAAAGGTCTCAGTAAATATCCCCTCAAAAATAAACAAGACTGGAGGAAGCATGCCCACCCACCCATTTGGGGCTCCTGTCACCTTTTCTGCTTTTTCAGACGCACCGCCATTTTGTGTTATATCCACCCCACAGCAGGCATTTATGTCACACACCCCAGAGCTGACATTTAGTGACTGATGGTGCTCACAGGACTTTCTCAAAACTCCAAATGTACCCGCTAGTCCTCAAAACACTGGTGATCCCTGGACTCCTTCAACACTGTGAAAGAGAGAGAAATGGAAAGCAGAAGAAGACGGAGTGCAAGAGAGAGAAAAGGTGAGCAGGGCTGTTCCATTGACGGCCTTTGCACATCCCTCACCTGTCACCTGGAGACAGCTATTGCACCAGGCTACTTGGGCTGCCTCCATCCCAGCTGGCCATTATCAAACATCCCCCCACCCTGCCCTCAACTTTGCTTTCCCCTCTAACTCCTCTTTTACTTTTGTGTTGTGTCTTTTAGACTGCAAGCCTGTGGGTGGGGACTGACTTACAGCTGCTCTGGGAATCTTTTCGGCTAAAGAGCGAGGCGAAAATGCTCTAAATAAAACAAGATGAACGAAGGAGCTATGAGAGGCATCAATGAGATGGCAATACAATGTGGAGAAACAAAAGAATAATCTGGCGCTGCACCATCTGTCCGATGGAACAAAACACTTCTCTGCTTCTCCCCCCATTCTGTCATCTCTGCCACTATCAGAATTATTGATGGAATATTTAACTTATCCATTCAGTTTCCAAAACAGAACTCTTTCCCAATAAAAGTAATGCCCAGAATGGAAGCCTCTGAGACTTCTTTCTTCCTTCTTCCCAGAGTAATAATGTTCATTTTAACCTTGATGGGGGACTTAACTAATTTATGAGGTAATTTCAGTAATAACCATACATTAATTTTACATCTCCTTTTCTCCTGTTTGGATAGGTTTGGGCCACTAGGAATTATGTAAAGACAGACAATAGGCTGCTAGGGATTTCAAGTGAGTAATGCACTGTGTTTAAAACCTTTCAATCAAATTAATAATGCGCAGAGCTATCCACTGTGTAATTGCTTCTAATATATTCAGATTCAGAAGTCAGCATTAATAGACTATATAGATGGTATTTTTCCTGCAGGAAATTATACTGGTTTAATTTCACATTCTCACTATAAATCCCAGGCCAACATGGTCCCTCTGCAACCTCTGGGTCACAATCAAAAATCAGCATTTCATGAGCACAGTCCTAATAATAATTTTATAATGTCATTCTCGACAAGAGTGGAGATATGGGATTCTGAGATTATGAGGGCAGAAAAAGTTGCATAGTGAAGTGGGGACAGAAATGGGCCTTCTGAGGTGAGAGAAACAGTTTAGAAGCAAGTGCTATAGAGCTTAAGATATACAGTGTGGATGAGAGGGAAAGGGTTTGCATATCTCTGTTCAGGAATGGAGTTGAATGACCTACTTTGTAGGGTTGTTGTGCATGGAGGAAAAGAGAAAATTATCCCCCACATAGTGCCTTGAAAGAAGGGTGGGATGCAGTCAAGGAACTTTTGGGAGACAGGCGAGGTCTGCCTTCAGCCATCAGTTCAAAACACTGAGCTGTAGGTAGGATTTTTATATACGTATTTGGTTAAGTGTAATAAAATGTTGGTATGTCTGAGTGAAAATTTCAAATATGAAACTACTCTAATTTCCAGTGATCAATTTGCACAGGTTTTGCAAATGACACCCTTAAGCAATCATCTAAGCCTATATCAAGGTTGATGGTGAATTTGCAAGTAAAGTATACAATTTAAGCATGTCAAATTTTTATTTTCTTCCCAGTTCGAACTTGTGGCTCAACCTCATTTGTTTATTAAAACATTCATAGACCACCATTCATTAAAATAGCACAGATAAAATCAATACAACAAAACAGCTGAATGCTAAAAAAACCCACAAATACTAGAGATAGCCAGAATTTCCAAGAGAGCTGGTACTAAACATAAGAGATCCCTCCTTAAAAACTCACTTTTTGTTTTTATTTTCTCACAACAATGCACATTTCCAAATGCATGAACGCAAGGGCCCGCATAGTTCTGCTCATGTATAATCCATCCTTTAAATATTATACATTACTACTATGGGTATTTTTGGTTTCCTGGGACAGCCCAACACTCTTGATAAATTATAGTTATTAAATGTATTTCTAAATGCTGCCAGCACCAGCATGGTTACTTATATTACACTGCAGTTCCAGTGTCAAGATTTTACTGCAATCAGTGATTTGAGACTTGACAAGATGAAACTGGAGCTTGTATGCCTATAGCATAAAATTGTACGAGTCATCCCTTGCACTGTACTTGATAAAGTGTCAGAAGAGATTTTCGTAGGTTGCCTTACTATCCTTCAGTTGTTTCAATGCATTTGGGGGGAAAGAAAGAAGAAAGCTTCCATCACCAGTACAGAAGAGTTGGCCAACTATGGCTGTTTAAACCATTCTGGACTCTTCCAGTTCTCAAAGTTGATGTTGCACCACCAGACCCAAGAAGTCTCTATATTAAGGTATCTGCCACATATCCTAATCAGGCCTTCATCCCCAACAAGACCATAGGAGATGTTCTGGAAACAGTGGGGGCTTCTCTGTGCTGACATGTATTTTAAACAAATACCTAAAAATAGATACATACAGTGTTCAAACAAGATTCAGCATCGTTCTGAAGTACTGAAAAGCATCAATTGAGCAGGTCCAACGAGTACGTTTTCAGGACAGCGTCTTCATGTTCAACATGAAAAGGCAATCCGCTTATCCGCAGTTTGATCATTTGGGTGTCAACGTTTCCCAAAAAGAAAGTAGCAAATTCTAATGGAGAGATGTTTCCATCATTTGAAAAGGAGACAACCATCCGTATCCTGTCAAGGTTTAGTGTATCATGGGAGAAGAGGACCAGTCTAGAAAGGACGTAACACCAACAAGACTATTGCAGGGTCCAGCTAGATCTGATGTCACTAAGAATGTCACCTCCCAGTTCTCTCCAGTCATGAAGAAAAGCAGATATCCTTCAACTCACTTAAGGATATACTTCAACTATGGTAAAAAAATAATAAAAAAATTCCTTCCAGTAGCACCTTAAAGACCAACTAAGTCAGTTCTTGGTATGAGCTTTCGTGTGCATGCACACTTCTTCAGATACACTGAAAGATACACTTGCTGTTTCAGTGTATCTGAAGAAGTGTGCATGCACATGAAAGCTCATACCAAGAACTGACTTAGTTGGTCTTTAAGGTGCTACTGGAAGGAATTTTTTTTGTTTTGACTATGGCAGACCAACACGGCTACCTATCTGTAACTTCAACTATGGTGTTTAGCAGTGGGTAACCTTTTCCCTATTGAGGGATGGATTCCCTTGGAGGGCTGCAGGTATAGGTGTATGAGGCTAGGAATGGAAGAGGATGGAGCCAAACTACTCTCTGTTTCCATCTTACACAAACACATGTCCGTCCACCCACATCTCATCTCCCTTTTCTCCCTCACTCTGCTTTTGCCTCTCCCAGGAAGAACTTGCCACCTTGTCCTTAAGAACATAAGAATAGTCTGTTGAATCAGGCTAGGGGCCCATCTAGTCCAGCATCCTGTTCTCACTGTGACCAACCAGATGCCTGTGGGAAACCCTCAAGCAGGACCCGAGAACAAGACCAGTCTCTACTCCCATGGCCTCCAGCAGCAGATACTCAGAAGCATCGCTGCCACCAACTGTGGTGGCAGAACACAGCCATCACGGCTGGTGGCTGCCTCCTGTGGGAGCATGTTCAACTATGCACTGCATGAAGAAGTACCTTCTTGTATCTGTCTTCCTTCCCTTTCCCCGGAGGCCCAACCTTCAAAATGCAGCAGCTATAATATATATTTTACATCAACATCTTAGATGTTTTTTATGATTAAGAAGTATACAAATTTTGTTAAATGGATAAAATGGAAAAAGTGGCTCCCTTGTGCATGGGGAGTTTGGGAAGGCAGAGCAATGTGGCCAATGGGCATTGGGTGTTGTGAGGATCTCTTTCATTGCTGCCTTTAAAAAAGAGAAAGGAGCTGTGCACTTCTGGGTAAATAATAAATTACTGTTCCAGGAGTGGGAGAAAAGAAAGCACTTCAAGAACACAACTGGCCTGCAAGGTCCTCCAATCTCTCTGCCTACATCTTAGGAGCCCTGGACATACAGAATGAGTGAAAGGCTGCCCAGAGGATTACACCATTTGCCACAAATTACCTCTTTATGGAAGAATCAATTTTATAGTCTTCTGAATCTCAAACACTTGGTGCTTCAATACAATGGAATTACTCTTTGGAAAGCCAGACCCAAGACGGATGACTCTGGAGAGCTCACAGACAGGCCGAGGGAGCCGTCAGCCATTAAGACCATCACCTACGGAGAGCTCATGCATCATAGGGAAAAAGTTTGGCAATGGAAAAGATGCAATCAGTCATTAACACCAGGCAGCTCAGAATGACATCTGGACGGCCTTAATACGCAATTCATCTTTGAGCACTTAGCCCAAACTCAAAGCCAATGAATGTACAACAGAAGCAAACAAGTACATCATTATGGGAGTTAGAGCTATTGGCTTTCTGATTTTAGCACTTTCTTCTTTAGCAGTTTTGACTGGAACCCACATGGATACCTAGCTAACTACTCAGATCATTGTGAGGGGTGGGGAGACATATGAGTGATGATTTCCAACATATTTTTCAAGTACACCTATGAACCTTACAATGCAACAGGTCCAAATGGAAAACGCAATCTCTCAATTTTCTTCTTGTATGACTATCCCAACATAATTCTCCATGACATCTTATGCAAGTTGCCTATTCAGAAGTAAGCCTCACTGGTAGTGTCTAAACATGCTCCAAACTTGGGTGTTGCTGTTGGGATTCTTAGATTTCTAACAAATTTCTTAGTTGCTGGGATAATATATTCAGTCAACAAGAGCTAACTAGATCTAGATATGCACAGAGCCACCTCAGGCTTGCAAATCAGAAGGCATGGCTTTCAAGCTACTTAAAGGTTATTTGCTGTAGTTCCTAATACTTAAAATAAATTTCAAAAGTTTTACTTGCTGATATGGAAAGTAAAATAGTACTATAGGCCTGAATTCTATGTAATAAGAATATTTGCTCTCAGAATGCCGAGAGAATTTAGCCAGGAACAGAAATTAGAAAAGATAGTTGAAAGACAGTCAGTAGGATTTTTGTTCAGGGCCCTATATATTCTTCTCAGAGCCTGTCCCACAAAGTTTCCAACAGTTGAGGGTGGGGGTTGGGTTTGCATATAACTTCTCTACTTCCCCACTCAACCCAATGGATGTAGTTTTAAGCATTCTTTACATGCATTAAGTTTGTTTGGATTCTGAATAATTAAAAATAAATATGTTCTTTCATCAAGCCAAAGAGTTACACAAAGACTGCCAGGAGATGTGAATATACATATTTATAAATGCCTGTCACACCAGCTAGGAAAATCCACTTACCCTCACTAGATCTTATGATCTGATCAGAATTGCATATCTTCGTGTTCAGAGAAAAATATTATAATTAATATTTTAAAATGAGCTTAACATCACACTGTCTATTTTAAGTAAACAGTAATTATAATGTTTGCTAATCGAGTTTCCTGTGCAATAGCTCAAGTGGCAATTTGTCCCTGAGAAGTTACGGAAACAAAATTAGGAAAACAGAATTTTGGGGTGGGGGGAAAAGCAACAATGATTAGTTTGCACATTCTGCTAACCCAGCCAGCCTTTCTCCAAATCTTGATGGGCTCATTCTATCAGTTGAAACCAGCACAGTCAACACTCAGGAGAATGATGGGAGTCGGAGCCCCAATCATCTGGAGGGCACCACTTGTGGGGAAGGCTGACCTATAGCTTCCCAGGGAAGGGAGAGAAGGGGGAAACTAGCCCAGACCAGATTATGTACACACCACCATATACTTTGGCTCCAGTGTGCTCCCACTGGTGTTTGAAACAGAGGACAATGAAGCCATTAGCCACATTCCATCTTTATCCTGCAGCTTCTGTTTGATGCAATTTCCCTCAAACCAGCTTCCATCTAATTTGAAAACCGAAGCCGCGGTCAACCACATGGAAGTACACAGTGTGTACAGTTTGGACAGCCGTAACGCATGCGTAGGTGACAGCTTTGGCGAATTGTCATTTGGCCAGGGGTGGGACAATGTGGCTTTAAGAGGACTTGGGGATTGTGAAGTAAAAAAAAGGCCAAAGAACTGAAATCACTGGTTAGAGAAGAGCAACTGCGGTGAAGAGAAGATCTCCCAGGAGATAGCCTTGGTGGGACCTTGCAAGCCAAAACTCAGTGGGGAGTTCCCGAGGGAGTGATGGAACTGCTGGAGCAGAGAGAGAGCTTTGGCAAGGGTCCTGAATAGAAGCCTGAGTGTCTCTCATGGCAAGCAGACAGCTCAAAGATTTCATGCAGAGTCCTCAGCTCTTGGGTTGGCGGAATGGCTTAGGCACCTGGGCAACAGGTTTTGAATATATAGCTGTAGTGTATGTGAAATGCTGGACCGGAGGGAGAGCTTCAGCAGGGGTTCCTGAATAGAAGCCCAAGTGCCTCCAGAGGCAAGTGAAGAACTGGATGGCTTCATGTATAGGGCTCCTTGTTTGGCCTTGGCGAGAATTAACCAGGATGGAGGGTCACAGTGTAATCAGCAATGGGTCTTGGATAGAGGGAGGAACTGAACCTCTCAAAACTGCCCTTTTGAAAACCAGCCGCCTGGTCTAGTAAACATCCTGATTTAAATCAATAGCAGCCTAATTTAAAGTATCCTTTAAAGCTAGCACAACTACTTGTTTTATTAAATTGATATTTCAAAATAACATACCTTTTGCTTTGCTTTGTTCACTTTGAAAAGCATTTTCTACATGCTAAAATTACAGGCTTCTGGTGGGGGAACTGAGCTTTATGACCGACTGGTAATATAAATAGATGGTGGAAAGGGTTGGGCAATAAATAAGTAAATAACAGTAGAGGGTTTTTTTAAACAAATTGGTGGTAGTGTTGGTAGGATAGCAATAGATGGGAATCCTCCATGCTGGGATAATACAGAGGAAAAATCCTCCCCAAGGGGTTTTTGAAATATTTTCCTTAATATGGCATGCAACAGTTTTGGTGGTGGATAGGAATCAGGGGGTGCCATTGTGTTCCTTCTGCTGATTCCCATTTTCCTTTTCCTACTTGGGATGCTCACCCTTTCTATGCCAATTCCAGACATTCAGGGATTATGTACCTTAACTAGCGACACCACAATATGCCAATGCCACTGAAGAAAGCCAGTGCAGAGTGAAGACAACGCTTTCTGGACTGGTTATGTGGGATGATCCTAGCTAGAATGATCCACTGCTGCCCTCACTCTGAATCGGCAGACACCATCTTTCAATGCAATTCTCAAAAGGGGCAAAATGGATTGTTGCTACTTCCACAAATGCATTCATAAAAATCTCCCCCTACCCTCTGGCTCAGCCCTAGCTTTGATCTCCCTGATTAGATGCAAAGAGTGCAAATGGATTTTCAGTCAGCAACTGTATAGAACGGCTATTATTAATAGCTGCTACAGTACCACGGCAGCAACCGGGGGTGGGGTGGGGGTGGCGTCGCCGTCCTTGATTTAGACTAGATTACGTGAAAACTAGCAGAGAGACCTTCCAATAACTTTTAAAAATTCAATTCTGAAGGCGAGCTTCTTTTGCTGTCACAACTGGTTAGGCACAATCACAAGACTGTTCGCTGCAAAATGACATATTTTGCTAAATGCATATGTAACACAGACATATAGCTTTGCGCAGGGAGAAATAGGTCAATTTTGCTATTTGCAATATAATCACTAGCACGACACTCTGAAAAGGAGTGATTAGAGACTGCAATGGATTAAAAAAACAACAACCATAAGAGGTCACAAACAAAATGCTAAAATCCACAATGTATATTAACGTGCAACATCCTGGAGTCTTTTTCTCCCTTACCAACTTTCTCACTTTGCTGTAACTGACTACGAAATAGCATTTTTACTAGGAACAAGCTTTGAGGAATTTAATACCTGTCATATCAATGCACATTATAGAAGGAGTGGGGAATCGTTTTCAACCTGCAGGACACATTCCCTTCTGGCCAACCTGGCAAGGGGCACATGCCAGTGATGGGTGAAGCCAGAGGGTTTTGGGTTTTTTTTTTACCTTTGTACAGTAAGCTAGTTCCTACACATACCACCCATCCAGGCAAGCAAGCAAGCAAGCAAGAGGCATTATCAGGGTTGAAGGACACATCCCAGCCAGTCAAAAACACTCAAGGCAGGTGCAGAGAAGGGCTAATGGAGGTGGGGAGGTGGCCTGGAAGGAGTCCCAAGGGCAGCTGCATTTGGTTGGCCCCTAGGCCTGAGGTATCCCCTCTCACATTAGAGAACCCAAAGAACAGATAAAGCCTGCCAGAGGGAAAGTAATAAATAGCAAGTCATGATGCATCGCATGAAAGTAGAGCAGGGTTAGAGAGAGGAAATGGCATGGATGATTATAAACAAGATTGGCCACAGAAGCTTAGGGGTGAGGACTCCAAGGGGTTAAGTCAGAAGAGGTTGGTTTTGAGTTGAAGATGTACCAATCAAGCGAATTTCTGCAAAACTGCATAAATTCACAAACTTTCAGTTGAATACAGGAGCTGAATTCCCTTCATGAAGGATTCAGATGTGCACACAAAAGGGATAAATATCCTTTCTATTCAAACAGCTGAAAGTTGCAAACACCCGTGGCACCATCAGGGCAGGACATTGGGGCAGAAATCTAGAGCCTCACAGAGACAGATGAGCAGGAGGTGCCCAAAATGTGCAACAGGACTGGCTTGCTACGTTTCGAAACAACACACATTACTATCTAAAGAGCCTCCCACCCCCAGGTAGAACTTTGGATAAACTGTATTGAGAGTCTTGTTTGGTCTGACTGGCAGGATATAAAGTTTAATAAAATGTAATAAAGCGATGACTGCCCTTTTTATTATGTGAAGTTGCAAGATATTGCCTGACCGCCATAGGACTCACAGATAATCTTTAAATGCTTCCTTGATTAAAAAAGAAGTAGGAAGCGAATCCCACATCGTCTGGGTTAAGACTGCAACCTTAATTTTACAAATCCATGATCCAAGCTCACCTGCATTGCGAACTCCCTGGCTTAGTGTTCATTCTGTCTCTGCACTTATTTGACATTCAGAGACTCCAAGATGAGAAGATCATCTCAGCCCTAGTCACTTGTGGCATTTGCTCGGGCAAATCGGAGGAATATCCAACGGCAATAGGTGTTACGAAAATGGGGTATGCCCTCCAAGGCACCCATGGCAAGCTGCCTTCTCCCCCTTGGCATGTTACTACTTGCCCCACATGCTGATCTCATTACACACATTTCTTGGCTCTTCCAAGGAGCCTCTTCCAAATGCACGCAGAAAATTTACTGGCCTTTTTCTAGTTGGATGGTCCTTACATTTACATTTGCCATTCCAGGCTTGAAAAGAAAAGAGGGAGCTTTCTTTAAAACACAGGCAAGGGTGGGGCAGGGAAGTTTAGTAAAAATGTCTGCAGACTAGTGAGTTGCTGACTTATTTGCAAAGCTGTTCCCCCCTGAACACATAAGGTTTATATATTACCCCTGCCAAAGTTTGTGCCTTGCCACCATCTAGCCATTTCTAAAACATCTAACATTCCCCCCCTCTCTCTATATATAAAGGCACTATCGCCCAGGGAGGGGAAAAGAAATAAGTTGATTCTTGTGCATTTTTCCTGGTAACAAAGATGTTCCATCATTGCTTTCTCCACGTAAACACTCTAATATTCTGAACATTATTTTCACTTTAGGGATCTGAATTGGCTATTAACAGAGTAAACATCAGAACGCCCAGCATTTCAAGGCTTTATAGCCCATGAATGAAATATTCCAAATTGCTAAATAATGACGGGGATCCTGGAAACTAACAAAACCCCAGCATTTTCCTTGGGTAGAAAATCAGAGAGGGAAGGACAGAAGAAGCCACAGAAGCACAGTCAAAGGCTCTCCTCTCACAAAAGTCTGTTTGCGAGAATAAAGATGCATTATGCAAATGCCACCTCTTCAGCATTCATGATATTCACACAAATTCACTCAGTACATACAGAACCCCTTTGTTGCCCACAACAAAATCAGTTCTACCTCAAGCATAATTAATTATTGCAGCGCATGAATGCAAAATAAAAAAATAAAAAATAAAAATGCAAGGAAAAATAATGTTTGAGGCATTGCAAAGGATTTGAGAGGGCCAATGACTCACATGAAAAGCAAGGACAGGCTAGAATAAGTGTGTGTTTTTGTGTATGTGTGAGTCTGCTAAACACCTCTTCAGCTATTTACTGAAAAACCTATTTCTTTGGACTGGAAAACTGAAGATATCATGTTCACGTTCCTGAAAAACCAATCACTTAAGAACAATGCTTGACAAAAATGGCCCACTTACTCTGTGGATGCTTACTCCTGAACAAGTGCTCTTTAGACAAAAACTGGCAATCATTTCCCATGGATGACGACAACTAAAGGTACAGATTGCACCACCCAGCCCTCTTATATGGAACATGAAGTAGCTTTCAGCTATAGAACAGCTCTATACGCCACAAAGCGAGACGGCTGCCTATTCCTCTAACCCGCTGTATTGTGATTTGGCGGTCATCTTTTACAGATGCTGACCAGAGTGCCAGTGTTGTGCAGCGGATAGTGAGACCAAGGTTCAAACCCCGACTCAGCCATGAAGCTCACTGAGCAGCTGAGGCAAGACAGGGCAAACTCATTTACACAACACATGAAAACAGCAGTGGAGGACCAGTGGCCCGAAGCCACACCCATCTGCCCATCGTCTGATGCCCTATGATAGGCATAGGCAAACTCGGCCCTCCAGATGTTTTGGGACTACAATTCCCATCATCCCTGACCACTGGTTCTGTTAGCTAGGGATGATGGGAGTTGTAGTCCCCAAACATCTGGAGGGTCGAGTTTGCCTATGCCTGCCCTATGAAGTCAGGTGTAGGACAGGGAAAGCCACAGCTGCAAATAGCACCCGATTTGAGCTGCCAATGCTCCCTTGCGGCAGCTGCAGCTTTACCTTTGAGGCTATTCAAATTTAGCAACCTAACCTGACAAGCTACTTTCGTCAGGGAGAGGATACGCTGGGGAGCTCCTGATCCCTGATGAAAGCAACTCCACAGGGAAAGGCACCACATCAAAACCACATTCAAAATGTTAAGCCTCAGCTGCAAAGGAACAATTGGGAGTGCACATATTCAATCCCTTTGCGCGCCATGGTTTTACCTTTCCCGGCATCCAGGACTGTGCTTTCTGGTGAATCTGTGACGCTTTAGGGCCGGTTTTCCCAAACTTGGGTCTCTAAGCTAGGGATGATGGGAGTCATAGTCCAAAAACAGCTGGAGACCCAAGTATGGGAAACCCTGCTTTAGGGATTTCCCTTAGAACTGTATTGACAGGATGCTGGGCAAAAAGAGAGATGGGGGCGGGGCACCACAGTTCAAGAAGGACACTGACAAACTGGAACGTGTCCAGAGGAGGGCAACCAAAATGGTCAAAGGCCTGGAAACGATGCCTTATGAGGAACGGCTAAGGGAGCTGGGCATGTTTAGCCTGGAGAAGAGGAGGTTAAGGGGTGATATGATAGCCATGTTCAAATATATAAAAGGATGTCACATAGAGGAGGGAGAAAGGTTGTTTTCTGCTGCTCCAGAGAAGCGGACACGGAGCAATGGATCCAAACTACAAGAAAGAAGATTCCACCTAAACATTAGGAAGAACTTCCTGACAGTAAGAGCTGTTCGACAGTGGAATTTGCTGCCAAGGAGTGTGGCGGAGTCTCCTTCTTTGGAGGTCTTTAAGCAGAGGCTTGACAATCATATGTCAGGAGTGCTCTGATGGTGTTTCCTGCTGGGCAGGGGGTTGGACTCGATAACCCTTGTGGTCTCTTCCAACTCTATGATTCTATGAGATCACTGCTGCGGCTCTCAGCCCCACAGGGGCATGGAGTGGTGGCTGCATCTGACACGGTGGTGTAATATCTCAAGGTAGCTTCAGCCCATCCCATGTTTCATTCATTGGCCACCCAGCATGTTGCTGGGCAATCTCTAATATAAATTGATAATCAGGGCTTATACAGTGGTACCTCTGGATGTGAATGGGATCCATTCCGGAGCCCCGTTCGCAACCTGAGTAGAACATAACACGCGACTGTGTGTCTGTGCGTGCACGGGTCGCGTTTCGTCGCTTCCACGCATGGCATCATTTTGAGCGTCTGCACATGCGCGAGCGGCGAAACCCGGACGTAACGTGTTCCATTACTTCCAGGTCGTCGTGGAGCGTAACTCGAAAACGCTCAACCTGAAGCGTATCTAACCCGAGGTATGACTGTATTATATCCAGAGAGAGGTAACGATTGTCAGAAGGCTTGGAGATCAGGCTCTTCCTACCAGCAGGACTTTAACTAGGGGTTGTTGTAGCATCTTTCTCTGTTCCAAAAAGAAAGGGGTCCAAACTAGAATATGAACGCCTTGAGATAAGCAGACAACAATTCAAAGCAACCTGAGCAAAGAAGGAGGGTTGGGCATGCTCTGTGCTGAAAACATTCTGCATGTAGAAATGCTGAGTTCTGCAACCTCTGGAATTCTGCAACCACATTAAAGCACATTTCCATAATGCGATCGTTTTGCACATTTAGTTTGCTTCTTCTGCCAATCACCTTTTGGGACAAAGTGCTACAACACAGAGCTGAAGCTCCAGAAATCTTACTTGTTTGCTGTCTGGCTTTGGAGATTTCACCATCCACACACTATCAGACTATAAGAGCGAGAAAGATGTTCTTCAATAATTATACATACGCGGATGTTCTCAAGTCACTGAAAGAACACTGAACGCCTGTCCTTCTGTAACTGTGAGATTATTGGGGGAAATTCCTGAATGCACAGAGCTCTGTGAGCGTTGGTGTTAATCTGCATTGAATGGGAAAAGCAGATAACTACTCAGCCACAGGGCCACACACCAGAAAGCCAAAGCATGTGTGTATCATGTTGGGTTGTCTGGTCAATATAAATAATGTGCTAGGCAAATTGGGAGGATATGCTCAGAGTGTCCAGTTGGAAACTCTGTATTCTGACTGAGCAAAAGGCAAAATCTCATTTCCTCTATTTGCTTGTGTGCTCTCTTCCCACCATGTGGAGCAAATATGCAGTCTTTATGAACGTCCTAACACTAACATGTATGATACAAGCATTTCAATCGTCTCCAGCTGAACTTGCATCTGGGGCGCCAAGGCTCTCAAGCTCTACATCAGCAGGACCTATCGCTCACTTTCAAAACCCAGCCCTTAAATCCAAGACACCATCTCAGCAGAGCGCAATAGCTAATTGGGGAGCCATCCCCGTTCCCCTGGGAGGAATCCGTTCTCTTCAAAAGCAGACAGACAGATTGTAAAGCCAGCGCTGAAAATCAAAAGGAAGTCACTCCTCATTATCGGCTTAAGAATTTCTCCGGTTCTCAACAGAGAAGCTATTTCACTGCCGCTTGATCTCAAAAGCCACCAGCAATGTCTTCAGGCACACGCGACGTAGCACAACAGCTAAGGCTCATTTTCTTTCTAGCTCCTAAAGCCAGATGAATTTACATCTGCAGCCCATTTGAAATAGTAATAATAACTGGGGGGGGAGTGGGCACTGCCAAAAAAGACAATTAATCAACCTGGGAACTGTCCCAGGTTCAAATGAGAGAAAAAAATATGTAAAACCAGCTTGATACAACCCCAGAGTTAAAAACAACAACAACAACAGGGCGGGGGAAGCTGCTACTTGATCCCAGCATAAAATGCAGGGTAATAATATGTGTGTGTTTGTGTGTGCAATTTTTGGAGACCGATAGGGAGTTATTGTGATGCGTCAGCCTGGATTTATCAATGGAAGCAAATCGGAACCAGTAGCACAATGCGGTTCTTTTAAAAAAGAAAGAGAAATGAGATGCCTGTACGAAGAGAAATGTTCCTGCTCCGTCACTGACTCTTACTCCCAATACATAGAGGGCACTAGGATAGCAAATGCAGGCGTAGGAGAATCAGGTGTACCCTTATTTTAGGGAGTCATCCGTGTCTTTAATTAATTAAAGTTTTTAATGACATGATTCCCAGTGCCATTCACAATAAGGAGAAAATTATAATTATAGGAAGGAGAAAAATACAAATAATACTCCAATAAAATCCAAAACTGTACAACCTCCCTCCGCCCAACACAAAAAACCTACAAGCAACTTCACAGTGCCACATTTTGAGCTCAAATCATCTCATAAAAGCTAAAAATCATAGGGAGAAAACAGGGACAATGCAGCATCATCAGTCTTCCATACTGCTAATTAAGAAAGAAGAGAGTTGAAGAATGATGCAGGTAGTGCTTTTCAAGTATCCACCACAGAACACACAAAGATGCCCATAGGAATATTTGGGGGGGGGGGGGAAGAGCTAGGAACATAAGAGCCTGCTGGATCAGGCCAATGACTCACCTAATCCAGCATCTTGTTCTCACAGTGGCCAACCAGATGTCCCTGTGCGAAACCCGCAAGGAGGACCTGAGCACAAGTGCTCTCCCCCCTCCCCACCATGCGCAGTTTCCAGTAGTTGGTGTTCAAAAGCATTACTCTGCCTGTGCAGTGAAAACTCCTGAGGCAATGCCCAACTGGCAGAACCTGAAGGCAGTCACTTCACTGTAGAAAGGGATGGGAACCATCAGCAATCAGGATTTCCATTCCTGGGCTGGAGCATTTCACCGCCCCCTTCAGACTCTGCTAATCACAAATCTGGGATGGAACTGTCAGCACATGTTATGCAGGGAGCAGAGCCAGCCCCGCAAACTCCCTCACATGCCTTGTCATATATGCCTACAGGGCTTCTGTCACACCAGCACCCATTAAACCAATTCCTCACACAAAAGCATGTATATATCCCAACATTTCAACAAGAGATGCGCAAAAGCCAATCAATCAGTTTCTGTTCCGTGTCAGTTTTGCCAATACATCTGCATGAGATTTGCATTTAAATAAGTTCCGAGAAAAAGGGTGTTTGCAGCACCTATTTAAATACTTCTTCCCTGCCCTGCCTTGCACACCAACACATGTAGACAGAGGCTCTTATGGGTACATAGGAAAGGGATCCCGATTCGGACAGGTGCAGGTTTGCCAAAGGACATGGAATTCAGGAGATATGATTCGGAAGTTCAGGAATCGGGAAAGATGTTTGAGACTGGGGGGAAGCAACTAAGATGTCCCAACAACTTCCACACCCCAACCACCAAGCTTTTAAAAAGACGAGGCAATGTGCACACATTGGGATTGCAAACACACATTCCTCTGGGGTGGGTGGCTCTGCTCCCATCTGTGAGGTGACGATTAGTTCTGCCCCCTTCCGTTCAGCCTCCTCCTCCTAAGTTATCTTCCCCCCTGCCCTCAGCCTCCTCAGCATCCACTGAGACTCTGACCTGCTGAGAGGTAGAGAGGAAGAGCTAGTATCCCTGCTCCCAAAGTTGCTGAAGTTGAGGCGCACGAGGGAAAGACCCCGCCCCCCCAAAAAACCTATTTCCCACTATTTTGCCTCTCACCCCATTTCTTCTTCTTCTTCTTCCTCCTCCTCCTCCTCCTGTGTTGGGGCCTGCCAAACTGATCCCTACTCCAGCAGAGCTGCAGGGCTCATTACATTTTCTTTGGTAATGCACAAGCTTTAAAGGTATTCTGATACAGTTTTTGTTTAACCGCCATGTAAAATTCAAGAAGTATGAAATCCGAAAGATCACTAGGTTAGGATCTAGAGATCAGGTCAATTTTTACAGCACTTTAAAGACTAAGATCCTCAAGCAACCTCTAATTGCAATATGGTAATGAAAGGAGCCCAACAATGTCAGGAGGCAAAAGGTTTTGATATTTTGGAGAAGGGAGGGTGAGGGATAGAATCACAGTACTGTAGAGTTGGAAGGGACCCTGAGGATCATCTAGTCCAACCCCCTGAAATGCAGGAATATGCAACTGTTCCATGTGGGGATCGAACCTGCAACCATGGTGTCAACAGCACCATCCTCTAACCAACTGAGCTATCAATCAATGGCACAATTTGGGAATGGAGAATGTGATTTAGTAACAGCACGGCCTCTTTTGCAAAATGAGATTTAAAATGCCAATTGACAACATAAAAAGAGCCCTGCAGATGGATGGACTCACAGAGTCCAGCAACCTGCCCTCACAGTGGCCAACTAGAAGCCAGGAAGAGAAGCCCGCAAGCAGGACCAGAGCATAACAGCATCTCCCTCTGTTTCCCAGCAACTGGTATTCAGAAATATACTTCCACTGACAGTGGCGGTAGTACATAGTCATCACTGGCAAATTGTTATAATGGTGACAGAGAAAGCTGGGTGATCCTCTCCCCCGGTTCCATTTCCAAAGCCATACGAAAGAAACTTGGTTTGACAATAAAATAATACAAAATAGTAATAAATGCTGGAGATAGCACTGACCTCCAAATTCAGGAAAGGCTTTCAAGGTTGCCCTGGAGAGTGAATGCTCCATGACTTGCCCTAAGTGTTTTACTCCACCTATCTCTTGTAGAAGACAAAGTGCTTTGTCTGCTGCTACCGAGAATGAAAGCAAAGAGTAGCCCTCCCCCCTTTAATCTTCCACACATTTTTTTTAAAAAAATTTTTACAAAGCCAACAGGCTCAGTTCCATCTGAAACAGCTTATCTTTTGTTTGAGAAAAGCTGTAAGATGAAGCGTGAGTGAGAGAAAATTAAGACGTTGATCGTGAACCAAGCAAGGAAGTTCACTCGGCAGCGCAACTGAATTGGATCAAACCCAACCTCTACAAAAGGAGCTTCTCTCTCAAGAACCTGTCAGATTCAGAAGAGATTTCTTTACTACCACAGCCGGCATTGTCATCGGCCCGCTAATGCAAACAGGTGGCTTTCTATTCCCTGCTACAAGCCAAGAGGACAGAGAGACAGAGAGATGTAGGGCAACGTGACAGTGCCACAATGAAGAGAAACAGAGGGAGAGTTATTTGAAGCTCTGCCATAAGAGCATCACACACACACCCCACACACCCAGAGCCCCCTCAAGGGATCACAATGACCTTTATTGAGTTTTGTTAAAATGTAGGAAATGTACGATCATCTCAAGGAACAACACGAAGACACACAAATGGAAGAGAAATCCACTAGGAATTCCTCAAGCCGTACCGGGAGAGAAAAAGAAGGTAACAGTCGACATAGAGTCACCTGAGTTGGAGGTCATGCTGGCAGGTCCCTTGAAGGTCTAATACTGCATGTAAAAGTGGGGCTGGAGAGTGGAAAAGAATGGCAATATATCTCACATTTGACAACCAATACACCCATTGGGTTTCAGATAATACATGGGTAAAGGTAAAGGGACCCCTGACCATTAGGTCCAGTCGTGGTCGACTCTGGGGTTGCGGCGCTCAGCTCACTTTATTGGCCGAGGGAGCCGGCGTACAGCTTCCGGGTCATGTGGCCAGCATGACTAAGCCGCTTCTGGCGAACCAGAGCAGCGCACGGAAATGCAGTTTACCTTCCCGCCGGAGCGGTACCTATTTATCTACTTGCACTTTGATGTGTTTTCGAACTGCTAGGTTGGCAGGAACAGGGACCGAGCAACGGGAGCTCACCCCGTCATGGGGATTCGAATCGCTGACCTTCTGATCGGCAAGTCCTAGGCTCTGTGGTTTAACCCACAGCGCCATCCGCGTCCCTTCAGTACATGGGTAGAAGAGTCTAAAAAGCCCAAGGCACAAATTTTCACAACCATCTAGCGGCTATGGTGACTAATTTACCAGAGGTAATGTATTCAGCATTAACTCTGGAAGTACCACATGTGGAGTACCGAGTACAGTTCTGGTCGCCTCCCCTCCAAAAGAATATGGTAGAGTTGGAAAAGGGTCAGAAAAGGGCAACTGAAGCAATCAGGAGGATGGAGAAACTGCCCTGTGAGGAAATGTTGCAGAGTTTGGGACTTTATAGCTTTAAAGCAGCGAGCAAGAGATGACATGATAGAAGCTTATAAAATTATGCATGGCATGGAGAAAGTGGACCTAGAAGTGTTATACTCCCTCGATCATAAACAATACAACTCACTAATGAAGCTGAATATTGGAGGATTCAGGACAGATAAAAGAAAGGACCTCACACAGCGCATAGTTGAACTGCAGATCTCTCTCTCCCAGAAGGCAGGGATGGCCACCAACTTGGACGGCCTTAAAAGATGATTTGAACAAATTCATGACTACTAGCCACGATGGCTATGCTCTACCTCCATAGTTGGAGCCAGCAATGCTTCTGAACAGCAGTGGATGGAAACCACGAGAGGGGAGAAGGCTTGGGTCCTGCTTTCAGTCTTCCCACAGGCATCTGGTTGGCCACTGTGAGAACAAGATGCTGGACCAGATGGGCTGTTTTCCTGATCCAGCAGGCGATTCTTATGTTCTTAAATTGTTTTCCTGTCACTGTGGCTAGGATATCAGCCTACATTGCTACTCCGACCTCCCTGCCCACATGTCATGCGTGCAAAAAGCTCTGCCCTACGCAGCAGAGAGCACAACTATGCTTGCTCAGGGGCAGCCCAGAGGCTGCAGAACCCCACTGGCATGCGTTAAAGACCAATTCATTTACAAGCGTTTTTATACTGCCCTTCAAATATATTCCCAGAGTGCTTCATAAAGCAAATAAATCGACCAATTTAAATGCACATACAGAAAATATTTAGTAAGATAAAAGCCACAAAAAATATAAAAGCAACATAAAACAGTCAGCAGGATTAGAAATATATCTAACAAGCTTGGGGGAAATAAAACGGTATCTGGCTGGGACAATAGCTGTAGCCAGGCCCTGCCTCACTGTTCTGGGAAGAGCTTTCCAGAACTGGGGCATCCCAGTGAGAAGGCCCTGTCCCTTGCCTCACCACACAAAGAAAGGCCTCCACTGACGATTTCAGGATACATATAGGGGTGTACGTAGACAAGAAGGCCTTCAAGTACCCTGGTCCTAAGGCGTGGAGGGCTTTATATGTCAACACCAGCTCAGACTGGGAATCTCTTAGCAAAGACATAACACCTTAATGCTCATTTGGGCATACACATTCTGCATGAACTGCAGTTTCTGAACAGTCTACAAGGGCAGCCCCATATAGTGTGAATTACAGTAGCCTACCCTGGAGGTCAGCAGAGCATGGGTAACCCAGACCAGGATGCCTCTGTCCAGGTGGGGTTGCACCTGGCATATCTGCCCAAGCTGGTAAAAGGCACTCACAATACCAAGATAAATCAAGGAACACTCCCAAACCTGTTCCTTTATTGGTAGAGCAACCCTGTCAAACACAAGATGAACAGTGCTTCCTCAGGCAGATGAACCACTGACTCTTCTCTGGTTTGAGCTTTAGCTGTTGGCCCTAGTCTGGTCACGAATTTAGCACTTCCACCATTTCAACTTCAGTTTAATGAAAAGGAGAAAGAACTGGGCCGCCTCTGCATATCGATGGCACCTTGTCCCAAATTTCCAAATGAACTTACTTAGTGGTTTCAAACAGATATTAACTACAGGTATTAAAAAAAGCATAGGGGATGAAATATGCATTGCCATAGCATTAATGCCAAGGAGTTTACCCTCTTTGGCATTTCCTCCTTTGAAGTCAACTCACTGCTGGTGACCCAATCAACCTTTAAATGCCTTCTAGGACCAGGTGTTCCAGATGTCCCCGAGGAAAAGCAAAGCTCTTCAAACCAAGACTGCCTAAGTGGATGAGGCAGAACCCTTTGGCTGCTCACATGTTCTTCAGCAGAGAATGGGACAAGGCAGAGGGTGTGTGTGTGTACATCATATATTTTAAATTGTTTTCCATTTGTTGGTTCATGCATTCAGATGCCTCTTGAGATATCACTGCCAAAAATTGGCACAAGGATTCCTGAGGTGAGGTGGCAGTCTTCATTGACGTTTATATGCCAGGAACCATTTTGAATCAAGAGAGCAGACCAGAATGTGACTTTGGAGTGACATCATCTGTTTTTTTGACATAGGTTCATCTGCCTCTTGAGGTATCTTTGCTGAACTTGGCATGAGGGGCCCCAATGTGGGGTGGCAGACTATGCTTCTGTTTGCATGCTAGGTGCCATTTTTATTCAAACTGGTGCACAGAAATGTGATTTTGGCATGATTTTGACTATTTCTCAGAATAGGTTCAGCCACTTCTTGAGATCTCACTACATTCGGCACAAGGGTTCCTGAGATGGAGGCAGCTAGTGATGTTTGGATGCCGGGCGTCATCTTGAATCAAGATGGCAGAACAAAATGTGACTTTGGAATGACTTCCCATGATTTTTGCTGTGATGGGTCTAGACACAAATATTACACTATCCATTTAAAAATCATGACATCTTTTTGGTTTCTAGAAATTGCTGGATAGTGCTGGGCTCTCCCCACTAGTGTAGGTAGATAGAGAGAGATATGGAAATATAGACAGATATAAGGAATAAAAAAAATAAAAATAGAACCAGCTTAATCACAAAGGACTTGTACATGCAAGGATTAAAATTGGTATTCGTGCCAGCAGGTATGGAAACAGACTGTTAGAGATACTGGGCTAAAATTTGTTCCTGACATTTATAATATTCAGTGTTTTAAAAAAGGGGGAAGAAAGAATGAAGGAAAAAATAAGAACCTCACCGAAAAGAATAATTGCTCCCACAGGGACCAATCCACAGGTCAAAGGGGGGCTTTTTTGCACTTGACTGCAACAGAGTCTTGACGGAGATTTTCAGTAAAACCTGAACTTCAGCTTGCAGCATAATTAAGGTTTGCCCTCGTGTGCACAGCTGAAGGAAAAAGTGCTACTTCAGTAGCTTGGAACAGCTGTCCCCACAAGCGAGAGGGAAGTCTGTCTATTCCAGGGAAGGGAGAACAGAATGAAAATAAATGGATTTTTTAATTCAACTATTTTTAAAAAAGAATAAAGTGGAACTAATTTTCATTCTTGTCATGCAGAGCTTGGAGGCACAAAAGGGGAGGGCTTTGCCCTGAGAAATAATTAATTACCTGAAATTTCATTAGTTACGCTTATTAGTAAACTCAGAAGTTTAACACAGAGACTTATGCTACGCAGAAGACAAAGACGACGAAACTGCAGTCGCCAGGCACAGGCTCTCCAAGCTCGGCTCTGCCAACTGCCATTCCCTCCACCCCACTGGAGCTCTTCTATAAACCATATCCTACCGAAATTAGCGGGGGGGGGGTAGTGGTTGAAGGGTCACATTCTAAGTCTCTACTCCAGACTGAATATTTAATCTTCTGCCCCCTTTAACAGCTTTGGTGGAAGATTCAGGACACATAAAAGCAGTGCAGAATTGAACTATGGGACTCGCTCCCACAGGAGTCAGTCATGGCCAACAGCCTGGATAGCTTTGAAAGAGGATAAGACCCATACATGAAGGAGGGGGGCATTTGAATTCCCCATAGCATGTCACACCCTACTCCCCTAAATACCTGAAGGAGCATCTTCACCCCCACGGTTCTGCCTGGACACTGAGGTCCAGCTCCGAGGGCCTTCTGGCGGTTCCCTCACTGCAAGAAGAAGTTACAGGGAACCAGGCAGAGGGCCTTCTCGGTAGTGGCACCCGCCCTGTGGAACGCCCTCCCACCGGATGTCAAAGAAATAAACAACTATCTGATGTTGAAAAGACATCTGAAGGCAGCCCTGTTTAGGGAAGCTTTTAAGATTTGATGAATCATTGTATTTCAATATTCTGCTGGAAGCCGCCCAGAGTGGCTGGGGAAACCCAGTCAGATGGGCGTTGTATAAATAAATAAATAAATAAATAAATAAATAAATAAATAAACTATTTATTATTATTATTATTATTATTATTATTATTATTATTATGTAACTCCTTTTAGGCAACTGTCATATGGATGCACCTGGTTTGCACAGCATGGTAAGCCATACTACAGCTGTTAACTCATGGTTAGTGAGGAGGTAACTTAGCATGTTCCCTGGACAAAAAAGGACCAGGGAGAAGCAAAGCAGCTGAAAGCTCCTCCTCTCTGGGAGCCAGCAGGTTCTTGTCGTCACAGTATGGAGAATTTTGGAGGTGGTCATTTCTGACTGGCTGGCACCCTGAAGGAGGACATTCCAGCTTGCAAAATTTTGCTGTGGTATCCACTTGTGGCTTATGAAGCCATCGCCTTGCCATGGAATATATGTGTTCACATCACTATACTTGGTGAATGGCAAGGCTAGAATGACTTATATGGATAATTCAAAGCTACAGTTAAAAGAGTCAAAGTGTGGTAGGAAAATGTTGATGGGGTTACCAGATAAACCGTACAGACCACAAGTTTTCAGGAAGAAGGGAAAGGGTCAGTTATTGAGAAAAGGAACCTTGCTTCAGTTTCTTTTATCACTTTCCAGGAAAGATTTGAAGTTAAGGCTGCAACATCTGACAGCTTGTTATTAATGGACAAAATTAATATTCTAGACATCCCACTCGGGAGCTGTCGACATTCGTGCCCACAGAGCTCAATTATGCAGCATCTGTGGTCGCGGGAAGAAGGAGGTCGACGTGTGGAAACTGTTGAATTCCCCAGCTGCTGAGCAGGTAGAGCGCAATGTCAACGAAGGCTCATCCGGGGCACATCTTGGCTTTCACCTGTCTGAAGGGAAAGGACGTGGAAAAGAACACACCACCAGCGAGAAGGCTACACAGCTGGTTGTCTTTCCCAAGAAAGAGAAGAGCTGCAAAATTAATTTTTGTTAGTAAAACAAAATATAGAACTGTCGAGTTGGAAGGGACCCCAAGGGTCATCTAGTCCAAGCCCACATGGTGCAGGAACTCCAACTAAAGACTCACCAGCAGACGGCCATCCAACCTCTGTCTAAAACCTTCCAAGGAAGGAGAGTCCATCACCTTCTGAAGTAGGTTGTTCCAACTGACTCACAGTTCTTACCGTCAGAAGGTTCATCCTAATGTTTACTGTAAGTTGCAATTTCATGTATTGACCAAGGAAAAGTGGAGGGAAAAGTGAATGGGAAAACCTGGACTAGTTGCAGCTCAATGTCTGGAAGGCAGGACACAAATACAGCCCCAAGGGCTACTAGAGGGCTTTGATGCCGATTCTGTGGGATGCGCAGCGTCAGTCGAGTATGCAATAGAAAATTATTATTATATCATTAGTGTTGCAATGCACTCCAAGTCCAAGTTTACCATTTCCAATTAATGCATTAGCTGAGCCCGATTTCCCCGAGGTGAAGAAAAGGCAATATTGGAGGATATAAAAAGGCAGCGGCAATTCCTTTAGGTTCTGCTGGCTGCACTTGTTTATTTTCAAGATTGGCTTTAACCATTTGGGCATGGCGTTTTATCTGTTCGTTGGGCTTGTAAGCCACCACGACACCCCCCAGGTGGGCTAAGAGGCAAGGCAGCCATTTCAAACTAAAATCAATATGTTCTCGGTTGAAGTTCAGAGAGCCTTGTGCTGCTGGCAACCTCTGGAACATCCTAAGCAAGCACAGAGAGGATAGTTCCAGCATGGAATATCAAATATGCTTCCCTCTTTAAAAACTCTGTACGCTATCACACACAAAAAACAAGGCAATGGAGGTGGCGGTGAAGGCGGCTCCAGCGGCAGCAGGTCCATTGTAGGATCCCAGCAGCTTATAAGTAACCTGGGAACATGGAGCAACCCAGTCAGATGGGTGGGGTATGCCATATTTATTCAACTGTAATGCACACCTTTTTTGGCCAAATTACTTTGCAAAAATTAGGGTGTGCATTAGATTTGATGGTGCATTAGATTTGCATAAATATGGTAAGTTGTTGTTACAACCCAAAAATGGGGGGGGGGGGTTTGAATCTAAGGCGTTTCACAAAGTAATTGAAGATTACAAAAGATAAGTCCACCCATTCCTGAGATAATGATACTCAAAAGGCCTATGAAAACAGCCACAAAGCTCATTGGGTGACCTAACCAAACTCACAGGGTTGTTTGCATGGATAAAATTGGGAGATTGGGGGGGGGAGCAGAAGCCACTTACACTGCCTTGTGCTCCATGGAAGAAAGATGTAAATAAATAAAACATTTTCTTCTTCATTTCCTCCAATGTTGTTCTTGCTTTTTAAAAGGATTTTGTTTTCCCAATAAGCAGTAACATAGAATATTCACATTCTGTATAAAGGCCTCCTCTTCAACCTGGTTTATATGGAAGGCTTGGCTCTCTCTTTCTTGCATAGTCGGAATGTCAGAGTTCAGGTGGAGGAATGGGAAGCCAGATGCTTATTGTCTATATCCTGCTTCTGCCCCCCACCAGTTTTGTGAAGTTCACTTTCTTGCGCAAATGGCAGGAGACACAAAGTCAACTTGCACCTTTCCTGAAATCTTTGAGGCAAAAGGGGATATCAGAAGGCTCCCACCAGTGACGCCCTTGAAAATAAATTTTCACTTCTTTGCCTCAGAGGAGAATGTCGAGAACTGGAGGGTGAGGGAGGTTTCGGCAGCCCCAGAAGAAGGGGAAAGGCACTTAGAAAGTGGAGGGATTGTGAAAAGTGCATCTGAAACTTTCTGCCATCAACAGATTAAGGGCACTGAGTGGCAGGAAATAAGCATATCCTTCTTGAGCCTAAAGAAAGAATCTACCGTTTAGTAGCATGGATTCCCAGAGTCATCGATCAGCTAAGCTACATGTTATCAAAACTAAAACTTGGGGCAATCAGGGAACATCCAAGCTGGCATTGTCAGCATCAAGAAACACAGAAGGCAAGAAAGGGAGGAAGATAAAGGACTAGATCCAGCCTTTTCGGAAGACTGAACCTCCCACCACATCAGTTCTTACATTGTTTTGGTGTGTTGATCATTTTTGCCTATCATTGCTATCAGCCACTTTCAACTTATCTATAAGCCACTTTCAGCCTCCTAGATGGAAATCATGCATGGAACCTATTTCATGAGAGAGCCAGTGTGGTGTAGTGGTTAAGAGTGGTAGACTCGTAATCTGGTGAACCAGGTTCGCGTCTCCGCTCCTCCACATGCAGCTGCTGGGTGACCTTGGGCTAGTCACACTTCTTGAAGTCTCTCAACCCCACTCACTTCACAGAGTGTTTGTTGGGGGGGGGGGGAGAATGTTAGCCGCTTTGAGACTCCTTCAGGTAGTGATAAAGCGGGATATCAAATCCAAACTCCTCCTCTTCTTCTTCTTTGAAATGGAAGTGGGGAAAATAGAAGGACTAGCCATTTAAGACCACAGCCATATTTAAATCTCTAATTTTCCCCAGAACGTTGATTACAAATTAAATCCCAACTCAACACACATTGTCCCTGAGAAGGTACAATGGGACATCTTTGGCCACATCAGGAACTATTATAAAAAGAATGTCCCTTGCTGCTCACTATAGCAAAAAACAAAGAGTCTATTTCTGCCCCCTCCCATTCACTTCTGAATATGAAAAGGTTATTTCTGATTTTGACTGGGATTCATAGCATTTGAAAATCAGAAGACTATCCCGAAGATGGATTTTTTTGCCCCCTAGCTTAAAACATGGAAATAAATATTTGAATAACTTAAATAGCAATATCTGCTATGAGATAGGAAGTCATAAATCCAGAACATAATCAGGAAGGTGGGGGGAAAGAGATTGGCTTCAGCTATTCACTCTTGGATGTGCACAATCTTCATTTTATTTTTGTGCCCTTGAAAAAAGGGATAAATGAAAAGGTGTGAGCCGTAATCCGTGAGAGCTCCACAGATACGGAAATTTAACACTGTCAGATATGACAGAGACTCATCTGATAGCCTAAGCCCTGCTTCAGAAATCAGGGAGAGGACAATGAACTGAATACCGAATAAAGAGCCAAATCTGACCTCTCCAGCGGTGAAGATGCAGCCAGTGGGGCGGGGGACTGAGCCATGCAACAAATATCAAAAGCTAAAGAAGGGCGGCGGTGTTAGTGGGGCTCTGCATTAACATCACTGCCACTCTAAGTAAGTCACAGCTAAGTCCTCCTGGCTTCGGAATTCTTTTATCCCACTTACACTATTGATTTTCAAAAGGCTGGGATAGATGGCTGCCCTGGAATCAGATTAAGGCGAGAAAAGGGGGGATGGATGGACCCAAAGGAATTAAATTCTGGGAAGGGAGGGTAGAGAGGGAAAACTGTTGGAAGATTAGAGAGAGAGAGAGAGAGAGAGAGAGAGAGAGAGAGAGAGAGAGAGGACTTTCCAGACACAGAGTGGGATATGAATAATACACTCAGGAACGAAGGGAGATTTCCCACCTGCCTTTCCAAGGAGCTGGACGTGCTTCCATGACCCTGAAGCATTAGAGGAAGTCAGACCAGGCAAATGAAACAGCAACAAAGAAGGATAACACTGGACACTTTGGGAAGGCCACAGGTACAATGGAGAGAGTTGTGTTTTATGAATCAGAGAAGAGATTCCGCAAGGCATCTCCAAAGGGGCTTGCATCTGTTGGGGGCTACTGAACATCGCTCTCATTCCTCAGTGAAGGAGAGCCTTGATCAAAAACAAGATGCAAAAGGAGAGAGGAGCTTACTTCGTGCATTGAACCCCAGAGAAGATAATCTCTAGCACTTCTGCCCAGATCCATGGGAAATCTACTCCAATACAGCAGAGTAAAGGGTGCAGGGGAACTCTAACATCCCAATACTCTGCCTCAACAAGCGGACTTTGCCAGCTCTGTGCTGGCTTCCATCAAGAAGGAACTGACGCAGTCTTGGTCGCTGATCTCACAGGTTCTTCAAACAGCTTAAAGTGCACTTGGTGGTCACAGAAAATCCTCCAGCTCCACACACACAAGGCTCCAGCCAGCCTGTCCCTCCCAAGCACCAGCTCTCTTGGACTACCATCATGAAGTTTCAGCTGCCTGGCTAGTGTGAAAGTACCCCAATATGTAGCCAAGCATCGCTGGGTGGGAGTCACAGCCTTACGCAGCATCCGCTTTTCCACAAAAACAATTTGCCGTCCCTTAAGAGTCAAACAAACCTTTTATTAAAGGGGGATAATAGTAGTAATAAAAAGCTGTAAAAGGCACGAAGGCTGGATGCACGCACAGTTAAGCCTTATGATATTCCTCCACTCTATTGATCTGACATTATTTATGGCAACTTTACTGGGCAGAATATCGTCAGCCTCTTCCCAAATTGAGTTTTCGGAGACTGCAATAAGGAGGATGAGGCTCTTCCTGGATTCAGCTGTGTCACAGGCAGAGGTGGTTGGATTCTCCCGGGGTCTTCTCAGAACACCCCGGAAATGAACTAATTTGTTTCCCCAAAATAACTGGAGATAAATTTGATTTCCTGAGCTAATCTGAAGGACTCAGGAAATGAGCACATGACCTGAACCCATGAGCCAGTGTTGAGAGCACCTGCCTCTATTAGTTGTTACCGTATTTCTTATATTTATATCCCTCCCCTTCTCTCAAAGGAGCAGACTAGGAAAGGTCTCTACTGAAAAGGCCCATTGAAAGAGGAAAGTCTTCAGTAGGCACCCAAATGAAAACAGAAATGAGGACTGCCTAATTTTCAACCAGAGGGAATTCCAAAGGGTTGAGGCCACAACACCAAAGGCCTGATAGTTACCCGTTAATTGGATATTTTTCAACAGAGGTTGGATAGCCACCTGTCAGGGATTCTTTAGTAGCGATTCCTGCATTACAGTGGGTTGGACTAGATGAGCATCTGTATCATCCAGTACCATGCAGGTTTTCTGTCCCATAATTATCTCCAATGGATTTCCCAAGCTATTCCATGTTCCCACAGGCAAAGAAGGAAACATCACAAGCAACTTACAAGGAAGTCATATTCTCAGCTTCTCTAGGTGCTGCTTTAAAGTTTTCAGTACTAATCTTTACAAGGTTGGCAAGAACCATTTGGGGCTTTAAAAGAATGCAACAATAGCTTCCAAGAGGCTTTGCAATGCTAATCCACCTCCTCTAAATATTGCATTTCTCTTTCTACTTAAAGAAAAAGTGACTGAGGCCCATTAACCAAATGTTGGTTCTGCACCATCCTCCCCATCTTTCTTCTCCAGCACACCGAAAGCAAATATGTCATGGGATGCGCATCGAACTGACCCATTTTGCCTTGCTCAGCCAAACACATGTCAAGTACACTTGATGATACTAAAAAATGCCCCAATGGGACCTTTTAATTCATTTTAATGCGACACCGACTCCTATGCCAATGCCACTTGATTGAAATTATGAATCAAGTGTTAATTGCCTCATTAAAAAGGCAACATATTTTATGGCATGATGGGGAAAGTGAGATTAGAATAGAAGGAGCCTAATGACAAATGTGAATGCCAGGCGAATTTAATCTCCCTTCAAAACAAAGAGGCTATGTTTAGCTGCAAGGGATCAAACGGATGCTTAAATAACGTTGATGAAACTTCTAAAAGTGAACTCAGGTGGTGACAGCCAATGGCTTTGTAGCCAAATCAGGGGCCACAGAGAAACACAAGGGAGGTATCAGTCAGCATCCTTGGCGGAACCCCAAGGTTCACAGATGTACAAGAAGAGAGGATGGAGGCAAAATCCAACCCACAGCCACCCGTGTACTGAGCATGTTCAGTAGACACAGAATGCTGAATGTCACTTGGAAAAGAAAAATGGAACGGCTATTCTGGAGCATGAGACACCTGGCTGGCTGGTACCCTGAAGATCTGCACACCTGCAACGACTTGTGGAGATCCCCCATTAACACAGACCGCTTTAAGAAAAGTCCCAGTGTGAGAATATATTGCTACAAAAGCCCAGCACCGGTCCCTCTCTCTGCCAAGCCGTGGCAAGAGTGCATGGGATCTCAGGCACCAATACAGGGTCTGTGTCCCATTGGAGACTAGAAGACATGGTAGAGGCTGTCATGCTTTAAGAAATAGGGTCTATTTGCCTATTTACACCCTCGGTCTGCATGGAGGGGGTTCAGATCGTAAAATAATGGCCCAAAGCATTGCAGGCAGTCATTCCTTCTCCCCCACCAAGATGGATCCAGCGGCAGAGCATATGCCCATGCTGCCCAGGACGGGCGCGCTCCTGAGAAGCGCAGGGCACACTACTGAGAGGGGCGGGCATGGAGCTCTCCCAGGCACGGGAGAGCTGCTTGGGTGCATGGAGCCCACGCCCTGCAGCCAGGGAAGGAGCAAGCCGCCAATGGCAGATATTCGGCGTGCCACCCACCCACGACTGCCAAATGTCACCCCCTCAGCGAAGACACCTGGGGTGTTCACCCCCCACCGCACCCCCTTCCTCCACCCCAGATGGATCTCCCCTCTTCTTCTTCCCAGAAGCCCCTTGTCCTCCCCCAGAGCAGTTACCCTGGCAAACTTCCAAATTTCCAGTCACTGGTCACACCTGGAGCAAGGAGTTGTTGATGACTGTCAATGGCTCTCTATTGAAATGCTAACAGCTCTGCTCTTCCCTCAGCCAACCAGACTGGTTTGCATAAGGCAGCCCCAGAATTCCTTTGCAGCTTATATTCTTTCTTCATATCACACATAACCTAAAATCCTATCCTTTATTGTTTTTTGTGTTTAGGGGGACCCCCCCCCCCCGGTGGCAGTTCTGTAACACCATTCATACAAGGACATCTTCTTGCAGAATTAAATAAAAAGTAAAATAGAAGGAGATGCCTTAGTTTGCTTAATAAGAAAACATGGAGTTTTAAGGAAAGACACTGCATGCATATGAAACCCTATTAACAGAGGCTTAATTGGTAGCATTTATTCCATAATTATAAAATTGGATAATAAAGTTGGAACATTTATGAGGAAATGGGCCAGAGATCTATAAGAGGAGTGGACTACGGAAGAGCAGAAATGGATTTGGGTTAAATTACCACCACCAAGTTTATAAAAGGAGTTTTAAAATAAAGATTCAATATCAACAGTATTTGACCCCAGGTAGACTTAATAGGATAAATGTGTTCTGCAGCTGCTTGGTAATGCAAATATATTGGATTACTATTTGAAATCTTATTTCAGAAACGACTGGACATCTATTATGAAATGACCCTAAAATACTAGTACTGAATTCAGTATCTGGAAGGTATAGTGCTAGACCCAAGTGGTTGGCGCCAATCCCACAGAGAGCAGCAGAGGTGGGCAAACTTCATGCTAATCAGATCCACTTTGCTTTATAGTAGAGTCCCAAGATCTACCAACTGGAGCCACGTGTAAATGACAGAGCATTAGGAGTAACTATGATTCTATGATCAGCATGTAGCAAAGAGGAAGTTCAAACACCAATCACCCTGAAGCCTGGCTGGACATTCACTGCTGCACACATGCTTCTCTCAGGATGCAAAGCCATATGGGAAAAGGAAGGGATGGAGGAATCTAAAGACTCATTAGGGAAAGCAACACAAACAAACGGAAATCGAAATGCATAAACAAAACCACCAATATTTGCTCCAGCTGTAGCAGAGACATTTCACCAAACACTCCAGGACATTTTATGGCCCCCATAAACACTCATGTACGTAGGAGGCATAGCTGTGATATTCACACACATAAAAGCTGCTTTATTGGATGCTATCAAGCAATAATAATGGCTATTAGGTATAGTTTCTGTAAATTACATAAAAGTCTGCAAAGAGAATTATACTGCTTTAAAACCATACCTAAAACCAATTGCCATCTAATAGCACGGCGGAAATGTGGGAAATGCCTTCTATATAATAAAATATGTCTAGCCCCAGCCTCGAAATGAGCACGTGCAATTGCCATTAAATCAGTGTCGCTCAGAGTTATCTGGGGGCATTTCCTGCTAACAGAGATGCTTTTCCATAGTTTTGTCATGTTGAAAAGGTACTCACCTCTCCAGCTCATATTCCTTCATGCCTATTTTGACGGCCTTCATTACCTGTTATCATAAACATAAGGACACACCCTAATAAATTTGGATCAGAAGAACCTTAAACACTTGACAATTTTGTGTTTATTTTGGGAGCTACCACGATTTGATGTATAATGCACTTAAATAGCACACCCTGGACATAGCAAAGAACATGAATGTACTAGACGTATGTGATGATCACATCCTGGATCCAAAAAATTCTGTCCCCAAGGTGGAGCTGTATGCACATCCCCACAGCGCTTCCCTATCCATGTCCCCACCCCCACCTTAGGGTAATAAATGTCTGATGAGGGTTCAAGTGATGATCTGAATATGTGAACCTACCCCTCCACGTGAGAAGGCCACCCAGATGCCTTAGGAAATGTGCTGAAGGAAATGTGCAGAACACAGGAGCACATTTACAGCACGTTGAGCCTACAAGGTCTTCTCTTGAGAAGAAAGGACCATAATGATCAAGGGGATGCAGCAAATCTCCTTTGAAGAAAGGCTGCAGATTTTTGGACTTTTACTTGCCTTTTCTCTAAACTAAAGAGATATCATGGTTTATAAAATTATGAATCACATGGAGAAAGTGGCAATATATATACAGTGGCACCTTGGCTCCCAAACAAATCAGCTCCTGAACGCCGCAACTTGGAAGTAACTGTTCCGGTTTGCAAATGTTTTTTGGAAGCCTAATGTCTGTTTTGGCTGTTGGCATTGTTTCTGGGGCCAATCAGAAGCCATGTCTTGGTTTGCGAACGTTTTGGAAGTCGAAGGGACTTCTAGAACGGAATGAGTTTGTGAACCAAGGTACCACTGTATATATACTTAACCCTCTCTCATAACACTAGAACTTGTGGTCACCCCATGAAGCTGAATATTGGAAGATTCGGGACAGATAAAAGGAAGGACTTCTTCATGTAGCAGAGTTAACCTATGGAACTCACTCCCACAGAAGGCAGTGATGGCCACCAACTCTGCTGAGTTTAAAATAGTGTTGGACAAATTTATGGGAGTAAGGCAACCAATGGCCACTAACCATAATGGCTATGTTCTCCTTCTACCATCAGAGGCAATACACCTTGGAATACCAGTTGCTGGGAATTGCAAGTGGGCAGATTGTTGCTGTGCTCATGTCTTGCTTGCAGGTTCCCTACAGGCATTTGACTGCACACTGTAAGAACAGGCTGCTGGACAAGAGAGGCTACTGGCCTGATCCAGCAGGGCCCTTATGTTCCTATGTGTTCCAGCATGATAAGTGAAGACATTTTGTTCCCTGGGCATCAACAGCAAGTTCAAGGGCAAAGCAATGTGTATTATTAGGATTCTATTAGAAGGAACATTATCCTCCTAATTCTGTCCCAGCTCTTCCATTAGTTTATTACTAAGCAATTCAAGTAGCTGGGAACATTTTCTGAAAAGCCACCGTTACACAAAGAGCAGAAAAAATTATTATCTGTAAGAGATCCATTACCTCTTTATGAGCTTCACTGGAAATTTTATTGGTATAGCGCAGGACTTCCAACTCCATGTCCGTCTTAATCACACGGCTTCAAAAGGAAAGGAGAAGAGGAGAATCAGGTTAGTAATTCCCCCTACAGCTCAGCAGTGATTAAGTTGAGAGCACAAAGAATAACCAGGTAACCTAATTGGCAAACCTGCCGCCGACCAGATGCGTTTCAAAAGCAAGAGGCTATTACGAGATTGCAGCAAATAAAGGACATCAGGAAATAAAAGATATGTGTGGCATTCAATTTACTCAAAGTAGGATGAGCTGAAGAGGCACCTGCAAGGTTGGTATAATATATCAAGTTTGATCACCCTAACTGCAGTCCCTAGACCATAGGGGTGCAAGCAGCTAGAGTCTGTGGACAAGAAGGAGAAGATCTAGGGCAGCCTTCCCCAACCTGATGCCTTCCAGATGTTTTGGACTACAACTCCCATCAGCCAGCCAGCACAACAGAAAAGCCCAGCTGGCTTAAACTGATGCGAGATGCAGGCCAAAACATCTGGAAGGCATCAGGTTGGGGAAGGCTGGTCCGTGAACTTGGCCATGGCTGAAGGCAGGAGACCAGTCAGGCTAGTGCCTGCCATTGTTAAAATTATTTCAGAGAAACCTGAAGCACTTTCTCAGGTCCATTTAACAGAATCATTGGGCTCTGAGTGTGAATAAATCCTGAGTTTATACTCTTGATTTGTAAATTTATCACATCAGTACACTGTGGGAATTCTACTTCAGTTTGGTTTTTAAAACAGGCCAGGCAAGACAGGGTCAGATACAAGTTAGACGAGGGTGCTGTTCACTGTTTCCAGAAACTCTCTTCTCATTGTGAGACTTTTGTGGGTAAGCTGAGAGTTAGTTGGACCTTGGGGCTGAGAGGGAGGGAGGAAAGAAAATGAATCAATATTGATATCTCTCTCTCTCTCTCTCTATATATATATATATTAGTAATATTGTATTAATGTGACATTTTTATATGTAACTGTGAATTTTTGTAATATTTTGTTTAAGTTGTCTGTTGTTGCTTCAGTTTTCTGTACACCACTTATATCAAGAGGTTAGAAATTAAATAATCAAATCAAAAATGACCATGGATCCCCCATGCTGTGTCTAGTTCAGCTTACAGTGTCAGTATAAGTTAAGGATGAAGGAGCCGGATAATGAACTAACGGAATTGTATTGAAGAGCTCAAACACATTTCAAGCTTGAAAAGCTTTAGTCCTGGGAAGTAAAAAACCTTTCACAAGATGCTATCTATTTATTTGTTAATAACACTTCTATACTGTCTCCCATGTCAAGTCAGGGACAGCTGGCTGCTTTCAAGGCATACTTAACGGTGCACAGAATTCACTCACTCTGTAAAGTGCAAAGCAGGTTGGTTTATTCTAGACCTTCCTGTTCACATCTACCAGGCCCACCCCCATTAGACACCCTGAGAAAGTTGACAGAAAAAAGCTCCCCTCCCCACTCTCATACCACTAGAACTCATGAGCATCCACTGAAGCTGCAAGTTGGAGATTCAGGACAGACAAGCAGCAGAACATATTGTCCCAGGCCAGACATGCTTTATTGACCTTGCTTTGCTTCGACCTGCCATGAATAGGCAATCCCTCTGCCTGCATTTACTGCACAGGGTATACACAATTGTGGGGTCAGACAGTCCTCTGAAGATATGCATGTTTTATTGAGCCAACCCTGCACTCTCTACCAAGCACAAGTCACAGGCTCACAACATGGCAGCTTCCTGCCATTTCTCAAGTTATAGAAATGGGAGTCCAAGGCACAGCAGCAGAATATGAATGAATCCTTGCCTAAAGCTATGAAGTCCTTTGGGTTGCTGAAGCTTGTTTCGCAAAGGTAGCAGACGGAGAAGGCAGGCGGGGGAGTGGGGAGAGAAAATATCCCCGCACACTGTTTTGGCTCAGAGCTGTATTAAATTTATGAACCCCTGGATGAAGAGTTTAGCAAAAATCGAAAGCTTGCACGTCTTCGGGCAGGAGCTGGGGTGCAGCATAAAAGCCAAGGAAATGGTGCTTGGGATCAAGGCGGCCTAGCGCAGATCGCACCTCTGCCATGAACTCTCCTGGTGGCCACCCAAAGTGCTGTTTAGTGGCAGCCTCTAGAGTGCTTGGCTAGGTCAGCCTTTATGAATTGGAAGCCCTCCCGTTGTTCTGAACAGTCAATGCTGAGTGGGGCTGATGGGGGTTTCAGTCCAAAGCATCTGGAGGGTGCCAGGGTGGGGGAAGGCTGCTCAAGATCCAGGTTTCCAAACCTGTTTGATCACAAAACCATGGTTTGTATCAATTGACATGCACAGTGAAACCATGGCTGGCAGAGGATTTCCCAGCTTTTCCGCCTGGAGTCTTTACCAGTTCTTATTGGAGACGAACCTGGGACTGAACCTGCGGCATTCTGCATGCAGGACAAGTGTTGTGCTCACCAAAACTTGCCCTTCCTTTTTTAAGGAGCAGGCAAGCAGAGCCTTAATCTGATCACCTCCCATGATGGGACTTGAAATTGCATCTCCCATTTTCAGTAACCAGGACATTAGAAGTTGATCCCAGGGACTTGCTTCCTGTGCTGGCATATGGGTCACTGTTCAGAGCATGTCTCTTGACCAGAGGGAGGCAAGTTCAAAGCCATAAATCCTGCAGACGCACAAAGACTGTCTCCACACAGGAGAGGTGCTTTGGGGCTAACAAGAACATTTCATTCCTCCTCTAGAAGGCACGAGCAGTTCTTTCACCAAAGTTTGGAGCAGCTACTTTTAAAGTCACCTTGCCTTAAATAGCATCCAAGATAAAGAACGTAAGAGCCTGAGGAATCAGGCCAATGGCCCATCTAGTTCAGCATCCTGTTCTCACAGTGGACAAGCAGAGACCTGCGGGAAACTTGCAAGCAGGACCTGAGCACAACAGCAATTCTCCCTTCCTGTGTTTTCCTGCAACTGGTATTCAGAAGCATTTCTGCCCCCAACTGTGGAGGTAGAAAAAAGCCTTATCCCCCAGAAAATTGCCCAATGGTCTATATTAAAGCCATCCAAGTTGGTGGCCATCGCTGCCTCCTGTAGGAGCAAGTTTCACAGTTTCAAATGCATATATTAGTCAAAATAGAATGCAGAAATTCTTTAAGGAAAACTTCTGTATATTAAGAGAAATATATTAAGAGTTCTAGCATCATGAAAAAGACGGGAAGTCTTTTCTCTATCCACTTCCTCCATGCCATGCATAATTTTATAAAGTCCCAAAATGCTGCAAACCTTTCCTCATATGGAAATGGATTCTGCCATTTTGAACATACCAGCGTACTTACGGTACCCTAATCTGAGTTGTGAATGTTTTAACAGAGTCTGAACTGCAGCCTTCCAAAATGTGTGCCCTCCACGTGCTGTTGGACTCCCATCAGCACAAACGATTGGCCATGTTGACTGGGAGGTGGAGCCCAACAACATCTGGAGAATCGTCCGTAAGGAAAGGATGCTCTTCTACAGGGTAGCCAATGTGGGCACCACCTATCATTACAGTACTTTGTCAAACTTTCTGGCACTGTCTGCCCCCCCCCCCCATCTCTTTCTCTCTCTTACACACACACACACACACACACACACACTTCAAAACTGTGACCATGGTGCTAGCAGAGCATTCATGCATCCAAAGATGTCCATTACATCCCAGCTTAGCTCTGATTGCTTTAGTTTACTAGACCATTTTGAAACAGGTTATCCACTAACAATGCAAAAGAACTAGCATAAAAACTCCCTGATTTAGACAATACAAGAACTACAAACAAAGCCCCAACCATACCGAAATCAGCAGGAGAGTGCCACAAGAAAATCAGAACCAAACAGGCCCATAAGTACATTCTGTGAGAGGAAAAGATCAGCCCAAACTTGACTTAGCAGCCAGCTGATCTGGTCTAAATAAAGCATCACGCAAAAGACCAGGCCGGGTGTAGAGTCTCAACCCCACCTGAGCCAGGGTAGCTGTCTTGCAAAATCAAGAAGTAAACTATCCTTGGTACCTGCACAAAGAATACATGGGGGAGAGCTGGCCAAAAAAACAAAAACAAGAACTCGTAACATCCTCCCTCTTCTCCTCTAAAATGTGCAAAAATGGAAACACTCGATGCAACGTTAAAAGGTTTCCAACAAGCCTTTTAAGTAAATATCTTTCCCAGCCTCCATCTGTATTAGAACAGCTTTTAGATGCTTTATCTTTTATGTGTTTGCTGCCCTGGGCTTTTGTGGGAGGAAGGGCAAGATATAAATCTAACACATACATATAGACATACATATATAAATAACACTGCACATTTCTCCATCCCTCTTTCTTATCAATCCCTGCTTTTTTTGGGGGGGGGAGGGAATGGAAGGATGCAAAAATGCCCACAACAACTGCATGCATTTCCATTTACTACCCTTGCATTTCTAGTGAAACAGGGGAATGAAGAGATGCAGACTTGCAGAACTTACATGATCCAGTTTCTGGGCTATGTGTCCTGTAGTCTCCCTGATTGCTAGGTTTCGCATGTCCCAACCTTAAGGATGGGATGCCTTATTTGGAACTGGCTGCCTCTTTCTAAAAACTTTCTCCCTGGCACACCTTATTCTCAGATCTTTTAGGGGGCAGATATAATACGTCCCTGCAAATAACAGGTGCTAGCTTTACACGCTCTTTTTAAGTGCGGTTTATACCAGGGGAGCTAAAGAAACTCTCTCTGCGTCCCATTGCACATTATTTGGCTGGCTACTCTTCAAAATCTCCACTGGTCATTTTAACGGAGGGCTCCAATTTTTCAAATTGCAAAGCTTGCAATAAAATTCCTAAATATAGCAATCCCACTTAAGAAATCTGATTGCTTCTTTTATTTTTTTTCCTATTATGATCTTACACATTTTATATCCTGTAACATTTTTTATTTTATTTGTGCCTGGTGGGCCATAAATAAATCATGTTCGCCACTGAATATCCCTTGGTTACAGGTTCTGGCTTGGCCTGCCTTTAATCATCTCATGCCTCACTTAAATATTTTATAAAAACCTAAAGACAGAAGAGAGATTTTATTGGCACATTTTAACTACAAAGCTTTCGGTGGCAGATTTGCTAGAGTTTCCTTTGCAGGCAGATGTTGCCCCTGCAATCATATATATTGAGGTGGAAGCGTTCATCAATGTAGTTATTACCAGAGGGTTAGAGGAAGTATAGTCAATCCTGTCATGAGACCGTTTCCAAGCCAACAGTCATAATCAGTTTTACCAAGGCTGTTATTTTCTCCTCTGTGTTACTGGTCAGTTGACTCAAAACAAATCATTTTGAAGGGTTACAAGTAACAGCAAGGCATACTGGACACCTGAATTTCCTTTGCCGCTGCTGCTTTGACTTGTAACTGAATGTTGCATTTCGCTTTACGCCGTTTCAATACGATTGTTTAATTCTTGGTTTGGAATGTGCATGGTTTCACCTAGGAACCTTCGACAGAATTATAAACACTTTTAATGAAATAAATACTACTACTCCTGTTTCCGAGGGAACAGCTGGTTCTGTGGTGCTTTTATTGTTATAGTCTGTGTTTTTAATGGATCTTCTTAGATTATGTTAATTCTATTAGTGCTTTAGTACATTTTAATGGTTGTCTTTTCAATGTTTTTAGCTTGTTCTGATTTATCTGTGCAAGCTGCCTTGAGTCCTGGACAGAGCAAAAGGCAAGATATAAAAAAAGTATAATACCACCATACAGATGGGTTGAAATGAATGTGTAAAGGCATAACTGGGGAGAAGGCATCTGCAGGACCCCCTCCCTCCCTCCACCCCCTGCACCTCCAAGAAGCGGCTTGCTCTATTCCCAACCATCCCATTTTGAGCAGGAAGGCCTGTAAGCGTGTTCAGCTGAATGTGGTTTCAAGACTCCTCATCACTGGGAACCTTGGGCTAGTAGCAAACTGACAGGCAGCGCAAATCCCACAAGCAAGGTTTTATATACTGGGGGTTGCTTTCCCCCAGAAGAAACTTAGCCGCCAGGTTCTCCACCAGCTGCAGCCTCTGAACCAAACGCAAGGGGAGCCCCACACAGAGAGCACTGCAGTAATTCAAACACCCTTCAGACTTGCCAGGGCAATATGAGATGGCTGAGGGGTGGAATAGACATACACACTCCCCACCCTCAATCTAAGCCCTCACAGATTCTATTAAGCTTATGGAGATATATGTTACACCTGAGAAGAGGGGGATGTCCTGGCTGGAGATGATGGGAGCTGCTTTCAAACACACCTGGAGGATCCCAGGTTGACAAAGGCCAATCTCATTCCTCCTCCAAGCCTCACTAAATTGGCTCGTGGCATCTCCATTTCTAACAAGAGGGCTTTTATAACCCCCCACAGCACGGAAGAGTCGTAACATCCACCTTATTGAAAATGAGTTTTAAAATTAAGAAACATCGCTGTGGCGCAACACACTTTAGGACTTGGGTTCTTTTCGGTTTCGCTCCTGCTAATGTCAGGCACCATTGACATTCAAGTGTAATTAAAGAGAACATCCATAAATTTGCCAACGGAATGCATTAGAATTAATGCTTTTAAAATGAATCCCAAAAGGAGGCAATAATCGCCTGACATTTATATAACATTACCCATTCTGCCAGACATTCAATTAATTCTTCTTTGGGTAGTCTCTGCAATAGTATCATAATTAATGTATTTGTATTTGAACCTACACAACCGCTAACACTAAAGAATTTTGCAAGAATTTTTTCAGTGGCATTCAGATCCTTTTCTTCCTTGTGGTATTACATCATGGCTGCAGTCCAGTTGGGGGCTGTAGAAGGGACTTCACCATAGGCTGTGTCTTGACAGTGGCCCAGGCATCAGGAATTTGGCACACAGCAACCCAGGAAGAGGGTGTTCTTGGTCTCATCTGAACCCAGGCTTGTGGTTTGTCTTAATCCAGACAAACCCCGAGCTGTAAACTGAAGGACAAACCTTGTTTGCAGCTCACAGCTTGAGGCAAACCCCAAGCCCAGATTTGGACAACACGCTAAGCCATATCCCAGACATGGGATTTACTGCGTTAGTTTTCCTGGTTACCATGCTAGTGCTTCTGCTCCTTTTTCTAGCACCCCTTTCACACAACAGCCCTTGTCGTGTTATGGAACTGTGGCTTTTTCACTGATATGCTGACATGACACACTAAATTTCATTCACACCAGTGGGTGTGGTGTGGCATGACAACGACCAACATAGACAACATTGCTCCTCCACCCCAACCTTTCCACAAATGCGCCCATGAAAACATAAGGGAAGAAGTGTGTGCTAGTATACCGTATTTTTTGCACCATAACACTCACTTTTTTCCTCCTAAAAAGTAAGGGGAAATGTTTGTGCGTGTTATGGAGGGAATGCCTACGGGTGGCATGCCTACGGATTTTCCTCCTCTAAAAACTACATGCGTGTTATGGAGCGAAAAATACAGTAACTGCCCCAATTTTTGTGACTTTACTCCCACAATCTTCTGGGCTGATGTGGTTGGCAAACTGGTTTTTTTCATGAAATCAAATAACCTGGAAACGAGTGCAGAACTTCCACTCCATTCCACCAGATGTCCAGATGTGACTTTTACGTCGTGTAGAAGCTCAAATGTAATGAAAAAATTAACAGTTAGGGAAATGTCAGGGGAATGGGATAAAATGCAGCCACGGTCTCACAAAGAATGTTGGGACAAGCTTTGGAGAACAAATGTGAAAAGACAACATACCATTCAGCAATTTCCGGATGAAGAACTGTGTTGTTAACCACAAATCTAAAAACGAGAGAGAGAGAGATAACAAAAATTAGCTTGAAACTCTAGACACTGGGTGGGTGTCCAACTCTGGCATCCAATGAAATGTGAGCATGCTTAAAGGGGGCTGTTATATGAAGGAGAGCCCAAGTCAGTGCAAACAGGAACAGAGCAGAAGGAGCAAACAGTCTTTAGTTCACTGTGGATTTCTGAGGTAATATTTATTGAGACTTTTCATGGGCTCCATAGGAGCTACTGGAGGGCATATTGGTGCCCAAGGCACCCCATTGGCGGCCTCTGAGATAAAGGGGGAAAGGATGTTAGAGCGAAAGCAGGCGGCCGTGATTTCAGGTAAAATGAAGAGGTATTCATATATTTTCATACAGCAGAGCAAGAGGGAGAGAGAAAGAGAAATAAAGGTGATGAATAAGCACCCACATGAGAGATAGTGGCCACTTTGCCAGGAGATGTAGCAACCCAGGACTTTCTGTGGTGGCATTCAAAATTCAAGGCTCTCCCCTCCACCAACATGGACTGGAGAAACACACAGTATTACAGTTACTAAGATACCATTGCATGCTTGAATTCAAGCTCTGCAAAGTTCTGAACAGATATTTTACATTCTTAGGAGCCAGCATCCAATTTCTGGATGCAAGTGGGATTTTTCCAGCCTCGCTGCTCAACACCTCTGCTGCAAGGTGTCCTGTTTTAGCCTGTGTTCCATCTCAACACCTCACCACATGAGAAAATGAAGCCAGCAAGCCACACAATTCAGGCCCTCTACAGAACTCAGTCAGGCACCAGGAGGAAAAAAGCAGCTCAGCTAATGAGATTTGCCTGCTTTGAACACGAATGAAACACTTTCCTTTCCAGTAGGTAGGTTTAGGGACTATTATTCCTGCTATGCTTCAGCACAAAAGAAAAGTGGGGGGGAAAGAGGATGCAAAAGCTAGTTAAGCATAAAGGCAACCTAGTACAAAACCCACTGATGAACAAAATGGTACATTTAGTCTATGAAGTTCAGTGAACAAAAGCCTGGATTCCATTTTGAGTCGGAGCGTCCCACCATGATCTTAATGAGAGACGAAGGAAACCAGGAGATATAGGCAGGTGAGCTGCACACAGAATAGCAGGGTGTACTTCTGGCATCAAGATCAATACCAGAGAATTGAACATTTAAGAGATCATTGTGAGAGCATCCCAACTGAAAGCTGGGAAAAAGGAAAACAGTGGTGACCTCACAGCTATCTGGCTCTCCTGTTCAAGGGAACAGCTTGGCATTGTTCAAGTGACAGCGCAGGATGGATAAAAATTCTCACAGTACACCAAAGGGGGAAAGACCTGCTATCTCTGGCTCTTCTCCTGTGACCAGGGATCACTGTTCTGAATTTACGAAATCCACAAGACAGAAGAAACCTCCTTACTTCTGACACACTAGCCAGATTCAGATAGCCACCTTCTCCCCCATAAGAACATATGAAGACCCTGCTGGATCAGGTCAGTGGGCCGCCTAGTCCAAAATCCTATTCTCACAGCGGCCAACAAGAAATCTGCAAGCAGGATTCAAGCACAAGAGAAGAAGAAGAGTTTGGATTTGATCTCCTGCTTTATCACTACGCGAAGGAGTCTCCAAGCGGCTAACATTCTCCTTTCCCTTCCTCCCCCACAACAAACACTCTGTGAGGTGAGTGAGGCTGAGAGACTTCAGAGAAGTGTGACTGGCCCAAGGTCACCCAGCAGCTGTATGTGCACTCTCCTCCTCCTGCCGTTTCCAGGAACTGGCATTCAGAAGCGTTGCGTGCGAGTGAGGAAGCACGTGTGGATGTGAGTGAGAGAGAGAATGTGCATGCATGCAGGGGCCTGTGTCTCTCTTCCTTCCCTCTGCCTTTGTGTGCCTGGCCTGAGCCTCGCTGTGTGCATGCACACACGGCAACGTACCCTCACGCAGAAAAGAATGAAAGGTCAAAGACCACCAGCAATCCAGAAGCTGTTCAACCAGAGGCTGAAAAAGGGAACCGCAGGATAGCAAGCAGCACAAGAAGAGACAGATTTCGACAGAAGACAGAGAGCGAGAGCCTGGAAAGCAGAGAATGAAGTTCAGCTCTTGAGAGAAGTTCTGAGACATGGCAAGGGTGGAAGAGGGCAAGGCTTTGCAGGGTAGGATAAAAAATAAAACGGGGACGGCCATGTCAGCTGTAGTCAAAAAGGAGCTGCTGAGACCAATGTTGAAATAAAACTTTTGCAAAAGCCAAAATAGGTCTTTTGCAGCACTAGGAAGGGGCACTGTCTACTTCTTCCCTCAACCCAGTTAAGAAGGAACAAGGAACAGAGAAGAACACTTCCTCTTCTTTTTAGTGGGACTGGGCACTGCAGCCACAAGAACCAAATTGCCCAAAGCCTAGGCTCCTTGCAAAAAGTCAAATAAATAATCCAAGACAAATCCCTCACCTGAGAGGGAGCCCAAGAAGGAAAAACACAAAAGCTGCCTTCGCTAACTTTCTGCCCTCCAGATGTTTTGGACTACAACTCCCATCATCCCCAGCTTCACCTGGCTGTGGTGCCTTGGGCTGATAGGAGTTGCAGTACAAAATTTCCACAGGTTGCAGAAGGTTGAATTGAAGCCCACCGAACAAAACGCTGAATAGTATTTTTAACAAGAGGATGAATTTAGGAGTAGAAGAATGGAAAGTGATGTTATTCACCCTAACACCACATGAGAATAGTTACACCAATTTGTATTTTGGCTGCCTTCAGCAAACAAGGATGGCATCCTTATCTGTGATTCCTGCATTGCAGGGGGTCAGACTAGATGCCCCCTTGGGTGCCTTCTGACTCTACAATTCTATGTTTCTATTATTCATTGCCCTTCACATTTCACAAAAAGCCTTGGGAAGTGCTTTAAATAAAAGAGGAATAAGGGGGATAGAAAAAACTCTTTGCTTCTTTTAAAAAAATGCAGATCAGTGCATCTATTTCCTTTCCTTTCTTTATTTACATAAAAAAGTGACAGTTCAGGAGCACAGCGCTTTTGCACAGCGGACAAAGCAACAAGTTTTCTCTCAGCAGCAAAAGTTGAGAGCTGATTCTAAGCTTCCTCCCTTGTAGCTTCATTAGTTGTAAAGTACTCAGTGTCAACTCTCTCCAAGGCAGTCAAAGGAATTATATGCCTTAAATGACAAAGCTGACAGTCTGTTGAGCTGCCAATGCCAAGACTGGGAGAGATAAAGTGGGGCGGCGAGAGGAGAGGAGAGAAGCACTCTAACAAGCGATTAAGGGCATCAATTCTGTCATGCAAAAAGCAGCAGGGCGCTCAGTACTACACCAGTGGGTATCCCGCTCCTGACATAAGTGATCTACAGCTGTCAAACAGCAGTGAGAAGATCATTTTTTTCTGCCCTGCAAACCCATGGAGAGGAAGGCAGTGGACAGCTGGAAGTCTCTTTCCAATAAGCTACAGATCAAAGGGCGAAGTCACACTCTTCCAAGAGGCGCTTGGGCAGGAGGGAAGAATGGCAGGGAGCACATGGAAATGGAAGCTACCACCATCATCTCCAGAAAGACCTACAGAATATGGAATTCTGGGTGTGTCAAAATAGTGCATCAAAGCTGCCAAAACTCCAGGAAGTTCCTCCCATAGGCACACTTCATGCCCAGAATTGCAAAAGTTACACACTTATAAGCTTTTTGAGAACAAGCTTTTGAAAAGTTCAGATGTTTGTCCCAGCTTTAGTTTTAAAATTAACAAGTTTTTGCCCTGCCGTCCATGATGGTGTTGTTTTGTATGCGCTGCTTCCACAGTCCGAGGCCGTAAATGCTTCTGAACACCAGTTGCTGGGAACCACAGGAGGGGAGAGCAATCTCATGCTCAGGTCTTGTTTGGGACCACAGGCATCTGGTTGGCCACTATGAGAACAGGATGATGGACTAGATAGGCTATTGGCCTGATGCATAAGGCTCTTCTTATGTTCTTATGCATGATGTGAGCATAATACTTGATAATGTTGCCGTGCAGGGGGCCTAAACTTGTTGAGACCAAAGTCCACATTACTGCCTAGGAGGAGCCTGGGTGGGGGTCATAAAAAAAACCAGGAGTGGGAGAGCAGATTCAGCCATAGGCCGAAGCCTAATTAGTCTATTGCAGTGCTTCACATAACTGGCTAACTACTATCCTGGGATATATTGTCAGGTCAAACATGTATTTCTTGTGGTCAGGTACCTATGCAACAACTTAAACGATATACAACAAATCACTTTTCAAATGCAAGTATAATGAATATAAAACACAAATAAAAAAAATTATGTATATAAAACACAATATTCAACTACTTTTACATGGAGTAGACTCTTTAGACTTGTTCATTTCAGTGGGCTACTCTACTCTGAGTAAATGTTGGTTGAATACCACCCACAGTATATAAAGCCAGAATAAAATACATCATTGTTCATATAATCAAGCCGCCATGACCGACTTACAGTCTATACACCAGGCCATCTTCTAATGGACACCTGATCATTTCCCCCACTGGTTATATGGTGTTCAAATCATTCACTGGTTAACAATTTGTTTCACACACAAACCCACAAGGTAACTTACTGGCTGATTCCTTCAAACGAAGCTTCCCTGGTAACACTTCCGCTGTCAGTATTAACTCCTCTCTGGAGAAGAAAGGCAAAAGTATTTGAACTATGACTATCAACAAAAGAACAGCTGCTTCAGTCTTAAAATTACAAAAGAGGCATCCTATGCTGCAAGGCAGCCTTCCCAAACAAGAGACCCTTCAGATGTTCTGACTACAACTCCCACCCCCACCCCCCGGCCCATCCCCTTTTGGCACCGAAAATGGCATGCATGTCAGAGTGAGCGCATGTGCTGATCACGTGCAAGTGGGAAGTTGCCTGTAGCTCAAACCACCTGAAGGGTTGTAGGTAGGCTATGGTAAGTTATTCTGGTCACACAGGGCATGTGCTGAAGCGTACCTAAGCCTATGTCTTGATTAGTGACTAGGAACCAAGTACAGGCCATATTGATTTCCCAGACGTAAGAGTGGTTGGAAACCAAAGATGTGGGAATAGGCCATGTAAATTAAGCAACCTTGTATCTTGGTCACTCTTCCAGAACACCCAGGAGACAGTGGTTTTCATATGTTCAAAAAGCACAGTGTACAAAGGGCTTTCCATTCCTGGATTGCATACAATTCTCAGCCACCATCACCACCCTTTGAAGGTTGTGAGACTGCCCTCATTACGTTCCATGGAATTTGAACCTGGCTCCCAGTCAAACCAGGTTAACTTGGGAAACTCCCCTTCCTCCAGTCTTACCCAACAACTTGAGCGTCTTCTAAAATCAAGCCTGACAGTGAGCAATAACTACCACTGAAGAATGTTCCCAAACCTGTTAACACACAGGCCAGAAATGGCCATTAGGAGCCATTTCCATCTGGCTACAGGTGAGGTTGGCTGGTACCCGACCTTGGCTGTTCTCCTCTTCCCTCCCCCATTTTCTTTATGGACTGTGTCTTTTAAGAGTGCCTCAATAATAATAAAATTAACACACTTTTATTTGAAAACAGCAACAACACTCCTTCTATTACAGAAGACTAGATTATCGCATTTAGTAAGATCCCCAGATGTTAGTGGACAACAATTCTTGCAGAGTCTGATGGGAGTTTGGGAGCCCAACAGTAGGTGAGGACCCCAAGTTGAGAAAGGCTGCTGTAGTCTGCAAGTAAGTTTCTCCAAAGTCAATACTTTCTAAGAACACAAGATGTCACTTACCAGAGTAAGAAGAACTGAAGGGTTCTTTGAAGCCAGAACACTGGAAATCTGCAAAGTAAGAAGAATCATTGTGGTCAGTTGATGACCCACCAGCACTGGCCACTAAGGAAGCTTCACAATGGTGCCAACTTGCAAGAGCTCTACTGTCCATGCCCAACCACCTACTGTGCCCTATTCACACTCACACTACTTCTGCAGACCATTCCCACATTCTATCTAGTCACCTGCTGTCATGATTATACTCTTTCAGCAACTGATCCCATCAAATCCCTGAGATGTCCATTTTAACTTTCTAAGAACATGGAATGTTCATAAACATTTCTTAGCATCTCAACAGATAGGTCAATGGATAGGAAGGAACTGCATATTTCTTTTGTGGTTTATATCCTGCCCTTTTTTATACCACAGGCATACGCAAGGTGGTGTATAGGATAAAAAGAACAAAAACGCACTTATATACAATTGTAAAAACAAACAGTCAGCAAAAGAAACAGCACACCAGGAACAGCAGATAGATACACATACACATGTCCAACCAACGGCTGCAGTTAAGAAAAGGCCCAATGAAATTATTTGTGTGCTACTTTCCCAACAAAGCTGAGCTCAAAGCCACTCACAGCAAAGTTCTTATTAAAAATGACAAATGACATTTCCCTCCACATAATTATACGTACACAAGACGCAGCAGCATCTCAGCAAAGCAAATACAAACCATTCAACTTTCACTAACCATTAACGCAGTGTAACACAAACTCCTAATTCAACAAAAAAAGGGGATGGGGAATCCATTAAGCACATTAAGCATAAAAAGCCTTTCTAACTAGACTGGCAGGTCTTCAGAGCCCATTTTTAAAAGTCAATAAATCTGGAGGATCTCAGCAAGGCAAGTCTGAAGACTAGAGGCAGGGCCATAGCTCTGCAAAAGAGTGTCTGCCTTGCTAGCAGAAGGCCCCGGGTTCAAATCCCGGCATCATCTCCAGGTAGTGTTGGGACAGACTCCCTGCCTGAAATCTTGGAGAGCAGCTGCCAGTCAGTGTAGCCAATACTGACCTAGATTGACCAATGGTCAGACTCACTATAAAGCAGCTTCCTAGATTCCTATGTAGAGGCTGTATCAGAGATGGAAAGCTATTCCAGAATCTGTGGAGTGGAAACATGTTTAAAGGACTTCACGGCAGCAGATCATCCAGAAAGTATTTCTGCAGCTCTGGCAACAGCCACTGGATTTCCAAAGCATAAAGGAAAGCCGCATCTCTTTAATTCCACCCGCCCCCAGCCTGGTCCCACACAACAGTTTAAGCACGGAATCAGGGTAAGCACAGCGTTTGCTGATGACACTCTGACAAATTGTCAATATAGCTGATACTAAGCAACAACGCACAAATTTCTGGCCGGGAATCACTTGTCATCCACTCTTGCAGATAAGAAGCCCTTAACTAGCACTTCTGTATTCGACACATGAAGCCTGATAACAAGAAACCACGATTCCAATCCAGATATGTCAAGTAGCAAACCTCCTCAGTAGCTGCAGCAGAGGGAATGAATAGATTAGCTCAATGCTATTTCAGAGGGATACTCATCTCAAGAATCAAACTGTGTTTCAAATGCCAGCCCCCCAAATATGGTTTTTTTAATAGAATGGGACACACCAGGGTTAGGGCCCTAAATCTCATTCTGTCCCCCACAACGATCACAGACAAAACGTAGGTAGGAAGAACCCAGAACATATGAAGGGGGCATAAGGTAAAGGTAAAGGTAAAGGTACCCCTGCCCGTACGGGCCAGTCTTGACAGACTCTGGGGTTGTGCGCCCATCTCACTCAAGAGGCCAGGGGCCAGCGCTGTCCGGAGACACTTCCGGGTCACGTGGCCAGCGTGACATCGCTGCTCTGGCGAGCCAGAGCCGCACACGGAAACGCCGTTTACCTTCCCGCTGGTGAGCGGTCCCTATTTATCTACTTACACCCGGAGGTGCTTTCAAACTGCTAGGTTGGCAGGCGCTGGGACCGAGCAGCGGGAGCGCACCCCGCCGCAGGGATTCGAACCGCCGACCTTTCGATCGGCAAGTCCTAGGCGCTGAGGCTTTAACCCACAGCGCCACCTGCGTCCCTTGGGGCATAAGGAGAATACAGCAATTGCCTGGCTAGATGGAAAAGGGCAGATACAGTATATGATATTAATAAGCATCTTTATAGGGCTTTAGGAAAGTGCTCAAAGCATGTCACGTGCATGCAGGTTTTTTACAATCTTCCTTTTTCAGGCCAAAGAGGTTGCCCATGGCAAGTTCACAACAAGACGTAACACTTGAACTGAGGCTTACTGGTTCACAGACTCTCTGCCACAACAAGCTTGCACTATTGCCATCAAAAGCAGCTTCAAAGGAACACATAGGAAGCTGCCTAATACTGACCACTGGTCCATTTAGCTCAGTATTGTCTACACTGACTGGCAGCAGCTCTCCAGGGTTTCAGGCAGCAGACTCTCTCAACCCTACCTGGGGATGCCAGGGACTGAACATCTTGCAAGACAGATGTTCTACCACTGAGCTATGGCTCTGCCCCATGTGATCGCTTCAGGCCATAGCTCAGGGCAGAGCTCAGTGCTTTGCAGGCTGAAGGTTACAGGTTCAAGCCTTGGAATATCAACGTAGGGCTGGGGAAAAGACCCCTGCCAGAAACCCGGGAGAGCCAATTGCCAGTACGACAGCTTTTGTAGTGAACCACTCTGAGATCTACAGATGAAGGGCGGTATACAAATTTAATAAATAACAGGCTCTGTCAGCCTTGCTCCAGATATTCTGGGCCGGCGTTTAGAGCAAATGGGAGTTGTAGCAAATATGTCTGGAGGTTGGCAAAGGTTGGTGCAGACAGCACTGAGCTCGGATACTCCAAGAAGTCTGACTCTGTTTAAGGCAGCTTCAGGGGGGAAACGGCATGAAAAGTATCAATAAAACACTAGTGTCAAGACGCGTTTGTTGAGCCCATGTGAACACCACATCCAATGGGTACTAGTGCTCAACCCCAAAAAAGTAGGTGGTGGTGATAAGGGTACCCAGGAGGAGACACACTCTCAGAAACCAGAGCCCCATGGACACCGAGTCAGGTTATTGGTCCACCCAACACACCATTATCTACACCAGGGTTCCCCAAACTTGGGTCTCCCAAGTTTGTTTTTGGACTATAACTCCTATCATCCCACAAGGGTCCACAAGGGACACGGGTGGCGCTGTGGGTTAAACTACAGAGTCTAGGACTTGCCGATCAGAAGGTTGGCGGTTCGAATCGCCACGACGGGGTGAGCTCCTGTTGCTCGGTCCCTGCTCCTGCCAACCTAGCAGTTTGAAAACACGTCAAAGTGCAAGTAGATAAATAGGTACCACTCCGGCGGGAAGGTAAACGGCATTTCCGTGCGCTGCTCTGGTTCACCAGGCTTAGTCATGCTGGCCACATGACCTGGAAGCTGTACGCCGGCTCCCTCGGCCAGTAAAGCAAGAGGAGCGCTGCAACCCCAGAGTCGATCACGACTGGACCTAATAGTCAGGGCTCCCTTTACCTAGCAGGACCACTGGTCAGGGATGATGGGAACTGTAGTTCAAAAACAGCTAGAGATCCAAGTTTAAGAAACCCTGATAGGCAGCATCTCTCCAGGGTTTCAGGCGGTCTCTTCCAGCCCAACCTGGAGATGCCATTTAGGATTGAACTTGGGGACACTCTGTATATAAAAAACAGATGATCTGCCACAGAGGTACACTGGCCCTTCCCAACCAGTCCTGTGCACCAAGAGAGTTTTGGGTATCTCTTTGCACAAACTGCAAACCTCTCACGCAGCAAAGCAAACCATTTCCATAAAAGAGAAATCCTTCAAAGGCAAGTAGGGAAATAGCAAAGCGGGTTTGTGGGTGAAAGGGGGTGAGATTTTTTTTTTTAAAAAAAAATCTAACACACTTGCCTCAAGTAGTTAGTGGCATCCCAGACAGTGACTGCAACAAAGACCACTTTCCAACTGCTTCTATTCAAACTGGAAAGTCTAATACTTATCTACCCAATATTTTTGCCCCTCAAAAAAGCTTCACAAGATCTTGGCAAAGGCAAAACACTCACCTCATCTGTATACCGAACTTCATTGACAGCATACTTCTGCCTGAAGAATTCAGGAGGCTGGATCCTTCAGAATGCAAAGAGACAACTGGTTATTTTGCAAGTAAGAGAACAGCTTGATATATTATTATCAGCTTTATGTTACTATACCCCCTTTTCTTTTTACAAGACATGTTCAATGCACAAAAGATGAAAATGAAGGACAATGAATGCTACAGATATGAAAACCCAAAGAGCAAACACACATCACCACCAGTTTTGGGTTACAATATATACTTTTTTTTTGACTAGTCAAGAACAGCAATTTGGTATATTATCATATGGTACAGGCCTTCCTAGGACCCTAAACCCTATTTTTAAGAAACAGTATCTAAATAGGGGTAAGACGCGCAGGACACTTTTAAAGGGATCATTAACATTAGGCATCCACATTTGAACAAAGTCTTAAGTTACCACATTTTTCTAAATTCCATGGTTAGGCATGGTATTTATTAGGACCAACCAAAATGTCCCAAAATGCAGAGCTAACTTTAAAAAAAAAGTGTGTATTTAGTTTTCAGAGAAAACACTATATAAACAAAATAAATAGTAAGGAATCAAAGAACAACTGTGTGGAGTACATTATTACAGCTGGGATAAAATGAACAGAAGGTTCAGTAGACTTTTGCAGACATATAATAAGATTCTGCAAAACAAAGTTTTGGAAGCAGGAGTTACAATTTGGAAGAAAGCAAACCTTGGCACATAGAGTTATGTGTCATTGGGGGTTGATGCAGAATTCTATTGTTCTTGATAAAGCATATTAACAGAAGCCATAGAACATCAAAATGCTCTCATTTTAGAACCCTCCAGTGATGGGTTAGATGCTCAGGCAAGGCAATGCCCCATGCCCTCTCATTCACCCCTAGAGAGACCCCATGCAGCCTTCCAATGTCTGACAATTTCGAGTCTGGCTGCAACCAGCAGTAGAGCAAGCAACTCTTTGTGAACAAGGGTGGGATTTAAGGGATGTGAGTCGCTTACAGTGGCTAGGAAAGCTAATACTGGGTCCAAGATCAGCAACTAGTTGGCTATTGGAAACAGGTCCATGAATATAAACTGCCAACAAAGTGCAAGTTTTTCGCATCCTTATCACATATGAAGAAAGGTGCCCTTGCCACCCCAGGGTGTCCAGCATAGTGGCGAGACGTGTTTCAGAATATGTGACAATATAACAAGGGTCCAATGCCAAGTAAAAGTTTGTTCTGAGCAAACTTTTTAGTTTCAAGAGACCAGTAAAGGAAGAAGAAAAAGTCTGGCTTGGTATTGAAGCCACAAAGTCTTATTTTAGTCACAAGATGGAGTTGTTGTAGCTCAGTGGTAGAGCACACGGTATACAGACAGTAAGAAAGGTGGGAGACTCAGGGAGAGCTACTGCCAGTCAGTGTTGACAGTAATGCAGTAGATGGGCCAAAGGTCTGACATATTCCTGAATTTCAAACATACACAAATGCCTTTGCCAAAGCCCTCCAGGTCAGCCTCTGCCTTGTGGCGTGTGGCAGAAGGGCGAGCATTGCAGACTGGAAAGACATCTGAAGCTACCCAAAGCCGAGGAAGTGAGAAAAATTGAATCCAGGTGTCTTCATTCTGACACACACAACCTAATTGTAATAATACACCCAACTGCCTACCCCCATCCCGACATTATGAGTTATGTTGTTTTCTTTTTTAAAAAGGGCAAGCGTAAAAAGTTGAAGAGCAAATGGGTTCTTTTAAATTCCAATTATTATTTTTTAAAAGTCATTTAAATGTCATCTTGTCAACCAAATATGATAGGGGAGCAACCTGTTTTAAAAAGGCAGCTATAAAAGCTGCTTAACGTAAGCACCGTTACAAGAAACATTAAAAGAGAAAGCAGGTCATTATCCACACTACTTTCCTTTATGGCACCAATAGCCTTTAATCAAATCCACCCTTCAGCATTGCACAGACACTTGCTCTTTGGGATGCACAGAGCAGATCAGCCAGGAGATTAGCCACTTCACTTGGGCAACAGGGAATCACTGAGAAGGCCAGCTGGTTAAATTCATGGGAGAAATGATCGCAGTCTCCAAATATGCCAAAGAGGTTCCCTGTTACTCCATATGGGAGACTGAGAAGACCCAAGAGGCTGCCCACTTCCCTACAGTCCCTCTTGTGTGCTAAGATGGGCAGAGGAGCCCCTGTTGGTTTCTCCACTGCCCTCAGGGCATTCTCTGTGGCAGCCCCTGAGTTGTGGAGCTCCCCACAAGGCTGTGTTTTGCACCTTCAATTTGCAGCGCTGAGTGCTGGCGACACATTTCTTTACTCTCGCCTTGGACCCGCGAGTTGTGTGTTTTTCAGGACCCACCTTCTTCCGGCGACTGCAATTTGTTTTAACTGTTTTTAATTCTGAATTTTAAATGGTTGTCACCAGCCCTGGAGCCTGCTGGGTGGCAGCAGTCATTATGGTGATGAAAGAACTCATGGGTGGAAATTGCAGGGTAGCAGTTTAAACAGCAGTAGAAACCTCCTAAGGATAACAGCAGTTTTGACAGTGGAGCAGGTAGATTGCACTGGGAGGTGGTGGGCTCTCCTTTACTGGTGGCATTTAAGCAGAGGATGCTACAGTTACACCTGCATTGCAGAGTCTGCACAGGGCACATGGGATTGGCATAGATGACCTCCATAGTCTAAGGTTACCAATTTTTTTTCAATGAATCCAGGGACACTTTTCAACTTCCTACTAAACCGATGGATTTTGTCAGGGGACTGATTTGTAAATCTGGGGACTGTCCCCAGGAAACAGGGACGTCTGGTAACCTTACCATAGTCCCTTCCAGCTCCATGATTCTAAAAGGAAAGGAGAAAAGGCAGCAGAACAATACAAGGGGGACTAAGCACATCTCTGTGTTTAAGGCCCAGCATCCAGGAAATCCATATCCTGCAACAAGTGAAGTCTGCACAGACACATTATGCAAACAGGACAGTTTGCACACGCGCTATTTTTGTACAATTTATCCTGCAGAGTTTTTAGGGTTTGCATAATTTATTCTAGTTTTGCTAGCCTTGCAGCTGGGCAAGAAGCCATGAAGAGCAGAGCATTCTTGCTTCAGACCACCTCTCTGGCTCCTGAAATTCCAGCATGCATTTCCATGTATATTTTTCAAGTGCATCTCCGGAGGTAGAGGGCCAGAAACTTGCTTTTTTTAAAAAAAGGAAGTCAAAGGAAGTTTCTCAAGGAAACTGATTTTAACCCACTTTCACAATCTGCAATCCTGTGCAGTTGTAGCATATTTATATCTAGTTGCTGACTACTGCTGTTTCCCCTCCCCAAAAAATCAATAAGTAAATTTAAATCCAACAAGTGTTGTACAGGAGCACAGGAAAAAGGAGGATTGCTGCCATTTTGCTCAGAACACTGAACATTTTAGAGAAGGCTTGTTTTGCAAGAGTGACCAACAGCCCAATGAAGGCCCTCCATGTAAAAACTGATCTGAATATAGGAGTGTAGCAAAAAGAGGTGCAGATAAGATTTTCATTACAGCAAACCAAAGAGTCCACTAATGCACTGCTCAGAAAAGAGAGAGACTAAATTAACGCCCTGTCACACAGGCTGAAAACAGAAGCCTTTCAAGCAGTCTGACCACCTGCATGTTTTTAATGAATATGTAATAAGGCCAAATTACAGCCGTCACTTATAATCTTGAATCCCTTTGGCTGGGGAAAAATATACGTTGTCATACACCTAGCACATGTTAAATGCAATGAGCAGAGATAGCTTTTGAAGTCAGCAACCGTCCTAAAAGTAGCATTAAAATGTCATAGAGTGGGACTAAAGACATTCAGCGGCTACAGACAATTAAAACTGGTGATGCATCCTTTGTCCCATTCACTTACTATGCAAAAGCCCTGCAATACAACTGTTTCAAGAACTGGTGGGCGGGGGCGGCCGGGCAACCATAGCATTTGTTAAAACAGAATTTAATGCTGATGGAAAATAATTGGTGGGATGTGCAAGAGAAAGTTTTTGCAATAACACCCCCCCCCAAGTATAAAGATTCCTGTTCAGAATTGTCGATGCTGAACAGACAAAGTTCCGCGAAGGTTGTCAGTTTTTAATAAAAAGGGCAGCATTATGTTGTTTAGGGGTGCACACTGGAGCAGGGATGAGGAACTTTTCTGGTCTGGAAGCCCAGATCTTTATGTCCCACCTCACCGCATGGGCCAACTGTTACAGGTGATCAGGGGAAAACCACCTGCCAATCATTTGGCATCAGGTGATTGATAAGCTGTCAAAGCTGACCTCACAGGGGTGTGGGGAACAACCTGCTTCTCCAGCACATTCCCCACAGGAAATGTGCTGGCAAACCAGGACCCAGGAGGACTGAACTCTTGAGACTTCAGGGATGTGAATAGGATTTAACGCCTACTCATCAGCTGATGAGCAAGGGTTAAATTGTGCCACTCTGGCTGTATGCCAGTGGAATGCGGCCAAAGAAAAATGGATCGCTCATCAGCTGACCTCACTCAGCGGTATTGGCTGATTGACAAGGTGGGTGATGTTTTGGGGAAATGGCCTTGCAGGCAAAAATGGACCCCTTGGCAGTTCTCCACTCCTGCACTAGCATCTATTTCTTTTTTTAAAAATATATTTTTTATTAAAGTTTTTGAACATAAATGCAAAGATAAAGAACAGTGTAACATATATCATAACATATTTTCTTAACTACTTAGGACTCCCTCACATCTCCCGCTCCCATTTACATCGTTGTCAATTCTTGCCCGCAATTTATCATCTTGTTTGCAATCTTGTGTCACATTCATTTAACTATAGTCTATTAATTCTCCAATAGGTTTATAATTTAACCTCAATTTACTCATCATCATAATTTCATCTAATTTAGTGGTGCACAATTATTTATGATCTAGCATCCTTTCTTAACACTCAACCAAATTACAATGTTTTTTAAAATAACTCTTAAATTTCTTCCAGTCTTCTTCAACCCTCTCCTCTCCCAGGTCTCGGATTCTGCCAGTCATCTCGGCCAGTTCCATAAAGTCCATCAGTTGCATCTGCCACTCTTCCAGGGTGGGTAGATCTTGGGTTTTCCAATTCTTGGTGATGAGTATCCTTGCTGCCGTTGTTGCATACATAAAGAATGTTCTGTCCTTCTTTAACACCTTCTGGCCGACAATACCCAAAAGGAAGGCCTCTGGTTTCTTGGTAAAGGTATACTTAAATACCTTTTTCAGCTCATTATATATCATTTCCCAGAAGGCCTTCACCCTAGGGCAAGTCCACCAGAGGTGAAAGAATGTTCCTTCGTTTGCTTTACATTTCCAACATTTATTATCAGGCAAATGGTATATCTTGGCAAGTTTAACTGGGGTCATGTACCATCTATATATCATTTTCATAACATTTTCCTTCAAAGCATTGCATGCAGTAAAGTTCAGCCCAGTGGTCCACAACCTTTCCCAGTCCTCAAACATAATGTTGTGCCCAATATCCTGTGCCCACTTTATCATAGCCGATTTAACCATTTCATCTTGTGTGTTCCATTTTAACAGCAAGTTATACATTCTTGAAAGTACCTTGGTTTTAGGTTCTAACAGTTCTGTTTCCAACTTCGATTTCTCCACCTGGAACCCTAACTTCTTATCATTTTTAAAGACTTCTTTAATCTGAGCGTAGTGTAACCAGTCTCACACTTTATCCTTCATTTTCTCCAAACTCTGCAATTTCCAATTGTTTCCATCTTTTTCTAATATTTCCCAATATTTTGGCCATTTGGCCTCCATATTGGGTCTTTTTCGGGCCTTAGCTTCCAGAGGTGAAAGCCACCTTGGAGTTTTGTTTTCCAATAAGTCTTTGTATTTTGTCCAGACATTAAACACTGCTTTCCTGACAATATGGTTCTTAAAGGCCTTATTGATCTTAACCTTGTCATACCATAAGTATGCATGCCAACCAAAAGCATTGTTAAAACCTTCCAGGTCCAGTACGTCAGTGTCTTCGAGAAGTAGCCAGTCTTTTAGCCAGCAGAAAGCTGCGGCTTCATAGTACAACTTTAGGTCTGGCAGGGCAAAGCCCCTTCTTTCTTTCGCATCTGTTAATATCTTAAACTTGATTCTGGGCTTTTTGCCCTGCCAGACAAATTTAGAAATATTTCTCTGCCACTTCCGGAAGCACTCCGTCTTGTCCACAATCTGTAATGTTTGGAATAAAAACAACATTTTTGGCAATACATTCATCTTAATAGCAGCAATTCGGCCTAACAAAGAAAGTTTTAAATTTGTCCAACTGTCCAAGTCTCTTTTAATTTCAGACCAACATTTTTCATAGTTATCCTTAAATAGACTCAGATTTTTTGCTGTTATGTTTACCCCTAGGTACTTTACTTTTTTAACCACAGTTAGTTCTGTCTCTCTCTGAAACCGTTCTGACTCTGTATCTGTCAAATTTTTTCCCAACACCTTAGTTTTCTGTTTGTTTAATTTAAATCCCGCCACCCGACCAAAATCTTGGATCAATTGTAATACTCTTTTTGTACTAGATTCTGGCTCCTGCAGGGTCAAAACTAGGTCATCTGCAAAAGCTTTAAGTTTATATTGTTTCGCTCCGCACTAGCATCTATTTCTAGGCATTTGGCCAATGGTACAACAATCTATTATTGCCAATGACCAATATTCAAAAAGAAACTTTGTCTAACTTTGTATAACTATATAAAACAACATCGGACAAAATAGAGAACCATCACAGCAACATTATACAGTACTAATAACTACATCATACTGCACAAAACAACATGCACAGAAAACAAAACAAGTTTGCTAAAATTAGTCCCTGGAGAGTTTTACAGGTGGCGACACAATGTTTTGTGCATTCTGATCTGAAAAGAGTAGGAAAGAATAAAATGCATCTGATCATCCTGAGGCTTTCTGTAGAACTGGTTCAATAAAAATCTGAGGTATAATACAATAATATAATAAAAAAGAACAATACATAAGGAGGTGAGTTATTGATTCTACTTCTCCAGATTCACAGCGATATACAGTGGTATCTCGGGTTACAGACGCTTCAGGTTACAGACTCTGCTAACCCAGAAATAGTACCTCGGGTTAAGAACTTTGCTTCAGGATGAGAACAGAAATCACATGGCAGCGGCGCAACAGCAGCGGGAGGCCCCATTAGCTAAAGTGTTACCTCAGGTTAAGAACAGTTTCATGTTAAGAATGGACCTCCAGAACGAATTAAGTTCTTAACCCAAGATACATCTATATAAGTTGACCATAGTGGATCTCCAGAACTGCTGATGAGAGAACATTTGAGCACCCCAAAGTAAAGGCTCTGTGATGTCTTTGAACAGAGAGCATGTAAAGATAGCTTGCTGGTTTACAGGGTTGAGGCGCTCTGTCAATTAGCATGTTATTCGAGGCGAAACTTGATATCAGTGTTTAACATCCACATTAGATTCCTTAAGTATTGCTCTGGCCAATTCCTATCCAATAGGGATAAGGTAACCCATGGAGCAAACCATATACAGTGGTACCTCGGGTTACATACGCTTCAGGTTACATACGCTTCAGGTTACAGACTCCACTAACCCAGAAATAGTACCTCGGGTTAAGAACTTTGCTTCAGGATGAGAACAGAAATCATGCTCCGGCAGCGCAGCAGGAGCAGGAGGCCCCATTAGCTAAAGTGGTGCTTCAGGTTAAGAACAGTTTCAGGTTAAGAACGGACCTCCAGAACGAATTAAGTACTTAATTCGAGGTATCACTGTATCAACAGTGGGGAATCTCATCCTCCCCACCCCCACCCCATTCAGGCCAGATCATGCCCACCCAAACATCATCTATGAAACGGGCTGCAGGAAGCTTTGAGGGTATCACTGACCAGATGATCAGTGGCACTTGCAATGCTGCTTTGCAAGCACCGATCAGCTGATCACTGCAACTTGCAAAACTCTGGATGCCAGGCCAGCCGATGGTTAGAGCTTGAAAACAGCAGCACTTTTGCCCACATGGATGGATTTCAAACAATACAAGCATTACGATGTCAGGTGATTAACAGGGCTTGATCCTGCACCTGTGACCTGTGCCAACTAAACATTCTGCCTCCCCCCCCCCCCCCCCCCGTTATAGAACTACTTTTCTCATATGCAAACTGCGAATGAACTTATCAAACTTGGCCCTTGGGGTGTGGGGAGAAAGGGGGAGCTGGCTTGCCCGCCCGCCCAAGTTCCCCACTCCTGCTGTAAGTCTGCTGCTGCAAACGCATTGTGGCACCACAAGAGCACAGCTCCCGCACCACTGCTCCCCTCCATATATCTAACTGGTGTGAACATACACACATTGCACCTTCCAGAAACAACACTAGGAAGTCATTTGTTTGCACCAAAGGAAACTGGCAGAAGCATCTGACAAGTGTTGGTTCCTTGGACACGAATTATTAAGCACGGGTACATATGGGAGGTGGGTGTATAACTTTTGGAGGCGCGTTTGGAAAATGCTACATGACAGAGCAAGTCCAGCCTGCTGCTCCCCCTCCTCTCACAGAGGCTGCTTTGGAAGCTTTGTAAATGCAGGGCATTGGAAACCCAGATATCCATCTATGTCGGAAAGAGCAATGGATCTCGATTATGGTGGGAATTTGCTTACATTGTATTCTGGGCTACAAGGTACATGTTTTGCAACAGGGCTGGGTCACTGGTGGCCCTCCAGATGTTGCCCTAAGCCCATCATTGTTAAAAATAATAACACCTAGCACGGGGATCTGATTTTTAAAATCTCAAGGCAAAATGGATTAGATCTGTGTATGAGAAAAATACTTCTTTATAGCAAAAAAAAAAAAAAAAAAGCAACCTCTTTAAGCCTGCATGGGCATGGGTCACAGGGGGATGATAATCTGAGTGGCATCTTCCTCTCTTATACAGGAAATCATGTATCTTGGTGCTTCCTGCCTGCACGGAGTGGTGGCTCAAGTTCTGGATGATGTCCTGGGAGATCAGAGTGCAATTCCCCTCGGCCACCAGAGTCCCTAGTCACTGTGTCTCAGCCTACTGGAACTGACAGGCCTTTTGGGACGAGAAGGTGAAGTACTCCCTTGAACTCCTTAGAAGAAAGGTGGAATACTAATGCAGTAAATTTAAAAAGTAGCCCCTTTTTAAAAAAAACAAAACTTGTAATAAGCGTATTAAAAATAATTTTCAAAACATGAAAAAAATCTGCCACCCTATTAAGAAATTGGGGGGCCTCTTTCCAGTCAACATTTTGATTGATGAGAGTGAACAACTATGCACCACAGCCTCATAGCTCTCATCTAATTTTCCTTAGATATATTTCCTCACACAGCAAGCATCTTTCTTGCACACACAACACACACACACACACACATGGGGTGGGGAGCAATCCACAGACACTAGGAACAGCTCATCAACATCTTAATTTTTCATGAGTGGAAATGTACAAGGAAGAAGCTTGAACGCAAAGGTAAGGGAAGGTTATGGTAATTCGCCGCGCCAAGCTGGAAGCCATCAACGAGGCATGAAAAATTGGAGCAAGACGAAAGGGACGTTTAAAAGCTGTCAAGATGCTCGCCAACACACTCGCTCCTCGTTACACTAACATCAGATGCACAGATGGCAAAGTGTTAACTAAACAAGAGGGTGTCAAACCCATCCAGCACGTGCAACGCGGGAGACTTTAGGAGGCACTAACAGATGTTTCTGACAGTGCCAAATATTTAAAAACAACCTCTGTCATGTAGAGCAATGCAACTTTTATATAAAAAAATTCCCAGAGTGGGGGGGGAGAGAGAGAAAAGATCTGCAGAAGAATGACGCCCCCACTAAATTGTGTTGTTCCACGAGTCATTTCTCACATTGAAGATGCACCTCCATTTGCAGAAATCGGCAGCCAACGGCTCTTCGGCAGAAAGCTCTAAGCAGTGGCTGTTGGCTGCAATAGCCCAATAAAAAGCTTATTTGGGTCGCCCCATCTAGTCACGGTCAAAAATGGATCGCTTAGGCTGCTGCACAAAGTTGGGAGGCTGCTGGGGTTCCACCAGAATGAAATGTGTTGCTTCAGAGAGAGAGAGCTTAGTGCCTTTATATGTGAGTGCAGATGGCACACCTGTGCCCCCACACAGTTCTCTAAAAAATACAAGGCTTAGTGGCACAGCCGAAACCTGATTACGAGTATAATGTGCCGCATCGCAGAATGTCACGAAAGCATGAGCCAAGAACAGCGAAAGGAGGGAGTCTTGGCAGCCGACTGTTCTCCCCTGCCATCCCAACCAAATATCCTTCAGCCAGCATCTCTCCTCTCCGACGGTGGCGCTTAAAACAACTAAACATATTTAAAAGTCATTGTGGGAAAGGGGGGGTGGAGAGACAGAGAGCACGGTTCCTCATTCTGCCATTCTTACTGAGGCACCTTCATTTTTCTTGTCTCCTCACTGTTCTTCTCAGTATCTTTCTCACAGACACATAGAACTGGAAGGAACCCCCCCCCCAAGGGCCAACTAGTATGACCCCCTGGAAGCTAAGGAGCAAGAAAGGATATGCTTTGGTAAAAGAGAGAATCAATCCCTTGGGCAGTCCAAACTCAATACTGAGTTCCAACAACCAGGATGAGAGCTTGCTCCAGATCTGGGCCCCTCTCAGTTGACTGATGAGAAAGAAGTATCACATTGTTCAGGGTGGGGGGGGGGGGATGAACTCATCAGTGCTTCAAAGATTAGGAGTGCATCTGACATGGGTATGCTTGGCAGTGGCCCTTGGTATGCAAGTTGTAACAGTATGAATACTTTACGTTATGAGTGGTTGACAGTAATGTCTGTGGTACACTAAATGGTTGTAGTTGGTTGTGTGAAAGGAGTGGTGTGTGAGATTGAGAGAGTGATAGTATTGACTGAAATTTTACATTATACAGTGGAACCTTGGTTCTCGAACATAATCCATTCCACAAGTTCATTTGACTCCCCAAATGTTTGAAAACCAAGGTGTGGCTTCCTATTGGCACAGGTGCCCCAGAAACAATAGCCGACAACCGCATTGGATGTTCAGCTTCCAAAAAAACATTCAAAAACCGGAACACTTACTTCCAGGTTTTCGGCATTCGGGAGCCGATTTGTTTGTCAACTAAGCCGTTCGAGAAACAAGGTTCCACGGAACTGCCTTGCAGGGCTCTGTGATTTTATTTATTTCAATATTATGTTTACAGACATGGGTATCGCCTATGTATTTTGCTATGTGACTCATTTGACATAGTCTCATAACATTTATTGTACTGCAAACTGCTTCACAGCATTTCAGATATTAAGTGGGCTACAAATGGATGTAACAACATCATCAAGAGTGAGATTGGTGCTGAGCTGTTGCCACATCTCCTGTTCACTTATTCATTGCTTGACCCAAGAGTAAATGTGGGCCAAAAATTTACAGTATTTCAGAAGCACTTTTTTTTTGGTGGAGGGGGGGGGGAGAGACTGCTGAGAGCTGGCCTGGGAGGCCTCCCTCTCTATTCTCTTTTCCTTCCCTTTCATGGCAGGTGTAAGGTTGGATGCCAATATTCATTCACACCAGGACATTCCAGGCCAATGATATCCCCCTGTAAAGCAATTACATTGTTTTGCCATATGTGGCACACAGACCAGCTGCTGTACAGTACGTTTTGCTTCAGAAAATCACGTTAATCAATACACCAACTCATTCTGTCAGTTATAATTAAGGCAAGGTAAATGGCAGGTGCAACATTAATCAACAAAACGGAAGCCTACAAGCACCAGATGTAGGGATCTGGCTTAAACCTTAACATCAGGGATTCACATTTATAATCCACCTAATTTCCAAGAGATTGGTGTTAGTGACAGCAAACTCAAGTAATAGAAGACAAGACTGCAATCCAGCAACCCATTCCGGTTGCCTTATTCATTTCCACTAGTGACACACTATTGTCCAGAAGCAACAGTAAACTATGTTTTACCATTATGTCAACAGGCCTGAACTTATGCTTCCTCCCTCCAACACAGCTGCAAAAGGAGCTTGGAAGTTTCTCTTCCTATATTTCAGGCATGTCCAACTTCCAAGAGACTGCGATCTACTCCCACTATATAAAAAAACAACTGACAGTGATCTACCCATTGTATTGACCAAAGTTGTTGAGCTTTCCTTGTAGCTGAATCATAGGAGAAACCCAAGTTTTAAACTCATGCACAAAACACTGGTGTTCTGGGCACCACAGCGTAAGGCTATTGATAAGCTGGAAGGTGTGCAGAGGAGGGCCACCAAGATGATCAAAGGTCTAGAAACCAAGCCTTATGAAGAATGGAGTTGAGTATGTTCAGCCTGGAGAAGACTGAAATATATGAATACATCTTCAAATGTATGGTGGGCTATCAAATGGAAGATGGAGCAAACTTGTTTCCAGCTGCTCCAGAAGGGTGGACCCAAATCAGTGGATTCAAAAGTCAAGAAAGGTGATTCCAACTTAACGTTAAGAAGGACTTTCTGACAGTAAGAGCCATTTGACAGTGGAACGAAGTCCCTCGGGAGGTTGTGGACTCTCCTTCCTGGGAGGCTTTTAAATAGAGGTTGGGTGGCCATCTGTCAGAGATGCTTTAGCTGTGATTCCTGCATTGCAGGAGGTTGGACCAGATGACCCATGAGGTCCCTTCCAACTCTACAATTCTATCATTCTGATGTTAAGTCCCCAAAGAAATCACCGTGTAGAGGAGGTACCCGTATGCGTACATAGGCCAGGTCACCCCACAGAATTTACTGGGAAAGCTTGCTGGATATTTCAGTATCAGACCAATTTCTGAATCAAGGTGGCAGGATGCATTAACTGAAACACACACACCTTTACAGGGTAAGGTTTGTGTTTCACTTCAATTCCTACATTGCACTTTCCTCTCTCAGCACAACTCACGTTATATGCCCCTTTCCCAGGTATTATTATTTCAATAATTATTTTATATTGCATTAGCCTCCCAGAAGCCCACTGGCACAGAGACAAAATTATCTTCATGGGGGAAATGTATTGCAGCTGGCGAGGAGAAGATAATTACAATATTCATAATCAAATTTGTAATCTAACACTGTGTCCATCTGTAAGCAAGTTCTATTTTAATACAGATCACTGCTTTTTGAGAGCAACTGAGTGCAGCAACAGAAAGAGAAGATTAACACCCCTGCTGTCTGCGAAGCAACATTTGAACAGCCAGACCGATCTGCATAAAAGTCTACAGCAAGATGGGAGTTTTTATGGCGTCTGATTTGTTAAGGAATTGAACATAAAGGCATCCGTAAGTGGGTGTTAAAACAACTTGAAGGAAGGCTTTGAAATCTTAAAAACACACTGTATCAAAATAAACAAGGAGTCAAAATTCATGAGGAATTCTTGTTATGGAGCTCTTTCACCGAAACAAGACTTCCTGTGGCAGGGTACAGTGGCCATGGATGGCTCAACTCAGGTATTAGGTCACAAACCATGGCTTATGCTAGCCACTGGCCTGGTTCGTACTACACAGTAAGCCAAACCATGGCTTACCTGAACTGCACAGACATCCTGACTCCTGGAAAGAAACTGAGAGCCACCACAGACCTCTTTGCTCCTGTGCCACGCTAAGCTAAGCCAAGGTTTGTCTTAGCATATCGTCCAAATGTAGGCATGTTTGAGGAGCGAGTTTAATCACAAGCCCAGGTTGGGACAGAACACTAAGCCAAATCTTAGCTTGGCACTGTGTGGGAGCAAAAAGGACCAAGAAGGATCAATGAAGCCTTGGGCTCCTATCTGGGAGCCCGCATGTTCATGTCAACAAGAAGAGCCTGCTGGATTATGCCAAAGGGAGCCCACTTAATCCAGCATTATGTTCTTGCAGTGACCAACCAGATGCCTGTGGGAAATCTGCAAGCAGGACCCAAGCACAAGAGCACAATCCTCTCCTGTTGTTTCCAGCAAGCAGTATTCTACAGTATTGATGCCTCCATTGGTGGGGGTACAGCATAGCCATCAATAACCCTCTCTTCCATGAATCTGTCCAATCCTCTCTTAAAGCCATCCAAGTTGGTGGCCATCAATGCTTCCTGCAGGAGCACGTTCCATACTTTCATTATGTGATGCATGAAGATGTCCTTTATTTTATGTGCCCTGAATCTTCCAACAATCAGCTTCACCGGATGTCCACAAGGTGGTCTTGCTAAGTCCTAGTTGGGCTTGCCATGCTGTGCGAATCAGGCTGCAGTTTAGAAGCCAAATCCTGGTTTGAACTTCCCAGAGTACAACAGGCAAACCCTGTTTGGGTTGGGGCTGCTTGACTGCTTTTCATTTTTCATCCTCTCCGCTTTCACCAATTCCTTCACATGCTCCCACCTCCGCAGCTTAGCAGACTCTGGAGGTGGAGAAAGAGCCATAACTTTGGCCTGTCAGTTCAGGAGGGTTTCTAATCTTGGTTTCAGTGGCTAGATGCAAACCATGATTTGTTGATGCAGACATTACCTGGGGGGTTCACATCACTGTCAGTGTGAAAGGGCTTTACATGTAGACAAATGTACACACCCGGTGGTCTTCCATACAAGGGGCAAGCCTGGGGAAAACAAGGAACTAATGATGTGACTCCCATGTAGACGCCTACAGTCTGATACAGATTTGTTCAGTGAATGTCCATTTCAGTTTCTAAATTTTTCCATCTAAAGTTCACCCCAGTTTGGATTTTTTTTTTACAGCCCCCACAAAAATGTGCACACATATTTTTGGGGGTATACTTTCTCTCCCTAATACTCATATTTTTTGGTTGAAGAATAGCACTACAAAATTTGAAGCACAAATTTCTAAGGTTTCATTGCAGTGAAGACCCGAGAAATGTTGCCGTGATCCCTAGACACAGGACACCAAGTGCACAGCCAAGAGGAGGTGTCCACTTCCTGTGTCAACCCCTCTCTACTGCTGTCTCTTCAATACAAGGTGGGAATAAATACATTTTTAAGGTGTTGCTGTGAAGATTTCTAAGTGTTATAGCATCATTATTACTCCATGTGTTTTATTTAACCAACAGAAAGCCATCATCTTTATGAAGGCATCTGCAAGGGTGATGTTTCCTTTCTATTGCAGATTTTTAACTGTAGGCTATCATTTCGGTCTTGCATAAAGTTCTATTATGGCTTTCTTCAAATATTATGCCTATTTGGGGTTTTTACTGTTGTGTGCTTCTTCAGAGCAGTGTGTGTGAGAGATGGGGGTGGGGGGAGGGAGGGAAAGAAATATTTAAAGTGTGGGTGGAAGATTGATGAGATCCAGTGCTCTGGAATGCATCCACTACACCAGTGGTTTTTCCACACTGTGCCCTGGAGGGTTCCACAGACGTTTGTCACCATCAGCCATTCAATGAGATGGTCAATTATGGCAAAAAAGCTTCCCAAAGAGAGGGACCTTCCCTTGCCCACAACTATTTATTAAAATCACTTGTTAGCTGGCCTTTTCACATAGTGGCATTTAAAATATATATATGCATTTTTCATCCTCTCCAAAAGGACAATAGGGGAGGAGAGTTACCAAACGACCTTGCCATGATGGCTACATATTACCTCCAGGATCAGGGGCACAATGCCTCTAAACATCAGCTGCTGGGAAACAGGAGTAGGAGACTGCTATTGCAATGAGGTCTTGCTTGTGGTTTTCCCAAAGGATCTACATGGCCGGTGAGAGAACAGGATGCTGGACTAGTTGGGCCTTTGACCTGATCCAGCCACAGTGCTCTTCCAACCTTCATGATCTCAGGGGGAACTTCATACAACAACCAAGGCAATCAATGTAAAGATTCAGGAGTATTAGGGCTTCTACTATGGAGTTCTCCAAGTCACAGGTTGGCAATGTGACACCCTCAGGCTGGAGGGGTACTGCTTCCAGGGGTTCATCTTGTAGCCTTGCATTTGGGACTGGCTCTAGGGGCAAGGCCTCCAATTGAGCATAAATTGAGCCCAGAAGCATCTTGACAGTGAATGCAATTGGACCAAGTCCAGCTGGATGGGTTCTCTATATGCCATATCCTTAAAGTGGCACACAATTGCATTTTGTGACTTTTTGGAATGGTTGAAAGAGAACTCTCCTTTTGGCATCAGGTTAAAACCATCCTGTTATCTCAGGCAGTTGATGAAATACAATGAGCTGGGTGCTATTGTCTGCATGTTGGGGATCTCTCTTTCCCCCCCAAGTTGCTGCTAATATAAAAATTATTTTCCTGTGGTGGCTAGTGCCCATGGAAACTGGTAGGGCAGAAGTCAGGGAGATCAACAGTAGGTGGCGCCAGAGCCATCTCATTCTAGTTTAGTGCTCATCCTCTTCCCTGGTAAGCTCTACAAGAGCAACATCGAGACTAAGGAGGAGGCAGACAGGCAGGATCAGACCCTGAACTGGTTGTAAGTAAGAAGGGGGGCAGACGAGGCTAGCTTCTGAAGTTGTCCAATTTGTAGATGGTGCTGATTTTTGTTTTATTACAATTGTTAACTGCTTTTACCTGCAGTTTTAAGGTTTTGCTTTCAAATTTGTTGTAAGGCACCTAGAGACAGGCTGGTATTCCACATCAAACAAACTAAATAAGTAGCAAAACAAAATGCTGCGACTGAGTGCCAGTCCAGAACAGACCAAGGCCAGTCAATCCGCCCCTAGCATGAAGCACCATCTGGAGAAGTACAGCTTAAATTCCTATTTAAAATTTTCGTGCCAGAAATTTCTCCAACACTCAAGCTTGGAGAAGACAAAAGGCAGAAGTGGGAGTCAGAGGAGAGGTAGGTCCTCTGCTAACATAGGCGGGCCTTCTTACAACAAAGGCAACCACAAAGCAATCTTGGAGCCAAGATAGTGCCAAGACAATCACACTCTCCATGCAGAGACAGAAACCTTCCCTGGCCATATGGTCGCTCCGAAACACTTTGCCATGCAGGAACGGCTGCAGACGTATCTTTGGGCTGGAATTAGTGTTTAAAGAAGAGTAATTGCTCCAATTAGAAGCTATCCAAGCAAAGAGAGGTAGAGAAAGTATTAAATTAGAAACAATCCCAGATTCCAAAAACAGTGCAGAGGCCAAAAAATTGTGACTTGTTAGGCACAGTGTACATATAATTATGATGCAGAGAGAATGCATTACTATTGATGCGAGTCCAAGCTCCCAAAGAGCTATTGATAGTTTCACTAAGAAAGCAAAGAGAAAGGCAAGAATTTGGGGGCGGACATGAACAAGGAGGCTGACAAGTATTGGTGAGAGAGAGGAGAAAGAGAGGCCAGCTTGCAGTCCACACTTAGGAAAGAAAAGACGCCTCAGGGTCTCTCTGCAGCTAGCACTTCCTGGCATCTATCTGTCTGGAGAGACAACGGAGTGTGTCTTCAGGGGTGAAGTCTATTCACCAGGTAAGCAGCAATGAAGTGACCTCCCTGGGGCCCAAACCTAGACAATGTGTATGGAGGTCCTGGGCTGCCCAGATGACGACCCCCTCTCAGCCATGCAGATGTGGTCCAAAGGAAAGCAGAGCAATACATTTGCCTCCAGCTTGGCTGCAGAAATTGCTGGAAGGAGGAGTACAATGAGCCATCCAACCGTCTTAGGGACTGCACTCCGGATTTGTGTTGGGTTTATTCCTTAGCCTTTTCTTCTCACTAAGATGTCCCACAAGCAGATTGTTCCTCTGGGTTTGCTCAAGCCTTTCTCATGAATGAGGACAGCCACAAGACAGTGGAGGTTTAGGATCAGTTTCCCTTCTCCTAGGTGGGCTACCTTCTCAGGTTGACGAGCCCTGCCTGTCCCTCACTTCCCTCTACAGCACGTGCAGGAACTATCTTCTAGGCCACTGGAGTCACTATTGGTCTTGTTCGCTCAATCTGCCAGAGCCTGTGTCTTTGCACACAGAGGAAGTCCTCAACTCACTGAGGGATTAAGACCCATTGGCTATCCTCACCTGGTTTAGCTGGCCTGTAGAAGCTGGGGTGTGGCCACTGTTGCATGCTGAGAACTTCTAGGAGCCACAGGTGAGAGCAGAGTGCAGGGTGGGGAACAAAAGTGGACAAACTGCCCCAGAAGGAACATGACATGTCCCCCACCAGAGTTTTTACCCCTCCCCTAGCACCCCATACACCCCAGCACTACTGACTTAATAAATATCCCATTTATTCTGCACAGGTTTTAACAATCCTATATAATGAACAGAAACCACCAACCTTCACCACTCAGTGATTTAGGATCACTGTTTGCCCTACCCTCTCATGCCTTAGAAAGGCAGCCAAAGTTGGCAGTAGAGGAGGGGAAATGTGAATCACCCTGTGATCTTTGGATGAAGGTTGGAATACAAATTTAATAAATACTGTATAAATAAAATGAAACTCCAAAGTTGACACTAACAGATACGTAATGGAAAAATCGTGGTGTGTTTTTGAAAATAAAAAAGTGTATACCTTTCAAACTGGCAGGCTAATGATTGACAATGATGTTGATGGTATGTAATTTTACTGCTGATTTTAATGTTGCTCCACCACAATTAGATACATTTTTAATGTTGGCGGTGTAGACATTTTTGCAAACTAATAATAATAATAAATACAGTTAATAAAAACCATTAGCGTTCATCTCACAGTTTAATGTTTCATAAAAAAAAAACCTTATTCTACCCATTGCTGTCTGCGTAGAAATAATAATGCAGCAAACAACCACAGACCCTTCAGGAAAAGGTTGCTTCTGCCACTCATTTCTAAAGAAGCTTTATGCACCTTTTAAAATTTGGAATAAAGTCACGAGGCAAGCAAGGTCTGCCCCTGCTTGGAGGCCTTGCCCACTGGCCTTGGTGGGAGCCACCGGACAACAACTTGATCTGACATGTGTGCAGTAGACAATGGCTTTTATTGCCAGACAGAAATGAATCTTATGTTCAAATCTTTCTTTGGTCTCTCCCCAAATGAAGGAAGGAAGAAGGAAGAGATCTTACTTTCCCATCCAAACTGCATAGCTGTCGGGGAGTCTCGGGATGAAGAGGATGGAGTTTCCACTGTCAACCTCAACTGCTCCATAGCAGTCTGCCTCAGTCACTCCAAAAGTCCAGTGGAAGTAGGATTCCTAGAAGCAAGGAATTTAAAAGCATTCCATTATGCCAGTTCTCCACTCTTGCCTAATTTTTTTTTAAGGGTATTTGGAAAGATGTTAAAGTCAATACAGATTAGCACTACCTGTGGCAAAGCGACCCACTGGGTTGAAAGATTTCGAACATAACACAAAACACCTTCCAAATCACCTATATCATCACTTTTAAAAAGGCAATCTGATTACATGGATATATTTGCCAAAAAAAGTGGGAGGAACTAACAAAAATTAAAATGCTGAGCACCCTGAACTTCAAGACATTTATTCAGATGTGCAGTGTTTCAATGGAACTCTGATCCCATTGGAGAGGACAGAGAAGTAACAAGAGCAAGGGTTCACTAATGTGACGCTCCCAGGAAGGAGTGCCCGTGAGTATGTCCTTTGATGTCCACAGAAGGTTTCAGTAAACACCCGTCCCAAAATCAACCCTGTGATGATTATTTATATAGCACCCTTTGTCAGAAAACCACAGGGAGGTTTACAACATTGCACGCAAATGCCAGCACGTAATAGAATACCCAGACAATATAAAGATCAAAACAGTTGTAGAAATACAATTATAATAAGAAATACATAATAATATACAGGAATTCATAATACACAGATTTTCTTAGCCGCAAAATAAGGGAGAAACCTCTGTGATCCTGCTCAGTTCCTGTCTGCACTAGCTTGGCCTCTCCAAAATGGATCAACCCCACTTAAACATGCCCACACATTTAACTGCACATCAGGATGGATGCCCTCCAGATGTCTTGCAACTCCTATCAGCCCCAGAGAGTGACTGGCTGTGCTAGCTGGGTATGACAGGAGGTGGAGCCCAAGCAACCTGGAGGGTACCACATTAGGGGAAGGCTCTTTTGTCCTTCCATGATAGGAACCCTTTGGCTGTCTGAGGATTCTACATCTTCCTTCCTTCTAGCTGTGAGTGCTGCACTCCACCAGCACCAACTACACTAACAGAATTGCTTTTGGAGGATCAAATTGCAACTACCTATTTCTATGGGCAGGGCAAACTCTCCATTCTGTTTCTTGCCCCACCATAAGGCTCCCATCAACTGAAGAGGGTCTTCAGGAATACATAAAGCAGGAGTCCCCTTTCTACTGATCGCAGTGGGAGCTGACTGGCAGCTTAAGGGGCAAGTTTAAAATTGTGGATCTTTAAGGGTATTGCTGCTAAATCCTAAATCCTGACTCCTCAGGCAACACCTATTGACAGTGGCTGATGATTGGATAAGAGGATTACAGTCTCATACTGAATCAAGCCCCAAGACCAATGAGAAGTTGCAACAGGGGCATCCTGCCTGACCAAATGCCCACACTAAGCCTCTGAGCAAGTTGATAATATCTGGCTTTCCGTCAGCTACCTTGAATACGTGCCTGACTGCACCCCACTGAGAAGGAAACATAAACTGCACAGATTACTTAAGTTTAACAACGGTCCATAAGAGGCACAACCTTTGCCCATTTTGTGCCTCAATCAGCCCTGCCTACATGACTGTAAAACAGATAACCATCCTGGAACACATCAGCAGAGATTAAACTGAGAGCAAAACTGAAGTACAACCTCACGCCCACCTCTAAGAGGCTGAGAAATCTCACTTGCACCGTGTTAGAAAAGACCAGGGGAAATAGGTTAACAAGAACAAGCATGCTGGGGCAAGAGATTCTGAAGCTCTCTGGTCTTTTCTTGTGGGTTAAGACAAAGACAGGAAGCAGCTATAGAGCAAGTCCCTAGGGGGAGGGTGGTGATATCTCAAAGACTCTCAGAGACATGGATATACCCAAGCTTGGTGGTCAACAGCTCCTGGAAAGGGAATCAGTGGAGGCAGAGGGGAAAGAGCCCACCATGAGCCAGCCCCCACGGGACAGTGTTTCTGCAGCATTGAATTAACTGATGCAGGACAGTAAGAGCCATGTGAAATAATTCTTGGTAAACACTGCAGAAGAAGGCCTGGACTGATCAAGCATTTGCTGTATTAACCAGTGCACAGTTCAAAAGGGTGGAGGGAGAAAGGAAATCAGAAGTCCACTAGCTCACTCCAAGCACACCAGTGTTTCAGGAAAGATAACTATCAAGAACATAAGAGCATAAGGAGAGCCTGCTGGATCAGGCCAATGGCCCATATAGTTCAGCATCCTGTTCTCACTTAAGGTGGCCACCCAGATGTCCCTATTGGGGACCCTTAAGCAGGACCTGAGGCAGAGCCTTGTTTTTGAAGAAAGGCCTGGTGCTATGATGTTTTTATTATTGCTGTCCGTGTTTTTACTTGATCTTTTAAATTTTAATTCTAATCAAGTCTAATTACATTTTCATGATTGCCCTTCCTAGGTTTTTAGCTTTTTCTATTTTATTTGCGTAAGCCAGACTGGGGAAAAGGTGAGATATAAATAAATAAATCATCAACAACAACAACAAATTATAGGTATGCGATGTGTGTGTTTTTCCACTGGCGGACAGTAGCCAGCAACTAATAAAAGGGGCTGAGATCTGAGCTAAAAGAGATAAGTCTGTTGTTTGTTCATGCTAAATCTTACCTGGCGAAACAGAACGCCTGTGTCAGTGCAGTATCTGTTGGTCTGCTCCCCGCCTTGCAGGAGGACAATAGATTTCTTTGGCACATCCTTGTTTGATCTCAGCCGTTCGCACAAGCGAGTTCTGTTCAGGGCAAAGAGCGCTGCTGGAACCTTCAAGGTTTCGTTCCCCAGCCAAAAAGACGGCCTGGAAAGAGGAAGGAAACATTAGCTTCTGCAACAAGAGCAGCCCTCCCCTAACCTGGGGCCTTCCAGATGTTTTGGACTACAATTCCAGTCGGGAGTCATCAGCACTCTGATGGCACCCAATCCCAAAACCCTTGATGACTTCCCCCAGCAGATGTTAAGCAGCACAGCGAAGGAGATGAAACCTTTACAGGACCCAGCAGGCTCTCCAACCATCTTGCACCACCTTCAGCGATCAACCAACCAGATAGAACAGTCCATGGCAAAACAGGGTGTCCAAGCCCCACACTGGCCAGTCACTCCAGAAAGATACCACTGGAAGCCACCATGAAAGTCAACAGGAATGCATGTGCCCTGCCCAGTTCCGACCACAGTCATTCCAATTCCCAAGTTGGCCTTATACCCAGATGGCAAAATCTCACCCTGGGCTTGAATTGCCACCAGTGGCTCTATTTAAAACAATACGTTAGATTAACTAAGTGGCCTGTAAGCATCTCAAAGGGACTCACATCAGAAGGTGACACACACATTCCTGCATGGCAGGGGGCTGGACTAGAGGACTCCTTGGGTCTCTTCCAACTCTACAATTCTATGATTCTACGTACATCTGACTTGAGCAGCACTTCCACTTCCAATTCCATCTCATCGCCTCTTCACTTATTGACGGGCGGATTGTGCTACACAGATGCTGCCCTTGACATCTGGAACCTTATTTCTGTGCTTTTGTTCCATTGTCTTCCCAGAGGCAAAAATCAAGTCTGCACATTCATTTCTGCATAATGTATTCTGCTTTTGCTAGCTGTTGGCTGTGTGCACGCCTGGAGCAGGCCTCTGGAGAATAAGCATTACGCCCACTTGGTAGAGGAGTAAAGGATGGATCCATGAAACCAAACTTCCAATTGCCCACACGGTCCTACTTCCACCGACAGATCAGTAATGATCAACTTTAGCACCAGCCAACAAACATCTCACATTCTCAGGTTCAACTTAGTTTAGCTGAGCTACATGGAATGGGCCCCTCCAGCAACTCAAGAGTAGAAAATAAGGAACAAACATAGTGGTTATGCCTTCAGCCACAAGCTGTTACTATGCTCAGCTGTTGCTAAGATGTAGATATATATTTTCTATCAACCTGCATTAACCTGAGCGTGCTCAGAGAAATGTTCCCTCATGTATTAATTATTATATGGCTTTCTCAGAAAACGGAAAACGTGCAAAAGAAGGTAACCTTTGCTTCGTAGCCAGCAAAGAGCAAACTTCAGCGCGGTTTCAGCATCAAAAGTCCAAAATGCACAATTCCTGCAGCCAACGCAGCATAAAGGAACTTTTAATCTGTAACACCTGGAGACAATTCGCGAAAGCCAAAGGTCAAACTTCTTCAATGCGCAAAAATGGTGTGCGCGTGAGGGAGAGCTCTGTGTGCGACTGCGTTTGTGTGAGTGAGAACAGACAGAGAGTGCTGTGTCTGCATGTGTGTTGAGTGACTGTGGTGAATGTAAACACCTGTGTACACACATGCATGTAAGTGTGTTCACCACACCCACTGTTAGTGTGTGGCCCTCAGAAGGGTGGCTGACTCCTAATTTGGCCCTCAGACTGTAAGAAGGTTAGCCCCTGACCTGTTCTAAAGCCCTAGTTGGCAGCTTATTTTTGCTAAAAGGCCAGCAACGTTGGTTCTTACTTGTCCTGGGATCCAAGCCAAAGGACTCTGTGGCATCTCTTTCCTCCCTGGTGTGGACAGCAAGAAAAGCCCTTGCAAAGCCTATCCTCCAAGCAAGCAAGGTCCACACATAGCCACCTTCCCACCCTGCCTCAGCTTCTGTGGAGTGAATGGCTGTATTACATAACCAGGGAAGTGCACTGCCAACACCTCTCGCCATCCACACTGGGAAGGGTTTTTGCTCATGTGAACATAGAAGTGACTGTGGTTGCAGAAGAAGTTCTCAAGATCAAGGGGCCGTGGAGGGAGAGGAGGGGTAGACAGATTCCGTTCCAGCTGCCCATCCCAAACCTAAGGCAAATTCTCAAGAAAGCAAAGATCCTGTTCTATCACCTTCCTGCCCTTCCCATGATTAGGTGGCAACCACATCTATTTATGACTTGTTAAGGCAAGCATGGTTGAGCAATGAAATGTCATCTGGCAAGAGTCGCCCCTGTAGAATCCCTGGGAGAGCCAGACAGTGACTGTCTTGCCAGGACTGGTTACATATAAGCCACTAGGTAGCAGGGTAGACAAACTCTACTATTTATATATAGTACATCTGTAGAGTTGGGAGGGACACAGAGGATCATCTAGTCCAACCCCTATAATGCAGGAGTAGCAGCTTCAGAATCTGTTGGGAATTCTTTAGCTGTGATTTCTGCATTGCAGAGGGGTTGGATTAATGACCCTTGAGGGATTCCACATGAACTCTACAATTCTACATTTCTCTTTATAATAAAAGTCAACCTTGTCAGAATTCAAGCATGTTGGGGGAAGGGGAACCACTTGTGGCTTACAGAATTTTAAAGAAGTTACAAGGCACATTTGACCCAATTCAGACATAACACTACTACTGCTCCAATAAACTATGGCTTGTTGGAGTAGGGAAAAGGAAGAGCTCAAACGTTGCTAACTTATTTTCCTTCCTCCTCAATTTCAGCTTGAAAAGAGGCATCCTGATTTGTTAAACCAAGATTTTCCCATGACATCCAACCCCGGAAACTGTGGGTTAAAGGCTTTCTCTAACCAAGATTGCTGCTCCAACTTTGCATGGAGCTCTTAAACCACAATTCTCTTATCAGTTCTTATCCCACTTGAACAGGACATGGGGTTTTGGAGACAGAGTGTTCCCTCTGATCTGGGCAATGGAGTTAAAGCAGGGGTAGGCAACCTAAGGCCCGTGGGCCGGATCTTGGCAAATTGCCTTCTCAATTCAGATGGTCCGGGAATCAGTGTGTTTTTACATGAGTAGACTATGTGCTTTTATTTAAAATGCATCTCTGGGTTATTCATATGGCATAGGAATTCATTCATTTTCTTATTCAAAATATAGTCTGGCCAACCACATGCTCTGAGGGATGGTGGATCGGCCCACGGCTGAAAAAGGTTGCTGACCTCTGAGTTAAAGGCTACATTTCTATTTACGGGAGAAGCAATGGGGGGAATCTATGACTTTTGAAGTTAATCATGATAAAACATGATAAATGCCACAGTTACCATATTCTTCCGTGTACAAGACGAGGCTTTTTAATTAAAAGAAAGTGCTAAAAATTTGATGGGACGGGCGACTGGTGGCTGCTGTGAGCAGGAGATTGTCATCGGCATTTGGGCGGGTGATTGGTGACTGCAATAATGTCTCCTGGCGATTGGCTGCTGCGGCAATAGGGCGTGTGATTGTCGGCTGCTGGTGGCGAGCGGGCTGACAATTGGTGGCTTTGTGGATACACCCCCAAAAGCTCAACAAGTCTGGGCAACCCCCCCCCCAAAAGCTGAACAACACGCAGTAATTTCCCCCCATTTCCTCAGTTTTGTATCCCAAAAAGTAGGGGTTGTGTTATACACGGGGGCGTGTTATACAGTGGTACCTCGGGTTACATACGCTTCAGGTTACATACGCTTCGGGTTACAGACTCTGCTAACCCAGAAATAGTACCTTGGGTTAAGAACTTTGCTTCAGGATAAGAACAGAAATTGTGCTCCGGCAGCGCAGCGGCACCAGGAGGCCCATTAGCTAAAGTGGTGCTTCAGGTTAAGAACAGTTTTAGGTTAAGAACAGACCTACGGAACGAATCAAGTATTTAACCCAAGGTACCACTGTACATGGAAAAATATGGTAAGTCATATATATGCTTATTGTTGCTTGCTACTAGACCAAGGATCATGGTTGGGCCTGTCCACCCACTGCAGCAAAGATACCAGAGTTTTGTTGCCCTAAGAAGCCCAGGAACTTATCAAATGGAATCAACTTATATTTGTTCAAGGATTAGCAAATCTGCCTATGAATTGCCACCCTGTGGTTCACCACAGAAACCCACTGAGCCCAGCTGAGCAATCTTTTATTTTCTCACACCCTCCCCACTCCCAGAACTCTGCAGCATGTTCAGTTTGAAAGCAAAAAATAGCTCTCACTGCCATCTAAAAAGGCATAGACTTTTTACCTCTCGGGTGCTTGCCACTCCAAGGTAAACACTGTTGCCTTTTAAATAAATTGTCCTGTAATCATGAGCACCTTGCTCCTAGAAAGGGCTCAGCCCTCTGTGCATGTTTTACACTGAAGTCCTCCAGTACCTTTGCCGGGGATTACTTTCAAATCAGAGAATTGCAGAGTTGGAAGAAACTCAAAGGGTCATCTAATTCAACCCCTGGCAATGCAGAAAGAAGCACACACAGGGCTTGCGTTTAAGCAAGCAAACCTTGCTGGAGAGGTGGGTTATGCCAACCATGGAGTTGGATATGCCTCCCTCCCAATGATAAGGTAGTCGAACCAGAGAAGAAAAGGGGTTGGCAGAGAATGTAAAAAGCCACCTCCCCACCATCTGCCCTGGCCAGTGTGAGCCCAGAAGGGGTTTGGAAGTGGCAGCTCTTCCATCAGTGACTCTCCAAGGAAGTAATTCTATTTAGTACCTTGCCAGTGTCAAGAAAGGACCATAAATATATCTGCCTCTGGTCTCCAAGCAGATATAATTCTGGAGCAGGCTGCATGACCACAGGCTTCAGATGGTGTTCCTAACTTGTTTAGAGATTCAGCATAATTACCTTTTTGTTATGTTTAGAGCAACCGGTTAGCATGCATTCTTGCTCAGGAAATACATGAACTGCAACATGGGAAAGTTCACCAAAGTAACAAATTTTAAATCACCAAAAGAGAAGGCAAATTTTATTCAACCTTCCCCAAGAACAAGGCTTCGCTACACAATAGCAGAAAGACAAGCAAATCCATTGGGGCTGGCCTCTCACATCATTTCTCTCAAATATTGTGTTGAATTTAAGAGTCTGATTGTGCCATTCTCCCTCATCCCCAAATGGGTGAGCCAGCTTATAAAAGGAAGGGTTTTTTAAAAATAATGTCTGGCCTTTGCATTAGCAATGCAAGAGAAACAACAACACCTGACCTAGTCCTTGGAAAGTGAACTCTGTTATCTACCAAAGGCAGCTCAAGTAGGAAACAGAAAGCAGTGATGAACTACAGCTCCCATCAGCCCCCTGGACCACTGGGCATGCTGGCTGCCAGGTGTGCTGGGAGCTGGAGTCCAGCAACATCAAAAGGGGCTCACGTCCCCCTACCCTCACCCCAATTACAACTGCAGCTGTGAATATTTCAGAGGAAAGGCAAGATAAAAATGTAAAGGGATAGAAGAAGAGGGCTCTGCTTTGAAGAGGATTTCAGCCGACCCTCCTTGGGAACAAACAGCAGCGGAAAGATACAGCAACTGCCTGAAGCAAATAAGCAACTTCACACAAACAAACCCCTAGCCCTGACCTTTCGCCTTTAAGACCAGCATGATCTTAAGCTTTGTGTAGGTTAAGCCTATGAAAAATAGGGAGGCAAGAAAATATTCCTCTCCTTATTTTCTGTGTGTTGGTCCGCTGAGAAAGTCACAGGAACAAGGGCATTAGGAAAGTTGGCAAGCCTATTTCAAAGGGTGGGGAGTGAAAAATTGGGCTGGAAGTGCCTCATTGGTCTGCCAAGTAGATCTAAACAGTGGAGGGGGGGGATTTCTCTTTGTCTGGAAATTACGTCTCCTTTCACAGTTATGACTGTAAGCCAGGAGAACAGGAAAAGCACAAGAAGTAAGCCGGAAAGACATGCAGCTTGTGCTATGCATCCGTGAAGCAATCAAGCTCCTGAAACCTCACACACCAACCATATTCTTACAGCAGCCTGGATTTGCACATGACACTAAACTGTGGTTAGTCTGAATGTCCAATCCCAGCCCAGCAGAGTAACCATTATGTGCAACCATGGTTTCTTGTTGGCTTACAAACCATGGCTTGATTTAACTAAGGTTTTGCATTATGTCTGAACTCAACAGCCTTGTTGAGCTACCCCAGCAGATGTCAAGGCAATAAGCAACTATTTTACTTTTACAAGACAACTGAAGGCAGCCCTGTTTAGGGAAGTTTGTAATGTTTGATGCGGTATTGTTTTTAATATTTGGTTGGAAGCTGCCCAGAGTGGCTGGGGAAGCCCAGCCAGATGAGCGGGTTAAGTATAAATAAATAAATAAATAAATAATGCTACAGAGACACCAGGTAAGAGAAAGTGGGAAATAGAACAAGTTTTCAAGAAACAAGTCATAAATTATTTGCTCCTCTGTAACATTGTTTGTTGAATAAACCATGGTTGAAAAACCATGAGTTAGTGTTACATGTGAACACAACCTGTAATGGGATGATGAGCTGCTTGTGCGTAAAAGCTTAGTCCCTCAGAGTTTGGCCTGATTATCAAAGCTCTGTCTATAGCGGAGCCCCTTAAGCATGACTCCCTCAATCGCTGGCAGAATCCGACAGTGGGCATTTGCGGAATCTCTTCCAACATAAAAGCTCCTTAACGGAAACGCGTCTTCTGGATTCTCGGCGCTACAGTTTCCGGCGAGGGGTGGGTGTCCCTATAGGAGGTCCTGAAACTTCCCCACTGTTTTCGCTGGAAGTGTGCCTGAGCCATCCCTCCGACTCACTTTCCCTCGGAGCTCCTTCTCTCCCCCTGCTGGTTCCCTCCTCTGCTGCTGAGTCTCTCCTAGCCTCCGTGAGCCCTTCCACCACCTGCCCTTCCGATGGCAGTTCCCTGACATCCACCTCCCCTCCAGGGCCCCCTTCACCCCCTCCCGTCCCTTCCTCCATGGGCGGTGAGGATGCAAAACCCCTGAAAGAACCTCCCTCATCTTCCAAAGTCTCGAACACTTCCCTCCACCGGTTGCTGTCCCTTGTCCCCGAGTACTCCTCCTCCTCAGAGTCTACTGCTTCTTCCAGCTCTGATTCTGGGAACCCTTCGAACTCCTCTTCCTCGTCGGTGGTGCCAAAATGTTCCCTCCGGAACCTCGTTACAGACTGAGGTTTCCTTGGGAACCGTTGATGGAACGTTTCTATTAAAACCTCGTCGTTGACTTCCTCTGCAGTTACCCAGGTGTTTTCTGACTCTGGTTCCCCTTCCCAAGCTACCAAATACTCCACCTGATTACCCTTCCACCTGGAGTCAATGATTTCCGCCACATGGCTGTTGCGTTCCCTTTCTTCTATGACTGGTCCCTGTGTGAACACCCCTTCACGTCCCCCCCTGTACGGAGACAGCAATGACCTGTGGAATACTGGGTGTAGTTTCATGTGGTTCGGTAACCTGAGTTTGAACGCCACTGGATTGACCTGTTGTATGACCTCAAATGGTCCCAATCTTTTGGGTCTCAATTTCTTACAACCCCCTTTGAACGGCAACCCTTGGGTCGACAGCCACACCTGGTCCCCCACCCTTATGGTTTCACCTTCCCTTCTGTTCCTGTCTGCCTGCTTCTTGTATTCTTCTTTGGCCCTTTCTAGGTTGAGTTGGAGCTGACGATGGATCGCTTCCATCTCTTCTACAAAATGTTTTGCTACTGGGACGCTCCATCTTTCCCCTCCTTCCCCTGGAAATGCCCTGGGATTGGCCATAGTTGGCCAAAAAGGGACTCATCCCTGTGGACACATTCTCCACATTATTGTAGGCAAATTCTGCTAGAGCCAACTTTTCTACCCAATCATTTTCTCTGTCATTGACATAACACCTCAAGTATTGTTGGAGGATACCGTTTGCTCTTTCCGCCTGCCCGTTGGTTTCAGGGTGTCGGGCAGTCGAAAAATTAACCTCTACGTGCAGTAAGCTCATGAACTTCCGCCAGAACCTGGACGTAAATTGTTTCCCTCAGTCTGAGACCACCCTCAAGGGGGCGCCATGCAACCTAAAAATGTGTTCTACAAACAATTTGGCTGTCTCTTCTGCCGTGACTGCATGTGAGCATGCCACAAAGTGGCACATCTTGGTTAACAGGTCCACTACAACCATGGTAGCTGTTTTTCCCTTGGATTTCGGCAGATCCGTCATAAAATCTATGGATACTGCCTCCCATGGTCGTTCTGGTATGGGTAGTGGTTCCAATAACCCCGCCGGTGCCCGCTTCTCCCCTTTTGCTCGCTGGCATCGGTCACACCCTCTTACATACTCCCGTACATCTTCCTGCACCTTGGGCCACCAAAACTCCCTGGTCACCAACCACATGGTTTTGTGTTGCCCGAAGTGCCCCGCTGTGGGGCTGTCGTGCAACTGTTTGAGTACCCTCCCCCTCAATTCTCCTTCGGGTATATACAGTGCCCCTTTGTAATACAATGCCCCGTTCCTTTCCTCAAAACCTCCTGGGTTCTCTCCCTCCCTCCGGAGTCCTCTGAGCTTATCCTGGGCGTATTCATCATTCTCAGTCCCCTCTACCAGTTCTCTTTGCCCCACCAATGCCGCCCCACACACCCAGTAGTCCTCTGGGATGATGTGTCTCTCTTCTGGCGCTCCCTCCCCCTCCAAATATTCTGGTTTACGGGAGAGAGCGTCCGCCCTGACGTTTTCCGGGCCTGGCATGTAACAAATTTCAAAGTGGAATTTGGAGAACTCCTGGGCCCATCTCACTTGTCGTTGGTTGAGTACTCGTGCTGTTCTCCAATACTCTAGATTCTTGTGGTCAGTGCACACTTGGACTTTGTGCTGTGCACCAATTAGTAAGTGCCGCCATCTCCGGAACGCTTCATGAATGGCGAGTAGTTCTCGGTCATACACGGTGTAGTTCCTCTTGGATTTATTCAGCTTTCGCGAGAAGAAGGCACACGGTCTCCACTCCGACTCACTCTTCCCTGGCTGCAGAAGCACCGCCCCTACCGCCCTGTCTGATGCATCAGTTTCTACTCTCATCGGTTTTTGTAGATCCACATGCAGGAGCTGTTCTTCAGACGCGAATGCTTTCTTTAGCTCTTCGAACGCTCGCTGCGCCTCTGCCGTCCAAACAAATTTCTTCTTGCTGCTGAGACAATCAGTGATGGGAGCCGTCAAGTGGGCAAAGTTCTTGATGAACTTCCGATAGAAGTTTCCAAACCCTAGGAACCTTTGCACGTCCTTCTTCGTTTTCGGGGTCTTCCATTCCAGTACTGCCTGAACCTTGCCGGGATCCATGGCCAATCCCTTGTCTGACAAGCGGTACCCCAGGAATTCCACCTCCTTGGTATGAAACTGACACTTCTCCAGTTTCACCCACAGCTGGTTTGCTTGCAGCTTGCCCAGTACTTCCCGGACGTCCCTTACATGCTGCTCCTCGTTCTCTGAATATACCAACACGTCATCTAAGAAGGCCACGCAATTCTTGTAAAGCAAAGGTCCCAGGACGTGGTTCATGAATGATTGAAAACAGGCTGAGCCTGCTTGTAGACCGAAGGGCATAACGAGATACTCAAAAGCCCCTAAAGGGGTGAACATGGTGGTTTTCCATTCATCCCCCTTCCTCATCCATATCAGGTTATACGCCCCCCCCTCAGGTCCAGTTTGGTAAAAATCTTTCCCTTCCTCACTCGGGTCAAAATGTCATCAATTCTGGGCATGGGGAAAGCCACTGGTTCCGACACGGCATTCAGGGCCCTGTAATCCACTACAAGCCTGGGTTTATCCGTGTTTTTTTTGTCCACAAAAAACACTGGGCTGCCCCCCACCGCTCTTGACTCTCTGATGAAACCCCGTTTCAGGTTTTTGTCAATGAACTCCCTTAACTCCTGCATTTCCCTATCGGACATGGCGTACAGCTTGCCCACTGGCAGCTGGGCCCCAGGGAGTAGGTTGATTTGACAGTCAAAGGGTCTATGCGGGGGCAGTTTATCTGCTTCTCTTTCGCTGAAGACGTTACCCAGGTCGGCGTATTGTCGGGGCACCTTCCCTTTATCCGTTACTTTTGTCCCTGCTAGAGTGGCCTTGGCCCCTTCCTGAGCCTTCCCCTCCTTGCAGTGTTCTAGGCAATGTGCTGACCCAAAGGAAACAACCCGCTGGTGCCATCCCACTAGCGGATCATGCAGCGCTAGCCAGCTCTTCCCCAAAATAATGGGCGCTCCTCCCAAGGTGGCCACATTAAACGCTATCAGTTCTGTGTGTCTTGCCACCTTCATTATCATTGGGACAGTCTGTTGGTTAACTTCTCCCCCCAACAGCTCCCTCCCATCAATCGTGGTCACCTGCAAAGGGTTGCTTAAAGGGATAGTCTGTATCTGGTGTTCGGCTGCAAACTCCTTACTCATAAAATTACAGGAGCTGCCTGAGTCCAGTAGCGCCTTTATCTTTAGTGGGTGTCCGTTTGGCAGCTCTAGCAACACCTCTATTACAAGCGCTGGTCTTGGGGGTTCCGGTGTGGGCACATTCACTGCTCTTTGGCCTGGCTGCTGTGCCCCGATGGTGGCAGCCAGGCGTTGGCTTTTACTTGCTCCTTAACTTCCTCCTCCTCCCCCCCAACAGCTCCCGCCATCCCTTGCCATTCCTTTCTTTGCGGGCAGACTCTGGCAAAGTGACCTGGCTGTTGGCAGAGTAAACATTTCTTGGCGCTCTTTCCCTCCTTCTTCCGCCCTTCATTGGGGTTTGAAACTGCGCGCGCGCGCTGTTCCTATTTCCATCGGCTCTACTGGCGGGGAATGCTGCTCTGGAATCTCTGGAATGCGGAAATCCCTCCAACGTTCCCCCTTCCCTTCCCGCTTCTCCAAAGCTCTCGCCTCCTGGCGTGCTCCTATGGCCAGTGCGGATTTAGTCAGCTGGTCCATAGACTCCGCCCTGGGCGCCCGGGAAAGTTCGTCCTTCACCGCCGAAGATAGCCCTTCTTCAAACAGCATTTGTATCAGTTCCGCCGACAGGTCCCACCCCAATTTATGGATCAACATGGTGAACTCACGGACAGATCGGTTCCCCTGCTTACACGCCATTAACTGTCTGCGCACCACTCCCTGCTCAATCTCGCTGGAAAACATCAGATCCATGGCGCGAAAAAACTTCCTCGAGTCCTTTAGGGCGTCATTATTCGCTGCCATCAGGGGCCTCACCCAGTCTTTTGCCCCCCCCCTTCAAGATGCCCAATCACAAATGCTACCCTCGATTCCTCATCGGGAAAGTCATCAAACTGCAGATTGAGGGCATATTGCATCTCTGTCCTAAAGGCTTGATAGTTCCTGGGATCACCCCCAAACTTTTGCACCAATCCTGGCACCTTCCTTGTGAGTGGGGTGGTTTTTCCCTTTTCTGCATCCTGAGCCCGCCTCTCCTCAAGCCTCGCCGTTTGCAGCACTAGCTGGACTTCCAACACCCTGTACCTTTCTTCCAGGCTTGGACCCGCTCCAGCTCCTCCTGCGTCTCCGGCTCCGGTTGGGTTGCTCATGATGCCTCTCCTTGCACAAGCGGCTTTCAGAGACTGTCGGATTGCTGTAATGGGATGATGAGCTGCTTGTGCGTAAAAGCTTAGTCCCTCAGAGTTTGGCCTGATTATCAAAGCTCTGTCTATAGCGGAGCCCCTTAAGCATGACTCCCTCAATCGCTGGCAGAATCCGACAGTGGGCGTTTGCGGAATCTCTTCCAACATAAAAGCTCCTTAACGGAAACGCGTCTTCTGGATTCTCGGCGCAACAGTTTCCGGCGAGGGGTGGGTGTCCCTATAGGAGGTCCTGAAACTTCCCCACTGTTTTCGCTGGAAGTGTCCCTGAGCCATCCCTCCGACTCACTTTCCCTCGGAGCTCCTTCTCTCCCCCTGCTGGTTCCCTCCTCTGCTGCTGAGTCTCTCCTAGCCTCCGTGAGCCTTTCCACCACCTGCCCTTCCGATGGCAGTTCCCTGACACAACCAGCATATAATTCTGTTCTTTGATCTCTACTCCCTTTAAGGTATAAGGGGAGGAGCGTCCTGGGGCACAGTGTGCCTTATGGAAAAGCAAACCTTCTGATACAAACTTCCAGAAAGAAAACCAGGATAGGATTAATAGTGATCTCTCACTTCTCTCTCCGATTTGAGCAGCAGTGGACTTGGAGGGAGAGTCGTTGGTGCCCAAACCCTATGTTACTAGGTCTATTTGCTTGGCATTGACCACCCACATGGTTACTTTCATTTGTTTTGGGACTGGGATTCCTTAAAATGTATCACTGAATTGCGAATTTTCTGAAATATGTTGGCCCTTCAATAAACTACCGTATTTTTCACTCTATAACCCGCACCCGACCATAACACGCACGTAGTTTTTAGAGGAGGAAAACAAGAAGAAAAAAAAATCTAAACGAAACAGTGGATGTATGATTTTTGTGGTTCATGCTGTGGCCACAGACATGTGATCTGACAGTGTGTTTGGAGTAGCCCAATGCAAAAATCCAATCTTTGTAACCACGTTTTAAGTGGGGAGGGAAGGAAAAGCACTCAAGGGACAAGGAGCATGCGTGGGGTGTGTGGAGAAGGATGCTGCTAATAATGCAGAAGAGGGGTAAAAGGGAAGAAGGCTCCTCTCCTCTCCCACTTTGCTCCTTTAAAGCAAGCAGGCTCTGCTTTTCTCCCTCCTCCCCGCTCATTCCTGGCTTAGCGAGCTGAAAAACTTTGCTGCTATGTAGCGAGCTGAGTGGGGAGGAGAGAGGGACAGAGAGCCTGCTTGCTTTAAAGGAACCAACCGGACAGGAGCTGCTTACACTCGTGTAAGCGGCTCCTCTCCTCTCCCGCTTTGCTCCTTTAAAGAAGCAGGCTCTCTGTCCCTCTCCCCTCCCCACTCAGCGGCTCTTCTCCCACTTTGCTGTTTCAAAGCAAGCCACGGAGGAGGGAAGGAAGGGGAACCATGGATCCTCTGCTCATGACTGCAGCAGATCCCCCCCCCCCGCCATCCATAGACATTCGCTCCATAACACGCACAAACATTTCCCCTTACTTTCTAGGAGGAAAAAAGTGAGTGTTATGGTGCAAAAAATACGGTATGTTTCTAACAGCTAGAGAAAAATCCCTTCTCCTCTCTTTTTTTTGGGGGGGGGGGAGAGGTGCTCCATCCTTGGGTAAAAAAACACAGATTTCATGGTACATGGGAAACAGGAACTAGGTAGTTTGTAGATTTTTTTTGTAAACCACTTTGCGGTTGTTTTTACAATCAAGCAGTGCATAAATTTTAGGAAATAAATAAACACACACAAAGCTGTGTGCAGTCTCACTAATTCTCCTTTTTCCCACCCACATCCTCAACAGGAAGATTCTGACCTCTCTTATGGGTTAAGATCATTATGTGCAGTACTTTGATCAATTCAGGAGGTGCTGTATTAATGCCAAGAGGAAGGCTTAAAATTTAACAAAGTCCTGATCACACCAAAGCAAGTCCCTCTTTTCATGCCACTGCAATTGCAATGGAGAAAAGGAATACTACACAATGAATGGATGAGCAAATTAAACCCAGTTACAGTTTCCTCCAAGCTTCACATCCCAAGATCTGTGGGGCACAGTAGGAGGCAGCATGCTCTTCTACCAGAAATCTATTCAGCTCTCTCAAGTCTCTTTGCAAAACACTTCGCAAATCCCACAATGTGAGCTTAATGCGCTCTTCTAGTGACATGCTTTGCAAACCTACTGAAAAATAACAAGGTCAGGACTTTGATCGTCTTCATCAAGAATCCAAGTTTTGTATGGACAAAACTCAGATTCCCTTAATCAAAAGCCTGAAGACTGACGAGGTCATTTTTTACAGTATGAGGTTTAACATTACAGCAGTAATGAATAGATCTGTGGCACCCACGATGAAGCACAAAGGAAGCACGACTGATTTTTAATAGGATTTTGAGAGTCCAACAGTTGCTTTTGAAAAAATGTTTGGGGTAGGAAAGCAACCATTTTTTTTATTAAATGGGGGAAAAGAAATGGAAGCAGAAAGCAATTGTTTACACAGAAACACTGTTGCTGCAATTCAAAAATCACTCACAGCCCAAGAGATATGCCTGCATATGCCTTACTCTACCTCAGCCTTCCCCAACCTGATGCCCTCCAGATATTTTGGACTGTAATTCCTATCAGGCCCAACTAGCACAGACATGCTGGCTGCTGATGGGAGTTGCAATCTGAAACATGGAGGGCACCACATTGGGGAAAGCTGTTCCACCTGAGCCTAGAAGGACATTGTTAGTTGTGTTGATACACTGGGATGTGTGTGCATCAAGCAAACACAAGAGAGCCAATCCTAGAATCAAGAGGTGCTGCACTGGGTCCCCAATATCTTCCTTCAAAGCAGGGATGGATAACCTGTGGCCCTACAGATGTTCTTGGACTCTGGGGCTGACTGGAGTTGTGAGTCCACCCCTGCTTTAGTCGATGGGTCAGGAGGAATCTTGCAGATGTGCACCAGGTCAGCAGGATTCAGGGAAAGTATAGCAGAAAGGGCAATGGATGTGCCAAACTTGGCTAAAGACAAGCCTGGAAGAAACCATGGCCAGGCAAATCCCTTTATTTTAAAATGCATGCCTATTCCACAGCTATATGGAATACACTGCACCTCACATGTGGAGTCCAGTTTTCGTCCCATGGATCACTATGTGAGTTTCTCTTTGTTACAATCTTCTCTTCTTACTGTACACTGGACTTGCTTAATCACCCAAATCAATTCCAGCTGAGAGTCCCTTAAAAAAAACTGCCCTAGAACAAGAGTATAGGAAGATCCTTTATTCAGAGTCAGACCATTAGTCCATTTAGCTCTGTACTGTCTACACTGGCTGGTTATGGAGCTCCAGGATTTCAGACAAAATCTCTCTCAGCCCTACCTGGAGATGCTAGGGACTGAACATGGTATTTTCTGCATGCAAATTTCTACCACTCAATTTAACAGAGAGATTATTGCTGTTACAGAATAGCTGGAACTCAAACACATTTAGCAACATTTATCGTTTGCGGCCGGCAGGTCACACATCCTATTTTTAGGCCTGGGAGTGGTGGTTAAAACACAAAAAAGAACTCTCTCTCACACACAAATACTTGGAAAAGCCACACCCAACGTCTCCCCAAGAAATAAAGACAACTGCAGATTATGCCCATTGATACAAATATTGAATCTGAAAGGAAGTACTGTACTAAAGTCCAGTTCAAACGGTTAACATCAAAATAAGGACACCCACATATCCTTATAAGGAACTAGCAACAGCTCTCCAAGACTTCAGGCAGGGATCTTTCCCAACCACACTTGGAGATGCAGGGCATTGAACCTAGGACATTTTGCACACAAAGCAGCACTGACCTTTGGCTCCCCTCCACCCTTTTTGACATTCCTGTGCATTATCCATACTAACTTCTGAAGTGAAAGCAATGAAAGGTCAGTACAAAGCTGCCCACAGTAAGGTTATAAACAGATGGAAAAGGGAATGGAACAAGAGCATTGCATAGAATACTATAACTTCACAAGGGTTTTCACAGAAGAGCCTACAGCTGCAAGCACACATTTAAAGCACATTCTATCACAACCCAGGATTGCCGGGAACTGTAGTTAAGGGTGGCAGAAACTGCAACTCTCCAAGGGTCAAACTACATTTCCCAAGGTTCTGGGTCTGTGTGCTTTAAACGTATGGCATATACACTGCCTAAAGCTCACTCGGCCACGCTTGCTGCCTATATGGATAGAGAGATAGGGCGAGGAGAATAGAGAAAGCCAGGGGGAGCCGTGGCATTGGTTGCCCGTGCACCCGCAGCCACGGGCGACGTGCACGTCAGGAGACGCCCCATTCCCACTAACTCGTAGGAGAGGTAGCAGAGGGGGCGTAAACCAAAGGGAATCTGGAACACGTGTGCACGCTTCGCAGCAGCATTTCAAAGAAAGAATCTCCCGCAAGAGGCAAAGAGTGCTGCTTATTCCTCCCTCCAGCTCCTGCAAGGAATCTTGCAAGCCAGCCAGCCACCCTCTTGCCTCCGGCCAGCCGTCGGTGCTGCCTGCCTGCTTTGCTCCGCAGCCTGCCAAGCAAGAGCAGCAGAAGCAGCGCCTTTCTTACCCCTCGGACGCAGCCATGTTGCTTCGTCGGACTCGGTCTGTCATGTGACCGCCACTGCCCTTGTCAGCCACTAAAAAAAGGGAAACCAGGAAGGGGCGGGGCAAAGGGTGGGGTTTGGTTGCTCCTGGCGACGAGGAACTCTTTGGCCCGCGGGGAGGGGGCGCTGCGTCCTCTTTATGTTTCTAGCCCCTCTGGAGCAAGTTGGCTGGCTCTTCTCTGGGGAGGAGAGAAACGGCCCAGGTGCCACTGCTTGCCAGGGCTTTTAGCCTCCCCACAACCTGTTCTCAGTACCAAATACGATGATGGGTGGGGTGTTTCTAGGTCATAGAACTGTAGAGCTGGAAGGGACCACGAAGGTCATCTAGCCCAACCCCCTGCAATGCAGGAATCTTTTGCCCAACATGAGGCTCAAACCCACGACCCTGAGATTAAGAGTCTCCTGCTCAACCAAGGGGGAACTGTCACGCTTTGTTGTCATTTTTGCAATGGCCAGGAGGTGTGATGTTATATTTATAGTGCTGAAATTTTGTGGGTTTTATATGTTGTTACATTTGCTATTATGTTGCTGTTTCGTTACGTTATTTTAAAAAATTGTTCTTATGGTGGTTTCCAAGCAGACATGCAGAGGATCGCCCTGCACAAGAATTGGTTTTTTTAATGGCTTTTGATCGGATTTCTTTCTGATATAAATTGTCACCTGCCATTGCACCATAATTATTTCTTAATATTGAAGATGAAGAAGATAATGTAAACAACGTATGTACTTCACTCAGTCACAGTCATGATTACAGTTTTCTAAGTTTTCTTTTGTTTATCTGTACTTCCTATTGACTTTTTACAGCTGTATTCTTAAAAAATAAATAAACGTATGTTGTTGTTTTAAAAGAATAACACCAAAAAAGGTTTGCTGGGCTGGAGGTCACTTTGTCAAGATACAAATGCTGCATTCTCCTCAATCTGTAAATATACAGTGGTACCTCGGGTTACATACACTTCAGGTTACAAACGCTTCAGGTTACACACTCCGCTAACCCAGAAATAGTGCTTCAGGTTAAGAATTTTGCTTCAGGATAAGAACAGAAATCGGGCTCTGGCGGCGTGGCGGCAGCAGGAGGCCCCATTAGCTAAAGTGGTGCTTCAGGTTAAGAACAGTTTCAGGTTAAGAAGGGACCTCTGGAACGAATTAAGTACTTAACCTGAGGTACCACTGTATACAGTTGCACAACACAAACAAAATGTCACATTTGTTCTGCAGGCAAGAAAGGTCCAGGTTCAATCCCCAGCATCTCCAGGTAAGACTTGTGGGAAATGCTGCCTGAAATTTTGGAGGGCCATTGTCAGTCAGCATAGTATTTAGCTAAATGAACCAACGGCTTGATGCACTATAAAGGCAGTTCCTTAAACTCTTACTGAAGCAAATTATTCCTGTCCCTGTAAAACTTGCAATTGTTTGCTACTCTCTGAACTAGGGTGAGTCTCATTTCAATGGGAATCACTACAGAATATTACAAGAGCAGCAGACATATTTCCATAGAAACAGGGTGCATCATCACTGGAAGTGTTAGTTGAGAGGCTCTGCCACTCAGCGCAGAGCAGGGGTGGTGAACTCTTTGGCCCAAGGACCATATTCCCTTCTAGGTAATCCTCGGAAGGCCACATACCAGTGGCAAGAAGGGACAGAAACAAAATAGGATGGAACAACAAATGCAAATTCTACCTTAGTACAGTAGGCTGGTGTCTACACTCACAAACCCCTATCTATCCTCTTCTCTGCCAGGAAAAAAACAAGAGAGTGCGAAGTAGAGTTGGTGACAGGTGTGTCCTGGTGCTGAGGAGGTTGTGTAGCCTTGTGAGAGCCCCATGGGCTGGAGAGAGAGAAATGAAAATCCACATTTGACCCCTAGGCAGATCTTGAGGCACAGGAGTTGGTCATGTTCCTGTGTGGAAGAAGTTATTTAAAAAGCATCTCCCTCGCCCACCCAACTTCTTCCCCAAAAAGGCAACTGGGGGTGATTCAGGACAGTGTTTTGGTACTAGAGACGAGTATCAGAAAATCAGCACTGTCATAGTGAACAAGGGCCGTTTGAGCATGTTCTGGTATGAGGAGCAAATTGATCCCGCACAGTTCCTGCTTTTTAGATCAAAAGAGAAGTAAAAATAATTCAACTGAATGTTTACACCCTTGCAACATCTGGTTATTTGTCTAAGAATAACTGCAGCTCAAACACACTCAGTAGCAGTTATTATCTGGAGAGACCTGCATGTTTTTCCAATTAGGACAAATTGCAGCTTGTGTAGGCGAGGGGAGTTCAGAGGAAAACAGCTTGTTGGTGGAGAGTATTACTACCTGCACACACACTGTATCCCATTCCAGATCTGGGCGGCTTCCAACATATATAAAAACATAATAAAACATTAAGCATTAAAAAACCTTCCCAAGATGTCTTCTAAAGGTTGTATGGTTACTTATCTACTTGGCTTGGGGGTCACATAACTCCATACCCTCCAACATCTCTCCAATGAAAATAGGGACGTCCTAAGGAAAAGCGGGACATTCTGGGATCAAATCAGAAACGGGACAGCTTCTGTAAACCCGGGACTGTCCCTGGAAAATAGGGACACTTGGAGGGTCTGATTTTAACCAGCAGTCCCAGGCAGAGCCAACCTGCCCATGAGGCTCAATGAGGCAGTCACCTCAGGCGTCAGGCTCGAGACAGCTGGGGGGCCAGCAGATCTGGGCCCCTGAGGAGCATGCCACTTGGGTAGCAAAGTGTATTGGGCTCTCCCTGGCCAAAGAAAGGTCTTAGTAGTTATAGCTGCTGCACCATCAAACAAACAAACAAACATACAAACAAACAGTACTTCAAAAAATATTGTGTCAGTAACATAAAGGGAGAGATACCCATTTAAAAGTAACCTTATAAAGAAACTGTGGGGTTTTTTTATTTAAAAGTCCATCTATTATCTGCCCAAGAGACAGCAACAACAGTAGCTGTGGTTTGCTGAGCTTGTACAAGGAAGTGGTTTAATCTCTGCCAAATTTACAGAACTGCTTTTCCCTTTTATGTCTTGCTGGTTAAGCAAAAGTTAATCTATTTTCCAATTCACCGACATCAGCCAGAAACAAAGCACTTGCTGTTCCCAACACACCCACTTTAAATCCAAATGTTGTGTTTCTTTGCTGCTTCTCTTCTTTTGGTGGCTTGTGGCACCTGGCCTGGGCATTTTCTCACATGGCATTAGGCTTAAATTTTATTGTGCATAATAGAAATAGAAATACTTTATTGTCACTGTACCACTTGTTTACAGTGAGATTAAATGAGCCCCCCCCCCAAATCTCTCAGTCCTTGTTACACTCTGTGTGCTGTCATACGACCACCAACCCCGAACATCTGCAATGTTGCTGTCTTCCACTCAGCAGTCTCATGGCCCACAGGTAGAAACTGTTCTTTAACCTGTTAGTGTGGCTTATCATGCTTCTATATCTCCTGCCAGAGGGCAGGAGATTAAAAAGATGCTGGCCAGGGTGTGAGTCATCCCTGAGAATGTTCCTCACTCTTCTGAGGCAATGGTCTCCTGCGATAACATCTAGCAGACTCAGGGGACAGCCCACAATATCATGTGCTGTTTTCACCACCCTCTGTAGGGACTTTCTGTCCATGGCTGTCAAACCAGCATACCCACTGTAATACAGTATGAGAGAATACTTTCTATCGTGGACTAACAGAAGGAAATCATCAGTTGCTGTCTAACATTGTTCTTTCGCAAGACCCTAAGGAAATGAAGTCTCTGTTGGGCCTGCCTAACCACCTGGGCTGTATTGACTTTCCAAGTAAGGTCTTCACTAAGATGGACTTTCAGGAATTTAAAGGAAGAGATTCTCTCCACACAGCCCCCCATGATATACAACGGGGCTAGCTCCCCTCACTTCCTCCGAAAGTCCAACACCATCTCCTTTTTCTTGCCAATGTTTAGGTGCAGATTGTTCTTTGAGCACCATGTGGATACCTTTTAAAGCTCCCCCTGTATGCAGATTTGTCTATAAGAGCCTTTTGCTAACCTGGTGTCTTCCAGATGTTTTGGTCTGCAACTCACATCAGCCCCAGCCAGCGCAATGTATAACGCAGGCTGATCCTGTGCCTGATTGCTCGTTATAGGCACACATTTAATTGCTGTGGTCATATTTTAACAATCAGGTTGATTGCAGGATTCTTTTCGTATTGTACCTTTCAACAATTCATATGTATGAGTGAAGAGTGGATTTAATTAAAAACGGTGCGGAGGGAGATAAGTGAATGAATGAATAAGTAAATATTTGTTGCTCATTAATTAATGGAGTTACAAGGGTCTGGTCTTGGGTACGTAATTCTCAACACTAGACTGTGGCAATGCACTGAGGGGGTGGCTGCTCCAGCTGGTGCAGAAAAAAGAGGCTAGACAGCTGATGGGGACAAATGGGCGAGAGTATGTGATACCTCTGCTAAAACATCTGCCCTTGCTGCCCATATGCTACTGGACCAACTTCAAGGCTCTTGTGTTAATATACAAAGCCCCAAACAACCTGGATCCATGATACTTTACGGACCACCTGAGCCCTTATTTCCCAGCTCAGTCACTGAGATAATCCAGAGGAGTGCTGATAATTCTCTCCCATGTTACCGAGCCCCCACTGGCTTCAACTAGAAGTTGGGCTTTGGGGGTTCATCTATACTGTTGCTTAATCATAGAATCATAGAATTGTAGAGTTGGAAGGGACCCTGAGGACCATGTAGTCCAACACCTTGCAATGCAAGGAATATGCAGCCCTGCAACATTGGCATTCTCAGCATCACAGTCTAACTTACTGAGCTAACCAGGCTGACAGTGAGCTTCCTGTACCCCTATTCATTCTTCATTATGCATCAGATATTCTCCTCCAAATCGCTCGCATCCCACACTTTTCCCTTCCCTTGGTCTGGATTGTCTCATACTAAGGATGTTCTGAAAAGGAGAGGGCATGAGAAAATCCAGACTGAGGGAAGGGGAAGTGTGGGAAGGCAGGGATTTAGAGGAGGACATCAAATAAGCAATGGAGAATTAATGGAGATGCAGAAAGCTCCCTATCCACATTAAAGGACAGTGTATATGAGCACCATTTGTCCCTGATCCCATGCTGTAGAATACTGCTCACCAGAGATTTGAAAGGCATTGCCGCTTGCTGATTTCCCAACATCTCTCATAGACCTCTTTATGCCAACAAGCCTAGTCAGCCTTTCTAATAGGAGCCATTCAGTTTTATGATTATTCTGTGTTGTTTTTATGATATTTTATGTTTCATTGCCCTTGTATATATTATTGTACTATGCCTTGATATTTTATGTGAGTTGGTGGCATATCAAAAAAAAAAAAATTGTGTGAAAATAAAATAAATAGCATGAAGCAACTCTCCAAATACTGCCATGAATAAATAGACATGTTAGTGCCCAGAGTGTGGTTCTCCAAGTAAATGCCACCTCTAGTTATCAAAGGTGCAAAGTTAGCTGGAGATGCCCATCTGTGCAGAGAACACAAGCACAGGAGACGAACCCTGCTGAATCAGGCCAGGGACTCATCTAGTCTAGCATCCATCCATCCTGCTCTTTCAGAGGCCAACAACCAAATGCCCAATGGGAAACCCACAAGCAGGACCTGAGAACAAGAGCACTCTCCTCTCCTGCAATTTCCAGCAATGGGTAAAACCTGCACAGAGTTATGCACATATAAATGCCATTGATTGTGGTAGCAGTTAAGGATGAGATCCCTTATTTGCATGTTGAATGCTCCAGATAAAGCAATTCTAGGCATGTGTGCATCATGCAAGGCTGGATCCAGTAAGTATTTGCAATTGTTCATCTCAAGGCTCAGAAATCATTTGGCAGGAATCTTTCCTTGGCAAGGGTCCCCCAGTAATTGACAACAAAGTTCTTAGATCAAGGCAGATGCTTCCTCTGAATAGGCCGCAGGTGATGAGGAACAGCATCTGTACAATTAAGGAGCAAAGAGGTCCAGAGAATGTCATACAAAGATTAAACAGTTATTCATGTCCTGTCAGCTCTGAGGCTGCTTGGCAATCAAGAGGGGGAAATTAATTTTTTAAAGTCCTAGAAGGACTGTATAAATCAGAGCAAATAGAAAATACAAGGGATGATAAAGCAACTTAATATATTTATATACCACTTTTTCCAAGTCAGTGAAACCCTTCTTCACTAACTAACTGTAGTTCTCAGGCTTGTGCAAGAGAACACAGGTTTGCTGCAAGGGGATGGATAGTGTGCTCCTGTAGGTCCAATTTATTATCCACCCTCAGAGAAGGGGGAGGCTGCCTACAGCCTCTCTGCATGTCACTGGTTTGACCTTGCCCCTTCCAGTCAACTTCCACTGGGAGTAGGGAATCCTGCATCACCTCTGCATCAGATAAGATTTGATTTAGATTGAAGGCAAAGGCACAAAGTGGTGCCTGTGTCTCTGCATAGATCATTGCTCTGGTCCATCTCTAGCTCAAAGTTGTAATTATGGGACATGAAAGACTGGAAACCAGCCACCTATGATTAGCAAGCACAAGCTGGCCTGTTGTGGACCTGGAAGAGCACACTTGGATTTTCAATCGCTCCTCAATCTTCAACTTGACCCACGTTTAGCAAAGTCATACATTCCAATCTTGGGCACTTTTGCAAAGGCACACATATTAATATGCTATCAAAAAAAGAAATAAACGATTGCTGAAGGACCGAGACATGTCCTACATCTAGCTGGTCAAGTGGCCACAAGTCAAGCCTTTTAATTTAAAATGGGGGAGGAAAAAGCTTTTTCATCCAAACTGATTGAACAAAAGCGGTTGCCTTTGGCCTCTTAATCATGAAGCAATTTTACACTAAATGTATTCTACTGCATTGATTGTTGGGATAGTGAAATATGACCACGCTTTCCCCAAAGCCTAAATTATTATAAATGACAAGGGATATAAAGCAGTGTTACCATTGTCTTATTACTCACCCGGATGAGTCTGGTTTCAGTTTCAAAAATCGAAATGCCCACTACATCCAAGATTTGAGCACCCAAGACAGCTCCTCACCGCATTGATTGTTTATTATGAATGCTTATTTTTCTTCTTATTGAAACTCTTTCTATTTATATTTTACTGCACAGGAGGAGGGATCCTCTCAAGAGGAGAGCGCTTCGTAAATTATTTCCCAAAGTTGCTTGGAATTTTTGTACAAAGAGTATTATCTATTGCGGAGACTATACTGATGTTTCCCTGGCACCACCGGGTAGCTTTAGGAAATCAATTGTATATAAATTATAATACACTATATCCTTGAAGTAGATAGGGACCCTTCAACGATTTCCCATAATTTCTTCAGAAGCTGAACTGGCTTTTTCTATGGGTGAGAGTTCAAAGCTTCAAAAGTCTGCTGCCTCTACATAAGCTGGCTGTACTGAGCCAGCTTGATTTTGATGGTCAGTTGCCATCAGTGATCTCCAAAGCTTTGTATATAGTATTCTGGGCAACTTTCCAGGGGCCACAGGCCAGGGATCAGCAGGGCCAGAGAGAAAAGTAGGGAGAGCAACAAATACAAGTCTTACTTTTGCACAGTGGGCTAGCTTCTACATGCACTCACACACACCCCTTTCTGTCCTCTGTCCAGGCAGGTGGGAGCTATGGCTTGGAGCTTCCCTAGAACCCAAATGGGGAAGCAAGATCTGTGGGGTGTTAACGCTCATCCTGTGCTCAGGTTGCATATATGTGTAAAGAATACCATATATCTTGAAGACAGCACAGTCTCTGTTGACCTTGAATTCTGGGAAAGGGTAGGCACCCCTCATGTCTCTTGCTGCTGAGAGATTGGGGTGCCTGCAGGGCATATTTGTCTTGGCCCTCAGTGCAGAGACAGGTGAGGAGGAAGATCCCTGAAGCTTCCAAAATCTTCAGGAAGAGAAGATCAATGTGGCCAGCCAACCAGGCAGGAGGGATTTTTAAGAGAGTTCTAGGCCACCATTCCAAAACCAAGCTGGTCCTCATGGCAGCAAGCCAAATGAAGACAGGATAATTATGGGACCAAGTACAAACAGCGACTGAAGCAAGCCTTCTGCTCTCCTTATCTCCCATTGTTCCTCCCCTCCCCACCCCAGTGTACGGCAATGAAGTGAGAGCCTGGTTGCCATGGATCCTTGATTGCTACAATATGTGAGCCCCTCTAATGCATCTGAGCCTCGCCATAAGCCATGGATGCTCCTGGCCCTTGATGAATACAAGGGGCACATTTCTCAGCTCCTGACTGCCACATATTAGAACACAACTTCTCATTAATGTAACTTGAGCACCTAATCCCCTTTTCATCTGATGGAAAATTTTTTAACCCAGCTGCCTCCCGACTTCAATTTAGAAACAAAGTGGCAAGCAACTGCCCATAAGACGGTCTAATCATATTTTATATTTTCCTGACCGGAGCAGCCATTCCACCTTGGTCCAAAGCAATTATGCCTCCCTGTATCTCTCTGCAATTGTCCCTTGAGACAAATGGTAATGCGAGGAGGCAGCCTGCAAGGCATCAGAGAGGACGGTGTACAACATCTGGTACAAGGTGCTGTGACTAACAAAAATCCTTCTGGATCGGAAAATTCAATTCCCACCGCCCCCTTTAGCAAATTTCCTTAGATAACTTACCATTCCTCAAGCTAAACCATGGAAATTGCACTGTGAGGAAGGGCAGATGGAAGAAAAGCTGAGCGGGTCTCTGTTGCAAAGTGTGGAATGAAAAGGTCCTGGGACTGGATTTGTGCAATGACCACATGTTGGTTTTGATCAAGTCAATCTTTTATTTTTATTTATTTATTGTATATTTTCTTTCCCCCTTTTTACTGCTTTTCCTCAATTGATCACAGCACTGTTTAAAATAATTCAAGCAACAGGAAAGCAATGTGTGACACATTCAGAACCAGGAACAACACCACAAAGCTATAAACTTAAACACTAAAACAGCAGAGTGTGGAAACTCAACAAAATGTAATAAAATATACGTCATTAAACATACCTAAAAACACTTGAGAATTGGTTTTAGAAGTGTTTTCCTAGTACCTGAACAATAGCAAAGTAGATGAACTCTCTTGGCGCAGAAGTTTGCTTTATTTTATTACAACCACACACCCTATTTCTTCCATCATGGAACCCAGGGTGGAATCCCAGGGGGTAACCCATTGAGGCCCAGGCCTCCTGCCCTGGCTCCATCCTTTGGATGCAGTACCTGCACTCTCGACTCAAGAAAACCTAAAAGCATTATCTAAGAAATCTGCACATGGTCTTAGCATCCACTCAAGATACATGATACATGGTTCAGAAGTTTACAACCTGAGTTCTAGGATGTATGGTGAGGCATTGGCAAAGACATTGTCCCAATGTTTGACACACCCCTCCTGCTCTACTTTTAAAGGGTGGGGCAGGACCAGTCACTTGCATAGTTCTCCCAAGTGAGAAGACTGGGGGACCTGATCTGTTTGTGGCACTGCACATAGTGGCACGTCCTTGGTGAAGAGATCTGAATCCAGGCCTCTGACTCTCCTTCCACCTCTTCTTCAGTTTTCCAGCTACCTCCTTGGCTACTACTGGAGCTTCTCTCAGTGGAGACAGGTTGAGAGCCTAGAGGCTCCCTCTCCCTTACTGTGACACCCTTCAGCACCCTCTTCGCTGCTTGAGATGTCCCCACCCCAGCCTTGAGATCCTCCTCCTCTGGCAAGTCCTGCCATCCCCAGTCTGTCCAATTGATGCCAAAGGACTCAAGACACCTGTTGAGTCCAGATGGTGACTTTGTCTGCCTTCAAACCACATCCCAGGTTCAAGTGTTATAAATGCCCTTGCTCTGGTTGCCAAACTTCTCACCTATGCTGGTGGATATACCAGAATGAGACTTTCACCAAATGACCAATATTGGGACAGGTGTTCCTTTAGGTACCGGAGCCCCAAGACTCATAGGGCTTCATAGGTAAGCACCAGATTCATTTTCAGGGCATCTTCAATGTCTGAATCAGAGGTTGCCAAACTTACTACACCCAGGGCCCACTTGGGACAGTTGTAAATTGCTGTGACCACTGATCACAAAATGACGATCAACCACTCTCAGAACTGTAGAAGGTGGAGCCAGTTTCCCCACCAGCTGGCTTCCTGATGGAAAGGGCCACTCCCTAAGTCTTTCATGCCTACAAGGGAAAATATATGAGGACCTCATCTATTTTTCTCTGCAAGTGGAAAAGAGGGACCAATTTTGACTGAGAAATCAGTCAGTGCAGAAAGGGTTAATCAACCCCACCTCTTGCTCTGATCAAATGTTCAACCCACCACAGGCAAACAACAACAACCTAAGTTGGAGAGGCAGAGCTCACATTTCCTGCATCTCCTCTGAACTGCCCCTGAATTTCTTTAAAACACAGAAGTATGGGAACCTGCTTGGTGACTGTCTTGTGCTGCTGTTTGTTTGTTTGTTTGTTGTTAATTAACTGGCTAAATTTACTTGTCTGCATCAACACTTTGTAAAATGTGGGAAGTCTCCACTTTGGGAAAGGCTTTCCCTACTGCTTCAAAATCCTCTTTAAAATCCTGGCATCCAAGTTGAGAGAGGCAGCTGATCCCAGCCTCTCCATCTCCCCCCACCCCACTCCCCAATAACCTGCCATCAGTTCTGTGCCAACTTTGGATGATAGGAGAGCAGCATGGTGGAGGCCTATTGAGAGGATTAATTTGATTAGGGTGGGGAAAGATTTGGAAGGGAACCTGAGACAACATTTGCAATTTCAAATTTCACTTTTTCACTCTGTGTGTGCCATTCCAAAGCATCTTCCATTTCATGTGGCATCTGTCGCACACGTTGATTTAAAATAATTCAGAGAAGGTTGCCCATCTGTCCCCTACCCTTTCAAATATGGCAATGCCTGCCAGGTGCCATTCCCCCACTTTGAGCTTTGACAAGTGCAGTTTGTTTACTTTTGTGTGAGCAGGAGCATCCCTTGAACTGCTCTCTGGCGCCATTCCATGCCATTTCCCCCCTTGCCCAAAAGAGTGAATTTGTTTATTTGCAGAAGACATGCTTACTTCTGTGGCCTGGCTTTCCTTGATAAAAGCTGTCTCTTTGAAGTAGGTGCCAACAAACAACAAGGGACCCAAAGGAGCTGGTGTGGTCCAGCAGGCAATTAGAACAGGCAGGAGATTCTGGAACATGCAAGTTCCATAAGGACTCAGCAGGTGGGTATGGATAAGGGAGAGAAAGCCCACCAACATCACCAGCCCCTGACTATAAACACCAGCAGTGGCAAAACTGGCTGCCCTGAACCCTTGTTATCTTGCATGCTTGACCCAGCAAGATCACCACGGATTTCACCCCCATTACCCCTTTTGTTAGGGTAATGGTGCACAGGCAATACCACACCAGTAATTTCATGAACATAAGAACATAAGAAGAGTCTGCTGGATTAAACCAAAGGGGGACTCATCTATTGCAGCACCCTGTTCTCACTATGGGCAACCAAATGCCTAATATGGGAAACCCACAAGCAGGACCCAAAACGCAAGAGCATTCTTCCCTCCTGTGGTTACCAGCACCTGGTAGTCAGAGGCATAAGGTCTCTGACAGTGGAGTCATAGCATAGCCATCATGGCTAGAAGCCACTGATAGTCTTCTCCTCCACAAATTTGTCTAATCCTCTTTTAAAGCCTTCTAAGTTGATGGCCAACACTGCCATATATATGCCACCAGGCAGAAGGTATCTGATCAGGGGTGTCTGATGTCACGGGGTGGAACTCTTTTCAGCCAACTGGTTTAGTCCCTCCCCTGGATCCATCTCTCCACTCCCTAACCTACTGGCCTCCTTCCCCTGCTCAGGCATGTATTGGGGTATTTAATTCACACCCCCACCATCCTACTAGGACCCTCTCAAGGGATATCCAGCTGCAGTTACCTGAGCTCCTCTAATCTCCCAGCATTCAGCTTTATTGGATGCCCCTGAGTTCTAGTGATATTAGAGGGAGAAAAATTGTCCATGTTTCCCACACCTTGTGTAATCTGGAAGCCCCTACCCTTAATTGTCTGCAGACACATCCCCTCCAATGTATTTAGATCAGTTGTCTTCAACTGGTCCAGACGTGAGAGCCACCTCTTACTCCCAAGCTGCAACATGGGACTCCCTTTCATGTTTTCACTTTTGATTTATAATAGTGCTAACAGTGCACAGCCTTAATCCTAAAATGGCAATTCACTGAGCAATATGTATACTGTTATCTCAGCATTGCTACTCAATGAAAACCGGTGCTGCAATATGGCAAGAGAAAGGCATGAGCATGTGTTTGGCCAAAAATAGGTATCTTTTTTTAAAAAATGGCTTGTGCCTTTTTCCTGCCACGTAGCACCACTTGTACATCAACAGAAGTCTAGTGTCCAGGTCAAGGGAAGTAATAGTTCTGCTCTATTCTGCCTGGGTCAGACCCCATCTGAAGTCCTGTGTCCAGTTCTGGGCACCACAGGTGAAGAAAGATAATAATAATAATAATAATAATAATAATAATAATAATAATAATAATAATTTATTTATACCCCACCCATCTGGCTGAGTTTCCCCAGCCACCCTGGGCAGCTTCCAATCAAGTGTTAAAAACAATGCAGCATTAAGTATTAAAAACTTCCCTAAACAGGGCTGCCTTCAGATGTCTTTTAAAAAGAAGATAACTGCTTATTTCCTTCACATCTGAAGGGAGGGCGTTCCGCAGGGCAGGCAACACTACCGAGAAGGCCCTCTGTCTGGTTCCCTGTAACCTCACTTCTCGCAATGAGGGAACCGCCAGAAGGCCCTCTCAGTGTCCGGGCTGAACAATGGAGGTGGAGACGTTTCATCAGAAGAGTGTGTCTTAGTCCAGACATGCATGCAGTGTTCTGTAGGTCTGGTTAGCCAAAGCTGAAATCCAACATGATGGAAACAGCTTTGCTGATACCCACCTGGTGTGGCCTTGTAACCCTGACCTACTAGTTGAAGACGTATGAGGCAACAGATTAAATACACTTTTTTAAAAAGCTTATCAAGTTTTTAATGGTATTTCTCTTTATTGCTAGCTGTCGATTCAGTCTGTCTTAGCATTGGATTTGTTTTCATTAGCCAGCCAAATCATACTCAAAGTAGACCTGCTGAAACGAATAGACTTACTTAAGAAAAGAAGTTACTTAAGAAACAAAGAACAACCAGCAAAGAATGGAATTTGGGGAAGGTATCCAGCTGCCCTTGTAAGCCAATATTTAAGAGCAGACCCCGACAACAGCAATGTAGCAATGATCTGCTGCACCTGAACTAAAGGTTCCATATTTTTAAAAACAAAGAGCAGAAAAGTATGGCTTCTTTCAAGGGAAACAGCTCAGGGGACCTGCCAGGTGTTTATGAACTAGATGTGTGAACTTTTGAACTGCATTTCTTGGTTGCCACATGTATATATGAAACAGTTACAAATGATACCAGCTTTGAAAGCCACATTTCAAAATTTGCAGATGAGATCAAATTACAGCAAATCAACCCCCATCTCTTACAGTCTGGAGGTGTTAGATTGATTATTATGCTCTGGGACTAATAGTTGGCAATTGCAGATAAATGAAGACTTTAAAGTCTCAGAGCTGGGAAGCAACAGAAGGAATAGCTATTATATGAAAAGCTGTGGCAGCAATTCTTCTCGGGGAAGATGAATGAGAATCACAATGGGGATATCGTGCCGGTTCGCCAGCATGCATTCAGAAATGAAAAATTCAAACAAGATCAGGTTGCTAAAGGGTATGGTAAATAAAGATAAACACACTGGCAATTTTGCTGAAGGCCGCTGGCTGGGTGTCATGGACACTCCGAAGAGTTGTGTGTGTTGCAGGAAAGTATTCCCAAGGTGAGTGTTAGTGGAAGAAGGCTGGAGTGAACTTGAGGGTTAGCATGTATCTCTAGCATGTGCAGAGGGCATAATTTTCTCTAATGCTGGAACAAGTCTGAGCAAGGCAGAAAGGTTTCATGAATAAATAAAAATCCCATCCCATTAAAGAAAATGGCAGAAATCTGGTGAAAACCCACTTTCTTAAGTCTCAATGAACTTAAGAAAGACAATGTTGTATAGTGGTTAGAGTGTCAGATTTGGAGAACCAGGCTTCAAATCTCAACTCTCCATGATGTTCATTAAGGGACCTGGGGCCAGTTACAGTCTCTCAGCCTAATCTACTTCACAGGATTATTGTGAGCATAATCTGGAGAGGGCAAGAAACATATACACCTCCTTTGAGGACAGGTGGGATATAAACATAGTAAATATAGAAATAAATAATCCCCTTAGAGATGAAAGACAAAGAGAGTGAACATATTCTGGAATGCCCCCCTTTGGGCAAGTCTTGAAACATGTAAAGGAGCCCCACCAGAGTGGATTGAACCTGTCAAAGTTCAGGCAGATCCATGCAGGGAACCTTTTAACATTTAGTTATTTTAATGAAAAAAACCACCCCACTCTGACTTTTATATTTTCCGCCAGAACTGGTTGCAAATTGCATGCACAATCTGCTTCATTATTTGGGGTACACACAAGGCCAACACACAGCCTTAGTAGACATTGCCCTTTTCCTCCAGTAAATCGAAATGCATGCTGGAACGGCTATGTGACACTACAACCCAAATGACTTTTACAAAAAAAGGTTATTCTCATTAAACCATAAACTCTTCCACAAGTCATGGTTTCTCCAAGACTGTTCCTATCTTTAGTGGTGATTATGCTGTGCATGTTCGCCGAAAGCAGTAACACAGCAGCAATCAAAATATTTCCTCCTTAATTGAGACCTGTCTCTGCTCCCTCACAAAAGTGAAAATGCTTTTGCTGAAGAGTTGACCGAGCAAGAAATAACACACACAAATGGAATCTGAATCAGAGATTACCTGCATTGGGGTGGGGTGGGGGGGAGAGCAAAAGAGTTTCCAAGCAGGAACCAAGAACCACATTTACGGGGGGGGGGGGGCTGTTTTAAAGGTTGCAAACTTTTGCAGTGATGGCCACCAGTTTGGAGGGTCTCAAAAGGTCATTAGACAAATTCATGGAGCCTGAGGCCATTCAGTGGCTATTAGTGTGGATGACGATATGTCATCTCTGGTACCAAAGGTGGTATGCTTCTGCTGGGGAGCTGGGCATGTTTAGCCTGGAGAAGAGGAGGTTAAGGGGTGATATGATAGCCATGTTCAAATATATAAAAGGATGTCACATAGAGGAGGGAGAAAGGTTGTTTTCTGCTGCTCCAGAGAAGCGGACACGGAGCAATGGATCCAAACTACAAGAAAGAAGATTCCACCTAAACATTAGGAAGAACTTCCTGACAGTAAGAGCTGTTCGACAGTGGAATTTGCTGCCAAGGAGTGTGGTGGAGTCTCCTTCTTTGGAGATCTTTAAGCAGAGGCTTGACAACCATATGTCAGGAGTGCTCTGATGGTGTTCCTGCTTGGCAGGGGGTTGGACTCGATGGCCCTTGTGGTCTCTTCCAACTCTATGATTCTATGATTCTATGAATGGGGAGAGCACTCTGGTGCATATGCGCTGCTTCTGGGCTTACACAGCAAACAAATGAACATTGCATTGTTGCCAGCATTTTGTTTTCAAGTCCTCAACCGCTAAACAAGCTGCTGTTTGTTAACAACAACAACAATCAATTTTTCATATTTGTACCCTGTTATGTTCCCATCTCTTTTCTTTTTCTCTTCTGGAGGCGGCAGCCATTTTGTGTTAGGCCACACCCCTGGCAGTAGTTATTTTGTGACTGGTGCCCTCGGCGCTTTTTCAGAATTCTAAATGTTCCCCCAGACCCAAAAAGGTTTGCTACTGTGGGCCTAAGGGATGGGAAGACTGCATTTTGCAAAGGGCCTGTGGAGAGCGGAGGTCTTGGAGGTGGTGATTATATAATTTGGGAACAGGTGGGTTCCTTTTGTAGGTGGAATGGTTGTGGAGATATGTGGGTGGTTAGCTGCTACATTTTGATTTGTGGGCAGGTATGTACTTCAACATCTTATTGGTTTGTCTGTGTCATTTGTTCTTTTATATTTTTCTTGCCTTTTCCCTTTTTTTCCACATCAAAAGCTGGACAGCAGGAACAACGGTAATAATGTTCTATGCACTTGTTCCCTAACGCTGCCACTTGCTTCCCTTTTCTATGAAAATATCAAGACCATTTCATTGCTTTAATAAGAACATCAGAGATACCATTTGCACAACAGAATACAAGCTGGAATCTCGGAAGATTGACTTCATATTTTTGCAAAGAGCAGAAGGTAAGTAAGGCAGGGAATATGCACGCTGAACATAATTGACTCATGCATTATCTTATCCAGACTAATGTAAATGGGAAAGCACCCTCTGCATCCTTGCTCTGTGCCTGGTCCAATTTGTATTGCCATCTCTGCAGTGTCTTTCGAAAGGTGCTGTGATGAGGTAATTACTAAGCCAATCAAATGGATGGGGAAGACTTTCAATATCACCAGAAGAAACTGGCGGGCCTTGTTCATTGCTTGCATATATTGTCAACCAGCAGAATACCAGGCTCTGCACACACAGATTGCATTCTTTGTGAGATCCCAGCAAGACCAGCCCAATGCCTTTTGCTGCCAGAGGCAGAAAAGCAAATAACACTACCCCTTTCCCCATCCTGCCTGTCTGCTATGTCAAGTCAAGGTTGAGTGTACCCAGAACCAGCCAAGCTACTTTTGCATCCGAAACGGGGGGGTGGGGTATGATTATTTATTTTAAAATATTTCTTTACCACACTTCATGAATATAGAATGATAGGAGTGGAGGCGATGGGATGACTGGGAATATCTACAAATATGGAAGCCACTTCCTCAAGTAACCAGGTCCCAAGTTGTTTATTATAAAGTTGTTTATTTATATACACCACCTTTAACTCCAAGGAGCTTAAAGTGGTGGGCATGGTTCTCCTCTTCCCCATTTCATCCTCACAGCAACCCTGTGAGGTAGGTTAGGATGAGAGGTGGTGACTGATCCAAGGTCATCCAATCAGCTTGATGGCCAAGTGAGGATTCGAATCCTGGTCTCTCAGGTCCTAGTCCAACGCTCTAACCATTGCATCACACTAGGAGCTTGTAAATCAACATACATTCCTCCCTCCTTGAAATTTAAGTTTGGGGAAGAAGGAGAGCAGCAGGCTTGGCAACAGAGAAGACTGGGGATGGCTGGGGCCAACATGAGCCACTTAAAGATGAAAGTTTCTTGAAAGAGAAGGTTGGCTCAGCTTGTGATTGATCAACTTGTCTGGGAGCTTGTTTCCAGATTCCAGAGTTTAGGAATTTGGCTTCATCCTGACCCTTAGGTTGCTTTGCATTGCAAGCAGCATGCAATCCCTCTCCGTACACTGCAGGGACTGGCGATGTGACAGAAAATATCCCTCAATTTGTTTTATATGCAGGCAGTTCTGGTGCTCCTAATCTCCCTTTGGGTTCCTGCAAACAGGGAAGAGAACATATGAGCAGCATTTATTTAGCAAGAAAGTAAGTTCTCTCTTGATATGCATAAGTCCCCAGGTTTGCATTGGCTGAGGCAATGTGAACATTCCTTTCCTGCACGTATAAAACACCTTTCTCTAAAAATAATCACTGTGGTGTGAACTCAATAAAACAATGGTAAAATCATAACTGGTGACCTAAGGAAGCACTTCGGTGGAAGTTGCAAAAGCAGCAGCAAACAATCCCTTGTTGCAAGCAAAATCCATGGAAACGACTTTGCTATTTGCAGGGAAATGAGCTGCAATGGGGCCTGGCCAAATCCCTTGGGGAGGTTGTGGGTGCCACAGCTATCAAGGCCCTGTTGCTTGTGCTCAGTTACCACACCTCTGACAGCAGGGCCTCTGAAATGGAGCAACATGCCCAAGTGGGTTCCTATACGGGGAGGTGGTTACTGAGATAGTCAGGTCCTATAAGAATGTGAAGAAAAGTACCTGTGCATTTTGCCTCGTGTCTCAAGTTCTGCAAATGCTAGAAACCTAGGACTTACCAGTGCATCCTCTTGACCTGTTGCTTTCCCCCTGGGGAAACTGCTCTTTAGCGCTCAGTCAGAGCAAACTGCAACTGGGTTTTCCGCAGATTACCACTTGTTTTGACTTAAAGCTTGTGGGTTTTCCCTGGGAAAGGAGAAGACTGCTTGGACCTGTGCTTGCTAGGCACAGGACAAATGAAAGTGTGGATGAGCCCTTACTCCCTATTTAAAAAGGAAGTTAGGAATCTGTGGAACAGAGGGCAATGCCCCACTTGTGTCCCCCCACGTTCCCACCTTCATGTGAGCTTGGGGACCTTATGTTTGCCTCCTAGTGTGCCATTCTGCCCTTATTTGAGCAGTAAATGGGGCTTTTATTCAGCTGGAACTTGCCAAAACTCAGTTTCTGCTCCTCTCAGGTGGGCGCCATTGCCATTATAAAAGAACAAGGTGAGTATTCATGGTGAGTTCCGTCACCTCTTTTTCTAGAAAAATAGCATTGCTTTTCATGCGGAAGGATGAAGATTCAGTCTCCGATCAAAGATCTCAGATACCAAAGTTGCAAGAGATCCTGGGAAGCTGCTCTCAATCAAAGGAGACAAATCTGGTTCAGGTGATGGTAGAATAAGATAGTTTCTCATTCGTGCCACTATAAAGAATTGTGCTGTAGAACACAGCCCTTGAGTGGGCTTTGCCCATCTGCATATCTCAGATTTTTAAGTGTTTGCTCCTCCATAATTGTGCTCTTGAATACGTTTAAGTGCCCATGACAACAAACTACACAGAGATTTGGATGGAGTTGTTCTTTATGTAAGCGCGCATGGGGAGAGTAGCAGCATAGAATATCCACACAATGGAAAGATATTTCAAATGCTGGATGACAAAGCATCTGGGTCTTCAGCACAAAGGATAACCTTGCCGTATCACTCTGCATAGTCAGTCCCATCTGCTAAAGTGACTTTCCATTTGTCCTATAAATAAATCATTGCAGCTCACAAGACTCATCCAATGAGACAAAGAAGGTGCCTGGTCCTCATAGCAAGGAAAGGGCAAAAATCTAAGTTGTTGTGGAAGCCCATAGAGCTACAGATCTAGCAATCCAATCCTATCTGTGCAATTGTTGTCTAGCAGCAGGAGGAGGGCATGTGATGTGGCACAATGCTTCCAGCACCCACACAGAGCAGAGTTGTGTCATACAACTCCAACGCTGTACCCCAACACTGGGCCTGGGGGACACGGTGGTGCTTTGGGGGAATCATGAGAAGCTAAATTCACATGCTCTGTCCCCAGCTTCTCTAGATGCAGTTCTGAGACAGAGAGAGACTGTCCTGGCTGTCATCCCAAAGCACAACAGAGGTTCTTATGTGTAAGAAAAACAGCTTTCTTTGAGGCTTACAATGATTCAGATCCATCTTCAGTACACATTGCCAAAGGCATGACTAAGAGTTCAAGAATGACATCAGGGATCCAAGCCAGGATGACAGCTGCAAAGATGCAAGGGGATTTGGGAAAGGCTCAGTTGTACCTGTGTTAGCTTTTTGATGTTATCTAACATGTTGTATGCTCACTGGAAGGACAGATCGTGAAGCTGAGGTTCCAGTACTTTGGCCACCTCATGAGAAGAGAAGACTCCCTGGAAAAGACCCTGATGTTGGGAAAGATTGAGGGCACAAGGAGAAGGGGACGACAGAGGATGAGATGGTTGGATAGTGTTCTCGAAGCTACCAGCATGAGTATGACCAAACTACAGGAGGCAATGGAAGACAGGAGTGCCTGGCATGCTCTGGTCCATGGGGTCACGAAGAGTCGGACACGACTAAACAACAGCAACAACAACAACATGTTGTACCTTCTCTGCTATTTCGCCTTGTTGAAACCTTGAATAAAACCCTCAGTGTCTCCCCTTCTCAACCCACTCAAACACCTCCAATTGTTTTAAACCTGCCTTCTCCTTTGCCCCCCTAGTGTGCCCTGACTTCATACAAATCCAAGATTGTGATGCAGCACAACAAGCACTCCAGTGCAGACTGTGTGAAGACAATTTAGTGTAAATACAGTATAGAGAGGAAAAAGCCAAAGTGGGGGTGGTGAAATTCCAGCTTGCAAGCATAACTAGGCTCCCAGTTTAGCATGCATGAGGCCATTTTGTTCAAGCCACACCACCTGCCCTTCCCCTGGCACCATATGTGCTGTGAGTCTGGTAAAGGTGGGGCTTTGGAAAAAAGGGAGTTTTGCAGACATCACCAATCATCTAACTGGCAGTGCCTGCAAAACCCCTTGAACAGCCCCAGTGTAATAGTTTGAGTGCCTGTGGCTGAGGGTTACAGTCTGGAGAAATAACTTTGTGCATACTGCCCAACTTTTTCACCCCCAAACCAAGATGTGCATATTCCAAGACATCTTCCCGTCCCCCAAAAGCGCTTTTCCAGGGCAAGAGTGCAGCACTAGAGAACATGAGATCATGGCAGCCAAAATGGCCACCGTGATCTTGTGGAGAAAAATGGGGTGCCTCTTTTTTCCTGAGGCACTTGGCAGATATGTCTGTGGTGTGTCTTCTTTAACCAGGGTTCAAACCACCACAGATCGGAGGCTTTCCTCCATCTGTCCTTATGAATCTCAGCCAGCAGAAGGACCCATTTCCCCCTAGTTCACTCTTGATAGTCTACATAGATCCCTTGTTTCCATGGTGTGTGTCACACAAAAAGATGGAGCTTTTCTTGCCTCAGGCTTTGTAGCAAAACCAGAACCTTTGAAGGAAGTCAAATATCTCTGCAAAATAGGCAGGAAATTAACCAGTGTTCCTGGGATGACTCAGCCATCTACTGCCCAGAATAACTTCTCTGTGTTATACTTTGCAGATGAAAAGTTAGTGGAGAAGAATGGTTTCTTCATCACTGCCACAGCATTCCTCTCTCTGTCTGCCTGTCTTTCTCTTCCAGATTCTGTGTAGCAACCAGAGCGGACTTGTTTGCAGGATATCCAACTGCTCTGCTGGTTCACCAACCTTCTCCTCCATTAACTCCACTAGTGGAAGTTGGCACAATGACTCCCACGAGTGCAAAGGGGCTTCCCCCGTCTCCCCCCGACATACCCCCCCTGCACCTCTCCCAAATCTGCTCTGGAGGGCTGAGAGAACCCCCTGAAGATAAGGGGGTGGGGGAGGAGAGGAGAGGGAAGATGGTTCTGTCAGGCCAGCAGAAATGAGCACCCTACCAGACATATCTCCTTGGTGCTACATTGAATTCCACCCAGTGCATTTTTGCTTCAAGGAAGAGGTACTTGCCAAAATAATGGGTCCAGCTTTGGGATTCTGCAGCTTGGTGCGTCGTGCCAAAGGTGAACTGCTCTGGAAGTTGTACGTATGTCACCTTGGCACTCAAGATAACCCTATAATTAATTGCTATGGCTTTGAGCTCAAATATATATATATGCCTACTTTGATACACTAATTGGCCAGTTTTGATGGCACTCTTGTCTGTGGGTCTGAGATACTGGACTCTGAGCCCAGCCAGGGGAAACATTGGTAATGTTTTGAGTACTGTCCTCTTGTGTTCCCATCCAGGTAGGCCATGTGATGTACAGTATACCCCTTCAAGGCACCTTGCAGATCTCGAACCCCTCTCCCCTAGCTCTGGATTCTGCGTTCAGTTCACAACACTTGGTGGAGTGGAGATTAGGCACGCTTTGCTCCTCTGCCTCAGGCTGTCTTGGGCCAGCCCTGACTGCAGCCTGTGGGGCTCTTGAGAGACTCATACCTTTTGCCTTGCTGAGTGAAAGAGAGCAAATGGGGGAGGTTTATCACACACCTTAGAGAGCCATCCCATCCTGGGATGAATTTCACCTGAAAGTTCACAAGTCAGACAGGCCTGAGGTAGGGCACCGGCAGGGGAGCCATCAAAGTTACATAATCACTTTTCCTGAAGATTTGAAGAGGAGACTGGGTGATGGACTTGGGCATCTGATGGCGGTGAGGATAACTGAAGCCAATATGTTCCCCTTGCAGCTGGATGGCTGTGAGGTCTTTTCCAGCTCATGACTTCCACATTCCATATTTCGCTCATATTTCACAAAAGAAGCTCACAGCATGAGCACACACAGCAAACATTTATAATTAACACACAGAAATACATTGTGAGCTGTTGGAAATTTCACAACAGCTGTCCTTTATTCAAGCATTGGATCACAGGGTTTTTAGGGTAAAGGATGTAGTTCTGAAACTATATATCATTTCAAGAATATTATTCACAGAGTGGCTAAACAATGATGCAACAGTTTACAATCTATACCTCATAAAGCCCAGAAGCCCCTGATGACACAATAATGACCAGTAACACAATCATGTGTGTATTTACTCTGAAAACAACTCCTGCTTTGTTGAATAAAGCTTACTCCCTTGTAGGGCTGTACACAATGTTTCTCAATAGGATTCTTTTTTTTGGTGGGGGCTATTATTTATTTAACCTGGAAAAGGAACCCTTTGCCAACCTGGTGCCCTCCAAATGTTTTGGGCTACAATTCCCATCAGCCCCAGCATCATGCTGATGGGAGTTGTAGCTCAAGGCATCTGGAGGGTGCTGGGTTGGTTAAGGTTGGCCCAAACCATCCTAGTCACTGGAATAAATATGAAAACGTGATCTTCATACATCTCATCTTCAAAATATAGGGTTAAAATTGGAGCTCCAAATGCTTATTTCCTGGTAAACCCCTAAAACTGAAACTTAGCACACATATAGTTGAGGGCTCGTTGTTGATTACAGGGTGGGGAACCTGTGACCCTCCAGGTGTTGTCGGATTACCACGCCCATCACCACCCTGTTGCCCAATGCTGGCTGGGGTCGAGAGGGTTTGGAGTCCAACAATATCTGGAGGGCTGCCGGTTCCCCAGTCCTGATTTACAAAAGGAGTCTGAATTAGAAGCCCTTTCCCTGAGTGTCCCTGCAGACACTTGATGGATCCACAGAGAAGGGAATAGGGATGTGTGCCAATATATTGTCTTGATCCACTTCCATCATCTGCATGTTTGATGGAAGGAGTGAAGGGGGGAATTTGGCTGTGGGGTTAGTCATCCTCTGGAGGGCTCTACATGTGTTGACTTTGCCCTTGGAAGCCTTGTAAGAAGCTGCTGCAGGAGAGGGACTGTGAGCAACATCATGGGACAGGTGTTTCTAGGACTAAGGTGAAGCTGCCTGTTATTTTTTGCTATTGGATGCTGCATGTTACTTAAGTAATCTTGTTATATTTATAGTGCTGAAATTGTGGTTCCTTGTATCTTATTAAATTTTCCCTCTGCTATGTTATTGTGAAATTGCTTTTGTAGTGTTTGTTTGAAGTGTGTCCCTGTTTCTTTGCAGTAGCTGCTCAGAGCATCGTGTGTGTGTGTGTGTAAAAGCAGCATACAAAAATAAAAATGAGTGGCTAAGCTCACTGTTAAGACCTTCTTCCAAATATGCAGAGGTCAAGGGGCTGAGTGCATTGGCACTGGGCAATGGGGGCCAGCAGGCACAGACCTCGCCCCCGTCTCTCACATAGCAAGTAAACATACGAGGAAAGAGCTGGAGATGTTTGCAAATCTCTCTCCAGGTGGCTAGAAATACCCCTTCCAAATGGTTTTGGCACTTCCACAATGCTAAGATTTTGGAATGAGCATAGCTCAGGATGCATTGATTAAAAGGAGAGTCTGAAAACCAGATATTTCGGGACATGACAGTAAAAACTGGAGGAGGTGAAGCCCAATCCAGCAGAATGCAAGCCAAAGTTGCTCAAAGGATGGAAGGTCAGTCTGTTGGAATTTTGTTGCCTCATAGAAAAGGGACTCCTGTGAGTTTGCAGATCAGTCATGATGCTGCTCACATCAATCAGTAATGTGAGGTCAGGAGGTTGCATGAAAAATTTGGCTGCTAGTGTATTATTGGAATCAACTTGGCATGGCCCACAGTGGCAAGGATCTTACAGGAGGATGGAAGATGTCTCCATGTGCTGTGGGGGTCCGTTCAATATGCACCCGCCCCCTCAGATATGGCCATTGTGGTGATTGATCATATATATTTAGCATGAATGTTGAAATGGAAGGGAAAGTGAGGCGAGGCTGTCAGTCACCATCACTGCATTCAGCCAGGACAAGTAAGAGTCACAGTCTGGCTTTAAATTAGAGAGGAAGACAAGCATTCTCTAGAACTGCCTGAAATGCAGCAGCAAAACATACAAATGAATTCCGAAAAGCTATTTTCCTTAATAATGAGCCATCAGTTCATCAGGACAAGCTTTTACAGTTCTCCACTAAGAATTAAGCAAAAAAACAAAAGAATGAGGAAAAAATAGGCATGGCTAGAAGAAGCCAGTTACAACAAATTTCAATGCAGATAAAGGTTATATATATATATATATATATATATATGCAGGTTTTGGTGCCAACACCAATCAACCACACCAGACCCAAACCCAGACCCTCTCCACAGATGAATTACTGACACCATCCAGTAGCCAATCCATGGTGGCACCTCCGGATGCTGCACCCCCCTGCAATCCCTACACAGATCTGGCTGACACAAGCCACAAAACCACAGCTCGCCCCTATACACGAAGCCAAGCCAAAGCACAACTAAGTGCAATACAGCCATCTTCTCAGGAAAACTCTTCACAAAGTTCAAGAGGTCAAGACACAAAGACTTTAGCAACTAATCCACACCTAATGACCCACCTAAGTGGTACTCAGGATATCACTCAAGAAATCACTCAAGGTATCTCTCAAGTAATTAAGGAACAAAAGAAGAAAAGGCACACTAGCCTGGGAACTTCCTCTCTGCCCAGAACATTGGAGGCTAGACACCACACCCCCTCTACAGTATTTATAGGAACTCAAACATTGAGATCCCGCTCTGTTCCAGTAACAAGAAGCCGAAAGCACCAGCCTGAAGATGACGAGTGAGACCTCGTCGAAACGTCGCCTAGACACCCCAACTTTTACACGGGAAGACACCCGAGGACACCAAAACCTGCATTCCTGTACCCGTGAAAATCTACGAAAGCATATATATATATATATATATATGCAGGTTTTGGTGTCCTCGGGTGTCTTCCCGTGTAAAAGTTGGGGTGTCTAGGCGACGTTTCGACGAGGTCTCACTCGTCATCTTCAGGCTGGTGCTTTCGGCTTCTTGTTACTGGAACAGAGCGGGATCTCAATGTTTGAGTTCCTATAAATACTGTAGAGGGGGTGTGGTGTCTAGCCTCCAATGTTCTGGGCAGAGAGGAAGTTCCCAGGCTAGTGTGCCTTTTCTTCTTTTGTTCCTTAATTACTTGAGAGATACCTTGAGTGATTTCTTGAGTGATATCCTGAGTACCACTTAGGTGGGTCATTAGGTGTGGATTAGTTGCTAAAGTCTTTGTGTCTTGACCTCTTGAACTTTGTGAAGAGTTTTCCTGAGAAGATGGCTGTATTGCACTTAGTTGTGCTTTGGCTTGGCTTCGTGTATAGGGGCGAGCTGTGGTTTTGTGGCTTGTGTCAGCCAGATCTGTGTAGGGATTGCAGGGGGGTGCAGCATCCGGAGGTGCCACCATGGATTGGCTACTGGATGGTGTCAGTAATTCATCTGTGGAGAGGGTCTGGGTTTGGGTCTGGTGTGGTTGATTGGTGTTGGCGTTCTGTGTGCCTCTGGATCTGGTGTCAGTTTTTGTGGGGAGGGCTAATTTCCAGATGTCTGGCAAGCGGGATGTGTCGTCACGCTTGTTCATGTTGTGAGGGTGTTTCTCTATCTCGATGGCTTCCATGATTATTCTCTTGTGGTGATGTTCCGTGTTAAAGAGCAATTTGGAATCTGCAAAATTAATTTCGTGTCCTGTTTCTTTCATGTGTTGGAACGAAATTAATTTTGCAGATTCCAAATTGCTCTTTAACACGGAACATCACCACAAGAGAATAATCATGGAAGCCATCGAGATAGAGAAACACCCTCACAACATGAACAAGCGTGACGACACATCCCGCTTGCCAGACATCTGGAAATTAGCCCTCCCCACAAAAACTGACACCAGATCCAGAGGCACACAGAACGCCAACACCAATCAACCACACCAGACCCAAACCCAGACCCTCTCCACAGATGAATTACTGACACCATCCAGTAGCCAATCCATGGTGGCACCTCCGGATGCTGCACCCCCCTGCAATCCCTACACAGATCTGGCTGACACAAGCCACAAAACCACAGCTCGCCCCTATACACGAAGCCAAGCCAAAGCACAACTAAGTGCAATACAGCCATCTTCTCAGGAAAACTCTTCACAAAGTTCAAGAGGTCAAGACACAAAGACTTTAGCAACTAATCCACACCTAATGACCCACCTAAGTGGTACTCAGGATATCACTCAAGAAATCACTCAAGGTATCTCTCAAGTAATTAAGGAACAAAAGAAGAAAAGGCACACTAGCCTGGGAACTTCCTCTCTGCCCAGAACATTGGAGGCTAGACACCACACCCCCTCTACAGTATTTATAGGAACTCAAACATTGAGATCCCGCTCTGTTCCAGTAACAAGAAGCCGAAAGCACCAGCCTGAAGATGACGAGTGAGACCTCGTCGAAACGTCGCCTAGACACCCCAACTTTTACACGGGAAGACACCCGAGGACACCAAAACCTGCATTCCTGTACCCGTGAAAATCTACGAAAGCAAATATATATATATATATATATATATATGAAAATGTGTGTGAGAGAGAATGTGGGTTTTTTATATTTTAAGCAAACTGTCTGCTTTCGAAAGATCTGCCAAGGGCATAAATTAAACCAGACACTTTTGGGAATAAAATGCAATACAAATGACATGTGTCTCGTTGAAGGCTGGCAAAACAGTAGATAAAATAGAGACATTTTAATGCAAACATATCTAAACAATTTATGGCATCCAGGCTGAAAATGTAAGTGATCAAAAAATTTCTCTTTGCGTGCTGCACATCAGAATGAGCTCAAGTGAGTTGGTGGAGGAAGCCAGTGGAGATAACCGTGGTCTGCATGTCTTTGTGAAATTATTCTGCACCTCTGCACCACTGTCAAATAGCAGGAGAAACACCTCTGCACACTTTGACAGTTTATTATACCATTTGCTAAGTTTTCCTATGAAGCGTGCAAGTTTTTCATGAGTCACATTAATGAGACTCCACTGTTATTGCTTGTTTAGTGACTGTAGTCTTATTCGGGTTCTATGGTCCTTACATGGTGAGTGGTGGTGGCGGCGAAAGAGTGCAATATCTGCACCTCCTTTATTGCTCACTCTGCCCTTCCCCATTGTCCTTCACACACTACAGGGCAGCATAGGAAGCTGCCTTTTAGCCAAGTCAGACTACTGGTCCATCTCGCTCAGTATCATCTGCAATGAATGGCAACATCTCGCTAGGTTTCAGGCAGGGGGCTCTCCCAGCCCTATCTGGAGATGTCATTGGGGATTGAAACCAGGAGCTTCTGCATGCTGTCAGGAATGAGCCAGCTTTTAGTGTAACTTCACAGCCTGCTGCAGAACAGAGAGAGTTAGATCTGACACAGGCTGAACAGCGCTCAGTGCACAGTGCAATTCCCCTGCCCCTTGGAATGCCAGTTGCAGAGGAAATGACTGAGAGCAGGCTGGAACCCAGCCAAAGCTTTCAGGAAGTTCAGACAGGTGTGAATAGGAAAGGAGACAGTTCGTCAGAGCAAGAAGAGGTGGGAGCTAATCCAATCAGCCCGAGAAGTCGATGAATGGGAGGGTTGCTTGATAGGAAGCAAAACAAGAGACGTAAGGGGTGAAAGGTCAATATCTTCTGTCAACATCGGACGCAGTCTTCAGAAGGGTCATCTCAAGTAATGATTACCTATGCTTACTATGTTATCAAGCTGGGAACCTGGACTCCTGACACATGCCAATTGTGTGTTTTACAGATATATACAGATGCATACAGGTACAAAGTATCTCTGTTGCTTTAAAAAAGTCCATCAATTCAAGACGTAACACCGAATAAATAACACCGTCTGCTTAACCAACTAACCAACAGACAAACAGCAGACTCACAGACTGACACACAGAACTGACATACATTAATCACAGATATAGTAGGGGCACTGGGCCTTTACTATAGCACAGGCAGAGGCAAACTTGGCCCTCCAGATGTTTTGGGACTATAACTCTCATCATCCCTAGCTAACAGAACCAGTGGTCAGGGAAGATGGGAGTTGTCGTCCCAAAGCATCTGGAGGGTCGAGTTTGCCTATGGTGGCTATAGCAACTGGCTTGGTTGACTTTATACCTGCGATTTATGCTCACGAAGGAAATTAATCCCTTCTTGTGTTGAGTTACTCCAACACAATGTGCAGAAAGGAAGGGAATGGAGGAAAAAATATATAAGGGAAGGTTGCCGTATTTGGGACTTTAGAGAAAAGTCAAGACATGATAGAAGTGTAATTATGCATGGCATGGCATGGAGAAAGCTGATAAACGTGTTTCTCCCTCATAACACTAGAACTTGTGGACATTCAGTGAAACTGAACCCTGGAAGATTCAAGGCAGATAAAATAAAGGTAGTTAAACAATAGAAGTCATTCCCACAGGAGGCAGTGACGGCCACCCACTTGGATGGCTTTAAAAGAGGATTAGACAAATTCATGGAGGAGAAGGCCATCAATGGCTACTAGTCGTATGACTTGGCTGGTGAAATAGATACAGTGACATGAACTGCTTTAAAACCAAGGTCAAGCCCTGGTTTCAACATGGCAGGACCCTACGCAAAATGAAGGATCTCAACTACAGACTTAGAAATTATCTCAAATTTAGCATGTTGCAATCCTTACATTCCATGACATGCTGATTCCTCAGGAAACACTTTGAAAGCCAGTGGCGTTTCCTCCTGTCAGCATTCGATGACTATAATTAGCATTTGGTAGCTGACAGCTTATGGGGTCTTGTTTCCATTTTGGCAGGTGTCAGGGACAATCAAGGGATGCCAACGAGACTAAAGCATTCACACTTCACATTTTGAATTATTATTATTACCATTCATTATTTCTTTCCTGCCCTCCCTCCTGTAGGCTTTAATACAGCATCACAAATGCATTTCCTTACAATAGCATGTTCAGTTTGCATCTAAATGTCATCAGTGCAGGGAGTGAACTCACTTTCTTGGAGAGGGCATCCCACAGCTGGAGCACTGTCACAACAAAGCCTAGCTTCAAGTCACTACCCTGTGAGCCATATCAATTGGGGGCATCCCCAGTGGGGTCTCAGCAATGATCTTAACGTGCAGGTCCAGTAGAAATGGTAGGAGATGTTTCTTAGAATGTGTGGGCAGGCAGTTAGTGACTGTGCCGTATGCCAGCCCCTCCTTCTACCTGGGGAATTGTGATTGTTCTATCAGCCACCCCTTGGGTCTCTGGCTGACGCTAGGTCAGCTCTAAATAAGACCTCCCTCAGCCATGATCTGCATGTGGATGAGGAGTTCAATCTGGTCTGTATCACTGAGACCTGGGTGGATGTGCCCTAGAACAACATTGCCCACTTTGCCAACACTTTGCAACCAGTTAAAAGTAGCATTTGACAGTCAATAGTGCAACTGCAATGAAGCGGAAGTTGCATTGGGATGCTGCATGGAAGAATAATGTGTGTAACTGTCTAGGTAGGCAGGTGTCAAGACACAATGGAAAGTGACACGGAGGGGGGAATTATTCCAACTATTACATGGATTAGCTACAGTAAATGGGAATCGGGAAGATTGAGATAGGGGCTGCGAGTGTCTGACACATATTAGCAGCAATGTGTAAATCTTTGAAAGATGTAGGAGATAATGTCGGTAGCTAACACTAAAGTGCCTATAGTGTGGGAATATGAGAACATTAAACACCAAGAGTAAGAACCCAGAGGGGACAGGTGTGAGTTAGTGGGTAGACTTGAAGCAGTAGACTCTGAGTCCAGCTCTGCCTGTAACATTTCTCCCCAGGCCATCAACCATCCAGTTACTGCATTTTGCACCAGCTTGAGCTTCCAAACCAGACCCAAGGACAGCCGCACACAGAGCAGATTTCAGTAATCAAGGTTAGCGATGCATGGACTACAGTGGTCAGGCTATCCCTAGCCAGGAACAGCCATAGTTGGCAAACCAGACCAAGCTGGTAAAAGGCACTCCTAGCTGCAGATGACACTTCAACCTCTAGTGACAAATGCATGACATTATGAAAAGCACACTAGGTTCCCACCCTATCCCAGCTGCAGTGATAAATGTAGGACAAGGAGGCACTCAGGGTGACATGCCGCATATTTCAAGAAGTTAGCCTTGCAAAGACAGTGGTGCCAGGCATGAATTTGGGAAAGTGAGTGCTCTTCAAGAGGACTCCCATAGCCACGCCCCTTCTAAGAGTCTACAAACAAAATGAATTTTTGACCAGAAAATACATTATACAGTAGCTTCAATACCAAGCTAGAGACTTCTCAATATCATCAGTCTAGCCTGATTAAGAGTTCTAGTGGATGCAACAGCTTGCTCACTATTTTGTGAAGTCTTGGTTGGTCGTAAAAAATAGTTTCTGAACTTTTCTCTAAACTAAAAAGTCCCAAACACTGTAAATATTCTTCATAGGGGAATTTCAGTGCATCTTCTACAAGGGAGGCAGAAAGAAAGAATGATTTATTTCTAACCTACTATCTGACACTATGGGTCTTATGTAAGATACAACCCACTTGCCAGTTTTAACAGCTAGGGATAGGGTTAGAAGTTAGAAAACCAACATTTTATATGTTTATTTGGCCACACTTCTAGGTTCTGTGCAGTATTTTAACTAAATCTGACTTATTGGCTAATTAAGTTGGAGTAGATTGTAATCAATTTTATGTCACTCCCATGTCAATACCTTGGTCCTCTCAGCCAAGTTACAGATGCAGAATGCTAACTGTCCTCAAACATTGGGCGCACGCAGGTTGGAAGCTGGCAGAGCAATAACTCATTACCCCAATGAGATGTCTTCCCCAGAAGAGTCCAGTCGGACCATGATGGTACCTATTGGTTTCCTGGGTGTTTTAGAGCTGATGAAGCTGCAGTGATGCAGCTGTAGCAAATTGTCCACTCATCAAATATGGCTTACCTTAGGATCCTCCTGGGATGCGGGTGGCGCTGTGGTCTAAACCACTGAGCCTAGGGCTTGCTGATTGGAAGGTCTGAGGTTCAAATCCCTGCGACGGGGTGAGCTCCCATTGCTTGGTCCCAGCTCCTGCCAACCTAGCAGTTCGAAAACACGTCAAAGTGCAAGTAGATAAATAGGTACCGCTCTGGCGGGAAGGTAAACAGCATTTCCGTGTGCTGCTCTGGTTTCGCCAGAAGCAGCTTAGTCATGCTGGCCACATAACCCAGAAAAACTGTCTGCAGACAAATGTCAGCTCCCTCAGCCAGTAAAGTGAGATGAGCACCGCAACCCCAGAGTCATTCGCGACTGGACTTAACTTTCAGGGGTCCTTTACCTTTACCTTTTTAGGGTTCTCCTAGGTTGCCAGAGTAAGAGGAGGGGAAGAGATTATACAAATTGCCCCAGAGACATTGTATCATGGCTCTTCATAAGTTTATCACTGTTCCTTTAATGACAAATGAGATATGGTGGACGAATCTCTGTAAAAGGCAGCTCCACCTCTACTGCTAATTTCCCCTCCACAATGTGCATCTTGCAGGAGATTGCTTGGGCTGTGTTTGAGAGAGTATCCTTCATTCACAGCAGGTAATGGTGAGGTGCCACAGAGCCTTGGGTGACCAGAGTGTGCACCCTTAAATGTGTTCCAGAGTCCTCTGCGTGGAGGTGACATGACAGATGTGGCAGGGGTGATCTTGGAAGATAGATAGGTCCAAATGTTTCCTAAAGGCTGGTATTTAGGCAGAGCCTTTGGGAGAGAATTTGTTTTAGCTCTTTGTGCCTATGAAAGAGTTAATGCATCTGCCAGCCCATAATTCCTGGCCCTGTTGAGTGTGGGAGGGGGCTGGAAGAGTAGCAATCACACAATCTCAGAGACCATCACATTGAATATGCACCGAACGCTTTAGGCAAGGCTTAACTGATCTCTGAGAAGTCTCTCATTGCCCGGCAATAGAATTTCATTACTCCCCAATCAAACTTTAGAATCAGCCAAACTGTGAGCATTTGAAAAGGGCTCTCTGCCAGGAACCAGCCTGGCTTACGCTCATCCCAGCAGGACCGGCCCTGTCATTAGGCAGAGTGAAGCTGCTGCCAAGGGCAGCAGATGCTGATTTCGCCACAGGGGGCAGCAGCATGATACTGGAGGGCAGAAACTCCATTTTTGTGTCCGCCCCCACTGCATAGCATTTCCTCTCAGAAGAAGGGAAGTGCCACAACCACTTTCCCCATGGGACCTGGCACACATGTCCTCCGCTGTTCTGAGAAAACCACTCCATCCCTATTTTATTTTATTCTTTGATACTTTTACAAAAAGAAAAACACACAACAATAAATTTTAGAAAAGGGCAAGATTATAATTATTACAGTATTTTAATTATTTTAATTAGATTTTTAAAAATATAAACATACAACAACAGAAAGACAAATCAGAATTACATATTGAGATTTATCTGAATCTCCTGACTTCCCCCCAGCCCTTCCATGGGCCCTAATGGTAATATTTACAACTGCATATTGAGGGCACAAGGAGACAACAGAGGATGAGATGGCTGGACAGTGTTCTTGAAGTTACCAACATGAATTTGACGAAACTCCGGGAGCCAGTGGAAGACAGGAGTGCCTGGCGTGCTCTGGTCCATGGGGTCATGAAGAGTCGGCCACGAGTAATCGACTAAACAACAGCAACAAATCAATACTTATCTAAAATTGTATCCTTCTAAATTGTCCATACTTTCCGTTACATTACAAGTGTGGTTAAAATCCTGCCATAGAAAAGGTCAAGATTAGACATGGATGCACAAAGTATACATATATTTTTAAATCAAGACTCCTTGCACTCTGCTCCGCTCCCCGTTTTCCACCGCCAAGGGCCGCCCTGCCCTCTGCCTGCCTGTCAGAGCCAGTGAGTCACACAGTGGGCCTCTGCAGTAGCAGCCTCTCGTCCTCCTCGCCCGTTCTCCAACAGCCACTACAAGCTTCCCAAGGGAGGAGGCCAACAACAGTGGCAATGGAGAGGCAAAGGGATGCTCCCTTGCTGCCAACGTTGCTTGGGACAAGCACCGCCTTCTCCTCCTCCCTGAGCTTGGCAGTGCCGGTATTGGCAGGAGAAATAGGGGCATTCTGGGATGAAATCGGAAGCTGGGATAGCTTTTGTAATTCTGGGACTATCCTTAGAAGATTGGGACACTTGGAGGGTATGCTGGTTGGCTACTGTCAGAAGAGGACAAGAACTGGTGTGGCTCCGCAAGTTCTTCTGATGTTCTTCTGAACCCGAAGCAGAGGTCAAAGCAGAGAGAACACAGAGTGAATCATAAACAGCATGGATTTGGGGTTTTTTTAAATCCATATTTACAGATACAAGGAAAATATTGGGAGTGGCACACGCACCTAGTAGCCTCTGGTGTCACTGCCTTACTACTGTAAGGTGCCAGCTTACATTGCTCAAGAGATTAATTTTGAATCCATCTTAATTATGTAAGTTCTTATGTAACAGGTCACTGTTTCCTCTTCCACTAAAAGTTTTGCAATAACTTTTTGGAAACCCGCTGTTGTTGTTGTTGCTTTTTGGGAGGGGGGGATACTCCCTTAGCTATGAATATGCAAATATCCGTTTGGGAAGCAAAACTGAGTGTGTGCGTGCGGAAGACACTTGTTAAAGAAATTAACACCTCCAACAACAGTGTACAAGCTGGGGAAAGAGGAAGAAGCTGATCTGCTGAGCCTCTCACTCGACGACCCAGATACATTCTCATCATGCTCTATCATATGCATATTAATGCCCTTAAAAAAAGAAGAGTGTTTTCATTTAGTTTCAAAGGGAAATGCATGTTGGCAAGGCTGGTTGTGCTTTGTGCCAAAAATCAGATGTCTATGCTCCAAACATATTATGCAAACACACATGCATTGACTTGATTTGCATAATGCCTTCTGATTACATCCCCCCCTTTTTTTTTGCAGATTTCTGAATATATCAACAAGGACTGGTGTGTCCTGTAGAGGTCTGGAGCATGCTGTTGGTCATGTTCTCAGTCTGGCTCGGAGAAAGTGTCTGGAGGGGAGGAGACATCTCCTGAGGGGCCCTGATCACTTCTCCCCCAACCCAGCACTCTTTTCAGGCCTTTACCTGATTCACATGCAGTTCTCACCACATCGAACCCATAGGAGCCAGCAGCTGCAGAATCAGGCTGTGGGCCTTTAAGAAGCAGGTGGCCCCTCAGAGGGGGTGGGGTTAACAGGAGGTCCAGATCTGCCACAGAATCATAGAACTGTAGAGTTGGAGGTGACCCCGAGGAGCATCTAATCATTTTTCATAAGGTTTCAGCAAGCAACTGAGACAACAGTTATTCTGGGTGAGTTTCCAACTAGCAGCTCCCACTGTGACCAGCCTGGGTTCTGACTAGGGGGAGAAATTCATTTCAGTTCATATGTATTGAATTGGCACTTTCTGAAACAGTATGAGAACCAAAACACAGCCATCCATTGAAATTCACACTTATCTGAATTTGCAATGCTCTTGTTCAGCCCAACGATGTTTACAGAAAAGCATATATTAGTGGAAAGAGGGCATAAACCAACACAGTGAAAAGTAGCATACAAAAATCCATTGTATTAGTGGAAATTGCTTTGCAAAAATGTGTATGCTAGTCAACACTATATACAAAAATGTGTTTATTATGTGAAATTTGGACTGAAATGCTTGGGATAGTTCAGCTGGTAGAGCATGAGACTGAAGGCAGCCCTGTTTAGGGAAGCTTTTAATGTTTGATGTATTTTAATAATTTTTTTTGGAAGCCGCCCAGAGTGGCTGGGGAAACCCAGCCAGATGGGCGGGGTATAAATAAATTATTATTATTATTATTATTATTATTATTATTATTATTATTATTATTTATTAATCTCAGGGTCGTGGGTGTGAGCCCCACACTGGACACAAAGGTTTCTGCATTGCAGGGGATTGGCTGAGATGACCCTCGTAGTCCCTTCCAACTCTCCATTTCCATGATAATGAATAATTTTCATGAGGATTTCAAAAAAGAGAGAGAATTTGCAAATTAGTGTGGAGATTTAGGGAACTGCATTTGCAACTGAAAAAATGAGAAACTGAGGGAACCTAAACTGACAGATCCTACCAGCCCTGCTTCCGAGTAACTGCATGGGATTGCAGCCTTGGAAGTGACTTGCTACTAAACATTTGCAGAAACTGGGAAAGAAAAACAATAGCAGGAGAGACTGTGGGACAGGCCAGGAAATTGGAGTCTACTGTTTAAATATCAACAGGACACGGTGACCCTGTGCAAGCAGATATACGCTGAGCTACTTTAAAATTGCTTTATTAACCACACTCACCTTGGAGACTTGTCTTTGTTTCTCAAGGTGGTGAGCAAATAATAATTTGAAGATGGAACCATAATGGTTTGTGTTACACCAAAGGTGGTATTAGAAGGGCAAAGATGGGCTGCCCTAAAAAATTGAAGCTGCGATTTTCAGAAACTGGGTTATTATGAGCACTTCATCTGGTAGGACTCAGTGACTGCTTAATTGTTACATGAATCTGCACCTTATATTTGCTCTGGAAGGTTGTTGTAATCTGCAGAGCTCTGAATAAGTGAAACCTCAAAAGCATCTAGAGCAAAATGGCTGGAATCTCCTTCACCCACGATGAAGATGGCAAGAGGGGAGAGGGGCATAGTTAAGGGATGAAAAGGCACACACCACCAACGGTGGGACATCAAGACCACATCCACACCATATACGGTAATTAAAGCACTATAGTACCACTGCAACTGTTTAAAGTGGTATCACAGTGCTTAAATGGATGGTGGGTGGGTGGCCTTAATCAGTTATCTCTGAGTCTTCATTCTAAAATTTCTTACACCAACTGAGGATGAGCACATGCACTCTTGGTTGCTGGGTGAAGATTTTTAGCTCAGAGAACTCTCTCTCTCTCTCTCTCTCTCTCTCTCTCTCTCTCTCTCTCTCTCTCTCCACAAGGGTCCACACACATAGAAGCCCAATACCATAAACATGCAGACCAAATGCACACCATACATTAAAAACAGTATTCCATCATGTTAAACTTGCAATAGCTTCCCCCAAAGAATTCTGGGAGTTGTGGTTTGTTAAGGGGGCTGAAAGTTGTTAGAAGACACCCCTATTCCCCTCAGAGAGCTCAATTTCAAGTGTGGTTTAGCGATTATTCACTGTTCACAGGGAACTCTGGGAAATGTAACTCTGTGAGGGGAATAAGAGTCTCCTAACAACTCTCACAGTATTTTAAATGTCAGGTGTGAATGTGACCCCTGAGAAAAAAGGTGGTTTGATTCTGCCACTGCAATCTAGTGTTGCTTCTTGCTCCACCCCATTTTGAGCCAGTAGTGACATTGCACACACACACCCACACACACAACTTCATGTTCAAATAATGATCATGCACCAAGTGGGGGCAAGGGAACAAATAGTTGGCATTTGTGCAGAGAAAGGTTTAAGGTCTGATGTTGCCTCTACCCCTTTCCTTTGGGTCCCCATTCTTTCTTGTTAGTTCACAGATGGCCATGAATTTTTATAGGAAGCCAAACCTCAGAGATCAAGACTGTGACAAGAAGACTGAAAGTCCTTGGAGATTATGATGAGGCAGACATAGCAACCAATTGTTCACGTGGTTTCTCGATTCATTTGCAAATGTCAATCTTATCAATTCAAAAGCTGTTTTGTTTTTTTAAAAAGGCAGTTCACTGTAATCAAATGTGGGAGTTTGCAGTGCCCACTCTGGCCATGAAACACGGCAGGCTTTCCCTCCTTACTTATCATTATGTGTGGCAGCCTCCAGCAAAGCAAGTGGAGTATTTTGGACTGCAGTTCCCAAACATCTGGAGGGCACCACTAAATTGATCAGTTTGACTCAATTGCTCAGCATGGGGCAGTGAGCAGCTGAATGCGTGACCTGTTAGGGAAGAGCCCTAGCTCAGGGGCAGAACAGCTGCTTTGCACAAAGAAGGTCCCGGTTCGTTCCCCAACATCTCCATGTAGAGCTTGGGGGAGACCTCTTCCTGAAACCCTGGAAAATTGCTGAAAATCAGTATAGACCAAGGGCAGGGAACCCTTTACACGCCATGGACCAATTTGTAAAGAGGTCAGGACTACCTACCTGTCATTCAGCTGCCATCACAATGATGTCAGGTGATTTGGTGCTTTGGAGTCCCAATATCAGGACTTCAAAGCACCCCACACAGCCCAGGCATTGGTTCTCCATGGGGAATTCCAATACCCGTTTGATCCATAAGAACATAAGAAAAACCTGCTGAATCAGGCCAACGGCACATCTAGGCCAGCATCCTGGTGGCCAACTAGTTGCCTGTGCAAACAGGACCAGAGTGCAAGAAGTGTGCCCTCCTGTGGCTTCCAGCAATTGGTATGCAGAGGCAGCAACCATGGAGGAAGCACATAGACATCCTGGCACATAGCCATTGACAGCCTTATCTTTCATGAATTCGTCCAATATTCTTTTGAATTCATTCAAGCTGGAGGCCACCACTGCCTTCTGTCTATCTGCTTTGTCTGTGCTCTGCATAATTATATAAACTTCTTAATAATAATAATAATAATAATAATAATAATAATAATACTTATACCCCGCCCATCTGGCTGGGTTTCCCCAGCCACTCTGGGCAGCTTCCAACAAGAGATTAAAAATACGTTAAAACATCAGTCATTAAAAACTTCCATAAACAGGGCTGCCTTCAGATGGCTTCTAAAAGTCAGATTGTTTATTTCTTTGACATCTGGTGGGAGGGTGTTCCACAGGCTGGGCGCCAGTACCAAGAAGGCCCTCTGCCTGGTTCCCTGTAACTTGGCTTCTCGCAGTTAGGGAACTGCCAGAAGGCCCTCGGCGCTGGATCTCAGTGTCGGCGCAGAATGATGGGGGTGGAGACGCCTCTTGTGTTTTCTCTAAAGTAAGAAGTCCCAAATGCTGCAACCTTTCCTCAAAGGAGTCCCTCCATCCCCTGATCACTTTGCTTGCCCTTATTAGTACCTTTTCCAACTCTACAGTAATCTTTTGGAGGGGAGGGGACCAAAACTGCACACAGCATTCCAATGCGGTCGCATCATTGATTTGTATAATGGCATTATGATATCTGCAGTTTTTTTTTAAATTCCTTTCCTAATGTTCCCTAGCATGCAATTTGCCTTTTTCACCATCGCTGCACACTGGGTCGACATCTCCATTGAGTTAACTGCTGTGACTGTAAGGTCTCGTTCCTGGTCAGACACTGCTATTTCAGACCCAACGAGCGTATATGTGGAATTTAGATTCCCACCCACCCCTGACATGCATCACTTTATATTTGTTTACACTGAATTGCATTTACCATTTTTAGAGATCCTTTTGAAGCTCTCTGCAACCTCTTTTTGTTTTAACAATCTGGAACATTTTAGTACATACCCTCCAACATTTCTCTGATGAAAATAGGGATGTCCCATTCCAGCCACTCTGGGCAACTTCAAACATATATTTAAAAACATAATAAAACATTAGACATTTAAAAACTTCCCTATACAGGATGGTTCGGGGGTTGGATAACTCCATACCGTCCAACATTTCTCCAATGAAAATATTATTATTATTTATTGAATTTATATACTGCTCTAAACCTGGGGGTCTCAGGGCAGTTCACAAAATAAAATCAAGATATAAGACCACAAAATACCTAATAAAAATAAAACAACAACCCAATAGCTCCCCCTCCTAAAGAAAAATGGGACATTCCCAGATCAAATCAGAAACTGGGATGGCTTCTCTAAATCAGGGACGTCCCTGGAAAATAGGGACACTTGGAGGGTCTGTTAGTATCCTCAGCAAACTTGACCACCTCATTGCTCACACCTAACTCTAGATATGAGCAAGTTTAAAAGCTCAGGATTCAGAGGACTTTGGCTGTGTAGCCCATCAGCAGTAGAGTCAAAGCCTGCTTTCTCTGCCCAATGCACAGAAAGGGGCACACTGGCTCCCACTTGTGCACTGACAGCCACGACTCTACCTGATGTCACATGCAATGTCAAATGTTTAGTAGGTGGGTGTAATTTGGGGGGAAATGGCCTCATGGGCCAATTTTCAACATCAATAAAACAGTTGAATGAGCTCAAAGCAAAAAGAAGGAAATAAAAATATATATCTGGGAAATCAATGGAAAAACCCCTGCCAGAAGTAAAATATCCAATGGCAGTATAACAGTGCAACAGTATAATGGTGTTGTGCTTTCTTGAAAGTCATGGTTTTCAGAACGTATTTCTAAAATAGGGTCTTTTTTTGAAAATGGTGGGAATTCCTGCAGCCAGCCAGAAATTGCTTGTTCCACCACCAGAATCTCCAATGGGGGGGGGGGCATGGAAAGACAAGGAAGATGAGGGAGGAGATCCCACAGATCCATGGGAAATCTCAAGAAACATGTCCATAAACAGTTTGAAAACTGGTTCATGAAGTGGAGCAAATCTGTCTTTGGATTCTCTGTGCACCAGGCAATTTCGGATTTTCACAAGGAAAAATTCCCCACAGCAGCAGAACATAGTGAAAAGCTCCCAGACACAGATGAATCCATGGGCACACAAGCGGCAGAAAATCCACATTAAGCCAAGGCATGGATGGGCCCTGGTTTGCACATAATCATAGATAGCTGCTGTTAGCTGGTTGCATTGGGTATTGTTTAGATGGTTGCCATGGAGACTTCCAATTACAAGCTTTACACAGCTTTGTCCCTTTATACACTATGCTTAAGAAGGTCTTTGTTTAGGGATCCTGGGCCATTAGGTTCAAAATTATGAAAAAGGTGTAGAAATTAGCCGTAGTCTAATGTGCAGAAATACCTGGCTGTAAAAATCAGCAGCCAGGTTCTAACACTTCTCCACTGCTTGTTGTTAGCAAATATTAAAGTACAAAGAAATCCAGCCACACCCTTTCCAATAAAACTGACTTTTAGTTTGGAAAGATGAAGAAGACATGTGAGGCAATGTGGCACCTACTGAGAACTTTATATTGTGTTTCATTTATACTAGTTGAGTGATCATTGCAAAAGCTAGATCATGGACCACCAATATTTTCTTCTAAAGACTCCCCTAAGCCTACTCAAGAAGCCTACACACGTCATGATGTCTACAATATATTTCCAAAATTGGATGCAATATGCCTCTTAATTGGAGGTAGAATTGAAGGTAGTATGCTGGAACCCAACAGGCAGAGAGTGTTCTGGCGCAAAGGACGGATCATTTTCCAATAGTAACATTGCAAAATATATTAAGAAATCAGAAATTGAAATGTAAACAGGATGCAGTGAATTTGGGGAAGTCTCTCTGCTTTCCTGTTCATAAGGAAGTCTGTCCTGCTGCCGCAGCTCTAATTTTCAGGAAGTCCCTTTTCATATTTAGGCAAATCATGCTTTACCTCTATTTTGAGCCACCCAATACAAAGTGCTGTGTCTACAAAACCTCCAGCGCCAGATCAGGCTGAGGAACAGCTTGTGCAGCACCACTTTGCATGCCTGATTCCTCATCCAGATAGGCACGTGTTCATGGAAGCCTGCCTCTGTGTCCACATGTTCCCATCCTTCATTGGTGCCAGAGTGACAAAATGGCAGCCTTCAGAACTGGCTTTCCGAAGCGTGAAAATGATTAATTTCTTTGCTTTGCAAATTGAAATTTCTATCTTTATTAAAATGTATATCCTTCCCCACATGGCAACCAATCTCAGGGCAGGTGTCAGGGACTGGCTGGATGAGGAAGAGTGGTGGGAGCTGCCTGCCCAAGAGAGCCCCCCCCCACAGATGATGATGACTTAGATACCAGACCCTGGTGGTGGGATACCGAAGAGCAGTCTGCAGAAGGGATGAGCTGGGAGGTGCTAGGAGAAGGGGATTTGTGTGATTAAGGGGAGTCAGGAGAAGGAGGGCCTTCCAGGACAGGGCTAGAGGCTGAGAGTCACAGTGTGAGCACAGACTCAGATAGAAAGGAGCCAGAGGTTGGCCCTGCTAACCAACACTAATGCTAACACAGCAACCGGACAGTCCCAGTCCTGCTGGCTCACCTCCTCTTCTGAGACCCCACTTGAGGAGAGTTGTGCATGTTGCTGAGCAATGGGCCAGACAGACCTAGCGGTGGAGCTTGCCCCCTTGTTGCAGCCTTCA